>NC_033797.1:92055511-92136775 GCF_001876935.1 Asparagus officinalis | reverse complement strand
GTAGGGCTGCGGGGGTGCGACGAGATTTTTAACAGAGATAAGAGATAAGGTAAAGTAAATTTTTGGGGGGAATATTCCCCCAATAAACTTTCAACATTGCTGACGGGAAGCCCATCAGCGATGTTAACATCACTAACGGGCTACGCTTGTCGTTGATGGCTCCATTCCTGACGGCTCATGCCATTAGTATTGTATTCATCGCTAACGCTACGCTCATTGTTGACAGCTACATTTCTGATGGCTCATGCCGTCAGGATTGTTTACATCGTTGACGGGAGTCTCTCGTCAGGGATGTTGCCGTCAGTAATGCAACTATTTCTACTAGTGTTAGAGATGAATATTTTGATTTATTAAAAAATATACATATATGGTTATATCGAGAGAGGAAACCTATATAGATACAAATAGAATTCTAAACTCAAACAATATAAAATTTACAAAAAGAGATTTTAGTCACTTTCACTTTAATATATAGAAGATTGATACATTTATTGTTAAATCTATTGATCCTAATAATAATAATGTAAAATTGAAATTAAAAAATTTTCTTTGTTTTTTTACAGATTTCTCAGACTACTTATATCTATGTAACAATATACAATTTTCTCTACATGTGCAAGGGATATTTGCTAAACAATATAATTTCACTAATAAGTTATCACTAACTTATTTATACAAACTAAATAATACATAATTGAATTTTTTTTATTAATATCAAACTTCAAATCAAACACTTCACCGTACATTATTTTATTATTTTAATTAGAGTCCTTAGACTCTAAATATTTTTTGCTAAAAATGAAATTAACGACATAAGTTCCCACTTGGCTAAATCGTAAATTAGATGACTGAAGAGCGCCCGGTGTTCTTCCTTCTCAATATCAGCATACTCGACATAATTGGCAGACATATCCTTTTCATGTTAAAGTAGATCATTGTAGTTCTAGGTACGTGTGCAAGTGCAGTAGGGACACATTAATGTCGCAGATAGAACGACAATATCCATGAAGGATTGCAATTTCTGTATTCTCCTTTCATACTTTATATCCAACATAGTATTAAACAAAATTAAATTACTAACAACTTCATAATTCTAATCTTAATACATTACCAAAATTACAAATGCATTACATTGTGTCCATCCTCTTGGTTTACTTAACGAATAATTGGATCCATAAGTAATGCTTTTGTTCTGAAAATATACTTATAAATATAACGATTTCAGTATGAAGAGGAAACCTACTTATAAACATGATAAGTTTAAAGGATTGTCACCTTTACACTGAATGTCTTTTAGTATGAACCTTCGTCATTTGAAATTGTGGGTCTAATAAAGAAGAAAGTATTCAAATAGCTTTTTCTTATAGACATTCAATAAAATTTAGGGTACTATAAAAATAAATATTTATGAGTAGTTATAGTAACCGTAATCTGGTATAAAATGAAATCTCCTTTTTTTTATTCATAATAATGAAAGCATAATCAAAATAGACTAATATCTGCATAAATATAACCATCAAATTAAAGCCTATTGATGATAGTTGGCATACCAATTAAAAGATATAAATTGAGATATAAATTAAAAGATCAAACATGCTTTGAATGCAATATATCAAATATGAAGAGGAAACAGCGAAGTTAAGGAAATAGCGAAGGACAAGTTTGTGTTTGGGCCGGTCGACCGCGAGTGGTGTAGCGGTTGACCGCGAACGTGCACGTAGTCTAGAAAAATCTCTGGACTTTTTACGGTCAACCGCGATTGGCGCGACGGTCGACCACGAGACCCTGTAGTGGTTTTTTGTTCTCTGTCGTTGGCCACGATCAACCGCGACTGGCGCGACGGTCGACTGCGATCCGGGTCTGGGCCTACTTCGGTTTTCTGCACTGTCTGGATTTTCTATTTGATATAAATAGAAACACGATTTGTTTAGGGTTTCCTATCGTTCCAATTGTCAGAATTGGATTTTGGGGTAGCATTGAGGGGAGATTTTGAGCATAGAAAAAGTGAGTGTTTCTGAGCAATTTGTTTGAGGGTTTTGTGGGAGATCTGAGTGTTTAGTTTGCGAGATTATTTGTGAGTTTTTGAGTGATTTTGTAATCTCAGCTTGTATTCTCTCTTTCTTTATTGTGAAAACTCATCCCCTTCTTGCCCCATGGACGTAGGCAATTTGCCGAACCACGTTAAACCTTTGTATTTGAGTTTGTGCCATTATTAGTTGATTTGTGTGCTTCTCTCTCGATAAATTTGTGAAACCTTAGTACACGCGCTGTGCGCACAACAAGTGGTATCAGAGCTCGGGTTACGCTTGGGCTATTTGGAGGAGTAGATAGCTTTAGAAGCTCGTCTAGGGTTTCAATTGGAGATAAATGTGGGATATTTTTTGGTAAAAATTCTATTTTTTCTTAGTTTGGATCTATTCTTCGGTTTGTTCTGCATTGGTTGTTGTTGTGTTGAGGAAGATGACTAGGAAAGAAAGTACATCGGGTGTTGAGAATGGTGCTTCTGGCATGAAGACCATTCAGAATTTGAATATCCACTCTATGAAGATAGATGTGAACAAGTTTAATGGCATAAATAATTTTGGATTATGGAGATGTAAGGTTTTGGATGCGCTAAACACACAAAATTTGGAGGATACTTTGGAATTGGATGGCAAGCTAGATGATATAGAAGAGAAGGGTTGGAAAAAGATAAATTGAACATCGTGTGGTGTTATTAGGTCATGTTTAACGTAGGATCTAAAGTATGATGTGATGAATGAGACTTCTGAAATTAAGATTTGGGAGATCCTTGAGGGCATGTATTTGACCAAGATTTTAGAGAACCGCTTGCATTTGAAGAGGAGGATTTACCGCTTCCAATTGAAGAAATAAACCTTCATTGGTGATCACATGAACCACTACACAAAACTTCTTACGGATTTGGTGAATGTGGATGTTATGATAGAGGATTAGGACAAAGCTTTGTTATTATTAAGTTCCTTGTCAGACGAGGAATATGAGACCTTTGTTCTTATCCTAATTAATGGGAAGGCGTCCCTTTCGTATAGTGAGGTAACCACTGCTCTTGTGAATTACCAACTAAGAAAGAAAGATAAGGAGTCTATAAGTGACACAACAGCAGAGGCATTGATCGCAAGAGGGAATAATCCAAACCAAAAGAATGAGAAGTCACAGTCTAGAGTAGAACATCCTACGGTTAGAAAAGATCATTATGCTTGGTGTAAAGAGACTGGTCATTGAAAGAAAGATTGTCCAAAGCTTAGTGAATGGATGAAGAACAAGTAGAAGGGAAAGGGAAAGCAACCATCATCGGAAGCAAACATCGTCATATCGGATGGTAATCTTTCTGACTCATCTATTTATTCGCTTTCTATCAGTCCCACAGGTTGATATTCGAAGGAATCTGAGTGGATGTTGGATAATAATGTGACCTATCATGTGTGCCCTAGAAGAGAATGGTTCATCAGTTTTGAGAAGCTGGATAGTGGTGTGATGTACATGGATGAAAACCGTGCATGCCAAATCCTTGGAATAGGAAGAATTCATATCAAGATGTATGACGGGACAGTTAGGGAGTTGTATGGTGTGAGATATGTTCCTTCTTTGAAGAAGAACTTGATCTCGATTGGAGCTTTGGTTGGAGAGGGTTTTAAAGTTCGTATCGAGGACATGGTTCTCGAGATTGTGGAAGACTCTCGTATTTTGATGAAGGGCGTCAGTAGGAATAACCTGTACTATTTAATTAGAGATATAGTGATAGGTGGAAAGCTGACGACTTCTGTTAATTCGACTAGATTACGATATTTGAGGCTTAGTCATTCCAGTTTTATTATGGAGATGGGTGCACAGACCTGCAATTTGAAGTCAAGTGAATACTTTGATGTAAGTAAGAAGACCGAGGTGAAATTTGGCACCTCTACTCACCGAGCTAAGGGTCTTTTAGGTGGAGTTCACATGGACATTTGGGGGCCTTCCAAGGAGGCATCATTGGAAGGTAATAGATATATGGTTTCCTTTGTTGACGATTGTTCTAGGCATGTTTGAGTTGTAACCAAATCTCGTTTGGATAAAGTCCTAATAGTCTCCAACAGATTGAAGAAGTATAAGATAGATAGAAAGGTGAAGATACTTTATTCTGATTTTAGTAGGAGGTACAAGAGGGACCTATTTCTGCATTTGTGCCGAGCACATGGCAGTTTGAGACACTTCATTAGAGAGAAAACATTAGGACGATGAGATAAGATGATAGTTTTGATGGGTCATTCCTTGCCGGAGGAGGATCGGTGTTGGTTGTCGAGCATTGATTCTGGTGTTGAGGCTTCGACATATTTGGTCATCTTAGTTATAGGTTGCCGACTGCTACGTTTTGAGATTTTGGATCTAGTGGAGCTACTTCAGATTTTAGGTTGCATCGGATGTTTGGTTGCCCAGCATATGGTCACATCGAGGATGTGAGATTTGATCTGATAGCACGTTTGGGATTCAGAGGCTCGTTTGGTTATCAGTTGGGAGACTCTGATTTTGTTCTGCGTAGGTATGTCACATTTGACTCTCGGTAGGGGGAGACTATTGATCAGATCGTTGGGATATCACAACGAGTGGAGGGTGATGCTACTCCATATTGGGTGGAGATTACTCCATATTCTCCAGATCATACTGCATTGGTTGGGATTCCAGCTGAGGTGACATAGTTTGGGGATCATTTGGATTTGGATGTAAATGATGGATTGGTTTTGGATTCGAGTACAGTAGGTGGACATAGTTTTGATTTGGGTATGGTCGTTGGTTCATCTCAGATGGAGGTGTTTGGTTTGTTTCACTTTAGGGACATTAGAAGAGTTATCAGTTGCAGATATGTTGGTGATATTGGAGGAGGGTTGAGAACTCTTCTATGGGATTGAGAACCTTTGGAGGCCGTTAGGGGAACTATGTGAAGGCTTGATTCCTTGGGCAAAAGGATACGTAGGCAGTCAATTTTGATGCAGCTGATTTGATGAGTAGATACCGACGTTTGGAGAGTGATCGCATTCTCATTTGAGTCTCAACTTGTTGTGGATTAAGACCGTTGTTGTGATTTTGTTTCACTTCGTACTGGACGTAACAAGTGAGACATTTGGTTTGGTTAGTGTCGGCTCAGTTTTGGAAAAACTTCACCAAGGTGGAGAATTGAAGAGGAAACAACGAAGTTCAGGAAAAAGCGAAGGACAAGTTTGAGTTCGGGTCGGTCGACCGCAAGTGGCGCGGCAGTCGACCGTGAATGTGCACGTAGCCTGGAAAAGTATATGGACTTTTTGCGGTCAACCGTGAGTGACGTGGCGGTCGACCGTGAGACCCTGTAGTGGGTTTTTGTTCTCTGTCATTAGCCACAGTCGACCACGACTGGCGTGACGGTCGACTACAATTCGGGTCTGGGCCTACTTCGGTTTCCTGCACTGTTTAAGTTTTCTATTTGATATAAATAGAAACATGATTTTTTTGGGGATTCCTATCGTTCCAATTGTCAGAATTTGATTTTGGGGTAGCATTGATGGGAGATTTTGAGACAGAAAAAGAGAGTGTTTTCTGAGCAATTTGTTTGAGGGTTTTGTGAGAGATTTGAGAGTTTAGTTTGAGAGATTATTTGTGAGCTTTTGAGTCATTTTGTAATCTCAGTTTGTATTCTCTCTTTCTTTATTGTGAAAACCCATCCCCTTCTTACCCCGTGGACGTAGGCAATTTGCCACGTTAAACCTTTATGTTTGAGTTTGTGCCATTATTAGTTGATTTGTGTGGTTCTCTCTCGGTAAATTTGTGAATCATTAGTACACGTGTTGTGCACACAACAAAACATGCTTTGACATAATCATTATTAAGATACCAATTATCAATATAAACATAATCATCATTAAGACACCAATTAATGATCGTTGGCATACCAATTAAAAGATAAAATTAAAAAAATACCTAGAATTTAATATATCCTATTAATTCACATTATTAATAGTTGTTCAGCGAATAATAAAAAGATAAGTATGCAACATCAAACATGCTTTGAATGCAATATTTAAAAGTATACTAACAATGTATACATACATTAAATTAGATGCAGAATAGTACAGATTCTACTAAAACTAATCTTAACAGACACTGAAATAAAAACAAAAATTAACAGACATTAACAAAGTGATCATCGTGATTGACAATAAATAAGGAAAATGCTTCCAGCCCCCAAAACACAAGAAAACGTGTCCCCCCCCCCCCCCCCCCCGCCGCCCCCCCCCCGCCCCCCCCCCCGACTTTTTTCAACGGGTGCTTTGCCCCTAAAATCACCCGCGATTTTCTTCCAGCCCCCAAAACGAATCCCCAGGCGTAACTCCGTTTAAACCCCACTCGAAATGCCCAAAATACCCTTCACAGCCTGTGTTCGTCGCCTTCTCACGTCGGAAACATGGCGTTTCGACTGTAGGCATTAAATGATGATTAGAATGACTTTTTTTTGGGGGGGGGGATTCCCATTTCCCTCTAAAATTATCACCAGATATATTCCCCTTCCAACTAAAATCGTTGAGTTCCTCCCCATTCTATTACCCCAACTAATTTGTTCCTTCCACTTAATTCTCCTCAATAAAAGCTTCTTCGATTCTTCAACTACTCCCTATAATAAAATGACAGATGGATCTCTTCTATGCGTGGTAACGAAGGCAAAAAGCAAGAAAGGTGGTGACGGTGTATTCGTCGTTATCAAAGAGAATACATAAATAATCAGCTTGAAACATCAAGTGTCGGAAAGGCTTAAAATACCAATGCAATCTCTTTCATTGAAGTTCATATGCGAAAGGGAAAAGAAATTCGGTATTTCAATTGACAATGACAATGACTTAAATTTGCTGTTCGAGTATTGTCGGCATAATGGATTTACTGACGCGAATTTTTATGCTACCTCTGCTGGGGAATCCTCAACTTCGCAGAACATGCAGACTACGTCGGAAACAGCGTAGGAATTACACTCCAGATTTCCTCTTGAGTTCACTAATAGGTTTTGCTATTAGTTGTTAACCTTATGCATTGGTTGCTTAGGTAATGTGTTGGTTGTTAAGGTTATGTTAAGCACTGGTTGTTAAGGTTATTTGTTGGCCGTTACGTATACTAGTTGGTTGCTAAGATAAGGTGTTTGATGTTAAGTATATGCATTTGTTGTTAAGGTTACGAGTCTGTCCTTAAGTATAAGGGTTAGTTGTTAAGAATAAGTGTTGGCTGTTACGTTTATGAGTTCGTTGTTAAGGTTATCAGTTCATTGCTGAGGCTATGTATTTTTACTACTACTTCAGGACAATACCAACAGAAAATTCACGGTGCACAAATACCACGTTCACCCAAACCTGTAATGATGAGCGTATTCCTAATGATAACCCCACCGGCGACTCGATAATGCTGCTAGAAGACGTGCTTAATCACCAAAAAAAGATCCTAACTAAGTGGCACACCTCCATACGTGAAGTTGGTCAGAAATTTGATAGTACTGCTGAAGTTAGATTAGCACTTCAATACTATTCAATTGCTAAACGGTTCGAGTATGATTTTTACCACAATGAACAAAGACGCATAAGAGTCTATTGTCGATTCAAGTACACACATGGTTGCCCTTGGATGTTGTTTGCTTCCCCGCTCAAAAATTCGTCTATCATGTCCATAAAGAATTTCAAGTCTACCCACACCTGCGGTCAACATGGAGCAAATGCTGGCAACTCAAGGGCATCAAGGAAGTTCATTGCTAGCCAAATACAAGCTACTTTTAAGGTTAGGCCAGATCTTCGTGCAGTTTATATCAAGAATGACATATTCTCTAATTTTGGCATCAAGATTAACTACAGTAATGCGTGGTGGAGCAAGGAGACAGCTCAATAGGACCTGTTCGGTGACGATGATGAGGCTTACGATTCACTGAGATGGTCCTTATCTTTTTTATTCTTCTGAAATCACTCTTACGTTTTGGTTGCTAACTATACGTAGTAGTTGTTAAAGTTGTTGGTTCGACGTTAAGTATACGGGTTGGTTGTGAAGTTTGAAGATCAGTTGTTATGGTTATGAATCCGTTGCTAAATCTACTGCTTACGATTTTGTTGCTAACTATACGTATTAGTTGTTAAAGTTATTGGTACGTCGTTAAGTATACGTGTTGGTTGTGAAGTTTGAAGATCAGTTGTTATGGTTATGAATCCTTTGCTAAATCTACTACTTACGTTTTGGTTACTAACTATACATATTAGTTGTTAAAGTTATTGGTTTGTCGTTAAGTATACATGTTGGTTGTGAAGTTTGAAGATTATTTGTTACGGTTATGAATCCTTTGCTAAATGTACTGCTTTGTTGTTATATTCATGCAGGTATGAATCCATGGTGCATGCAACTAATTCAGGGAGTCGTGTTGTTATTGATGCTGATGACGGGAGGTTCAGGTGATTGTTCATTAGTTATAATACCTGTATTGAAGGGTTCATTGCTAGGTGTAGGCCTCTATTATTTTTGGATGGAACATTTATTAAAGATCATTACAGAGGCATACTACTTAGTGCTACTGGGTATAATGGCAACCAGGGAATATTTCCCCTTGCTTATTGCATATGCGACCAAGAGAATGAGGTTAACTAGAAATGATTCTTACAAGGATTATGGATGTTACTGTATGATAGGGAAAATCCTTACCAACCTCTACATTGACTGGTAATGATTTCCGATGCCGACAAGGGTAATAGGGCAGCAGTCGAGGAATTCTTTCCAGATGCATTCCATTCAAGGTGTGTTCTGCATCTAGTCGAGAATTTCAAAAAGAAGATGAAGGGTTTTGGGCACAAGGCAAATGTCGCGACTACGTTGGGCGAGCTGTTACAATCTACAGCTTATAAGTTCACAATATCTGAATAGGATAATGACATGAAAGAATTGGCAGCGATCGATCACAGGGCTTACGTCACTGTAATGGAATACTCCCCGTAGAGATGGGCAAACGCCCATTTTCCTGGTATAAGGTAAGATAGCTTGGTTTTAATATTATTTTGTTACAGCACCGTTATAGTTGTTTAGGTTAGAGTTATCCTACAGTTTTCTGTTAAGATTAGATTTTTATTGTTATGGTTAGAGTTATTCTGCTAGGGTTTTGCTGTTATGTTTAGAATATTTGTTGTTAAGGTTAGGCCTTTAATGTTTAGTTTATGGTTTTATTGTTATTGTTAGTGTTGTGTTGTTAAGGTATGGTCATGTTACTTCAAACGTTGCTGAGTCCTTCAATAGCTAGATAAGAAAGACACGATTGTTGCGAATCTTACCTTTGGTTAAGACCATACGGAAGCAAATAATGGAGCGCATGCATGAAAGGAGGCTAGTGGGTAAGAAATGGTCTGGATACTTATGCCCGGAAGTGGAGATGGTGCAGTGTGATAATATTCAGCATGGTAGCTGCTTGGCGATTAAACATTCGACGGAAGATATTATGGTGGTCGAGTCTAATAAAACTTACCGTGTAGATTTGAAGAATCGGACTTGTTCTTGAAGGTCCTGGGACATCACCCGCATTCCTTGCAAACATGTGTGCGCTACAATTACATGGATGGGATGAGAAATTTATCAATACTACGATTGGTACATGATTGTTGACGCATTCAGAGCAACTTATGTACCAATCATCTTTCCCATCCTAGATTACGAGAAGCACTTTGTACCGCCAGAAGAGCGAGTGTTAAAGCCTCCTCTCACCGAAAAAAGATGTGGCAGACCATGCACTAGACGAATAAACAACAGGTCGCTGAACACACATCCTGTTAAGTACTCTCGATGCAACATGGAGGGTCACAATCGTACAAGCTGTAACGAGCCTATATTGTTTAGCGTTTTATTATCATGTATATGGATTTGTTGTCCTGTATATCGTTACAAGTGATAAGGTCATAGCTTGGTTGTTAAGGTTATTACTTGGTTGTCAAGTTTATCACTTTAATGTTGAAGTTTTGACTTGGTTGTTAAGGTTATTACTTGGTTGTCAAGTTTATCACTTTAATGTTAAAGTTTTGAATTGGTTGATATGTTTATCGATTGAATGTTAAGTTTACTATTATCCACCTGCTCTTTGTTGTTAGTGTCACCGATTGTTAAAATTGTCAAGTATATGGCTTGGTTGTTAAGGTTATTACTTGGTTGTCAATTTTATCACTTTAATGTTGAAGTTTTGGCTTGGTTGTTAAGGTTACTATTATTCACTTACAATTGGCTGTCAAGGTTACCGAGATATTTTTGATTTGACTGCATTCAATGCATTTCATAGTTCCCAAGGCAGTAGAGTTATATCACCATCCCTCGGATTGTTCCAATACAGAACTGAACTATATAACCTTTCTCCTCATATTTACATCTTCTTTATCTTCCCATCACCACCACTCTATTTGTCCTCACTATTTTCTTGATCATCCTAAGCTCTCCCCTCTCCAATCTCATAAACCAGAAGATCACGGCTAGCCCTCACGCTGATGAAGACTTCTTCAATATTTCTGGGTTCTTATCATATGATAGTATCAACCTTTTTTGAATATTATTACCTTTATCTATTCCCTATTATCATTTTCTCTAAGTTCCATCAGATGGACTTGAATAGCAATAGCTTTCTCCAAAGAGCTTTCTGTGATCTTAACAGGCTGCTGGAAAGCTCTTTGGTGAAAGCAATTTATATTCAAGCATAGGTTATGGAACTTAGAGAATTAACAATAGGGAATAGATAAGGTTATTAGCATTCAAATGGTTGTTGCTATCATACAGTCAGAATCCAAGAAATCTTATACTGGAACGAGCCTATATAGTTTAGCGTTTTATTGTCATGCACATGGATTTATTGTCAAGTATATGGTTACAAATGTTAAGGTCATGGATTGGATGTTAAGGTTACTATTTGGTTGTTAGGTTTATCGATTGAATGTTATATTTACTATTAGGTCCCTTACTGTTATTCACTTGCGCTTGGTTATCACGGTCACCGGGGTATATTCTCTGCTACCACATTCAATGTTCCTCCTAGTTCCCAAGGAGGAGAGTTAATATAACCTGGACTCCTACCTATCCCCAAATTCCATGCATCAACATCACCATCCCTTCACCTGTTCAACTACAGGATAGCGCAGATATCCTTTCGGCGCAATCATTCCTCGATCTCCTCATCGCCGACTCTCTGTTGACCCTCTATCCTTTATATGTGAACCCCGAGCTACCCTCTCCTCAAAACCTACAAGTTCTCCTTTCGCCATTAAAACCAGAAGATCAATGCTAGTCCTCAAGCCGATAAAGGTCATGGCGACAAGGTTTGCGCACACTGATGAAGATCTTGGATATCCCTTATACTGATGAAGACGTTATCCCTTTATGTGTTTGCTCTTAGTTCCATTAGCTGTGGGTGAATGTATGTGGCTTTCTCCAAAGAGTTTGTACATTAACGCCCAGTTATGATTCATAAGTGCCTGGAATACAATCAATTCAGATGGGTCATGTGTGAATCACATGGGAAGGCATGCAAATGCTGGTGGAGATAGACCTTTGGCTTACGTTAACACTGTATAGCTATACAGTGTAAACGTAAGCCAGAGGACTATCTCCACCAGCATTTGCATGCCTTCCTAGGTGATTCACGCATTGATCCATCTGAATTTATTATATTCCATGCACCTATGAATCTTAACTATCTTGTTATTATACAAGCTCATTGAAGGGAGCCAGTTATATTCACCCACGGTTATGGAACTTAGAGTAGAGACAATGGTAATACATGCAGTTGTCATCGTATTGTTGAACTTATTTGTTTAGTTTACGGGGTTGTTGATAAGCTTATTTGTTTGTTTTAAGGTTGTAGCATGATTGTAAAGGAAATTATTTTTTTGATACAAGTTGTTTTGTTAAGTTTATTGTTTTGTTGTTAAGATCACGGCGTGGCTGTTAAGCTTATTTTTTGTTTGTTAAGGTTGTAAGCAAGATTGTAAAGAAGGATGTGGCATGATACATGGTTGTATTGTTGAGCTTATGGTTTTGTTGTTAAGCTCATGGACTGGCTGACAATATTATTTGCTGGTTGTTCAGCTTATGGATTGGTTGCTAAGGTTAGTGATCTGTTGTGAAGCTTATGGATTAGTTGATAAGGTTAGCGCTATATTGTCAAGCTTATGTATTGGTTGCTAAGGTTAGCTCTCTGTTGTCAAACTTATGGAATGGTAGCTAACATTAGCTCCTTGTTGTAACATTTAGCTCTGTTGTTAGGCTTATTTGTTTGTTGTTAAGGTTGTAGCAGTTGTCATCGTGTTATTGAGCTTAGGGAATTGTTGAGAAGATCGCGGGGTTGTTGATAAGCTAATTTTTTGTTTGTTAAGGTTGTAGCATGACTATAAAGAAGGACGTGGTATGATACAAGGTTCTATTGTTGAGCATATGGATTTGTTGTTAAGATCATGGACTGGTTGTTAAGGTTATGTGCTGGTTGTCAAGTTTATGGATTGGTTGCTAAGGTTAGCGCTCTGTTGTCAAGCTTATGGATTGTTTGCTAAGGTTAGTGCTTTATTGTTAAGCTTATGGAATGGTTATCAAGTTTAGCCTTTTAGTTGCCAAGGTGATCAAGAGAAAAAGTTAGTGAGTTTCTCTCTGTATTAAATGCATTCCATAGTAGATTATGTTCCTAAGACAGGCAGTATTATCACCTATCTCCACACTATTCCCAGCCACCACGCGGTAATTAACCCTCATCCCTTCACCTGTATCCATGTCAAGACCATACGACGCAGCCATCAATCTTCCTATCACCGCCATTCTCTACGTCAGGTTTGTGCACATGATAAAACCCTTCTCTCCCCATCCCAGCCTCATTATCAACTACATGACCTTCATTTCGAAACCAAAAGATCATGTCTCACGATGATAGTGTGTGTATCCATTACCATGGCTCGGGGCATATCTCCCGGGATTGCCCTCATGGTCTGAGAGCAAACGCCTCCCTACGATTGCTCCCCGTTCCAGGTAATGTCGCCAGCAACATTCAGGAGCTTTCTACCTTCGCTCTCCTCACTATTAAGGTAGGTCTGCCATCTTTGGAGGAGCTTAAAGAGATGCTAGGGTATCGCTTCAATGTCTGGGATTAGACCTATGAGATCAAGAGGGTATCTATAAATAGGTTCATGGTTAAATTCCCTTCTGATGAGCTACTAGATCAAACCGTCGAGCTTACTGCTGTAAATCTTGGGTCCTTCGTAGGCAGATTCAGGCTTTGGAGGGAGGACCTCAGGCTAAGAACATTGCCCAACCCTATGTTTACGTGGGTCCACCTCTTTAATCTCCCCTACCACCTCTGGGAGTGGGAGTTCCTCCAATCACCGTTCGAGGGCATCGACCAATGCGTGTACTGCTCCGCTGACGTCACCACGAAGACAAACTTCAAAGACTACAGGGTGCTGCTAGAGATTAGGGAATATTCGGATGTCCCTAAGAGGATTAGGTTTCATTACACCTCTCCCATGGACCTTCGTCTGATGGAAAGTTTCGTCATCACTCAGATTGTAGGCCGAGACCGTGAGCAGCAGGCAAACAATAAGGTTGGTCCCATCGACATGTCGTTAACCAACCTCAAAGCTAGCAACCGCAGCCTTCCCGCGCCAACCCGGAATTGATTGAAGTGACTTGGGACGACAGGCAAATGACGGTGAAGAAAGAGCTCTGGCAACGATTTCTCCAGGCCCAAGGTGTTGGGCCGTCTACCCTTTCTCGCGACAGGGGTTTCTCCCACGATTGCGCTTCGATCAAGGGGAGCGGGGGAGGAACAGTCGGTGGCCCCTAGGTTATCATCAATTGTAAATTCCCATATGTTTTGCTTAACTTGATGATGATACGCTCTATTAACAACCTATTAATTTATGATACACTTTTCGGAATGATTATACCTCTGTTAAGTTTAAGCCATTTGTTGTTAACCTCGTGGGTTTTCTGTTAAGGTTACCCCTTGTGTGTGTGATGTTAGTTTAGGAGCTTACTGTATTGCGTTGTGTTGTTGAGCTTATGGTTCCTTGGCTGATGGGGTTACGGGGTTGCTGTTCCTTTTTATCCTTTTGGCTTGACGTTTGTTTTAATGTTAGTATGTTGTTAAGCTTTGGTGTTTGTTGATGAGGTTACGGTTTTGTTGTTGAACTCATGGGTTTGCTGTTAATGTTATCCCTTGGGGGTTTGTTGTTAAGCCTTGGGCTTAGTTTGCGTTGTGTTGTTGAACTTATAGTTCTTTGGTTTGTTGTTTGTTGAATTCTTGGGTTTGTGTTTGAGGTTACGGATTGGGTTTTAATTTTAATCTTTGACAACCACAAGCTAAACTTAACAAGCAATCCACAAACTTAATAATACAACATGAAACATAACAATAAATCGATAAGATTGACAACCAGACCTAACATCACAGATAGATCATAAGCTACCCTTGTGATGTTAACCTTATAATATTTACATGTATATTGTTATTAACAAAGAATTGTAATATATCATTTACAAAAAATCTACATCTCAACGTCATCATCGTCAAGTTTTCCCGCATCTTTTTTCCTCTTCGTGCCTTCAATCAGTAAATACGCTGCTAGCTTTGCACGAACCACCCATGTATTATGCTCTACGGGTGTGACGTGCAGGACATCTCTACCTTCGATAATCGCTTGTACGAACTAGTAGACATAGATTCTACAGTCATACCTGCACACAAAAACAAGGAATCTTTGAGACTACTGTTGCTTTCAAACAAAACATAACAACAAACTCATAACCTTAACAACCAGTTTCCAACATTGAATTCCAACAAGGGTTCCGGTAAACTTACGACCCCTTTTGCTCCTCGCAAGGAACTTTGATTGGGTCGAATACGCTACGCAATTGGTTCTCATTGAAGCCAGCTTTAATGTAGTTGAAGGCTTTGACGATTTTGAGCACAGGTTCCCAATGTCCAGATCTCTCCTTCAGGAGTCGTAATGCCTGGCAATATCATTTTTGACATCAAACTCCAATAGATGCCAATGATCGCCCTGGACAATGGGAACTAAGAGGTTAGTACACCTTGCATCGACCAAGTGTTTGATCTAGATATCATGTAGTTCTTGGTAATCTAGTTTCGCCACATGTATCTGGTGCTGCAATAAAGAAATAACCCAATCAGGTTCCTTTTAGCATAGATTATGTGCTGATAGGTAGGAGATCACCATCCAGACATAAACTTACACTAAACCAAATATGGACCACCCCAAATTTTATACTGGACGGCGCTCTCTTATTTTCACGAACTAAATCAAGCAGCGTATCAACAAGCTATCATAAGTTGACAACAAGTAATTAATAATAGTATTGTTAAATATGCTAATGAATAAATACCAGCTATCATAAGTTGACAACAAGTAATTAATAATAGTATTGTTAAATATGCTAATGAATAAATACCAATCGGAAATCTTACTGCATCATCTAGTCGCCCATCGCGTAATATATTAAGGATCTCAAGCCGGCTAATAGACCCCACTGATCCGATGCACTCTTTAATAAAACTGCAAACATGGACAAAACAAAAATTATAGTTAGCAACTAACAATTAGCAGCAATAACAAATCAATAACTATAACAAAAAACCCTTAACCTAAACAACAAATTAATAACCATAACAAAAAAACCCGTAACCATAACAACAAACCCGTAACCTTAACATCCAACCCGTCGCCTTAACAACTACCACGCAACCTTAACAACAAATCAATAACTATAACAAAAAACTAGTAACCTAAAAAACAAATCAATAACCATAACAAAAAAACCCGTAACCATAACAACAAACCAGTAACCTTAACATCAAACCCGTAACCTTAATAACTAACACGCAACCTTAACAACAAATCAACAACTATAACAAAAAACCCTTAACCTAAACAACAAACAATAAACATATCAAAAAAACCTGTAACCATAACAACAAACCCGTAACCTTAACATCAAACCCGTAGCCTTAACAACTACCAGGCAACCTTAACAACAAATCAATAACTATAACAAAAAACTAGTAACCTAAGCAACAAATCAATAACCATAACAAAAAACCTGTAACCATAACAACAAACCAGTAACCTTAACATCAAACCCGCAACATTAACAACTAACACGTAACCTTAACAACAAATCAATAACTATAACAAAAAACACTTAACCTAAACAATAAATCAATAATCATAACATAAAAACCCGTAACCATAACAACAAACCCGTAAACTAAACAACAAACATAAATACTTGAGATATGAGGTAAATACTTACTTGTTACATCTACAAATGCAAAAATGGTTGAGAGTTTTTTTCTCCTCTTCCGTCAGCAGCGCGGCAACATCTGCTGGCACCTTATAATTATGTACAAATGTGTCCTTGTTACCCAAAAACTTGATGATGAAGCCTCCTGGAAAGGGAATCCCCTCGTTCAGCTTATTCCTGTACATTTCTTCTTCTGAACTTATAGGGGAACTCATGTGTTTTTCCAAGATAGAGTGGGGGTCACTTTGTAGCCGAGCAGGAGACAACTCTGCTACCTTTTCCTGCACCTGCTCTTCCTCCTCCCCAGCCACTTCTATTATAACCTTGTCCCTTATGTTGTCTTTTTCTTTCTTCTTCTTCCCTTCAGTGTAAGGGGTGACTACCCACTTGGAAGGCTTCACCGTTCTTTTGCATCTCTTCCGTTTAAGGGGTGCAGCAGCGGCCACCTTCTCGCGTGCCCCCCTTGCACCCCTCTTTCTCTTATTCAAAGCCCTTGAAAACCTAATAGGAGCATTTTCGTCATCAAAAACTTAGCTCCTTCTATCTAAACTTAACAATTTCATAGTAACCCTAACAACTGATGCCTAAACACATGGGGAAAAAGTTGCTTACCTATACAAGTTTGCGTCTCCGTATCATGTCCTGCAGAAGGGACATCAATCATCGGTGTTATTTCCCTTCCAGTGTCCTCACGTTGAGTGCCTGTTTCTGATAATATTTAGAGTATAAACAATCAAAATCTTAAGAACTAATACATAGACATAACAACCAATCTCTAACGTATAGTGCACAAGCAAGCTGACCTGTACAAGTTAGCAGCTCCTTCAACCAATCTCTAACGTATAGTGCACAAGCAAGCTGACCTGTACAAGTTAGCAGCTCCTTCGCTGGCGGGACACCTTCTCTCCCTCGTTTATTTCTGCCTCAAGAGCCGTGTCAATGCGATAGGCCTCTGGTGGAGGTACTTCTCCTGGCGGATCATCTTCACTCTCCTTGTGGATATCAGTAAAAAATGATTGTGGATAGGCCCTCCTTGTTGGAGGGTCCTCGCTCTCCTTATTAGCTTCATCAAATAATAATTGATTAACATCCCCCTCGTACTGTATATAAATGTCACCCACAGTGCCTGGAGTGTCTGATTCAAAAAATAAACAAATGAGCTTAGGTACTTCATTGTCAAAAAAAATATAGCATCAGTTACATAACCCTAACAACTAACCCAGATACTTAACAATCAATCTCTAACCTTGGCAATAAATCCCTAACCTTAACATTAGATCCGTAAAGTTAACAATAAATTCTTAACCTTAACAAAAAATCCATATACTTATTAATCAATCTTTAAACATAATACGCAAACGTAATTGCAAGCCACATCTAACCTGTACAAGTTTGCGGCTCCATCAATGGGCCGGACACCAATCCTGTAGGGCTCTTATCCTTATATACAGAGAGGGTTCTGGATCGTGCTTTGCTTAGTTCCTCTCTCAGTCTTTTATTTTGAGCAGACAGCTTAGCTACCTTCACAGATAGAGCACTTATCTTTACACGGTCTGCAGCAATCATACCCTTGAATTTATTCTCGTTCTCGCGATGTAATACTTGGTTCATTGCCGCGATGCTCTTCCAGTAGATAACTTACTGAGGCCATTCCATTTGCTCAACTGCCTCATTTGGCTGCTCGACGTCTTCATCAATATCCTGTGGCATCACATATGCAATGGACAGAAAGAGTATTATTAAAAGGATTAATTAATCAAAAAACAAATAAAATCCACGATTGCTAAATTCTTACAACTGCATCAATTAGGATGTCGTCATCTTCTGCTCTCCTCTTCTTCTTGTGAAGAAGTTGTCTTGGGCCACGAGCCCTGCCGGCGTCTACTGCAGCCGGTCCCTTAATCCTCGTCTTCTCCCTCTCTCTCTCATCTTCTCTTTCTCTATCCCCTACTCCTTCCCTCACAAACCTCCCTCGATTCTTTGAAATTGGCCATGTCGCTATGGAAACTTTATCGTAGCTTTGCTTGCTTTATCTACAACAATGGCCAATCTCAAAGAACCAGCAACCTCTCCAATTTATGAGGGGAGGCCTCACCGTATATCCAACTGCTGGCTTCTTGATGCCGGTAAGTTCATAGTACCACAACTGCACATTAGAGAAATAAAAACTTAACAAACACTTTTATCCGTAACAATTAATAAGTAATCCTAACAATAAAAACGTAACCTTAACAACCAAACCGTAACCTTGACAACCAAACTATAATATTAACAACTAAACCCTAACCTTCACAATCAGTAATAAAAGACATGATTACTTACACAAACTAGAGGGGTACACCCTTGCAGATATAAAGTCGTCTTCCCTGGCTCAGGACCCTTCAGTGCCCTCTCTATCGCGTCAGATGTCTCACTGAATATATAGGTCCCCCAAGCAGTGTTATTGACCCGTTCGATGCTGTCTGTTGGCCTTCTTATTTTGATGATGATTTACAAACAATTTACTTATAATGTTGTTTGTCTAGTGTTTGTGTTTTTGTATCAATTGTAGACAAACAAGAAATTGGAGTATGGATGGAACTATGCCTACACGATCATATCCAATAGAGGTTGGAGGTATAGCGGAGTGAAGCCTATGCAATTCATGTTCAAGATCCAAGTTCTAGCTTCATCCGTATGTGTACCGAGATAGAGCTTATTGAAGATCAAGATCAAGCTTGGGTAACATTAGTTTAGGTTTATATTATGTGTGTTGGTACTTTAAGCTCAATCATATATACACACACGCATCTGGTTTGTATATATATAGTTACATATATATACACACAAGTTTTTGGAAAATTGGCTTTCAAGTTTAAATATGAAACAAATACATATTTATACATATACATGTTTGGTTTCATATGGTAAAGTTGTTTTGATTTAGTTTTATAGATATGAAACAAATATCACATTCACTTGTTTCATATTCTATTATATTTTGTGAAAATATTGTTTTATTAGTTTATGGACTTAACAATAATGATATACATCTTTTATTAAGTCTATAAGAATGTTTGAAAGTGTTTCAAATTTGTTTGAATTTGTCTTGTAAAAATCAAGTTTTAACAAGTTAACGTTCGTGCATGTTCGTGCATGTTTTTTACAAAACAGATGAGTTTTCACAAATGAGAAGTGATATTTAAGAAATTATTTCTATAACATGTTTATCTACATGTTTAGAAACTTCCCTCAAATTTTTACCATTTTTGGAGTTGTTTTACTGTGCCCAATTGATTTTACAAAATCATGTATATCAGCAGATTTTTAGAAACTGTATATCTATGTTCAAAAATTTATTTCTGTAACATGTTATTATACATGTCTATAACCTTTCCTCAAAATGTCATAATTTTTGGAGTTGATTTAGTATTTTTAATTGATTTTACAAAACTGGATACATAGTACTACAGTACCGCGGTCGACCGCGAGTGTCACCGCGGTCGACCGTGAAATGTCTAGAAAGTTTTTTTTGTTGCTGTGAATAGTGCGGTCGACCGGACGAGGCTCTGTGGTCGACCGCACAGGTTACCGTTGCACAGTAACGGCTAGTTCTGTTTTTTATTTATTTTAATGTTTTGGGGGTGTTTTTCTTGGTTTTTGGGCTTGTTTCGTGAGCCTATATATACCCCATGCCCTCATACTTCTAAGGGTACTTAAGAAATGTTTTAAACAAGTTTAAAGAGTTTTAAACAAGGGTTTAAGTTTGGTTTAAGTTTGTTTAAGAAGCTTTTAAGCAATTGGGTGTTTGAGTTTGTGAATTCAATTCCACAAGAGCTTGAGAAGATCATCTATTAGAGTTTGAGTCTCTCTTTGTTCACACACAACCATTGAGCTTATTGTATTTACATTCATAGTATAATTTGGGGTTGTGGGTTTGTGACTAAGAGTGTGAGCTTTCATTTGTTCTCATCTATATTAGAGAACAAATCATTTGTTGTGATCCCTAGTTGTGTAGATCACTTTGTAATATACTTGTACACCGAGAGGAGTGTGTGGTGAGGGAGTAGTTGATACCGAGAGGAGTGGCGTCGGTAGCCTAGTGAGAGGTGGTAATTTCGAGCACTTGAGGGAGGCGATACGTGAGGACCAACACTTGAGGTTGTAGCTTGTGTATGTACATTGTGAGGATTTGTGAGAGTTGTCGGTTGACTTGATAACCAAGTGTGTAGAGAAGTTCCGGCTTCCAAACCGGGTGTGTCGTGATAGTGGAGATCTCCTTGAGGTGAGGAGCGGGAATGTAGGTTATGGGGACCAAACCTCGTGAACATATTATTTTGTTTGTGATTGCATTGGCGCACTTTTATATTCGTACTTATTTTTCATATTGTCTTTGTCAATTGCTCATTGTTTATTTTATCCACTATGTAGATTAACTTGTTTCCCCTTGTGTTTGTTTCATATCCTTGCATAGTTATCTTTTTACTTGCTAGGATATTTATTAGTAAGTTTTAATTGGCATTTAAATCGGATTAGATTAGCATAAACCCTATTTACCCCCCCTCTAGGGTTCTTTCATAGCGACCTTAGGGTCTAACATTTGGTATCAGAGCTTGGTGCTCTTTGATTTAAGGTCTAATCGCCTTAAGTTAAAGATCCAAGTTATTTTTTTATGCTAATCTTGTTTTGATTGTATTTGTATCTTACTTGCATATTTTTACAAATCATGAATATGAATGATGCATCTTGTTTAGGCTATGATCCTAGTGTTGCTCCAAAATTCAATGCTTTTCCCTATGCTTAATGGTGTTTTAGATTTAAGTTATTTGTTAGGTCTAAAAATATTGATTTGTGGGAAGTTATTGATAGTGGTTATATTGTGCCCACGTTGGAGAAATCCAAGTAGAGCAAACATGATAAAAAGATGTTTACTATGAACAAGCTCGTGTTAGAATTTTTATTAAATACATTTGATTCTTCAATGTCTAACAAGCTTGATTCTTTTGATAGCGCTTATACATTATGGAAATTCATCAAAGTGCATCAAGGAAATTTGGAGGTGATCCGACAAGCTTTGGAGGATTCCTCTTCAAGTTCTATTGGAGTATCACCATCATGCACACGGCCACTAGGCGATAGCCCTAGTGTGGTAAGCGAGTCCGATTCCGATGATGATCTATCTATTAATGAACTCGCTTGTGCATATGATAGATTAGCGCATGCCTACAAGAAATTGCAAAATGATTTTATTGATTTAAAAAGCAAGCATGTTAATTTGAAATCTGATCATGAGTTGCTAGTGTCCAAATTTGATGTCATTGCAAAAGAAAATACTATGCTTAAAGAAAACAATGATATGTTAAATTTGGAAAATGAAAAATTAACCTCATCCATCACTAGCTTATCTCATGCTAAAAATAATATCATGTTAGAAGTAGAGAACATACAAAATGATACTACTTCTTTCATAAATGATTATTTATGTTCTACTTCTAATAACAATACTTGTATGCATAATGATGAGTTGAATCATGTTAAGGATCGCATATCATCTTTAGATTCAACCCTTAAAACATGTATTGTTAATCATGATAAGCTTATGAACATGTGTGCTAAGTCTCATGATAAAACATCTAAACATCCTATTCATCATGCACACATGTATAGCAAAGTCTACAAATGCACAAATTGCGGTCGTAAACATCTTGCTAGATTTTGCTTTGATGCACACATAATTAAGAATGCCAATGCTCCTTGTGCATCTCATGTAGCTTCATAATCATGTACACATTCACATTCACATGCTCATACTCATCATGATCATCATAAGCATGCTAATGTGTATAAATGTGTTCTTTGTGGTCGTTTTGGTCATTTGGCCGAATATTGTTTTCATTTAAAAAGAAAATCTAGTTTACCAAATATCTCTAGTAGACCACATGTTTTTAAATGTGATGTTTGTGGTAGATTTGACCATTTGGCAAAGTTTTGCTATGATTTGAAAAAATGTTTAAACTTGCCAAATTTCTCAAGTAAACCACCTTTGTTTGATGATGTTTCTCATTTGCAAAATAATTTAAAAGAAAAACCTTTATTTGCAAATGATTCTTGTGCACGCCCACATGATCAATACAAATCATTTAACCCTCTTCATTGCACCTATTGTAATCGGAAAGGTCATGTGTATAATTTTTGTTTTGACCGTACTAGTGAACCATATGCGCCCAAACGGATTCATAACCCTAGGGCTTTGAGCTTGAATGATAGGGGCCATGTCCCTAACCAATTCGGCACCAAAAATTCTTGGGTGTCAAAATGATCTTTTTTCTTAACCAAGAACTTAGTGTTTTTATTTTTTTCTTTTTCTTGGTTTTTAAAACATGCTTTGAAAATTTTTAAATATGAAAATAATTTTTCTTTGATCAAAATCTTTTG
The DNA here is from genome assembly GCF_001876935.1 of Asparagus officinalis. NCBI lineage: Eukaryota > Viridiplantae > Streptophyta > Magnoliopsida > Asparagales > Asparagaceae > Asparagus > Asparagus officinalis. The sequence goes on along the minus strand of NC_033797.1, from coordinate 92,114,050 downwards.
TTTTCATGACTATGAGTTTTAATTTTCATGAGAGGTTTGTGTTTATATAACCCTCCAGGTTTATTGGGTGTTTATTCCCAAATCATGTTTACCGGATGCTAGAATGATTATATGGGTTGGAACAAGCTTAAGAGCATGATATATTATTGCCTCTCTTGAAACTCTTTTGTCAAATATTTTGTTTTGATTTGTTGCTTTGAATTCATTATATTTCACTTATATGATGATATTTATATGTTTTTGCTCATGGATCATCTATTCGTGCCTTATAATGTATTCTATGAGTGGTTTGATCAAGTTATACAAATAAAGTTTTCTTTATAGATCAAACATCACTTTTGGACTTAAATCTTGATTTATGACTTCATTTGGTTGAGTTGTTTTCATTCGAAAACTTTTTGCATGATTCTCATGTTCTTCCTCTTTTGATTTCATAAATCTATTTTTTATACACGGTTTTTAGGCTTGTGTTTTGAGACACCTATTTATCATGACGTATCATTATGTGTCCTCATTGTATCATTGTATGTGAGTGATATTTAGCACATTTTTCATTTATGCTTGCTCACATATTTGCCATGATCTTTTATTGCATATATTCTATATGGCATTTCGATAGGGGGAGCAATCCCTATACTTGTTTTATACTCACCCATGCTTATTGGTAGGGGAAGCTTTCGCTCTCTTCACTCTTGTTGTTTTCCCCTTTTTGATGTTGTCAAAGGGGGAGAAATATTATAAGTATAGCCTTTCTTGTTTATATGCATAATAATTCTAATTTATATATTCATTTCTTTTCATGCATATATCCTTTATGTAAATTGTTTGTCATCATCAAAAAGGAGGAGATTATTGGCCTTCTTGTTTTGATGATGATTTACAAATAATTTACTTCTAATGTTGTTTGTCTAGTGTTTGTGTTTTTGTATCAATTGTAGACAAACAAGAAATTGGAGGATGGATAGAACTATGCCTACACGATCATATCCAATAGAGGTTGGAGGTATAGCGGAGTGAAGCCTATGCAATTCATGTTCAAGATCCAAGTTCTAGCTTCATCCGTATGTGTACCAAGATAGAGCTTATTGAAGATCAAGATCAAGCTTGGATAACATTAGTTTAGGTTTATATTATGTGTGTTGGTACTTTAAGCTCAATCATATATACACACACGCATTTGGTTTGTATATATATAGTTATATATATATACACACAAGTTTTTGGAAAATTGGCTTTCAAGTTTAAATATGAAACAAATACATATTTATATATATACATGTTTGGTTTCATATGGTAAAGTTGTTTTGATTTAGTTTTATAGATATGAAACAAATATCACATTCACTTGTTTCATATTCTATTGTATTTTGTGAAAATATTATTTTCTTAGTTTATGGACTTAACAACAATGATATACATCTTTTATTAAGTCTATAAGAATGTTTGAAAGTGTTTCAAAGTTGTTTGAATTCGTCTTGTAAAAATCAAGTTTTAACAAGTTAACGTTCGTGCATGTTTTTTACAAAACAGATGAGTTTTCACAAATGAGAAGTGATATAAAAGAAATTATTTCTCTAACATGTTTATCTACATGTTTAGAAACTTCCCTCAAATTTTTACCATTTTTGGAGTTGTTTTACTATGCCCAATTGATTTTACAAAATCGTGTATATCAGCAGATTTTCAGAAACTGTATATCTTTATTCAAACATTTATTTCTCTCAATTGGGAAATGCTTTTTCCAAAATTCTTACTCTAACATGTTATTATACATGTCTAGAACCTTCTCTCAAAATTTCACAATTTTTGGAGTTGATTTACTATTTTTAATTAATTTTATAAAGCTGGATATGCAGTACTACAGTACTGCGGTCGACCGTGAAATGTCCAGAAAACTTTTTTTGTTGCTGTGAATAGTGCGGTCGACTGGACGAGGCTCTACAGTCGACCGCGCAGGTTACCGTTACACAGTAACGGCTAGTTCTGTTTTTTGTTTATTTTAATGTTTTGGGGGTGTTTTTATTGGTTTTTGGGCTTGTTTCATGAGCCTATATATACCCCATGCCCTCATACTTCTAAGGGTACTTAAGAAATGTTTTAAACAAGTTTAAAGAGTTTTAAACAAGGGTTTAAGTTTGGTTTAAGTTTGTTTAAGAAGCTTTTAAGCAATTGGGTGTTTGAGTTTGTGAATTCAATTCCACAAGAGCTTGAGGAGATCATCTATTGGAGTTTGAGCAATCAACTATTCTCCCTCCATCTCTTGTCATCTATTAAGAAGTTTCCTAAACTCTATTTCTAGCTTTTTTATATATTTGATTATCATTGTTATTAAGCTAGAATTACATTGAGTTTAGTTTTGATTTATATCTCTTTGTTCACACACAACCATTGAGCTTATTGTATTTACATTCATAGTATAATTTGGGGTTGTGGGTTTGTGACTAAAAATATGAGATTTTATTTGTTCTCATTTATATTAGAGAACAAATCATTTGTTGTGAGCCCTAATTGTGTAGATCACTTTGTAATACACTTGTACACCGAGAGGAGTGTGTGGTGAGGACGTAGTCGATACCGAGAGGAGTGGCGTCAGTAGCCTAGTGAGAGGTGGTAATTCCGAGCACTTGAGGGAGGCGATACGTGAGGACCAACACTTGAGGTTGTAGCTTGTGTATGTACATTGTGACGATTTATGAGAGTTGTCGGTTGACATGATAACCGAGTGTGTAGAGAAGTTCCGGCTTCCAAACCGGGTGTGTCATGATAGTGGAGATCTCCTCGAGGTGAGGAACGGGGACGTAGGTCGTGGGGACCGAACCTCGTGAACATATTATTTTGTTTGTGATTGCATTAGCGCCCTTTTATATTCGTGCTTATTTTTCATATTACCTTTGTCAACTGCTCATTGTTTATTTTATCCACTATCTAGTTTAACTTGTTTCCCCTTGTGTTTGTTGCATATCCTTGCATAGTTTTCTTGTTACTTGCCAGGATATTTATTAGTTATTTTTATTTGGTATTTAAATCGGATTAGATTAGCATAAACCCTATTCACCACCCCTCTAGGGTTCTTTCATAGCGACCTTAGGGTCTAACACTGTCGACGTACTTGAATAAATGCCTAGGAACGTCGGAAACACTACTTGGATACCAAATCATGCTCAGCTGATAGAGGATCTGTAGCAGGACAAAGTCCTTCACATCTCGGCGATCAGAAAATAGTACCAGCTTCAAGAGCAGGTCCTCCACATTGCGTCTGGTGGGGCCTCTTTTGGGGGGAGCTATACTGGTGGAACCCCCGGCCTCGGGTTTGTCAAAAAACCTGGATCAAATCCTATTTTTCCTATCCCGATTGTGGTCAACATGAAGCCCCTCATTGGAAAACCATGTATGCTCCATTACCCACTCAAGGTTGAATGAGTAGGCGATCTCTTCTCCATCATTCCTATCGGTGAAGACGAATTTTTTGCTTTTGTTGTCCCACTGACTCAAAATGTGCTCAAAGGTGGGAAGATCGACACCAGGTGGGCCAAATTAGACGTAGGACTCAAAATGTGCTCAAAGGTGGGAAGATCGACACCAGGTGGGCCAAATTAGACGTAGTGTCTGAATACACTATCTTCGTAGGAAGATCGACACCAGGTGGGCCAAATTAGACGTAGTGTCTGAATACACTATCTTCGTAGGCCGCAAAATACCTTGGCCCCATACGCATCACTAAATTCCGCATGAAGTCATGATAGGCACTGAAGCTGGCGGTTGGCCGCAATGTAATAGTTGGCTTTGCCCTTTTTCTACATAACAAAAACACAAGACGAGCATTTTTGAGTAGAATTAGTAAACATAACAACTATGCTGTAAACTTTGCGGATAAACCAACAACCTTAACAACAACCCCATAACCTTATCAACCAAAACCTAACCTTAACAACCAAAGCCTAACCTCAACAACCAAATAACAACCTCAACAATAAAAGCATGAACCTTGCATGTTAACAGTAACCTCAACAGCTAACAGACACCCGTAATTTTGGACCTTCCCACCAGACTAGGAGCATTATGAATCAAACCATAACCTTAACAACATAAAACTTGCGGTAAAAATTACCTTTTGGGTGCTGCCACGTGCTTCTTTTTTTCTCCTCTATGTAGACCAAGGAGCGCTATAGTGGCTTCGTTGGACGCGCCGGTAGTGCCGGTGCTGCCCTCTAGACCTTCGCGGGGGCCTACACTTAAATTTTGAGGTGGGCTTCTGGGTTGAGAATAGCTGGTTGTGATGTCCTCTAGAACATCAGCAATCGCAGCTTCAGCTTCAGATTCAGTCCGCACTGTAGTTGTATGGGCTCTTTCTGAGATTTTGAACTGCTGGGCGTCATTGCTATTCGCTGTGGTCGGAATGGAGGTTGGCTTTGGGGGTTGAATCGCTGGCCATTTTGATCCCTTTGCTTTGATTCGGTTTGCGTTGGAGTCGGTTGATGTAGGACTAGGGTTTTGAATTGGGTTTATGGAGTCGGTTTGCTTGCAGAAGAGAGAGATGACAGGGTACGGACGAGGAGGTAACTCATAACGGGGAATTTTAAACGGAAGGGTATTTTGGGCATTTCGAGTGGGGTTTAAACGGAGTTACGCCTGTGGATTCGTTTTGGGGGCTGGAAGAAAATCGCGGGCGATTTTGGGGGCAAAGCACCCGTTGAAAAAGTCTTGGGGGAGGGGGAGCACGCTTTCTTGTGTTTTGGGGGCTGGAAGCATTTTTCCCTAGAAAATAATAACACATAACACTCATAGTAGGCTGCAGTTAAATAGAAAGTTTCAAAGTAAAGTCAGCAAATGTCACAAACATTCAGGTTTTTTTTGACCCGTGGTTCTTTGGCAGTTCATTAAAATGAGCAACAAAACTTTAGTCATGTGCCCCTCAGGTGTTTCTGACACACGGTGCGTGACAAGTATCCTTACAAGAAATCTCAGCAGAAGTGTACCAATTAATCTCTTTAGATGTTAACTTTTGTAATCTGAACCCAACCAAAAGAAGTATATGACCAGGAGGTAGAACTCTCTTCTGAAATTCAATATGTAGATAATTAAAATAAAAAAGAGTATTAGAGTTTAAATCAAATAGGAAATAAGATTCTTAATATTAGAAAAAAAATGATGCAATTTTGAAGTATGTCTGCAGAATTGCAATTTAATCTAAAAAATTACTTGCAACTACATGAGGACGTTTATGGGATCTAGTATCACGCACGACTTTCATTCCTTTAAACTTCCAACCACTGAGGATTTGATGTCATAGTGAAGAAAATTAAGATTGGGATTACAAATATTTTGGCACATAGCTATAGATCTTGAAAGTGCTAGAGTAGATATCTAGGATCACTGGTAAAGCCAGTAGGTAGAGTAATTCGTTTACCTTTTGTAGCACCATCAGTCTCACCACGATCTGTTGCATCTCTCACCACAGATCGAGTATATCCCTATTCTCAATTTTTCCTGATTTGTCTTAAGAAAATATAGACAATCTTGCTCAACACAGCTAAAAGCATCCACTGCATGCTGTTGGAATAGTTTTGAAGCTCGTAGGAGAGTGTGACCCCAATTTTCTCACATCTAGAATTGGAAGAAAAGAAATTCCTTCATCGTCACGTAGCTTCGAGATTTGTATTTGGGTTTCTCTGATTCTAAAGAACGATGTGGTGATTTTGATTTCTTGGAACCGTCTCTATGAAGGGGGATTTCAAGTCTGAATCCATCTTCATCACAAAGAAATAGAAGAGGGGATACCGGATACATGCCTATATTCGAATTAAACCATTTTTCCTATGCTCAATGATAACATCCCTTGAATTTATTATATCCTCCCCACCAAGTTTCCAATAATTCGACAAACTATCTCATCAGCTGTAAGCATATTTTGTCAATGCACTACACGATGCCTTTATGACCAACTTCAATGTGTTGGAATCATTCTCCTTGCATTAATCTCTAACCATTCTATATATTTTCGCTAATTGATTCACTGCGTCAAGCATATTCATTAATCAATTAACTATATTTTGTTGTATCTTTCCTTTAGCACTTCTAGGTTTCAACGACTTTATACGGTTACTTACTTTCATTCTCAAGATCATAGATATATAACTGTGTGACCTTAGGAGCTTCTTTGATGACTAGCTTCAAAGATCCAATTCCGTGATGATTCTTATCTCCGAGTTTAAAGTAATAGGGACGGTTATAACCTTTAAATTACTAAATATTAATATCCATGAAGAAGTCGCACATATCTTACACTATACCTAATCAGACTAATTCAAGAACAATATAACCTCCGCCTCAGCACGGCCGACTTGTTTGGTCACGTATGTGAAAACGGCGAAGGAATTGAAGAAAAGAATTGAGAAAAATATGAAAAATAAGCAAGACAGACTCCACCACACCTTGGTGTGGTGTCTGCCACACCCAGGTGGCAGGGTGTGGCAGAATCTGCTCTGTTTGTCATGGGTGTGCTGTCTACCACACCCTGGTGTGGCAGAATCTGTCCTGTTTGCCATGGGTGTAGAGTGTGCCACACCAGGGTATGACAGACTCGTTTTTAGAATCCTAATCTATTTAGGATTGTGTTTTGTTATAAATAGAGCCACATTTTTTATGGTTTTCTATAGATTGATTGGGTAGCTTGAAGGTGATTTTGAGCACAGAAAAGAGAGATCTTTCTGATCAATTTGTTTGAGGGTTTAGTTTGAGAGATTTGAGGGATTTGTTTGAGAGGTTAGTCGAGTGATCTTGTAATCTCTACTTTGTACTCTCTTTCTTTATAGTGGAAACTCATCCCTTCTTGCCTCGTGAACGTAGGCAATTTGCCGAACCACGTTAAACTTTTGGGTTTGAGTTGGTGTCGTTATTTTGGATTATTTTGGCTTTCTCTCTTGGTGTTTATGTTTGTTCCGTCGCGCACAACAAGTGGTATCAGAGCTCAGGTTACACTTGGCTATTTGGAGGAGTAGATCACTTTGGAAGTTCGGCTAGGGCTTCGTTTGGAGTTAAATGTGGGATCTTTTTGGTAAAAATTTTATCTTTTCTTAATTTTGGATCTATTCTTCATTTGTTCTGTTTTGGTTGTTGGTCCTTTGAGGAATTATGATCGGGAAAGAAGGAGTTGTGGATGGTACTTCAGGTGTAAAGACCGTCCAAAGTTTAAAAATTCACTCTATGAAGATAGACGTTGAGAAGTTTAATGGCACTAACAATTTTAGACTTTGGTGATGTAAGGTCTTGGATGCTCTTAACGCACAAAATTTGGAAGATACTTTAGAATTGGATGACAAGCCAGATGATATTGATGAGAGGGTTTGGAAGAAGATGAATCGAATGGCGTGTGGTGTGATTAGGTCTTGTTTGACTCAAGAATTAAAGTATGATGTGATCAATTAGACTTCAGCTAAGAAGATTTGGGAGATCCTCAAGAGCAAGTATTTGACCAAGAGTGTGGAGAAACGCTTGTGTTTGAGGAGGCTTTATCGCATCCAGTTGAAAAAAGAAACCTCTATTGGTGATCACATGAACCACTACACGAAGCTTCTTGTGGATTTGGCGAATGTTGATGTTATAATTGAATATGAGGACAAGGCATTGTTATTATTGAGTTCCTTGCCTGACGAGGAATATGAGACTTTCATCCTTACTCTTATCAGTAGGAAGACATCTCTTTCATATAGTGAGGTCACCGCTGCACTTGTGAAGTATCAGCTTCCAAAGAAAGATAAGGACTCTACAAGTGACACAATAGCGGAGGCGTTGGTCGCAAGAGGGAAGAATCCAAATCGAAAAAATTGGAAGTCATAGTCTAGAGTAGGGCATCCTACAATTGGAAAAAATCAGTGTGTTTGGTGCAAGGAGGCTGGTCATTGGAAGAAAGATTGTTCAAAACTCGACGAATGGATGAAGAATAAGCAGAAGGGAAAAGGGAAGCAACCATCATCAGAAGCAAACATTGTTATATCGGATGGTAATATTTCTAATACTTCTATTTATTCGCTTTCTATCAGTCCTACATGTAGCTATTCAAAGGAATCCGAGTGGATGTTGGATAGTGAGGCGACCTATCATGTGTGCCTTAGAAAGAAATGGTTCTCTAGTTTTGAGAAGCTGGATAATGGTGTGGTGTAAAACCCTAAAAATTTAAATATTTTGTAATAAATAATAAATATGTTATATTATGATAAATGATATTTATTAATGTTTAAGTATGCTAGGAATTAATTTTAGATCAATTCAATGTATATATGTGAATATAGAAGTGATATCATGCACACGTGCACGGGCTGAATCTGGGAAAAACGACCAGTTTAAAGTATATATATTTTACACACTGAAGTATTTAAAATCTAGAAAAACTTAAAGATTAAAGTTGTAGGTATCTTCAAGAGCTTTCTTAAAAATCTTATATCACCTCATTCCGAAGTCGGACGTGAAAGTTATGGCCAAAATATCTAACGTTGTTTTCCTAGTCAGACTAGGTTTCCTGGTTCGGGTCAAACATGTTTGTTTCGGATTTACCTCTATAAATATCAATATTTTTTATAAAAATTTCTCTTTTTTATCATATCTATGAACCCTAGCAGCCACCCTCTCCCCTCAAAAACCTTAGATCTTTTTCTTCTTAATTTTGAGAGCTTTGTGAAGCACAATACCGACACGAGGGCGAGATCTTCGATGTGTGACAAGAGAGAACGGGTTGTTTGTGCTCGTGGATTAGTTGTTGTCTATTTCAAAGGCTTAGAATGATGTTTGAGGTAAGATTATCTTTATCCAAACCCATCCCCATAGTTAAATAACTAGTTTAGATATTTAATATGTGTTTTCATGTTTGAATTTTAACTTGTGATGTTAAAAATCAGATTTCTTTTTTATTTTAAAACTTAAACCAATGCTAGATTAGAAATATTTTCTTATTATTTATGATAGTATCATGATCATGATCATTAGGATTATTTATAATTTCGTTTATATATAAGAAATTTAAGAGATGTATTAAATATATATTTTCTGAAGAAAACTAAGGCACTTGTATAATCTTTAACTGAGATTTTGTGATATCAAATTAAAACCAAATTTAATTAAATTAGTTCTAAATGAAATCTATATGTATCTAGTTTCTCAAACAAAAAACTATTCTTAAAAAGAGTTTGTATAGAGAAAGATATGTTCTTTTTACTAATAATATATCCTGTAGAAAAACTGCTACATATGTATAATGTTTAAGTAGAGATTTGGGATAACAAATAAACTCCAAACTGAATAAAACTTATGCTAACTAAAAGATGTGTGAATCTAGTTTTCAAAATAGAAGACCATTTCTAAAAATAGTTTTCTATAGAAGGTATGCTCGTTTTACTAACGAAAGTCTTGTCTGTTTTTCCTACTCCTTTTGTGGAGCTGTGTTGCCCCATTTTGAGTTGTGTTCGCGGAGTTTTGAGCCGCTTGATATTATACGTATAGTCATGAATATAGTATGTTACGCATTTGAGAATCCTAAGGGGATTATGATGAGTTTTGATTTGATCATATTCGAATTAGATATCGTTCATACACATGTTGGATGTAAGGGGATTATGATGAGTTTTGATTTGATCATATTCGAATTAGATATCGTTCATACACATGTTGGATGTCATTGATGAGCACAACTCAGTACATTTGATCATATTCGAATTAGATATCGTTCATACACATGTTGGATGTCATTGATGAGCACAACTCAGTACAATATGGGATAGTACGTCGACATATCAGATATACACAGTTTATATATAAGGTGGATATCATTGATGAGCTCAGTTTAGTACTACATGAGGTAGTACGTTGATAATCCACATGTACAGGCCATTAAGTCGGATTTTAGGAGGTTTGATCTAGCCGTCCGTCCTGCACTAGGGTGCGATGAGGCTCGTGAGCCGTATTTCTAGGATGCCTATTTGATAGTTCGTGCCGCACTCATGTTACGTACTGAGATCGTGATAAGACTAATGAGCCATGTACGTAGTTCAGGATACCTACAGGGTAGTCTGTTACACTGACACAATTACTTGATAGCCTAAGTGTGGCAGATGTAGGTTATAGATACGATCTATCACTGAACTATATGACTGAGATATGTTACTTTTAAAAGTATATAAAATTATATGTTGGTATTTTATTCTATCTCCCTAGTGATAGTGGAAGATAATATAAATACGATGTGTTGATGCCTTATTTCTTTTACTGTCTTCTTTACTTCTTAGTTGGGATCAATGATTAGAGATTCATAACTTGAGACATATGGTATATATATGAGGGTTTCCTTGTTTGGATTATTTTGTTTGACATACCAGTCTCGTGTTGTGGATTTTCCAATTATTGGTTTCATTAGATTATCTTTTCTTAGTTTGGTATTAATATTTAGATATCTACAATTTGAGGCTTATGGAATATACATGAGGGTTCCCTTGTTTGGATTATTTCGCTCGACGTACTACGTCTCGTGTTGTAGGTTTCTAAATATTAACCCCACTTACATACTGGGAAAATGAATCTAGGTAGACTATGCTTAATAGATAGAGCCTTCACTCTATCTAGCAGCCCTTTCCGTGGGGACGGATGAAGGTAATCTTACTGTAGCGCTCTGACGCTCTTGTTGTTGTCCTTTTTCTTTAAAATTACTTTTCGCGTAGTTTGGAGTTTTGGAGAGCCATAGGGTGACGAAGTTCTGGCATAGTCACCATCACATATTTTTACTTGTAGAGACTCCACTGTAATTTTGGGTTTTATTCAGACATTAGAGTTTTATATTCATATTGTAAAGGCAGTGTGCCTTAGTACGATTTTTAGTTGATTCTTCAGACATTAGAGTTTTATATTCATATTGTAAAGGCAGTGTGCCTTAGTACGATTTTTAGTTGATTCATATTGAGACATTTTCATTAAGGCAGTGTGCCTTAGTACGATTTTTAGTTGATTCATATTGAGACATTTTCATTATTCAGATATCAGATATATTATAGTTAAGATATGATTCTTTTTATTTATGAGATATCTTTTCTATATCATGTCTATTATATTTATCCCCTTTATTTTACCTGTTTTGTACATGCACTTCTATTTGGTTCCACTAGAGGATATTGATGTGATTGGTGAAACGTATTTATACACAGTTTGGGTGCATGGTAGGTTTGACATCTCTGATTTTACCTTGGACTACAGCCTTGTGTGAACCCAGAGGCGTCACAGTTGGTATCAAAGCTCTAGTTCCAGCATCCTAGGATCATTCCTGTGTTGAGTCGGGGAGCTAGGATAGAGTTTCCTAGGAATTATGTATAGAGTCCGCTAGGAATTCCTAGAATGAGTGAGAATGTTATATACGTATATTCAAAAATTATAATTTTTTGTGATAACTACCTTACTTTGATTGAAAAGTAATTGCATGAATGATAAGTGATACGATTTTTCCTATTAGTATATGTTATGTTATTTATGATTGGGATCTCACTTACTGTATTAATTAAGCTCTCCTCTTGGTATTATAAACATTAGAATGAGGACGTGATCGAGGTAAAGCTTGTACCCGGAGAGCTGGGCAAATAGAGCCCGAGCCGCAGCAGGCTCTACAGTATCTGATCGACTTGGTAACACCAATTGCAGAAGCAGAGACTAGAAAAACTCGAGGAGTGAGTAACAAGCCAGATTTTACTCTCTGAAGTTCCACCACTAGTTGTATCAGCCGTACCTATTGTAGAGATAATGTCGAAGGTCTCACCATTGCCACGTCCAGCTGTTAATAGAGTCATAGAGCAGGAAGCTTAGCTCGGTAAGATTGAGGAAGATATTAGAAGTTGGGAGCACAGAAAATTTAGGGCACATTGAATTCAGTTACAACCTATAAATGGAGGAAATATGTGGAAAATACTTTTAGATTTACTTAATGTTGACTCACAACCTATAAATGGAGGAAATATGTGGAAAATACTTTTAGATTTACTTAATGTTGACTCAGTACATAGGCGGAGATTAGTTATATTTTTAGATTTACTTAATGTTGACTCAGTACATAGGCGGAGATTAGTTATATTCAGCTTAAAGGACGACGCCAGAGGATAGCACCAATTCTAGTTATGCCGGAGCAGCGAATGTTAATTTTATAGAAGGATTTCATCTACTATTTCGAAAAGCAGCTAGACCTAGTCCGATTGGGGAAGAGAGACATACTAAGAGTTAATTTTAGAAACAGGATTGTCCGGAGATCAGGGTAAGGACAATAAACCTTTTACAAGACCGGGAGGAACCCAACAATGGGGTAAGGATTTTTATCACCACCAGCAGATCAGTGGTGAGGATTAGCAGTTGCAGGGCCACGGTTACGACTAGTAGCAGAAGATCGAGGCATCATCTGCCATTCCAAGGATGGAGGGATCAACTGGCCAGATTCGCGCTATCCAGGAGATTCCCGGGAGATAGATTGTCCCATAAATTCTACCATCATTAGCACAATAGTCGTTAGCCACCGACAAAGTTTATGCAATCGTACCACGTGATCATGGTGCAAGCAGGACTTTCTTAGTGATTATTCATTTCCAGCTCGGATCTTGTTCGATTCAAGAGCTTCTCATTCTTTATCTCTCATACATTCATGGATAGGTTCCAGCTAGTTGCATATCCTTTAGATATATTCGTTCCTACTCCTTTAGAGAAGGAGTCCCTATTAGGGAGTGTTCATAAGAGATGTGTCATCAGTCTAGATGAGTCCGAGTTTATCATAGATCTAATCGTTTTGTGGATGTCGTGTTTGACATCATTCTTGGTATGGATTGGCTATCTTCCTACCATGTTTTATGTTAGTATGGATAATTTTGCTAAAACAGTCAGCTTGCGAGCATCCAATGGGTCTGAGTTGATAGTAGTAACCTCACATGGCAACCAGTTTGTGAAGTCATTTCTGGCGTACATCGAGAAGGTGATGTTGTGGGATCGTGGTGCCAATTTGAGTGAGACGTGAGTGGTCTCAGAGTAGCAGGATGTCTTTCAGAACATACTAGGTTTACCTCCAGTGAGAGAGGTCAAGTTTTTGCATCGAGTTGTAGTTATGTATAGCACTGATATCCCGAGCACCCTATCGTATGGTACCTGCTGAGATGAGGGAGCTACAGACCCAGTTGATGAGTTATTATCTCAGGTTTTTATTCACCTGGGTTATTCTCTATGGGGAGCGCCGGTCCTTTTTGTAAAGAAGAAGGACGATAGTATGCACCTATGTATAAATTTTCGTGAGTTGAACAAGGTCACTATCCGGAACAGGTTTCCATTACCGAGGATTGACGACTTGTTCGACCAGCTACAAGGAACGCAACATTTCTCTAAAATTAATCTTTGTTCTAGCTATCATCAGTTATGTTTTCATTGAAAGCTGTCTTCATCATTGATTTCATTAAACTTTAGTCGTTTACAAATGAATTCGAATAACAAAAATAAAAATTACAACTTTCTTGAATATAAACACAAGATCCGTTTATCGGCTCTTGCTTACGTGGGTTCTTTGCCGGTGCCGGGGTTAATCCATGGACGACCGCGAATCAGATCCGGTTGCAGGAAAATTCGGCAGAGATTCGCCTTCGCCGAGGAAGTTTTTTGGTTTGAAGCGCTAAGATCGACAAAGCGAAATCAGGGCTCTTCTCGAGATTAAGACCAAGCCTAATCTCAAGGAACGGACGTAATCAGGGCTCTTCTCGAGATTAAGACCAAGCCTAATCTCAAGGAACGGACGTACGGGCTTCGGATCCTTCAAACGGCTTCTCCTTTGCATTAAGACCAAGCCTAATCTCAAGGAACGGACGTACGGGCTTCGGATCCTTCAAACGGCTTCTCCTTTGCGCCGAAGTTCGCCGGGATCTCATTGACCTTCGCTGAAATTTCATGCTCCTTCACTCTTCAATCCAGCAGCACCTCGTCCTCTTGATAAAATTTCCGCCTTTCAAAATAGAGGCCTTTGGCTCATATTTATAGGCCTCGGATGCAGTTATTTGGATGAGAACAAGTGATTTGACTCTATCTTCAGTTAACAACAGCCTAATCACATTTGGGGATGAGATCAAGTCAGTCAGGAACCTCTGGAACCGATAAACTCTGCAAAAAAACCGCTTTAAAACCACCAAAACGTGTCTGGAAGTCGAAACAGCGCGATAGGAAAATCCAACCCGCGCTTGCATAGGTCAGATAATCTGACCCACACTTGCGCGGGTCAGATAATCCGACCCGCACTTCAGATGATCTGACCCGCGCTTGAGTGGGTCAAAATTATCCGACCCGCGCTTGCGCGGGTCAGATTCGTCTGACCCGTGCTTGCGCGGGTTGGTCTGTTCCCTTCCGCGTAAGCGCGGGTCCGTCACCTCTGCCAAATTCCTTCTCTCTTTTTGGTGCTTTAGTTCCGAGACTTGTTCTCTTTTGTCGTTTCGTGTATTTGAACTAATTGTTACCTTGTATACTTCGCAGTGAGACCGACCGTCGAACGCGCATTGGTTAATATACGCGTGTTAATCGATGCACGCGGACTGATTGGCGTGCGCGTGTTGACCGACACGCACAAGCTGGTTGACGTGCGTGCGTTCACCGACGCGCACGAGTTGGTTTGACGTGCACACGTTTGACCGACGCGCACGGGCAGAATGGCGTGTGTGCGCTGAGCGATGCGCGCAAGCTGATTAGGTGAATCTTCTTGACTCCCCCATTCATTGCTTCGAGTTTCGTGCGGGCTCTCATAGACAATTTTAGACGCCTACAGATACCCCCTCCAAAGTGTTTCAGTCTCATTCTTTTATAGAGGATTCTGAAATGCTTTGGATATGATGGATCCCCACCTTCAGTCGGTGTTAAAGGACCTACAGATGGTTTCGATTCTTGACTTCTCCTTATTTTAGCATATTCTGTGTTTTGTTGAATAGCTAAGATTTTTTCGGTACTGCGTTTATCGTCTGACCGTTATTAAAGCCTTGAACCGGAATTGGTGAGTAGATTTTTGTTGATATGTCATTGAGTTGACTTTTGGATTAACTATTTACATCGCAACGCATTGACTGGCGTTGACCTAGGGCTACGCGTTGACCAGCATTGACCAGCATTGACCTTAGGGTTTCGAATCTATCGGCGTTGACTCTTCATCGCAACACATTGACCGACGTTGACCTAGGGCTACGCGTTGACCGACGTTGACCTTAGGGTTTCGAATCGATCGGCGTTGACTCTTCATCGTAACGTGTTGACCAGCGTCAACCTAGAATTACGCGTTGACCGGCGTTGACCTTAGGGTTTTGAATCGATCGGCGTTGACTCTTTATCGCAACGCGTTAACCCGCGTTGACCTAGGATTACGCGTTGACCGGTGCTGACCTTACGGTTTTGAATCGATCGGCGTTGACTTTTATCGCAACGCGTTGATCGGCGTTGACCTAGGGCTACGCGTTGACCGACGTTGACCTTAGGGTTTCGCGTTAACCTAAGGAGAACCAGTTTATACTAGTGTACTCCTAGGAGTTTCGGGAATCAGTTTAACCTCGTGTACCCGTCAGAGGTTGCCAGGTTATCCTTAAGAATTATTATATGTAATATTCTCCAGGAACTTTCTGTCAATATGGGAAACAGTTTAGACTCATGTACCCGTTGGAGTTTGGATTTTGAATATTCCGATAATAGGCGAAAACGCCGTAAAACGATCGGAAATATGAAATCAGACTCCGAATATTCCCAAAAGTAGGCTAAAATGCCGCGAAATTATCCGGGAGATGAAATTGAACTTCGAAAATTCTTAATATGAGTGAAAATGCCGCGAAATTATCCGGGAGCTGAAATTGAACTCCGAAAATTCCGAATATGAGTGAAAATATCGCGAAATCATCCAAAATTTAAAATTAGGTCCCTAGTATTCCGGATATGAGCGAAATGCTGCGAAGCCGCCCAAAATATAAAAATGGGTTCCGAATATTCTGAAAACAGGTGAAAATGCCGTAAAATTATCCGAGAGATGAAATTGAACTCCGAAAATTTCAAAAACGGACGAAATCAGGCGAAAATACGACAAAACTAGCACTAAACTGGGTCTGACCCACGTTCACGCGGGTCAGATGAATCCGACCCGCGTGATTGTGGGTCGGATAAATCCGACCCGCAAGCACATGGGTCGGACACAAGTCCGACCCGCGTTCCGCGGGTCGGGGCTGTGAAAGGGGTAAAAACCCCAGTTTTAATTTCTTCTTCTTTCTCTAATTTCGTTTCCAAGCCCTTCTTCCCCAGCTTTCGGTTTCCTCACTTGAGTTCTACTCATTCAAAAAAATTTTCTCCCTCAAGAACTCCTAACAAGATCAAACTCTTCCCCCCTTTTAAACCTCTCAACTTTGCTAAGATAAAGCCTCCAAACAAGCTCCTGATCTTTGGCCGAAATCCTCATCTCCCCACAAGCTAGGGTTTGGGATTTTCTTCTTCTTCAAGCGCCAATCTTCTTGAAATTTGGGTAAGTCTTCTTCCATGGCTGGTTCCAATTTCAATTTTGATTTCTTGCCTTTCTTTTTTTTTATTTTCATGCATATATATAGATGGCCGAAATTCTTGGGGGAAAACCAAAATTTGATTTGGGGTTTTGAATGGTGGTCGAATTTTTGCTTTTGTTGTGTTCCTGGCTTGATGTTTGAGAACCTAAATCTTCAAATTTTGGAGAAAACCGAAATTTTTTTGAGCTTTGAGGGTTTGAGAAGTTGGCCGAAATATTTGAACTCCATTCTTGAATTTGTGTAAAAAAAACTGAATCTTGATGGGACTCTGTTGATGGCCAAAAATCTTGATTTTGATATATAGGTTGGATTTTGAGTGGCAGTCGAGGACTTGGGTGTTTAGTTTGGGTTTTTGAGACTCGTTCCTCTTAGTTTTGCCCTTAAGACCATTGCATCGACCCACTCGAAGCTTTTCTTATCTACCACGAAAGAACTAAGCTCATCCTCCTCCTTGTCATGAGGATCTAATGCCATAAGCAACTCGGCATCAGTGGCGCTCGGAGCAACATAAAAATTATGGTTCTTGACAGTGAAATCTAACTCTCCAGCAATGGTTTTGGGCGTGAAAGATTCCTCATTGTCCCATGCATCCTTATTGTCATAGGCTGACTTGTGTGGGAATTCTAATGTACTATTCTTGACTATGAATTATGACTCAAAAACCCATAGCTTGTATATTGGTTGAGAACTGAACTTGTATGATTGAACTCATGTATATAGCCGAATGTTTTTTCTTTCGGTTGATGACTTGAATCTGATCTTGTGCATGTATTTGAATGAGAATTCCCTGAATTTGGTTGCACGTGGTCGAACCTGGTATACGATTGAATTCGAACTTGTACGTGGCTCGAGAACTTGAATCCAAACTTGTATGTGGCTCGGGAACCTTGTATACTTTGAATTTGTACATGTGTGAGGTCAAGAATTGACTTTGCATATAATCGAATTCCTTCGCTTGAACTGATTGCTCATAAAGCTTGAGTTATGTGGGAATTCACTAAACATGGTTGTGAATAAGAACCAAACCAAATTCTCGATTTAGGGAACATATCGAGGCCTTATGTTTGACTTTGTGACACTCAATTTGAACCGAGAATGTCGTATAGGTTTAATTGGACCCTTAATTGGAAAATCCCATTTTGTAGAATTTCAATTAAAGATTCGCAATTTCCCTTTTAGTCTTCGATTCATGTATCTTGATTCTTGATCTGATTGAGTTGTTGATCTTTATTGCAGATTAGCTATGTCGACGAAGAAATCACGCCTTCCGAGGAGTCGCTCATCCACTCAGTCACCTGAGAGGGAGCATTTATCATTTGTAGGTAAACCCTCATAACTTTCTGTTCATGAATTCAATTTTTATTGTATCATGCTGCATATCGCATACCCTCTCTGTCCTCCTTGGTGAGGCAGTCGGGAAGAGCTGATATCCTCCTTTGTAGGGGTGGACGCATCTATATTACATCCTCGCTCTGTTCTCCTTGGTGAGGCAGTTAGGAAGAGTTGATATCCTCCTTTGTGAGGGTGGATGCTTATCAGATATGTTTTGCTTGATCAAAACGCATCTTAAGGTAATATGGGGCGATTTTCTACTGTATTACGTTCCGTAAGATAGGGTGCATTACCACATTATTTGCGCAAAAATGTACGTTATCTTGTGAGCTCGTAGTACAGTTAAAATCGTCTCACCAATTACAAGGTGGTGACTCTATTTCACGGACTGGTGAAAAGAGTGCAACCCCCTGCATTATCTTGATATTTCTTCATAAACGTGTTCGATAAACACGCCTTCTTCATTTCAGTTGAATATCCGGCGACGCCATTTTCTCAATTCGAGATAGATGGCCATAGGAGCAGGTATTACACTGCCGTTGATAACCCGGCATCGATCCCACACTCTTCTCAATTTGCCTTGGACCTCCCGGATGACCTTTCTAAGTTAATACGGGAGGGGAATCGTCACATCATGCACCAACTAATTACCGACGCACCGTTCCCTAAAGATACAGATCCTGAACATCCTCTAAGGAAGACGCATTACCTGTTTGGCGATTCCGTTATAGATCCAGACATCGTAAATCTTGAAGATGAGCGGTGGCTGCACTGTGATGGTACGACTTGCTTATATCTTCCTCCTTTCCCTCGTCTTCGTTCGCTATCAGAGTTTCTGGGGCAAGCGGTGACGCGACAGATGCCGTGGATGCTGACGGAGGAGCATACTCATATCCCCAGCGGGTACATCACCAGCCATTCACTCCCCGGTTCTAATGGCAGAAAGCACATTACACGATTACACCCGGGGTGATGGGATTAGAGGACCCGCCTAAGGGGGAGCTACCTATAATAGCTGGCACAGTTAGGAATCGCCTTGCTGAGCTAGGACGAGAGCTGCCTATTGATAATTATAGGTGTTTTGGCTGGTCTCATTCTTCAGACAAATCATGGTGGGGCCGGATGATTGGTTATGTCCTTCATCGGTGGGGTGCTAAACTGAAGTCAATAAGATTATACGAAGCTATTTGGGCCACCGAATATGGGATAACGGTTAACGTTCTCCACTTCCTGGGATTGATAGAGCTGTACAATCCGGACACCAACACATTTCTTACTCGGAGCGGAGAATTAGGACTGCCCTTCCACGAAATGCACAAGGTCTCCGGGTTGCAAATGGGAGATATGCCTTATCAGGAATATTTTCCCTCCAACAGGGAGCTACATCAATGGAAAACCCATAAGCCTGATCGATACGACACGTTGTGGGAACTCACATGTCATTATTAGATTGCTTTAGCTGGCACTAATCCTGTTGCGAGGAAGAAGTCTCCTCAAATAAGCTTGAAGCAATTCTCCTGTTACTTATTCAAGAATTTGGAGAAAACCGACGAAGCTGTCTGTGAACTGAAGCCGCTGACTCCTTCAGAGATTGACCAGTTGATTAAAAGATGTGATGCCCGGTCTTACACTATTGCGAGTGCCCAAGGAAGATTTTCTGCGGGGACTAAGTTCAAGACTTTCTTGTGGCACGCCCAGAAGCCCATTCATCCTAGAACTTTATTGGCTGGTTATATAGCACTTTGGTTGAAGAAGTGTGTAATTCCATACCAGACCTCGGACGCCTTTCCGATAGAAGTACTATTCCCTATTGTTCAGCTAGCTTATGGAAAAGCCTATCTCTTTTGCCAGTAATGGTTGCTAGCATACATCGCGGGCTTCGTCAGGTGGTTACGGCTTTTACTCAGGCTGATGAGACTCCATCCGCGAGGATTCCTATGGTGAAGGCCGAGCTCCCTTACACCTACCTGATGGGGTGGCTGGTTCTTCATCGTCCTGATCTGATGTCGCCTCCTGCTAATGCAGATTTATCTACTCCTCTGATACAATTGTACGAGGGGTGTAAATGGTTGGTTCGAGACTTCTCGGGAATTCGGAGGAGTTTGCATATTTACAAGGGTTGGGTAATCAACCCATGCCTCCCTCGTTTTGCCAGCAAATATAGTGGGATGCTTACCGACATAGAGGCGCCTGGAACCGACCGAACTTGTCTCAATGTTGGGTGCTTCAGGTGGCTCATGAATATAAGGCCAGGCCATCTCCTTTTCTGGGTAAAGAAGCACTGCTATTTAGAGCCTTATCTGCCGTGTCAATTTGCTCGTCAATTTGGATACGACCAGTTATATATTGGGAATCCGAACCAACGGATTTACACTTGTGGTGGGCTAGTGGACGGTGCCCGAGCCTGGCTGTGGAATGTAACGAGCTGTACTGGTGCCAAATTTTGTCTCCCAAATACTGATCGTCGCTTAGAGCTCACGTACCTATGTTGCAAATGGACCATGGCTGCTAACGGATCCGTCCCCCTGAGGTCAATCGAGGATCTGAGGGCTAAAACTGCATCACGTATCGTTGTAAGGCTAGTTCGAGAAGACGTATTGGAACGAAGGCGACGTGACAGCAAGCTTGCTGGTCCCCCAGGCAAAGGCAAGCGAAAAATTGAGGAACTTGAAGAGGAGTCATTTGCTTCTGAGGAGGAAACTTCCGAAGAAGGTGAAGTTGCCACTGGTAGTGCTACGGAGGTCAACAGTGACTTCGAGGAAGACGAGATAGGTTTGTCTGAATCTTTTTACAAAGAATTATGGGATCTATCGATCGCCGATCGAGTTTGTCGACTCAAAGCTCGAAAAAAATGGAGGATTTTGCCAACTTATAACAGAATGATGGTTGAACTTTCCGATGTAGGTTTTGAGGGAGAAGAGGAGGAAAGCAGCCTCGTTACTTGTGCCCGACCTCGAGCCACAACTCAAGTAAGACCACAAGTTGGGTCACGTGCTGCACCGACACAGGACAGACCTGTGGATTTAGAAGTGGACCGCCCATCTAAACGCCTAAAATTAGTCATCAAATAGCGTGCCAAGCCTCAGACTTCTCGAACAGAGGTGGTCGACGATACTCTCGCTGGCGAGGAAGGTAATATTTTGGCTCTTGTCGTCTTTCCAGTTCTTTCTTTACCAAGCCTTAGGCTTAGCAAAATTTTATATCCCAGGGGGTCATGATGAAGACGCGATAATGTACAACCCCCTTCTCCCGACATAGTCTTTTTTGGAGAATCTTACTTCATCCCGCAAGCAGATGAGGTCGCAGGTCAGGATCCGCTAGGTGCTGAAACAAACGTGGCATTTGAAATTGGCGAAAGTGCCGTTGTGAGATCTGACTTGCCCGCGACGATTGCTAGCCCATGTACACCTAATACCGGTAGTACAACTTTTAGATGGTAATCTCGGGTATTAAACGACTCAGAGTTCGTCCGTCCCCTAATTGCTTATATGCTTCTGGGTCTTTTAGAAAAGCTACAAGAGGCGATTGTTGACGTTGGGACTGAAGAGCACGCCGTCACCACCGAAGGTGAATTTAATTGCTGATTTTCGACTTCTCTTTCCATATCTTAATACTTATAATTTTCTTCAGATGTTTCGACGGAAGGCCCAAATGACAAAGAAACTTTTCATCATGCAACCGATGCACCTCCGTCTGATCCCATACAAGACCCTTCGGGCCCTGGTGACAGGCTACTTGATGACCCGTTGTCAGAACAAACTCCCCGAGATGCTACCGAACCGGTCATCGAAGCTATTGAACCGGTCATTGAAGTTGTCGAACCGGTCGTCGAGGCTGGTTCTTCTGCAGGTATGGATTTTGTCCTTATGTGGAATTTATCCCCTCATTAGATTTACTTAACCATAAGGGCGTTATAATTGTAGGACCAGTCTTTAAGACTGATGCAACCACTATTGTTGGGATATTTGATGACCTTGAGGATCTTAATTTCTTGCTATTGACAGGAACTATTATGGAAGCTCAATCGTCAGTTGCCCAAACTCAGCTCGCAACCCCAACAATCGAGACGACTGCTACAGCGGTGGGGACTAGCCTGATTAAACAAGTCGTCGGACCAACTGAAAAGGTTGATACATTGACGGTTGTTGCTTTTGCGACGCCTTCGCCAGTTCACGAAGCTGTGCAGGTGGAATCAAGTGTTGGAAATCTAGCTGAGGGGACTTCTGTCGGCATCGGTAAGCTCTACACCGAAGCTTGAAGATATTCAAGTTAATATTTTGAAGTGTTTGATTCCTATATTTTTTTTAACAGAGATTCCATCACAACTTCACGATCTTGTTAAAGCGCTATTTTTAGATGACGATCCAAACCAGATTGTCCTTTGTATGGAAGTCAGTAGCTTTTTTACATTCGTGGGCAAGATGATTGACAAACTCCTTCGTAGTGGGGCCTCTTTCCGTCAATTCAGGCCACTACTCGATCTCAAATTGGTCCCAATAGAGAAAATCGGATCGTTACCCTTGGCACGGGCTATTGTTAATGACTTGAATCGTCTGGAACGTGATTTTCAAAAACTTCAAGAGTTTCGAGATAGAGGTGCTTCTTCATATATAGCTACTCAAATGGAATCTCGGCTACGAACGTGGCGTGATGCCCAGGCATTGGTTGAACCTGAGGTCCAAATGCGCCAAAGTAAAGTAGATAAAATGAAAGCCGTCCTTGATGATAAGTTACAAACCCTGTACAAAATCAAATCTTCCCTCGCATCAAGTGTTGACTAGATAGCACGACTTAAACAGGAGCTTCAAGCAGAAGAAGAAGCTTGGGAAATTTTAGAAGTAGCAAGGGTTGATGAAGAAAACGGCCAAGAGATGGTGTCTAGGGAGTTGAAGCTCTCGGAACAAGAGCTGACCAAGGCTAAAGAAGAGGCTGCGAAGATGATGGCTACCAATGAAGAGTCCATGAAGGCCACGTTGCAGGGTGAGCTCGAGCAAGCTTACGTGGAAGAGTTGTCGAAGTTAGAACAACAAGTTCTTTACCATAAGCTTCATGTAGATTTACTATGACTTTTGTACCTGCAAACTCAATTTTCATTAATAGAAGATATTTTTTATTATACCTCTTTTATTATGATGTCCTATTCCGTTTGGAATAATCAACCATAATATTTATAGGATTTTTGGCAAACCCTCAGCCTTCAACGGGTTTGATAAGCCTTTACCGACTACCGTTTGAGTCGGGCTAGCATGCGGATTGTCTTGGTCCGTTCCGCATGTAACGTTGTGCTAAGAGAATTAATTCACTTAGACTTAATTCTATGACTTTGAATACATAGACTTCGCTATTTCTTATGGAAATATAGCATCCGGTAACGCGTGTTAGGCGCAGACTTAAGATTTTTGGCAAACCCCCAGCCTTCAACGGATTTGATGTGCCTTTACCGATTACCGTTTGAATCGGGCTAGCATGTGAATTATTAAAACCCGTTTCACATGTAACGTTGCGCTAAGAGAGTTAATTCTACTTGACTTGGTGCTATGATTTTGAATACATAGACTTCGCCATTTCTTATGGGAATGTGTCACCTAGCAACGCGTGTTAGACGCTGACTCATCCTTACTTAGGATTCGGGATAAAAGTCCCCAGACTCGTATTCTGGTGTCTTTTTCACTCGGTGAAAGACTAAACCGGTAACGCGTGTTAGGCGTAGGCTTATCTCTATTTAGGAGTCGAGATAAAATTCCCCGGGCATAAAGTGCACAGTTTTGAAGTTGAGAATTATGTCTTTTCTCAGGGTAAATACAAACCCAATGTTGGAGAGGAAGAATTTTATATTCTTGGCCCCAGGTCTTGTTTAGGGTAAAGACGAACCCAAAAATGAAAGAGGAAGAATTTTATATTCTATCTTTCAACACTAAAGAGGGAGAATTTTATATTCTAGCTCTAGTTGGAAAGGAGACTCGAGGTAGGATCTCCACTCCCAGAATCCGGAAAGATGAAACTAGGAATGGGATCTCCACTCTGAGAATCGGAAAGATTCAAACAACCCTAACTTTTATAGGATTGGTTGCTTGATCCAAGAAAAGAGTTCTTCATTTATTAAGGAGAAATTCCGATTTTGACCCTAACTTTTATAGGTTTGGCTGAAAAGGAATTTATGGAAGTCTTTCGTTTATTGAAAGGGATGACTCGACCTTAGTCCTAACTATCTGCAGGTTTGACTGAGGTTAGAGACAATTCTATCTTTTATAGGTTTGATTGCTCGAATTGAAAATGGACCTCTCGTTCATGGAAGGAATCGAGAGGAGAATCTGGCTTTGGCCCTAACTTTTATAGATTTGACCTGAAAGCAAAGAGAGCGGAATACAGGTAGCAGTAGAAATACTGGTTTGTACTAGCTACTCGATGGGGGATTTTGATGTTAAGTGATTAGGACATAACACGTCAAGTTTTGAGAATTGACGTGAATTGGCGGATAGAAATTTTAGTGGACCCACCGTCAATTGATTTGATCAGTGGAGGATTTTGTGAGGAAAGATTGATCTGTCAAAATGACCGAATCTCATTCATCAATAATAAAACACGCTTTAACTTTGAATACATTCAGAGTCCAAGTGTGGATTTTTATTCATTAGTTTCATAGCAACTGGGTTATCCCTAAGAATACTACATGCAGTATTCTTTCAGGAACTTCCCGATACATTGGTTATCCTGAGTATACTAAGGGTAGTATTTTTTTAGGAACTTTCCGTTTATCGGCATCATAAGCCGGTCGCCTTCCTTGGTAATAAGGTGATATGCGCCACTCGAATAGACTGTCTCTACTACAAACGACCCTTCCCATTTGGGTTCAAATTTGCCTTTCTTCTTGGAGTTAAGGATCATAGGCCGTCGTTCGGTTAAGACCAAATCTCCTTCTTTAAAACTCTGCTGTCGAACCTTCTTGTCGAAAGCTCGAGAAATTCTAGCTTGGTAAAACTCAATGTGTTGTTGAGCTTCTAAGCGCTTTTCATCGAGCATCTCAAGTTCCTCGAGACGTTTCTGATGTTGTTCTTCGGTCGTCATCTGGGTTGTAAGAGCGATTCGAAGAGATGGAATTTGTATTTCCAACGAAAGGACGTCTTCACATCCGTACACCAAAGAATATGGGGTTGTGCCAGTAGGCGTGCGAACTGTGGTGTGGTAGGCCCATAGGGCTTTGCCGAGTTTATCATCCCAATCTCGTTTGTTAGTCTTCACGAGTTTTGATAGAAGCTTGATGATAGTTTTGTTAAAAGCTTCAGCTAATCCGTTTGCTGTGGGATTGTACGCTGTTGACGAGAGGTCCTGAATTCTGAACTTCTCGCAAAACTTAATGTAGGCATTGCTGACGAACTGAGGACCATTGTCATGTATAATCCGTCTTGGGATACCATATCGATAAATAATATGGTGTTTGATGAATGCAATAATGTTGCTTGTCTTAACTTCCCTGAGCGGAATCGCTTCAGCCCATTTGGAGAAGTAATCGGTAATTGCGAGAATAAATCGATCACCTTTGACTGACGGGGGATTTATAGGACAAACAATATCCATTTCCCAAGTCTCAAAAGGCCATGACGTAGCCGAAGGATGCAAATGCTCCGGGGGTTGGTGCATATAATTCTCGTGCACTTGACACGTGTGACACTTTCGGGCATATGCGACCGCATCTTTGATCATGGTGGGCCAATAATATCCCATTTTTCTGATGCGGTCATAAAGCTTAGGACCAGGCTGGTGTGCACCACAAACCCCTTCGTGCTAATCTTTCAGGACTTCTTCTGCTTCTTTAATCGATAAGAAACGTAGTAGTAAATCATCATACCCCCTGCGATATAACGTTCGACTCTCCTTGTTATAGTAGAATATAGGTGCTCTTCGTCGGATTGAGTCCTTTTCTTTCACATCTTCTGGTAAGATTCCATGCAGGATGTAATCTATGATAGGAAAACGCCAATCTCGGGGTTCGAATTCAACTTGAATTGAATGTACTTCTTTAATATCCTCTTCTTTGTCATCTTCATCGTAGATTGGCACGAAGAGTTGGTGAGTTCTCACCGTAACGAACTGTTCCGTTTCGGGAGGCTGCACCATGGACACGGCTAACACTGCTAGCGCATCTGTGTACGTGTTTTGTAAGTGTGGAATGTATTCGATGAAGAATCCTTCAAACGATTCTGCCATCTCGACGGCCACCTTGTGGTATGGTATCAAGTCTTGATTTTTGACCTCATACTCTCCCTGAATTTGTTCAACTACTAGTTGAGAATCACCGAAAGCTTCGAGATACTCGACCCCCAGCTCTTTAGCAAAGCTGAGTCCAATAAGTACTGCATTATATTCGGCTATGTTGTTCGAGCACGGCTCGATCAGCGAATAGGCTCTAGGCATCACATGTTTTCTTGGGGAAACTAAGACAACTCCAACTCCGGAGGAAATCTTAGAAGGTCCAGGAGCACTTGCTACATTGGTCGCTCGAGAGGCACTGTCGAAGTACAAACACCACACCTGTTGATGGGAAGTTACGTTGACTTCGTGGGTTTCATCTGGCAAATTATCGTACACCTCGGCGGTATCCGTAGTTGGGTTTGCCGCCAGGAGATCACAAATAGCTTGTCCCTTAACTGATTTTTGTTGTTTAAAATGCAAGTCGTATTGGGACAGCAGTAAAGACCATTTCGCTAACCGCAGGTTCATGAAAGCAGGTTGTGTCATGAATATTCTGACTGGGTTAACATTGGAGATGACGTAGATAGTTTGCCCCACCAAGTAGTGTCGCATCTTTTGGATAGCGAATACTAAGGCGAGACACTCTCTTTCAATCATTGGATATCTAGATTTGGCACCTACCAAGGTCCGGCTTAGGTAATATACTGCCTGTTCGTGACTGTTATTGTCATCTTGTGCAAGTAGTGCACTTAATGAGTGGCTCGTTGCCTTGATATAAATCAAGAACGGTTTGCCCGATTTCGGTGCAACGAGTACAGGAGGTTTTGAGAGATATTCTTTTATACTCTCGAACGCTTTTTGACAAGTGTCGTCCCATACGAATGATACGCCCTTCTTCGTGAGCCTGGAGAATGGTTAACATTTTCCTGAAAGATTCGAAATAAACCGACGGATATAAGCCAACCGTCCTTGTAGTCCTCTGAGCTCCTTAAGGTTTCACGAAGGTTGCAATTCGTTAATCGCCTTCACTTTGTCAGGATCAATGTGAATACCCTTGGTGGTGACGACGAATCCAAGAAATTTACCGTTGGACATTCCGAGAAAAGATTTGGTAGGATTCATGTAAAACCCTAAAATTTTATTTTTATTTTATAATAAATAATAATAAATATGTTATATTATGATAAATGATATTTATCAATATTTGAGTATGCTAGGAATTGATTTGAGATCAATTCAATGTATATATGTGAATATAGAAGTGATATCATGCACACGTACACGGGCCTGAATCTGGGAAAAACGACCAGTCAAAAGTATATGCATTTTACATATAGATACAGTTGAAATTTGTAAAAATGTAAAACAGTAAAGTTGTAGGTCTCTTCAATATCTTTCCAATAAATCTTAGATCACCTTATTCCGATTTCGTATGAGAAAGTTACAGCCAAAATATCGTAGACTGACGGGTTGTTTCCAGATTCTAATAGGTTTCGGGTTTGGGCTTTTTGAATCGGGTTTGTTGCTATATAAAAACATGTTGGTGCACGAAAAAAGAGCTATCTTCATCAGAATACCAAACCCTAGCAGCCCCTACCCTCCTCTCTAAAACCCTAGCTTTAAATCTTGTGTTTTTGGGAAATTGAACAAAACTGATGTCATATGAAATATATGTGAATCTAGTTTTTAAAACAGAAAGAAAATCTTAAAAAGGATTTATATTGAGAAAGATATAGTCTTTTTAGTAACGACATGTCATGCAGAAAACTGCAACCTGTGTGATCAACTTCAACTGAAATCTGGTTTTGATTTTGAACTCTAAATTGAACAAAACTGGTGTAATATGAAGGATATGTGAATCTAGTTTTTAAAACAGAAAGAAAATCTTAAAAAGGATTTATATTGAGAAAGATATAGTCTTTTTAGTAACGACATGTCATGCAGAAAACTGCAACCCGTGTGATCAACTTCAACTGAAATCTGGTTTTGATTTTAAACTTAAAATTGAATAAAACTGGTGTCATATGAAAGATATGTGCATTTAGTTTTTAAAAAAGAAAGAAAATCTTAAAAAGGATTTGTATAGAGAAAGATATACTCTTTTTTACCAACAACATGTCTTGCAGGAAAACTGCTGCACATATATGATGATTAACTGGATATTTGAGATAACAAATTAATTCCAAATCTAACCAAACTAGTTCCATTTGAAAGATGTGTGAATCTAGTTTTCAAAACAGAAAACTATTTCTAAAAATAGTTTTCCTAGCAATGATATGCTTATTTTACTAACAATAGCGCAGACCATTTCCTGGGCAGTTTGCCTCAGTTTCTTGTTTTCTGAAGTTTGTTTGCGTTGTTTTGAGATGTGTTTGCGGAGTTTGAGCCGCTCGATTGTTACACTTATAGTCATAAGTATGTTGTAATACGCATATGTGTATCCCAATGGGATTATGATCTGATTTGGTCTATTGACATATTGTGTTAGTTTTGTTGTGATAAACGGTAAACTAGAGTTGCATATATTTGTATGAATATCTTTGATGAACTACGGGAGGCTTGATCCCTTGAAAAAGAGGGTACGTAGGCAGCCAGATTGGTGCAGCCAAATTAGTTGTTGGAATTATTTGTGTGAAAGTTGTGAAGTTTATCTTTTCGCATATCGCTTAGATATTGGCATAGTTTGTTCAGTCCTCGTGTTGGACTATAATCCATTGAAGTCCTCGTGTTGGACTATAATCCATTAAAGTCCTCGTGTTGGACTATAATCCATTAAAGTCCTCGTGTTGGACTATAATCCATTTCAGTCCTCGTGTTGGACATTTACCTTTTAGTCTATGTGTTGGACATTTACTTTTCAGTCCATGTGTTGGACACTCACTTTTTCGTCCATGTGTTGGACGTTTACTTTCAGTCCATGTGTTGGACAACCACCTTTCAGTCCATGTGTTGGACATCCACTACTTTTGATTTTAGTCCATGTGTTGAACATCAATTTAGACCTTGATTTTTGACATTTATACTGTATATGCTGTACATGACTTGTACATGAGTTGTGACATGAGATAGTATATGAGTTCGGAGTTTGGGTGTGCGATTCTTCCTATTATTATTATTGTTCCTGTTCTAGCTCTTGGGTTTGATATTTAAGGGTTTGCAACTTGAGATAACGAGGTATATACATGAGGGTTTCCTTGTTTGGATTATTTCGCTCGACGTACCTATGTTCGTGTTGTAAATTCCTAAATATTAAAGCCCTCTTTGTTAGGACTAATGATTTTGTATCTATTATATATTATCTGTATTTTCCGTATACAACGAGCCCTCTCCCTTCGGGTTGGTTGTGATGTTACCCGCTATAGAGCTTTGACGCTCGTTGTTTCCCCACTTTCAGGTAACGAGCCAGGTGCACGGAGAGCCGTAGGTTGATGGATTTGCTCTAGCAGTTATTCATAGATATTATTAGTATATGTTTGAACTCCACAATAAATTTTGTTTATGAACAATTGAGAGTTTATTCTAGTTTTTGTAAAGGCGAGGTTCCTAAATGTTATTTCTCCCTGTGTCGAGACATTTGTATTCAGCTCAGATATTGTTTCTTCTCAGAGATTTATTTACTCATATCAGTGATGACTATTTTCTTCAGATCACCTATTGTTTATTACTGTTCCATTATATTTTCTTTTGCCTGTTTTGTACCTACACCTGTTGTTGATTCCACTAGATGGATACTTATTGTGATGGTGAAACGTATTATTGCACGGTGTAGTGCATGACAGGTTTGACATTCCTGATTTCACCTTGGACTGCAGCCTTGTGTGAACCCAGGGGCGTCACAGTTGGTATCAGAGCTCTAGTTTCAGTATCCTTAGGATCATCCTGTGTTGAGTCGTGGAGCTAGAATAGAGTTTCTTTGGATTCATGTTTAGAGTCCGTTAAGAATTCCTAGAATGAGGGAGAACGTTATATACGTATATCTTGAAAATTACGAGAATTTTTTTCCCCACTATTTTACTTTAACTCAAAAGTATTTGAGTGAATACTATGTGTTATAAATACGTATCGTGAAACATTATGTTATGATAAAACATTGTTACGATTATACTTTTGAGTTAGCGGGCTAATACGCCGCAAATGAGACCGTGATAAATTTCACTCCACTACGCATATATGTTTATCCGCACGAACGTGCGAAGAGGTCGATGAACCTATGACACTTGTTACCCACACGAGTGCACTGAGATCAGTGAACCTATGCCGTTGTTTTTGTATAGATTGTGTTGTATATTCCTATCCTGTTGTTTTACACAGGGACACAATAATATTACATTGTATATTCCTATCCTGTTGTTTTACACAGGGACACAATAATATTACAAACATAATTATCTAAGTGTTTGGCAGATGCCAAAAGAGATATCCGATTTTAGCTTTGAGGTGTTCGTTGAACCAAAATCTTTACACCCTTAGCCAGTTTGACTTTAGACCGGACCAAAATCTTTACACCCTTAGCCAGTTTGACTTTAGACCGGAGACGCTGGAGATTGAACTCCATGATGATCTGTGTACGATTGAGATTCATGTTCGCTTTCTTGCTAAGAGAAAACAAGCAACTTAGAATAAGGTGATTCCTTTATTCATATGCATCGCAACTATCCGCACCGGTTTGAGCAGGTAAATTGATTTGATTATGATTTGCTTATAGTTTAAAATTTTTTCTGATAGTCATATTTATATTTAACACTAGAATGGGGGTATTAACACTTAACTCCTAATCATTCAGAATACATGGTATATATATGGGGGGTTCCTTGTTTGGATTTTTCACCCGACGTACTAGTTTCGTTTAGTTAGGAGTTAAGTGGAAGTATTAACATTCTAGATTGTTAACTTTAGATATCGCTACGTTTTTATATAGAGCTTAATTGTACGAGATGTGTATATGAGGGTTGAATTATCCCTTAACGTGTTTTTTTTTTCTGATATTTTTAATCTTTACAATAAGATTGCGAATTTCGGGGACGAAATTCTTTTAAGGGGGGAAGAATGTAAAACCCTAAAATTTTATTTTTATTTTATAATAAATAATAATAAATATGTTATATTATGATAAATGATATTTATCAATATTTGAGTATGCTAGGAATTGATTTGAGATCAATTCAATGTATATATGTGAATATAGAAGTGATATCATGCACACGTACACGGGCCTGAATCTGGGAAAAACGACCAGTCAAAAGTATATGCATTTTACATATAGATACAGTTGAAATTTGGAAAAATGTAAAACAGAAAAGTTGTAGGTCTCTTCAAGAGCTTTCCAACAAATCTTAGATCACCTTATTCCGATTTCGTATGAGAAAGTTACAGCCAAAATATCGTAGACTGACGGGTTGTTTCCAGATTCTAATAGGTTTCGGGTTTGGGCTTTTTGAATCGGGTTTGTTGCTATATAAAAACATGTTGGTGCACGAAAAAAGATCTATCTTCATCAGAATACCAAACCCTAGCAGCCCCTACCCTCCTCTCTAAAACCCTAGCTTTAAATCTTGTGTTTTTGGGAGAGTTCGTGAGGCGAACATCGAAGGAAATGTGAGATCTGTGGTGTTTGGCGGTAAGCGGTCGTTTCATATCATCTTCAGAGACTTGCACACGTCTTTAAGGCAAGATTATCTCCTACCCAAATCTTCCCAGTAATTAGTTGAAATTTTAACAAGTTATGAACGATATTATGCTTGCTTAAGCTTACTGTTATGTTAAAGTAAAAATTTGATTTTGATGATAATTTTGATCCAATGATAGAACTGAAATCTGATTTTTATTTTGAACTCCAAATTGAACAAAACTGATGTCATATGAAAGATATGTGAATCTAGTTTTTAAAACAGAAAGAAAATCTTAAAAAGGATTTATATTGAGAAAGATATAGTCTTTTTAGTAACGACATGTCATGCAGAAAACTGCAACCTGTGTGATCAACTTCAACTGAAATCTGGTTTTGATTTTGAACTCCAAACTGAACAAGACTGGAGTCATATGAAAGATATGTGAATCTAGTTTTTAAAACAGAAAGAAAATCTTAAAAAGGATTTATATTGAGAAAGATATAGTCTTTTTAGTAACGACATGTCATGCAGAAAACTGCAACCCGTGTGATCAACCTCAACTGAAATCTGGTTTTGATTTTGAACTTCAAATTGAATAAAACTGGTGTCATATGAAAGATATGTGAATCTAGTTTCTAAAACAGAAAGAAAATATATAAAATGATTTGTATAGAGAAAGATATACTCTTTTTACCAACAACATGTCTTGCAGGAAAACTGCTGCACATATATGATGATTAACTGGATATTTGAGATAACAAATTAATTCCAAATTTAACCAAACTAGTTCCATTTGAAAGATGTGTGAATCTAGTTTTCAAAACAGAAAACTATTTCTAAAAATAGTTTTCCTAGCAAATGATATGCTTATTTTACTAACAGTAGCGCAGACCATTTCCTGGGCAGTTTGCCTCAGTTTCTTGTTTTCTGAAGTTTGTTTGCGTTGTTTTGAGATGTGTTTGCGGAGTTTGAGCCGCTCGATTGTTACACTTATAGTCATAAGTATGTTATAATACGCATATGTGTATCCCAATGGGATTATGATCTGATTTGGTCTATTGACATATTGTGTTAGTTTTGTTGTGATAAATGGTAAACTAGAGTTGCATATATTTGTATGAATATCTTTGATGAACTACGGGAGGCTTGATCCCTTGAGAAAGAGGGTACGTAGGCAGCCAGATTGGTGCAGCCAAATTATTTGTTGGAATTATTTGTGTGAATTATTTTTATTGATGATGCGATGCTATCTATTTGTCGATCGCCGCTCAGTTTTGAGCCCAATGAATCTCGGCTCTGTGAACGGTCGACCGGAGTGGTCTCTGCGGTCGACCGCCACATAGTATTGGCCACTGTTGATTTGTGATGTATCTTTCCTATGTTGAGTGTTCGCCTCAATTATTTGATACCTGTACATGACTTGTACATGAGTTGTGACATGAGATAGTATATGAGTTCGGAGTTTGGGTGTGCGATTCTTCCTATTATTATTATTGTTCCTGTTCTAGCTCTTGGGTTTGATATTTAAGGGTTTGCAACTTGAGATAACGAGGTATATACATGAGGGTTTCCTTGTTTGGATTATTTCGCTCGACGTACCTATGTTCGTGTTGTAAATTCCTAAATATTAAAGCCCTCTTTGTTAGGACTAATGATTTTGTATCTATTATATATTATCTGTATTTTCTGTATACAACGAGCCCTCTCCCTTGGGGTTGGTTGTGATGTTACCCGCTATAGAGCTTTGACGCTCGTTGTTTCCCCACTTTCAGGTAACGAGCCAGGTGCACGGAGAGCCGTAGGTTGATGGATTTGCTCTAGCAGTTATTCATAGATATTATTAGTATATGTTTGAACTCCACAATAAATTTTGTTTATGAACAATTGAGAGTTTATTCTAGTTTTTGTAAAGGCGAGGTTCCTAAATGTTATTTCTCCCTGTGTCGAGACATTTGTATTCAGCTCAGATATTGTTTCTTCTCAGAGATTTATTTACTCATATCAGTGATGACTATTTTCTTCAGATCACCTATTGTTTATTACTGTTCCATTATATTTTCTTTTGCCTGTTTTGTACCTACACCTGTTGTTGATTCCACTAGATGGATACTTATCACGATGGTGAAACGTATTATTGCACGGTGTAGTGCATGACAGGTTTGACATTCCTGATTTCACCTTGGACTGCAGCCTTGTGTGAACCCAGGGGCGTCACAATTCATCTTCAGTAGATGAGTCCGCATCAGATCGAACATTGTCTTTAAATCGTTGATGTGATCCTTTTTGTCACGACTTTTCACGACTAAATCGTCCACGTAGCATTCAACAGTCTTTCGGAGATGCTCTTGAAAAATCTTTGACATGGCTCTCTGATAGGTGGCACCTGCATTCATCAAGCCGAAGGGCATAACCGTATAACAGAAAACACCGAGGGGTGTTCTAAATGCGGTATGCTTTTCATCATCTGGGTGCATCTTTATTTGATTATAACCAGAGAATCCGTCCATGAAAGACATTCTCTCGAATCCACACATATTGTCGATGATAACATCTGTGATGGGAAGAGGGAAATCATCTTTTGGGCAGGCTGTGTTAAGATCTCTGAAGTCGATGCAAATCCTAATTTTCCCGTTCTTCTTAAGGACCAGGACAATATTGGCAAGCCATTCGGGATGTTGCTGCTCCCTGACAAAACCCGAGTCGATAAGCTTTTTGACTTCGGACTCGATTACCTCTATAATTTGCAGACGAAACCGTCTTTGTTGTTGTTTGACAGGTTTGACATCCGGCTTAATATTGAGATAATGCACTGCTACATTCGGCTCGAGCCCTGCCATATCTTCATAATTCCAGGCGAACACATCGATGTATTCCCTAATGAGAGAGATTAACTCTTCTTTCTCATCCGGCGGGAGGCTGTCGCTAATGAATATTGGCTTCGGATTATCCTCGTTACCCATATTCACCTAGACTACTTGATCTTCGGTAGGAGGTTCTCTTTGTTCAAACCTATCACCGTACTGCATATTCAGGTGATGAACCCAAGGGTCCTCCCAAGTTGGCATTTGATCGTCTTCCTCTATTATAGCAGGATCAACCGTAGACATGTTCGATATTATCTTTTTGAACATTTCTCCGAGACTAGCGTCGGAGCCCCAGGCTGAAGAGTCGGAAGAATATCCATTTTTGCTCTTATTAGCGATCTGGTCAATGACTTGCCAGCAACATTCGTCCTCGGACGAGGAAACATAGCCCAAACCTCTTCGGTGGCTATAATAATTATCGGGCTTTCCTTTTGGTACATAGGCCATACGAGGTGGAACTCGCGGACCTCGACCAAAACAAAGACCTTCCCCAAGCGCGACGCCGTACCCGTATCTCTACATGAGATTATGCGCTTTAGTGTCATACCTGAATAGGTGAGGGGTGGGTTTATCATCCTCGTTATCTTTTTCCAAAAAGTGGTCTGGTATCGGAGATTATCTCCCTTTACCATAGATAACGTCCTTTTCACCCCCTGCCTTTGTAGGAATGACCAATGTCGTTCCAAACGAGTCCTGCACCTGTTTTTTTGTCATACAAAATGATTGAAGTGGTATATACAAGTCGGGGTTATCATACAGCCCCTTCATAATATTATCAGGACACAGCGAGTACTCTAAATCATCATTTATTGATATTTCTTCGGCAAGTTGCCAGTTACAACTACTTTCTGATGATTCTTCATCGTCAAGATTGATTACAATGGGTACAATGTTATTAAGTATAAAACCACCATCATAATCAAACCCAGCTTCGGTATCAGCTTCGTCCTTGCTGTCTGTTCCTTGGGCCGATGGTTCAGTATCGGATTCGGCACCGTAGAGAAGGGAGTCGGTAAAATAGTTTTCCGTATCGGATTCGGCACCGTAGAGAAGGGAGTCGGTAAAATAGTTTTCCAACCCCTTAAACGGTTGCTTACCACGACCACCGTCTTGACTTCGTTATTGGTGTCCACAAATTTGAGACACTGATGAAGAGTTGATGGGACTATAAGATTACCGTGGATCCAGGGTCAACCCAACAGTAGGTTATAGGAGGTCTCTACGTCAATCACGTAGCATGTGACTTCCGACTTCAAATCCCCAATCTGGCACTTCACTCGAATTTTTCCTAATGGTCTGGACCCACTGGTGTTGAATCCGTACATTGTAGTGCCTGTGGAGGCTAGCTTACTAGCCGGACCCACTGGTGTTGAATCCGTACATTGTAGTGCCTGTGGAGGCTAGCTTACTAGCCGGTATTCCAAGATTGTACATCAATCGGAGTGGCATAATGCTGACAGCGGAACCCGGATCGACTTGGATCCGGTTGACAACACTGGAGCCGATGTGCCCGGTAAAATTCAAGGGTCGGTCATGCTTCGAATTCTTCGTCTGCATGTCTTCTTTCGTGAAGGAAATGCAAGGAAAACGGTGCGACACGAGGTTGTAATGTTGAACCGGCGGCTCTGATTCTTCAGGAGATGGCTTGACTCGAGTCAGAAAAACTTCGGAATTGGCCAAAGCTTCTTGTAACGCTTCCCTAGTATCTTTCGATAGACGTAATAGCTCATATAGAGTTATTCTAGCTGGTATATTAGCTAACTGCGTCATAATATCGAAATGGGGTGGAGCGCTTGAACTTCCCGGTTTGTCTCTCCTAATCGGTAGATTGAATCGAGACTGCTTCGGGTTCTGACCCTCTTGGTATAAGGGTTCTCTCCCTTTTTACTTTTGTTGGGTTTTCTCTGCAACTACGGGTGTTGGAGGAGTTGCGACAATTCCTATCTCTGCTAATGTCTTAGAGGGAACGGTTTTGGTTACCCCCTGCTTAGCTAACTGCTCGGAAGCATCCGGATACTTGAAGTGATACTCATTTCCACTCCGGGTCGCAAAGACTTCTTGTTCATCTTTAGAAAGTGGGAAAGCAGGGATTCTTTCGTCATCTTCTCCTGGAATAGCAGAGGCTCTGTAGCAGGACTTCCCTTTTCCTTTTTATTTCCTTTTGGATGATGATTCAACCCATTGTTCATCTTCAATCAGGTCGGGGTGAACCCAGAGAATCTCTCCATTCGGGGCCGTGTGTGGCACAAGTCCCTTCTGACGTTGTTTGTAAGGATCATCGTTCATGATGTTCATTGCAACTTTCATCATGGGTTCGGGCTGAAACCAGTTCAACGGGACAGATCCGAAGCTGATTGACACTGCATTCGCACCCACCTTCTTCTCTTTAGGCTGCTTCATAGTGATGACCCCAACATCGATCAAAGCTTGGATCTTATCTTTGAGGGCGTAACACGACTTAGTAGGGTGGTGAACCACTCTGTGAAACGTGCAATACTTCGGGTCATTAACCCTTTTGGCGTCTTCTTGATCTTGGACTGGAGGCAACTTAATCTTGTTGTTTTTAATAAGGTATTTAAAAATACCGGGAACTTCATCTTCCTTGAACGAGTAACCCTTCGGGAATTTCGGTTCCGAAGCCTTCTGTTTCTAAGGCTATTGTTGCCACCGTGACTGTTGAGGTGCCTTCTGCTGCTGTTGTTGCGGTTGCGCTTGCATTTCGAATGTTTGGTTCGTATCCACTGCATTCACTTGCGCTTTCCCTTTTCCCTTGGGAACAAAATTCTGCTGCGGGGCTGGTGCCGCCGTTTGACCTCTTTCGGCCTTTTTCCTCTTGAGGAAATGTTCGGCTCTTTCCCATCGGACTTTCAAGTCCTTCCAGGTCTTGGACGGTGCCATTCCTATGGCTTCGAGAATATCCAATGAAAGATTGTTGTGACAAGTCTCCAGGATGAAGTCTTCACTAATCGAATCCCTACAATTCATGGCTTTGTTCCAGAATCGTTTGATAAAATTCTCCACTAACTCTCCGTCCTTTTGCTTCTCGTCAAATAACATTCCGATCGAGACCTCGGTGTCATCGTCAAAGAAATTTGTGAGAAACATGTCCTCCATGTCATCCCAATTGCTAATGCTCCCCGGCTTGAGGCGGCGATACCAATCGAAGGCTGCTCCGCGAAGAGTGCCGACGAATGACCGTACCATCAAAGGTTCATTCCCGGAGATTATCCCCAAGTGAGACTTAAAGTATATTAAATGCTGAGTGGGGGAGCCCTTTCCATCAAACGGTGTGAAGTTGATTAAGTTGAACTTCGCCGGATACGGGATTGACTCCCACTCTCTTGGGTATGGGCACAATATTCTGGACCATTTCACTTCCTGAGCATTCATCAACGCATTGATTTTGCTCTCCAAATCTCTCATTTTCTTATCCTCACTCGCATCTGTCTTCGAGTGGTTTCGGTGAGAAGTAACGTGGTCCTCCTTCGCATTGTTATCATCCGAGGGACCACCCCCATTATTGTTGTTGACGAGAGGAGTGTTCATGTTAGCATTCTCATCCACTTCTCGCTCGTTATCATCTTGGTTGGGATTATTACGACAGAGGAGTGTTCATGTTAGCATTCTCATCCACTTCTCGCTCGTTATCATCTTGGTTGGGATTATTACGACGGCTAGATTCTCCCTGATGAGTTGTCAGTGCCTTCTCGCTCGTTATCATCTTGGTTGGGATTATTACGACGGCTAGATTCTCCCTGATGAGTTGTCAGTGTCGCAATTTGCTGGTCATGTATTTCCCTCATTTGCTGCATAGCCATTTTCATTTCAAATTTGAAACTCTCCTTCTGCTTAGTTAAAGCATCATCGAGAATTTTAGCCATTTGCTCAGCGCTGATCATAAATGATTCGTAGGATTGCCCTGCGCTGGATGCTGTATCATCGGAAGCCATTGCTGAGCAAGCATATGATGTCTCGTCTTCTGAAGGAAGTCCCTTTTGCATTCTTTGGTAATCCCTTTGTCTGATGGTTCCCGATCGCAATCGGGTCATACGTCGGGATACTGCGGCAAACTGATCCGGACTAAAGTGTCGTGTCGACTTTCCTCTCCCGGTCATGTTATCAGACACTTCTAGAAATTTATCATCTTGAATAGCAGCTCTCTTCTTTCGGAAACGTCTTGGTCAGGATTCAGACGTTCTGGTGGAAATTCTTTCAAATACTGAAACTCTCTCTGGGATGGTCTTGGAACAGCAACACTCTGACAATACCACCTTAATAATTTTAGCACACGGGCAGTGAGAATCCGTGTCTCGGGCACTTCTTTTCCTGGATTTGTTCGTACCCCCAGTTTGATAGTACAACTCATCAGTTTGATGACTGGAGCAACCTATCGTGTGTTGGCATGAGTCCCTAGGTGTAACGTCCTCGTCTGACGAGTATGTTTTCTTCTGGGGATACAACGCTTTGTTAGCATTTTCAGGAGTCGCATGTCTGAGGCTACGTTTTTGTGAACGTTGGTCCTCAACAGGCTCCTGGATTTCAACACGCAATCCAATGCGGTCATTTGCGGGACTTTTCCCGTTATACGTTCTCCTCCGCTGCTTAGGAGGACGACCTCCAGCCTGACGATGTGCTCGAGATTCATTCAATAGGCCTAAGCGCTCTTTGACAGGAGCTTTGCCTCGATCATCGGGTGAAGGGCCAAGGCGATCTTTGATCGTTATTTTAAAATGGGACAAATCCACGCTATCGCGGACCTCAACCGGAGGCGCGGAACTCAATGGAATTGACGAAATAAGTGCAGGAGATCTTCTGTCTTGACTCTGACGTGGGTCAGACTTGAGTGACCCGCGGGTTGGAGGGTCGGATTTGGGCGACCTGCAGATTGGCGGGTCGGATCTGGGTGACCTGCAGATTGGAGGGTTGGATCTGGGTGACCTGCAGATTGGAGGGTCGGATCTGGGCGACCTGTGATTTGGAGGGTCGGCTCTAGGTGACCTGTGATTCGGCAGGTCGGATTTGAGTGACCCGCGATTCGGTGGGTCGAATTTAAGTGACCCGCGGACCGGTGGGTCGGATCTGAGTGACCTGTATTTTTCGATCTTTTTGGCCGTCGTCCGAGACTTTGGCCTCCATACTTGGTGTAGTCTTTGTGGCTTCTTTTCCACTCCTTTATCTTCTAATTTCTTAGCCTCCTGCACGAGAATTCTTGCATGTGCAAGCAATGCGCGACGTTTCTGAATCCGCTCTTGAAGAGTCGATCAGATCCTTTTGACACGGACCCATTCGTTCTTCACTAGTTTGAGGGAGGAGGGGTCGTCCACTCTCTGTTGTGGTGGTTGGCACCTCCTGAACTTCAGATCCGCCTCATAACGGACTCCATCAACTGGTTCCAAGGCTTTGGCCAGTTGGCGTGCGAGGCGTTAGCGTCACCTCTGACGTGCTCTCTTTGATAGAGTGGGCACATCATCAACAATCGAACCCTTGCTCAAGGGGTTTAAATCTGTAGTTTTAGCCTCGTCGGATGCTGGCGGGGCGTTGTGAGCCACAGGTGTAGCGGTGGCGGGAAGATATCAGGAAGATCTTCTTCTTGGGCTTCTGAAGCCGAAGTCCAACGGGTTTTCTTGGAGTAGGCCTTCCTGCACCTGCGAGGAGAGGCCGATCTGGAGGAGGAGGATAAGTATTCCTCGTACTTCTGCTGGTCGAACTCATATTCGACCTCCGTTTCAACCAGGATCGGGATCCGAGGTTACGACACGTCAGCCTTCGCAGAAAGACTGTCGGCTCCCACTGTGATCGCCAGTTTGTTTTCGTTGAAAGTTGTCTTCATCATTGATTTCATTAAACTTTAGTCGTTTACAAATGAATTCGAATAACGAAAATAAAAATTACAACTTTCTTGAAAATAAACACAAGATTCGTTTATCGGCTCTTGCTTGCGTGGGTTCTTTGCCGGTGCCGGGGTTAATTCGTGGACGACCGCAAATCAGATCCGGTTGCAGGAAAATTTGGCAGAGCTTCTCCTTCGCTAAGGAAGTTTTTTGGTTTGAAGCGCTGAGATCGACAAAGCAAAATCAGGGCTCTTATCGAGATTAAGACCAAGCCTAATCTCAAGGAACGGACATACGTGCTTCGGATCCTTCGAACGGCTTCTCCTTTGCACCGAAGTTCGCCAGGATCTTGTTGACCTTCGCTAAAATTTCGTGCTCCTTCACTCTTCAATCCAGCAGCACCTCGTTCTCTTGATAAAATTCCCGCCTTTCAAAACGGAGGCCTATGGCTCATATTTATAGGCCTCGGATGTGGTTATTT
Organism: Asparagus officinalis; assembly: GCF_001876935.1. Taxonomy (NCBI): domain Eukaryota; kingdom Viridiplantae; phylum Streptophyta; class Magnoliopsida; order Asparagales; family Asparagaceae; genus Asparagus; species Asparagus officinalis. Next base: position 92,073,184 of record NC_033797.1, on the reverse strand, counting down.
GGATGAGAACAAGTGATTTGACTCTATCTTCGGTTAACAACAGCCTAATCACATTTGAGGATGAGATCAAGTCAGTTAGGAACCCCTGGAACGGATAAACTCTGCAAAAAACCGCTTTAAAACCACCAAAACGCGTCTGGGAGTCGAAACAGCGCGACAGGAAAATCCGACCCACGCTTTCGTAGGTCAGTTAATCTGACCCGCGCTTGTGCGGGTCAGATAATCCGACCCGCGCTTGCATGGGTCAGATGATCTGACCCGCGCTTGCGCGGGTTGGTTTGTTCCATTCCGCGTCAGCACGGGTCCGTCACCTCTGCTAAATTCCTTCTCTCTTTTTGGCGCTTTGGTGCCGAGACTTGTTCTCTTTCTCCGTTTCGCGTATTTGAGCGAATTGTTAACTTGTATGCTTCGCCACAGGACCGACCGTCGAATGAGCGTTGGTTAATATACGCGTGTTGATCGATGCGCGCGGACTGATTGGCGTGCGCGTGTTGACCGACGCACACGAGCTTGTTGACGTGCGCACGTTGACCGACGCGCACGAGTTGGTTTGACGTGCACGCATTTGACCGACACGCACGAGATGATTTGACGTACGCGCACTGACCGACGCGCATGGGCCGAATGGCGTGTGTGCGCTGAGCGACGCGTGCGAGCTGATTAGATGAATCTTCTTGACTCGCCCATTCATTGCTTCGAGTTTCGTGCGGGCTCTCATAGACAATTTTAGACGCCTACAAGTTATGGGTTCGGGAGATGGATATTTCTAAGACCGCCTTTCTGACTCGATATGGGTCTTTTGATTTTCTCGTCAAGCCATTTGGGCTGACCAATGTACCCGTAGTATTCATGGATTTGATAAACCGAGGTTTTCGTCCATACTTGGACCAGTTTGTGATCATATTTATTGATGACATCCTTATATATTTGAGATCGGAGGCAGAGCACGAGAAGCATCTTTGTTTGGCATTGCAGACATTGCGGGAGCATCAGTTGTACGTCAAGTTCAACAAGTGCGAGTTTTGGCTTCCTGAAGTTAGATTTTTGGGCCATGTTATTAGCCAGGAGGGTACTACAGTAGACCCAGTTAAGGTAGAGGCCATACTAGATTGGGAACCACCGAAGATGGTTACAGAGATTCATAGTTTTCTGGGATTAGCAGGCTATTATAGGAAGTTCATTCAGGACTTCTCGAAGATTACAACACCGCTTACATGTTTTACAAAGAAGGGTGTACAGTTTGTTTGGGGCAAGGAGTGCCAAGAGACCTTTAAGACTTTAAAGACTAAGTTGACTATAACGCTAGTATTGGTTATTCCGAACAATAATAAGACCTTCGTCGTCTACACGAATGCACCATTGTTGGGTCTCTGGGTATTTTGATATAGACCTGAAGAGTAATAGAATACATTTCTTATTAGTTGAGAATGTATGAACAGAACTACCTCACACATGACTTGGAGTTAGCAGCAGTGGTCTTCGCATTGAAGACATAGAGACACTTCCTGTACGGAGTACAATTTGATTTCTTTACAGATCATTAGAGCTTGAAGAACCTCTTCTCTCAGAAAGAACTAAATCAGAGACAACGACGATGGGATGAGTTCATTAAGAATTATGAGTTCGTGATTCAGTAACATCCGGGAAAGGAAAATATTGTGGCAGACGCGTTAAGCAGGAAGCGTCGACATCGGATTTTAACTTTGAGATGCTCGTTGTACCGAGATCTTTACACTCTCAGCCAGTTTGATTTTAGACCGAAGATGCTCGTCAACATCGGATTATGGTAGATGCGTTAAGCAGGATGTGTTGATGTCTTCCCAGTGAAAGTATACAAAATTATGTGTTGGTGTTTTATTCTATCTCCCCAGTGATAGTGGAAGATATTATAAATACGATGTGTTGATGTCTTATTTCTTTTACTGCCTTCTTTACTTCTTAGTGTTAGCCCTCTTGTTTTGATGATGTTTTATAACCACCATTACCGGTACTAATTGCTTGTTGAGTGATAATATAGTTAATATATATATCAAGCATGTTAGTGCCATACATGGAGGGTTGGATGGAATATGCGCTACAACGATGATATCCAAAGGACGAGGAGGCATAATGATGAAGCAACGTTTATTCAAGAACACCAAATGTAATAAGAAGCTTCATCAAACTCAAGCTATATCAAGACTCAAAGAATTATATTCTATGTGAGCATATTAGCTAGTTTTTATTTTCTCTCTAGTGCTAGAATGTAGGTAAGTAGTTTAGATTTCATTTGAAGATATTGGGATATTACACACACGTTTTCATACTTATAGTTTTGAGCGTTTTCACAAAATATCATTTTTCATAAGTATGAGGACCTATTCGCAAAATTCATTTTCCAAACAATTTATTTTTAGTGTTTAAAACATTTTACAAAGTTTTACAATTTTTGGAAGTCAATTAAATATTTTACAAATTTTTTAAGAGAGCCAAAAATAGTATTTACATGTATATCAGTTTGCGGTTAACCGCCACGGTCGACCGCGCCTGAGTTTTTTTCTGAGTGGGCAGCAGAAACTTTCACGGTCGACCGCCACGGTCGACCGTGAGCTTGAAAATTCCCACGGTCGATCGCCACAGTCGACCGCAGAAGTCTCTGGAAATTTTCCAAGTTTCAAAGCTGGCTCGCGGTCGACCGCGAGAACTGTACGGTCGACCGCTGCTTATTTAAATAGTCTTTTGGGTACAGATTTCAGAGCCGGTTTTTCCAGGATTTAGGGGATTAGGGTATAGATTTAAACAGCGGTATTTTCTTCTATTTAAATCACCTATACTCCTTCTTCCTCAAGTGTCCCAAGCTTTTAAAAAACCAGAGATCTGTTTTACCGAGAGCCAAAATTTTCAAACCTGATTTTCTTTGTTTTCAGTTTCACTTCCTAGCTTCAGTGTAATCTTTCTCCTTGCCATAGGGACATTGTAAAGAGAGTTTATACACCATTACTACTGTTGTGAGCTTGATCTTGTGAAGATCAACTGTGTGGGAGTGTGATCTTGTAGTGATCACCTGTGTAGTTGTGAGATCTTGTGGAGATTGTTGTGTAGAAGAAGTTTCGGCTTACAAACCGGGTTGTGTAGTGGATTCTCCTTGAGGGTGGGGAGCGGAGACGTAGGTCAGCAGGACGAACCTCGTTAACACATCGCGCGTCACTTGGATAATGATTTCTCACTCTATCTCCTTTACATTTGTTGGCGCGTCACTTGGATAATGATTTCTCACTCTATCTCCTTTACATTTGTTGTTCATTATTGTGGTGTATTGCTTGCCTTATTTTTATTTTCATTATTGTGGTGTATTGCTTGCCTTATTTTTATTACACAATTATAGCCTTAAGACCCTAATCACCCCTCTCTAGGGTCCAATAACTGGTATCAGAGCTTGGTCTCTATATTAGTTTTTGGTCTAACCACCTTAGAGAAAATATCTTATGAAGGCTTCAATGAATATGCATATGTTAGAGGGACAATCCACCACTAGACCATCACTTTTCACTGGTAGTAATTTTGCTTATTGGAAGGCTAGGATGAGGATTTACCTTCGTTGCATTGATCTTGACATTCTAGAACTCATAGAGAAGAAATATGTAGAAAAACCCAAAGTCAGGAATATGACCAAGGGAGAAAGGCACCAAGCTAATCTCAATGCAAAGGCCATGAATACCTTAATTTGTGGTCTTTCCCCCAATGAGTATAATAGGGTTTCCACGTGTGCAACCCGCATACGAAATATGGGTGAAATTATGTATTACACATGAAGGAACCTCCCAAGTTAAGGAATCCAAAATTAGTGGGCTTATGCATGAATATGAGTTATTTAAGATGCTTCCTAATGAATCCATTGATGCTATGTTTTCTCGCTTCACTAACATAATCAATGAATTACATGGTCTTGACAAAAAATTAACTATCCAAGAGACGAACTACAAGATCCTTCGTTCATTGACTTTAATATGGGAACCTAAAGCTACGGCCATAGAGGAAGCTCATGATCTCACCACTCTAGCTCTCGATGGCCTCATCGGCAAGCTTAAGGTTCATGAGAAAAAGCTCAAGGGAAAGAAGAAGGAGGAAGTGCCCCCACGGGAAGTTGAGGAGCCATCACCAAAGATGAAGACTATAGCTCTCAAAAGAGCTAGTGACAACTCCTCCTCATCATCATCGGAGAGTGAAGTTGATTTTTCTAGAGAAGTGGCTCACCTCTCTAGAAGAATTTCTAGACACATTAAAATGAACAAGAAGTTTAATCCCCGATCTAATAACAAATTTTCTTCACGTGTAGGAAAATGTTTTGAATGCAATGAACCGAGTCATATCGCCAAAGATTGCCCCAAGCTCAAGGAGAAATACATGAAGTACAAGAAGAAGAAAGCCACGTATGCCGGATGGGAAGAATCCGAACCAAGTGATTCGGATAGCAATGAAGAAGGAGCTAAACTTGCTCTTCATAATCCTAACATTTGCTTCATGGCCTATAAAAAGGAGGTAGTTTCCGACACCGAAAGTGAATCCTTTTATATGCAATGTGATCTAGCTACGGCTTTAGAAGAATTGAACATTGAATTTAAAAGGATGTCAAAAGAATTTTCTTCCTTTAAAAAGTTGCATGCTTCTTGTGATGCCAAACTAGAACAACTACAAATCTCTCTTGCATTAAAAGATGAATTGCTAGGGGATCTTGATTTTGAAAACAAACAATTAAGATCCAAGATTGAAAGACTAGAAATTAAGAGTAGTAGGATTTGACCCCTCATGCTTATGCTAATCATCATCACCATAGTAGAAATAGATTTCATAGATCTTATGCTCCTACACACAAGAGAAATTTTGTGTGCACATATTGCATGAAACATGGTCATATTTCTACTCATTATAGGATCAAAGATAATCATGATTTTTATGGCATGACATGGGTACCCAAAGGTACCAAGCTTACTAACCACCAAGGACCCAATATTTGGGTACCTAAAGTTACTACACCTTCATCTCTTATAGGGAACATCACGGTAACGACGTAGAGAGATGTGGTACCTTGATAGTGGTTGCTCACATCATATAACGGGCAACAAAGAGCTATTTGCAACCCTATCAAGAATTGAAGGAGGTAGTGTCTCCTTCGGTGGTGGAAAGAAAGGTAAAATCAATGGTATTGGATGTATTGGTAAGACACCCTCTTCCGTTATAGAAGATGTTAATTTGGTTAATTGCTTGAATCATAATCTTCTTAGCATTAGCCAATTGAGTGAAAATGGTTTTGATATTTCCTTTAAACCGGACAAATGAATTATTAGTATGAATGGAAAATTTGCTCTTGTTGCTAAGAAAAAATCTAATGTGTATATTTTTTAGATGAATGAATTAGTGAATGAAGATGTGAAGTGCCTTGCGGCAATTGATGAAAACCCTTGGATTTGGCATAAAAGGCTTGGACATGCAAACATGGAATTGATATCCAAATTGTCCAAGAGGAATGTTGTTAAAGGATTACCAAACTTGCATTTCATCAAAGATATCATATGCGAAGATTGTGCTAAAGGTAAACAAACTAAGTCTACCTTCAAATCCATCAATGAGGTATCAACTTCTAAACCTTAGCAATTACTTCATCTTGATTTATTTGGTCCTATGCGTGTTACCTCTCTTGGAGGCAAACACTATGTTTTTGTTATCATTGATGATTTTTCTCGTTTTACATGGACCATCTTTCTTGCAAGTAAAGATGAATGTTTTGAAGAATTTTCGAATCATGCTAAAAGAATTAAAAATAAAAAAGATTTAAAAGTTGTGAAAATAAGAAGTGATCATGGTGGTGAATTTCAAAATATCTTTTTCTATGATTTTTGTGTGCATCGTGGTATAACTCATGTGTTTTTCGCTCCAAGAACACCATAACAAAATGATATTTTTGAACGTAAAAATCAAACCATACAAGAGATGGCACGAACTATGCTAAACTCTTTTGATTTGCCTAAATATTTTTGGGCGGAAGCCGTCAATATGGCTTGCCATGTTTTAAATCGTGTGTTGATTAGACCAAAGCTTAAGAAAAACTCCTTATGAACTATTTTATGGCAAAACTCCTTTTATTGGATATTTTTGTATCTTTGGTTGTAAATGTTTTATTTTAAATACAAAAGATCACCATGATAAATTTGATTCTAAAATTGATGTTAGAATTTTCCTAGGATATGCACATCGAAGTAAGGCTTATAGAGTCTTCAACAAACGAACTCTTGTTGTTGAAGAATCTATAAACGTTACTTTTGATGAGACTAATATTGGTTTACAAGTTGGTTTGCCTAGGAAAGATGATGATGATGTTGAGGGAGGATTGGAATTTTTGCAAATAAATGAAACACCCTCAATAGATGTTCAAAAAGATGGGGAAAGCACAAACAACATTCAAGAGCAAGAACAAGAAGAACTCCCCATAGCATGGAAATTTGCACCAAATCATCAAAAGGAGCAAATCATTGGAAATCCCTCACAAGGGGTTCTAACTCGCTCAAAGGCTTTGAGTGAGTGTGGTAATGTTGCCTTTATATCTCAATTAGAACCTAAGAAGATAAATGATGCTTTACATGATGAATTTTGGGTTTTAGCTATGCATGATGAACTAAACAATTTTCGAAGAAATGATGTTTGGAAACTAGTTCCTAGACATAACAATGCTAGTGTAATTAGAACAAAATAGGTTTTTAGAAACAAACTTGATGAACATGGCATAGACTATGATAAAACCTTTGCACCGGTTATAATGTTAGAATCTATTAAGATGTTTTTGGCATTTGCTAGCTTTAAAGATTTTAAATTATTTCAAATAGATGTTAAAAGTGCCTTTTTAAATGGTTTTATAGAAGAGGAAGTATATGTTGAGCAACCCCCCGGTTTTATGGATCATGCTTTTCCTAATCATGTTTACCGGGTTCAAAAAGCTTTATATGGGTTGAAACAAGATCCTAGAGCTTGGTATGCTCGCCTCTCTAGTTTTCTTCTTGAAAATGGTTTCTCTAAAGGAAAATTTGATAATACTCTTTTTGTGAGAAAAAGGAAAAATAATTTAATTTTAGTGCAAATATATGTTGATGATATCATTTTCGGTGCTACTAATGAATCTCTTTGCAAGGATTTTTCTAAAGTTATGCAAGATCATTTTGAGATGAGCATAATGGGAGAGCTCACATTCTTTCTCGGACTCCAAGTCAAGCAAACTAAGGAAGGGATATTCATTTCTCAAAGCAAGTATGCTAGAGAATTGGTGAAGAAATTCAATTTGGAGAATTCTAAGCATGCACCAACTCCCATGAGTACAAGTGTCAAGCTTGATGCGGATGATAGTGGTGAGGATGTGGACCAATAACTATACCGAGGTATGATAGGTAGTCTTCTTTATCTCACCGCTAGTAGACCCGATATCATGTTTATTGTGTGTGCATGTGCACGTTTTCAAGCTTCTCCTAAAGCATCTCATTTGATTACCATTAAGAGAATTATTAAATATATTCATGGAACAATTGATCTTGGTTTGTTTTATCCAAAGAGCACATCTTTTGATTTATATGGTTTTTGTGATGCTGACTTTGCCGGATGTAAGGAAGATCGCAAGAGTACGAGTGGAACATGCCAATTCTTGGGAAATTCTCTTATTTCTTGGGCTTCCAAGAAATAAAATTGTGTTGCATTGTCCACTACGGAAGTGGAATACATTGCCGCCGGCTTATGTTGTGCCCATGTTTTGTGGATGAAACAAAGCTTAGTTGACTATGATTTGAATTTTCAAAATATAAAAATCTTTTGTGATAACACTAGTACTATCAATATTTCAAAAAATTCGGTTTTGTATTCTAGAACCAAGCATCTTGATGTGCGCCATTATTTCTTACGCGATCATGCAGAGAGACAAGATGTATCCCTTGTGTTTGTTGACACAAAATCTCAATTAGCGGATATCTTTACCAAGCCTCTTGGTGAAGATGATTTTTGTAGCATAAGAAATGGTTTGGGCTTATGCACTATGTTAAAGTTCTATTTGCTTATTGATTAGTTGCATTTCACATGCATTTTTGTTTATTTTTTTACGCCATTTTAATGGTGACAAAGGGGGAGAGAAATCTCCTTATTTGTGCACATAGTAAGGGGGAGCTCATAGATAGTGGGAGCTACTATCTATAAGCTATATTTATTTTGCCCCTATATAATGGTTGGTTGTCATCATCAAAAAACGGGAGAATGTTAACCCTCTTCTTTTGATGATGTTTTACAACCACCATTATCGGTACTAATTGCTTGTTGAGTGATAATGTAGTTAATATAGATGTTTTACAACCACCATTATCGGTACTAATTGCTTGTTGAGTGATAATGTAGTTAATATATATATCAAGCATGTTAGTTGAGTGATAATGTAGTTAATATATATATCAAGCATGTTAGTGCCATACATAGAGGATTGGATGGAATATGTGCTACAACGATGATATCCAAAGGAGGAGGAGGCATAGTGATAAAGCAACGTTTATTCAAGAACACCAAATGCAATAAGAAGCTTCATCAAACTCAAGCTATATCAAGACTCAAAGAATTGTATTCTATGTAAGGATATTAGCTAGTTTTTATTTTCTCTCTAGTGCTAGAATGTAGTCAAGTAGTTTATATTTTATTTGAAGCTATTGGGATATCACACACACGCTTTCATACTTATAGTTTTGAGCGTTTTCACAAAATATCAATTTTCACAAGTGTGAGGTCCTATTCGCAAAATTTATTCTCCAAACAATTTTTTTTAGTGTTAAAAACATTTTATAAAGTTTCACAATTTTTAAAAGTTAATTAAATATTTTACAGATTTTTTAAGAGAGTTAAAAACCATATTTGCATGTGTATCAGTTTGCGGTCAACCGCCACGGTCGACCGCGCCTGAGTTCTTTTCTGAGTGGGCAGCAGAAACTTTCACGGTCGATCGTCACGGTCGACCGTGAGCTCAAAAATTCCCACGGTCGATCATCACGGTCGACCGCAGAAGTCTCTGGAAATTTTCTAAGTTTCAAAGCTGGCTCGTGGTCGACCGTGAGAATTATACGGTCGACCGTCGCTTATTCAAACGGTCTTTTGGGTACAGATTTTAGCGCCGATTTTTTCAGGATTTGGGGGATTAGGGTATGGGTTTAAACAACTGTATTTTCTCCTATTTAAACCCCCTATACTCCTTCTTCCTCAAGTGTCCCAAGCTTTTGAAAAACCAGAGATTTATTTTACTGAGAGCCAAAATTTTCAAACTTGATTTTCTCTGTTTTTATTTTCACTTCCCGGCTTCAGTGTAATCTTTCTCCTTGCTATAGGGACATTGTAAAGAGAGAGTTTTTACACTATTACTACTGTTGAGAGCTTTATCTTGTGAAGATCAACTGTGTGGGAGTATGATCTTGTAGTGATCACCTGTGTAGTTGTAAGATCTTGTGGAGATTGTTGTGTAGAAGAAGTTCCGGCTTCCAAACCGGGTTGTGTAGTGGATTTTCCTCGAGAGTGGGGAGCGGGGATGTAGGTGAACAGGCCGAACCTCGTTAGCACATCGCGCGTCACTTGGATAACGATTTCTTACTCTATCTCCTTTACATTTGTTGTTCTCCTTTACATTTGTTGTTCATTATTGTGGTGTATTGCTTGTCTTATTTTTATTACACAATTATAGCCTTAAGATCCTAATCACCCCCCTCTAGGGTCCAACACTTAGTTGGGATCAATGATTAGAGATTCACAACTTGAGACATATGGTATATATATAAGGGTTTCCTTGTTTGGATTATTTCGTTCGACGTACCAATCTCGTGTTGTGGATTTTCCAATTGTTGGTTTTATTAGATTACCTTTTCTTAGTTCGGTATTAATATTTAGATATCTACAATGTGAGGCTTATGGTATATACATGAGGGTTTCCTTATTTGGATTATTTCGCTCGACGTACTTGTAGGTTTCTAAATATTAATTCCACTTAGATACGGGAAAAATGAATCTAGGTAGACTATGCTTAATAGATAGAGCATTAACCCCATCTAGCAACCCTTCCCCTGGAGGCGGATGGAAGTAATCTTGCTGTAGCGCTCTGACGCTCTTGTTGTTATTCTTTTTCTTTTAAATTACTTTTCAGGTTGTTTGGAGTTTCGAAGAGCCACAGGGTGACGGAGTTCTAGTATAGTCGCTGTCGTTTATTTTTATTTGTAGAGACTCCAGTGTAGTTTTGAGTTTCATTCAGACATTAGAGTTTCATATTTATATTGTAAAGACAGTGTGCCTTAGTATAATTTTTGTTGCTTCATGTTGAGACATTTTCATTATTCAGATATAAGATATATTATAGTTGAGATATGATTCTTTTTATTTATAATATATCTTCTCTATATCTTGTCTATTACATTTATCCCCTTTATTTTGCATGTTTTGTACCTGCACTTCTATTTGGTTCCACTAGAGGATATTGATATGATTGGTGAAACGTGTTTATGTACAGTGTGGGTGCATGACAAGTTTGATATCTTTGGTTTCACCATGAACTATAGCCTTGTGTGAACCTAGGAGCGTCACATGTGGTATACATGGGTGACAATCGTGCATGCCAGAACCTTAGGATAGGAAGATTTCGTATCAAGATGTTTGATGGGACAGTCCTTAAGGAAGAACTTAATTTCAATTGGAGCTTTGGTTAGAGAGGGTCTGAAGGTTCGTGTTGAGGACATGGTTCTCGAGATCGTGGAAGACTCTTTGATTGTGATGAAGGGCGTCAGGAGGAATAGCCTGTACTATTTGATTAGAAGTTCGGTGACAGGTAGAGAGCTGGCGATTTCTGTTGATTTGACTAGACTGCGATATTTGGAGCTTAGTCATTCCAGTATTGATTTGGAGATGGGTGCACAGACCTGCAATTTAAAGTCCAGTGAATACTTTGATGTGAGCAAGAAGACTGATATGAAGTTTGGCACCGCTATTCACCGCACTAAGGGTCTTTTAGGTGCAGTTCACACGGATATTTGGGGGCCTTCCAAGAAGGCATCATTGGAAGGTAATAGATGTTTGGTTTGCTTTGTTGGTGATTGTTCTAGGCGTGTTTGGGTTGCAACCAAATCCCCTTCGGATAAAGTCCTAGTAGTCTCCAACAGATTGAAGAAGTGTGAGATTGGTAGAAAGGTGAAGGTACTTCATTCTTATTTTGGTGGGAGGTACAAGAGGGACCTGTTTTCGCATTCGAGCCGAGCTCACGGTATTTTGAGACACTTCGGTGGAATGGAAATCTTGGGACAACAAGATGAGATGACAAATTTGGTGAGCTGTTCCTTGCTGGAGGAGGACCAACATTTGATGTCGAACATTGATTCTGGTGTTGAGGCTTTGACATATTTAGGTCATCTTGGTCATAGGTTGTCGACTGTTACGATTGGAGTTAAAACTCCATTGGATGTTTAGTCTGGTAGTGTCAGTTCGCTTGAGGCTTCAATGAGGGAGCTAATTGACTCTCAGTAGGTGGAGAGTTTTGGATAGACCTTAGATGTATCGCAGCGGGTGGAGAGTGATGTTACTCCACATTGGGTGAAGATTACTCCACATACTCTAGATCATTCTGTATAGTTTGGGATTCCAGCTGAGGTGACACAGTTAGGGGATCATTTGGATTTGGGTGCAGATGATGAGTTAGTTGATTCAAATGCAACTAGTAGATATGATTTGGATATGGCCATTGGTTCATCTGAGGTGGAGGTGTTTGATTTGTTTCACTTTGGGGCCATTAGGAACGTCATTAGTTGCAGATCCGTTGGTGATATTGATGAAGAGTTGCAAACTTTTCTATTTGATTGAGGGCTTTTGGAGGTCGTTTAATGAACTACGGGTGGCTTGATCCCTTAGAAGAGTGGGGTACGTAGGCAGTCAATTTGATGCAGCCGGTTTGGTGAGTTGATACCGACATTTGGAGAGTTTTCGCATTCTCGTTTGGGTCTTAACTTGTTGTGGATTGAGTCCGTTATCGTGGTTTTATTCCACTTCATACTGGACACAACAAGTGAGATGTTTGATTTGGTTGGTGTCGGTTATGTTTTGAAAAAAACTTCGTCGAGGTGGAGAATTGTGAAAACAACGAAGGAATTGAGTAAAAGAATTGAGAAAAACGTGAAAAATAAGCAAGACAGACTCCACCACACCCTAGTGTGGTATCCGTCACACCCAGGTGGAAAGGTATGACAGAATCTGCCCTGTTTACCATGAGTATGGTGTCTGCCATACCCTGGTATGGCAGAATCTGTCATGTTTGCCATGGGTGTGGAGTGTGTCACACCAGGGTGTGGCAGACTCGTTTTTAGAATGCTAATCTGTTTGGGATAGTGTTTTGTTATAAATAGAGTCACGTTTTTTAGGGTTTTCTATAGATTGATTGGGTAGCTTGAAGGTGATTTTGAGCACAGAAAAGAGAGATTTTTCTGAGCAATTTGTTAGAGGGTTTAGTTTGAGAGATTTGAGAGATTTGTTTGAGAGGTTAGTTGAGTGATCTTATAATCTTTACTTTGTACTCTCTTTCTCTATAGTGGAAACCCATCCCTTCTTGCCCCGTGGACGTAGTCAATTTGTCGAACCACGTTAAACTTTTATGTTTGAGTTGGTACCGTTATTTTGGATTGTTTTGTCTTTCTCTCTCGACATTTGTGTTTGTTCCTCCGCACACAACAGCGTAACCGAATCAAAAAGCGGTACTACTTAGCAAACCCCTCAATTAACTCCAGAAGTTATCTGACTCGGTCCTCTGTTCAGCCGGCATCTCGCATAATCGTGTCAAAAGGCGGTGCTACTCGGCCAACCCCTCAATCGACTCCCTCAGCGATTCGACTCGGCCTCTGTTCAGCCGACATCTCGCGTACCGAGTCCAAAGGTCGTACTTCTCGGCCCTGGACCAGACGAGTCGAAGGATGGCAGTTACCTCGAACCCCTCGCCAGTTGGTTACTCTCGCATTGATTGTCATGACAACACCATTATTACTCTAGCCCCTATAGTCTTTATGACTCATCGGAATCCGTTAGCACCAAGCACCTACTGTCATCCCCATAATAAATGATCAGGTGACTCACCTCCTTTAGCTGCCGACACATGGCACATGTCTGCTGACTCAGCTTCCTACATGGACTCAGCCCAAGCTACCCTATTGCCCCTCAAACCCACTATAAAAGAAGCAGCACTGCATGAGGTAATCCTCTATGGCCTTTTTTACGTAACTAAGAACTAACTCTATATTTTCCCACTCAATATCCTACTGACTTGATCATCGGAGGAATAACTACAGAACCTAACTCTACCCACTTACGAGTTCCTTCATGTGCAGGAAAGAACAGCGAGCCCCTGAACCACTCATCAGAAGGAGTTAGAGGACCCTAATCACTCTACAAACTCTCAAATAACCCCTATTTAATATCTGGCATCAACATGGACCCTTATCATTATTGACATATTTATCAATCTTTCCACAAGTTGAAGTAAAAGCGAACATAGAATTATATGTTGTGATATTATCTTTGAAGTCCTAGCCAATTGGAAGTTGATCAAAATACTCTAGAGGCTTCATTAATAGTGATAATTTTACTAATTATTTTCTACAACATATGGAGAATTCAGTTTTCTTTACTTAGACCATTTATCACTTAATTCTTCATACCACATTATTGCTTCCACAATGAGGACATTTTTTATTTGGTGGACCAAAATTTTGAATTTTTTCACATCTTGCAACAATAAGCTGCAAAACATATGTTAGTTTTTTTTTTTGACAGAAAAACAAGGGATGATCCATGTTCATTAAATTAAATGATAATAAAAGTATTAGTTACAAAAGACTGACACGAAATGTATCCTCGTGTTAGTAGATAAAAAGTATAATTCAGCTTAATAGGGACGTATAACTTTCTTCTTTTAAAGATTCATGAAGATGAGGAGTTAGCCTTGTCGTCACTCATCGTTGATGCAGATATAAGAAAGAACAAAAGCCAGCGATATGTATATTAAGTTGAACATAAATTCTATAGACTAATAGGCAAAAAATACCAAAGACCATAACAACTTATAATATTCTAAATACATGCTTTTAGGAAAAAACAGAAACGAGATCTGAATCATATTTGATCACTGTTAAAAAGTTGCCCTGCTGATTGGTTGAGATTCCAGTCTTACTGACAAACGCTTAGCACATGAACTTCTTCCAGCACCTGTCCATTCATATATACCAGAAATAGATTGATTAATAATAGCTTTGTAAGAGAAGTTTCTTTGATCAAAGATAAACATGTTTCTTGTAATCCAAATGTTCTAACATATTGCGGAGAAGAATAAACGCCATAAATCTCCCTCAATCCCTCTTAACTGTTCAATATTTATTAACAAATCCATAAAAGACATTGGCCATTGGAAAGGTAAGAAGTAAGCTTTAAAGTGTGTCCAGACTTGCATAGATACTGGTCAAGAAAAGAATAAATGATCTCAGCATTCAGTTACCAAGCCACTGAATGAACATGAAGTATCACCTTGCCAACCTTTTAATATAAGAATATCTTTAGTGTGCAACTTATTATTGAATAAAAGTCAGTTAAAAAAGTGAACCTTGCTGGGATGATGGAAATCCAAATAGCTTTGTAGATAGGAGATGTAATTCCTCTAGAATTAAGGAAATTACAAAAAGATTTGACTGTGTAGACTCCATTAGATGTGAGTGACCATCTTGGAAGATCATGTTGATTATTGATACTGCAAGGCTCGATGCCATAACTTAGTTATTAGGTTAATCAATACATTAGTTAATCTTAAAATAATGCAGGATATAACTTACCTATAAATTGTTGTTTATCGAACAACTTATTTATTTGAAATAATTGCAATTTCGTTATTCAAACTAACATTAGATGAATTGAGAATATATATTAATTAAAATAGTGTAATGACATCAATATAGTTTAGTAAGTAATTATATCCATGAGAGATGAAAATATAACGAATAGTGTACAAATAACTCAAACAAAATTGAATAATAATCATTATGCTCATATCTCCTCAATATGCATCAGATTTAACCTCAGACCTTTCACTAATTTTGAGTTTCACTTGATTAAGATTTACTGCTTCTATGAGATTTTTTAGAACTACTATCCCCAGCATCATTACTGTATGATAGTACAGTTCTCTTGCTCTTTTGCTTATAGCTGGTAGTAATTTCCTCCTTATACTTTCTACCTGAAATAAGTTCTTATCAGAAATAAAATGTGGAATACAACGTTAATATAAGGTCTAAAAACAATAAGCTTAAAAGGTATGTGGTTTAATATTTCAAATATTAATTTACCTTTACCTTTTCTTTCTGAAGGTATCCGAGTATAATTAGGCAAATCCGTTTGAGTTGTTTCTGCACTATGTGTGATCTTCTTTGCATTTGTGGATTGGTAAGACAATTGTCTATGCAAAATGTTGAATAGTTAGAATTGGTAAGACTATAGCATTTAATTACTTTTTATATACATTTACATAGAATTTTATTGTTTTCCTTGCCTCTTGCACTTCGTTTTTGGCATATATATACCAATCCCATTGCAAAATTTTCTTTATTGATTGGTGAAATTGTATATTTCCTTCAGATATGGTGACATTAGATAAATCCCAAAGAGGTTTGTCTCCTTATATTATTCACTTTATTTGATAAATCGGAATGTTTTCTTTTCTCAGAATAATTTCCTTTTAAATGGCCCGTGCTTTTCAAGTTTTCGCTGTGTGGTCCTCTTGAGTGACACCCCTTTTTTGCCTTAAAACTCCAATACAATACGACCGTGATGGCTTGCATTCATTCTTACAAACATATTTCTGATCTGTGAAAATCCTTTGCGTCTATTGCTAACGTGTTAAAATTCATATTTATGACTCATAGATCTACACTTTTTTCTCCTTTTATGTTGTCATCCGAAAGATTGATCTCCACCTTCGATTACTTTTTATTTAGCCCTACCCTAATGGTTTTACTTTAGATCTTAAATTTATATACTTCATAGATAATCTAAAGCAGCATGGAATTAAAGAAGTAAATAAACATGAAGAAGCATTAATAATAGGTAAATTATAGATATTATAGAAATTACATAAGTATTATTTAAATAAAAAATAGACTAACCTCATGAAATCGAACTGGATTAATTAAAATTAAGTTATCAAGCTGTAACCTGAGAATGAAGCACTTATAAATATTTCATACAGATTTATATGATTATTATTTTACTATCACAATTCAATAGATAATCTACAATAGAACATAAAGAAAGAAATAGACGTATGCATATTACTAGTAAAAAAGAGGACATTGGCGACGGGGAAATTCATCACCAATGCCCCAAAATCTGTCACCAATACACATTGGTGACGGTACAGGATCCATCGCTAATAAATCCATAAATCCATCGCCAATGCATATTGGCGAATGCGTATTGGCGACAGGGGATCCCATCGCCAAAAAACATTGGCGACGGGATTCTTTGGCGACGGGTGTAACCCGTCGCCAAAGCCTATTGGTGACGGTCGTAATTCCGTCACCAATAGCATTGGCAACGACAACGTTTTGCCGCTAATATGCATTGGCGATGGAAACCCATTGTCAATGTTTTAAACATTGGTGACGGGGAAGCCTGTCGCTAATGAGTATTGGCGACAGCTTATCCGTTGCCAATGTTATTCACATTGGTGACAGATTGCCCCGTCACCAATGCGCATTAGCGAGGGTTTCCCCGTCGCCAATGTACATATGCACATAAAAAATTATTTATTTTCTGGTAGCCTCCTAGACCGGAATACATATAGCATGTATCCACATCAATCCAATGTTAATATTTAACAATATATCATAAAATTAACCATGATACACAATCACATTCTAAATAAATACTCATCCATAATCATCCACCAATCCACGATATCAAATAGTACTCATCCAATAATTATAATCATAACACATCTCGCATGCTCAAACAATATTCATTCAATAAGCAATGAAATCACAAATTTAATACATGTAGGTAAAATTCAAAAGTCATAACATGTCTTAACATAATATAAAACTACATAAATCTAAAAGCAAGTCTCACTCACTCATCGTCATCGTCGTTGTCATCATCCCTATTTATAACGTCGTCTACATTAGAACACTGTATCGTACTGCTGCTCCCTACAGGAGTACCTCCTCTAACTTGAAAATATTGCCACTCAACATAAGAGTATATTTAAAAAATCATAATAAATATGTATATTGTTATGTCATATATACCTCTCCACCACCAGGAACTCCTTGCTTCGCAAATGCCAACTTAGCGATAGCTACGTATATCGGCTCGGGAAGACTCTCCTTCAAGGACGGACACTCAATGAGGCACTTCGTAACATCCCAAGTTGATTGTGCACCCCCTAACTTGCGCGTGATAATGGGAAGATATTGAAAAGCTAAGAAGGGTTAAAAATTATCTAATAAATACTGTCCAATTTTACCCACGACGCATGATGTCGTACATAGTCACTTCGAGGTCACGGACGAGTCGCTAAGCATAATCCTACAAGTGGTGAATGCTCTAAGTTTAGCACTTGATAAAGGC
>NC_033797.1:92047223-92055501 GCF_001876935.1 Asparagus officinalis | reverse complement strand
TTTCTTCATTGGTCTAGAACCATAAGCTCCGTCAACAATTTCCCTCCATTGCTCTCTAGTCATGTGATTAGGATCCGTAGGAGTGTCCTCTATACCCTGAGACTGGGACAAGAAAAAGTCTTGCGAAGCTTCCAGCGCCGCCTAATAACAAATAGCCAAATAAATAAATAACTTAAGAATTCTGATTAGAAATAATTGTGTGCAAATATAAAATTAAGATCGTACTTACATTCATATCCTTAATTTTCATCATCTTGTCCTCCTTATCATAGCTTCTCCTAAAAAATCTCATTTTGTTGCGGTTAAAAGAATTATTAAATACATTAATGGCACTCTAGAACTTGGTTTGTTTTATCCTAAAAATACATCTTTCGATCTTTATGGTTATTGTGATGCCGACTTTGCCGGTTATAGGGTAGACCGCAAAAGTACGAGTGGTACTTGTCAATTTTTGGGTAACTCACTTGTATCTTGCCGGTTATAGGGTAGACCGCAAAAGTACGAGTGGTACTTGTCAATTTTTGGGTAACTCACTTGTATCTTGGGCATCCAAGAAAGTACTTGTCAATTTTTGGGTAACTCACTTGTATCTTGGGCATCCAAGAAACAAAATTGTATTGCTTTGTCTACTATGGAAGCGGAATACATTGCAATGAAACAAAATTTGATTGATTTTGATTTACACTTTCATGATACAAAAATTTTTGTAATAATACTAGTGCTATCAATATCTCAAAAAATTCCGTTTTGCATTCTAGAACCAAACATATAGATTTACGTCATCAATTCTTCTGTGATCATGTTGAACGGAAAGATATTTCCCTTGTTTATATTAACACGAAATCTCAGTTAGCGGATATCTTTACCAAACCCCTTTGTGAAGTTGATTTTTGTTGTATTAGAAATGATTAGGCATGTGCATCCTTTAAAAATTATCTTTTTTTCTTTTTTTGTTTTTTATTCTTTGCTCTACCATTGTCATATTTTTTTTTTGATCCTGAAATGTCAAGCCATGCTTAAGTACACATGGGTACCAAGAGAAGTGTAGAGGTGAGAGACCAAGGTCGTCCCAAAAGGAGTGGGGTAGGTGGTAATGCCTAGAGGTAGGTCGTAATCCTAACACTTGAGGGAGACACGGGTAGGCCAACACTTGATGTGCATTTGTGTGGGTTTTTTAGTATGCATATTGTCTTTATTTTATCCCATTTTTGATGGTGACAAAGGGGGAGAAAAATCTCCTCATTTGTGCATATAGTAAGGGGGAGCCTTATGGATAGGGGAAGCAACTATCTATAAGACAAATAATCTATTTTTACTTACTCTTGCATAATGGTTGTTTGTCATCATCAAAAAGGGGAAGATTGTTAGATCCTTTGTTTTGATGATGATTTACAAACACCATTATTGGTGCTAATTGTTTATTGAGCTATATGTAGATCACATATCATTAGCACCATATATGGAGGATTGGATGGAAAATGAGCTATAACTACAATATCTAAGGAGGTGGATGCAAAGTGATGAAGCGATGCTTTCAAGCGCACCATATGCATAAGAAGCTTCATCTACTCAAGAGCAAATATCAGGACTCAAGTCATGTATTTCTATGTGAGGGATATTTGCTATTTTATTTTTCTCTCTAGTACTTAATGTAGGCAAGTAGTTTGTTGATTACATTTGAAGCTCATGGGATATCACACTTGCACACTTTCAAATCTTGTATTTTGGTACTTTTGGTAAAATGATGATTTTCACACATACGAAGACCTTTTTGCAAAATTCCTTTTCAAACAAGTTTATCAAATTATTTATAAACTATTCCCAAAGTTTTATATTATTTGGAGTTTATTTACTATTTTTAACAGAGACTTGAAACTCAATTTCCAAATCGATTCAGGCTAATAGCCTGTTATCAGTCGACTGATGTGTCGACTGATGAAACTGTCTGTAATCATCAAAAGTTTCTGTTCTATTTTGGTTGACTGACCAGTCGACTGACGAGTTGTCAGTCGACTCAAAGTGATCGTCAGTCGACTGATGAGCTGGTATTTGAATACAACGTTCAGCTCATTAGTCGACTGATGCTTCCCGTCAGTCGACTGATTAGCAGTCTAATGGCTAGTTTTTTATAGAATCTATTTATCGGTATTTGAATACAACTGTTGTGAGCTTGATCTTGTGAAGATCTACTGTGTGGTTGTGAGATCTCGGTGGAGATCGTTGTGTAGAAGAAGTTCCGGCTTCTAAACCGGATGTGTAGTAGATTTCTCCTCGAGAGTGGGGAGCGGGGACGTAGGTCAGCGGACCGAACCTCGTGAACATACTGCGTGTCATAAATTAGCTAACTATCTCTATTTCTACTCTCTTTTATTGTCATTGCATTTCATATTTGCGTGTGGTTTGTTGGAATATCTTTTAAATTGCATATTATTTGTCCATAAACCCTATTCACCTTCCTCTAGGGCCTTTCAGGTTTGCTGATCATTATCATGCCTATCGGCCTTCTCATATTCCTTATTCCCTACAAAGACAAAGAGAGAAATGATTTTTTTTATAAACTTCAATAATTAAAGAATAACGAAATCTCAATAGTTTACATGATATTATTACCCAATTCGCTCAACTGATCTGACATCGCATTTTCTAGTCTCTACTTTATTAGACAATTCTTCTTTTTAATTTCATCTCTCCTCCTTTTATAGTTCCTCTCACATTTCTTTTGCAATATGATAGCTTTTTCTGGTAAGGGGATGCAATTTACTACTTCAGTTCATGGATGGAAACATTCATTCTCCGACTGAGAAGATCCCGCCAAAGACTCGTGTTGGATCTCGTCATCATAGGATCCATCACCAGCATTGTCTGCAATATAAAATATGAAATAAATATTTACATGGAACATAAAATATCCATGGACTTTAAAATTAATATCTAGATCAGGCGATGAATCCCGGTGATGAGGTGGACTAATAGGAGATGCATGTGTCTCTGTCCTCGTAATATCTAAGAAAGTAATAAATACAATATGAACAAATAAGTTTCTCAATTAACCTAATAAAATTAAATAAATTAATACCTTCAATGGTGAGGATCCATGTAGAGATAATGGACTACGAGAAGGTTGTGAGGACATTCCTGCATAAATAAATAAAATTGTAAATGCAAAGTATGCATATCTATATCACAAACATAATTTATTTGAATAAATTAATATTTACACCTAATGATGAATATGTTCGATCTTGGGAAACTTCCCCTATACGCTTTATGCTTTGGATCATTTGCAACTTAAATTTTTATTCAATATATGGAAGCAAACTATGTGAATGTTGAAAATTGCATTGAAAAAATAAAAAATATACATTAAACCTTAAAATTAATACTTTAAATTTTACAAGTACTAAAAATTTTGACATTCAATCTCCTACATTACAGATATCAAGCTGATTTTGTGGAGTATACATATTAAAATTAACATTTTGTAGGTATGAGTAATCAAGAAAAACTTATCCTTTAGGCTCATTTGGATCATCAGAACGCTGTATGTTTTTATCAAGAGAAAGTTGAACAAGAGTTCTCGGCTCCTTATACAATGTGACCCAAACCTTCGGGTGCCTAAGATCTTTAACATAAAAGCACTGAGTAGCCTACTTTACAAACATGAACTTCAAATCGGGGTACATCTCCTTGTCTAAATTTACAAAATTAAATTCATATGCATCTCTTGTTCTATCAACATTACACCATCAAACATTAAATATCAAATAACTATGTACTTCTTTTGTACCATACTCATAGAATATATCCAAGATATCTTCTAATTGTCCATAATAAATTATATCACCAAGTATTGGATTCTGATCTGTCGAGCTTGAATAACATTCTTGAGAGAAAACAGCCATGACCCCACTATTTTGGTTAACTCTCTCCTCCTCAATCCCTACACTTTGAAATAAAAACCCATTTATATGATATCAACTACATTGTTTAACTGTATAGTGTGGCCCGTGTGTGTGAATTCTTATCTCTTTTGATATTGGTAAACTAGCAAATATTTATGTTTCTACCTAGTGTTGAACATAATAATAAAATATCGTTAATAAGTTATTCTAAATTTTTTCCAAAATTAATTAAAATTAAATACACAAAACTTACTTTAGCTATAACCCATTCAGAAAAAAATTTATGTATTTTGGCAATTTGATTCCGGCCCAGTTATTTCTATTTGCAACTCCTCCAAATGTTAACTGTTGATACGACACAAGAGATTAATAATTTTATAAATTAAAAAATTATCACGTTTACTAAAGTTAATATACTTACTTTTGATAATCTTCAAAGAATTTTAGAATGTGCAATACGAATGCATGAGCCTATTTCAAGTCTAATATGGAGTAGTTTTTGTTCATCTTGGTACTGTCATGAAAAGTATCATCTCTATTACTAATTTGTGAATTATTATTTGCCTCTCCACCTTGCATATATCGAGAGGCAAATGACATGCATTCATTTGCAAAGTAACGATTTGCAAACAAACCCTCCAAATGAGCTCGATTGCGCATTATACGCTTTAAGAAACCTAAATACCTAAAAAACAGTAATAGCTATTAGTTATTAAGATAAAATAATTACATGTAGGTAAAGTGACTTAATTGAATTTTAACTAACCTCTTTATGGGATACATCCAACGATAGTTAACTGGACCTCCGAGTAATGCCTCATCTATAGATAATGTGTAAGATGGACCATGATGGTAAAAAATGAGAAAGGGGAGAATATCTCTATTTTGCAGAGGGTTTCATTCATTTCTCCTTTTAGTACTTTAAATTCTGTAATGTTGAAAATTTTTTAGCATAACTTTCTAAAAATTCATAGAAATTCAATTATAACCTTTGTTACTTCATCATCAGCCTTATTGTTATGGAGTGCCACGGGAAGCAATTGGTAAAGAAGGATGTGATAATCATGAGTCTTAAATCCCAAAAAATTTTGCTCTTTCGCCTAGAAATTATTTGAAATGTTAGAGAAGTAGCCATATGGAGACTATACCGATTTGAGCACCTCACAGAATATTTACATCTCAACCTTTGTCAATGTAATGCAAGATGAGTGCAACTCAAATTTATCTTCAGTGACTTCTCGTACTTGCAGATCATGTCGGATGTTCAATGTATTCAAGTCTCACTAAGCCAGTAAATCATCCTTTGATTTCTTACCATCCTGTAAGAGTGTGGACAACAGGTTGTCGCAAATATTTTTTTCAATATTCATTACGTCTAGGTTGTGCCGAATTTTGAGCTTTTACTAGTAAGGTAGCTGAAAAAATATACTAAATTTGGTCCATCCTTTTGGCAATCCCTCATCATGTGTCTCATCCATAATGGCTCATAATTGAAATGCGTCTTGGAGCTAGAATATCCTCTCTTGTATATCCGCCCTTTCTGAACTTGATTTTAGGATATCCCTCAAATAATTCTATAATCTCATCTCTGGTCCTTACATGAGGCTCTCCTCTTTTCTCTTCTTGCCCATCAAACTTAATCGCCCATTTTTTACCTATGTATTTATATCCTTTTTGTAACCATCTTCTGTTAACCAATAACACATCTTTCGACTATATTGTAAATGAAAGCCTTCAAAGTTTAGACCACATACAAGACAAGCAAATGTTCCTTTCATAGACCAACTGGAGGGATTAGCATAAGCTGAAAAATCATTAATCGTCCACATAAGAATAGCATGGAGATTAAACGATTTACGAGAAAATGCATCATATGTTTAGATCCCCCTCATCCCAGAAAAGTTTTAACTCATCAATTAACGTCTCCATGAACACGTATATGTCATTACTGGGTGAGTGTTTACCTAGTATCAGCAATGAAAGGATCATATACGGTTACTTCATACAAAGTCCAGATAAAAAATTATAAGGTATTAACACAATTGACCAAGTAGACCAACCTGAACTTATAATGCCAAACGGGTTGAATCTATCGCCACATACACTGAGTCTAACATTCCTGCACTCTGTAGTAAACCAGGGAAAATATTGATCCACATGCTCCCATGCATCTGTATCTGTCGGATGCCTGAGTTTACGATCAACTACGCATCCTTCCTTATACCATCGCTTATTTTTAGCTCTATCTTTTGTCATATACCTTCTCCGTGACCTAGGCACCAACAGAAAACGTCGGAGAACCTTCTCTAGAATTTTCTTCTACTGCTTAACTGACTCTTCGTTGGAATTTTCTTCTGTTGCTTAACTAACTCATCTGCCTTTTGTGTTGAACTGCATGTATTCTTTCTCCAACGAGACAATCCGCACCTTAGACATTCCTCGAGCTTCTCATTATCTTTATAATATAGGATATAATCAAGTGGACACACATGGATTTTAGTGTAATCTAAACCGAGAGTGCCAATGATCTTATTTTCATTATAACACTTTTCTAGTATGCTATTCTCTCCATCTCGAATTACCATGCGTAGTAAATTAAGAAGCATTTGAAATAATTTATCTGCCATTTTGCTGAGGGTCTTAATATGCATCAGTTGAAGAATAAACGACAATCTACTATATACTGAGCAACCAGCGTACAGATCCTTCTCGTTGTCTTCCAATAACTTTATTAAACTTTTAAAGTCATCAATATCACATATATCTTTAGCATTTCTGACACCTTCTGCATCTTAGGGAACTTCGAGAACCTCTAGAAATTCTAGAACTTTTGTAATTACCACAATATCATTGAACGTCGCATGTGTATCATCTATTCTCAGGTTTATGTTTTCGTCAAGTTGTTCAAAATCTTCCTATTCTCCGTTAAATCTTCAATATTTGTACTTTTCATCAAATCCCCATCTTTCTATGTGTTTTTGTATAGTAACTCTATCCACTAAACCACTATTTCTGCAAATGCTACATAGAAAAAATAGCAAATCATTCTCTAACTTCATTGGATTCGCATACGCATACTCAAGGAATGCTTCCCATCCTTCACGATATCGAGTGTCACCTCCCGCTCTTTTCATAATAGGACTATCAATCCACGACTTGTCAGGAACTTCTCCTATCTGTATAATAAGTACAATTATTAATTATCTCAATACCTCATAAAGTATTTTAAGTTTGATAGTTTTTACTATAGATGATTTGAACAAATACTAAGTAGGTGAACCTTCTCTTGTATAATTGTCATTGTCGTACTAAATTGGGCTAAACACTATCTATGTAATAATATTTATTGTCTACATTTGAACAAACACTAGGTTAGTCTAAAACTTTCTCGGCTACCATTGGAAGGTTTTTATCCCATTAAGAATAAAGTAGTGCTTACATCTAACTTTGAATACTTTCTTCATTTTTATTTCTAGAAAAATTTCAGCAGCACCTACTCGCTATTTTCTATATACACTGTGCGGACATTATTATGTGTATTGATAATAGACTAAAATTGGTAAATAATAGACTGTAATGTATAACAACATATGCTTATTGTACAAGGAGAACATGTAGTACGTGAAACCGACATTTTCTAGAAACGAAAATGCACAAAGTATACAAAGTTAGAATTGCGCACTACTATATTCCTAAGCCGTCCGAACTAGACAGATCTAATAGTTACGTACCAATTCTTTCTACGTATAATATAAGGTAAATGATCATTTTCAGTATAAAATTATTTCCATACCAAAATTTGAGTAGTCTATCTTAAATTATAACTCGAAAAAAATTGGTAGTAATTATTGGACGGTGATCTACGGGTATTGTTAACTAATTTTTTATTCACCTATAATGGATATATAACACATTTTTGTGTTAAATATCATACTAAATATAATTAGCATTAGGGTAGTATTTAAGTTCAGTTTTACTAGGGCATGAATAGTATTTGTTATTGTTGGATTATTACGATATTAAGATTAGGATTAGGGTAATATTAGATTTTTGCAAAATTAGAGTTAAAATTAGGTCATTTAGGTTTAGGATAACTACATTTGCATGATCATGAACAATCAATAGCATTAATTGCATAATAATTTTATAATAATAAAAAACTAAAAACTAGAAATAAGTGAAGACTAAAACCTTTGAAGGAGGTGGAGGATGTCGACGATGGTTGGAGTTGAGGATGAAAGCGTTTGAATAATTAATCTGCAATTTAGGACAATCAAAGTCCAAAATAATTAATTAGTTAGTTAAAGATTAAAAATTGTCTTAAAACTATAAATTAAAAAAAAGAAACTGTAGGAAGTTACCAGCAGGCAATGGCA
>NC_033797.1:92046508-92046910 GCF_001876935.1 Asparagus officinalis | reverse complement strand
AGGCGGCTCGTCGACGGAGGAGGAGGAGGGTTTTTGTGGTGGTGGCTAAGATAGAATAGGGTGAGAGAGGTGAGAGATGAGATTGAGAAGAGGGATCTATTAAAAATAAACAGTGAGTGATGTGATTGAGAAGAGGCTTCAATATTAGTCCCTCAAATCTTCAATATTTTCAAATTAGTCCCTCAAATTTCAATATTTCAAAATTAGTCAATCAAATCATGGAAATTTCTATTAAATTCCTCAAATCATCACAATATTTACAATTGGGTCCCCTGGTTAACACCGGTTAGATTTAAAGAAATATTTCTTTAAATCTAACCGGTGTTAACCAGGGGACCTAATTGTAATATTGTGATGATTTTGAGGGATGTAATAGAAATTTTCATGATTTGAGTGAGTAAT
>NC_033797.1:92016773-92045737 GCF_001876935.1 Asparagus officinalis | reverse complement strand
CGACATTTTCTAGAAACGAAAATGCACAAAGTATACAAAGTTAGAATTGCGCACTACTATATTCCTAAGCCGTCCAAACTAGACAGATCTAATAGTTATGTACCAATTCTTTCTACGTATAATATAAGGTAAACGATCATTTTTGGTATAAAATTAATTCTAAACCCAAATTTGAGTCATCTATCTTATATTATAACTCCAAAAAAATTTGGTAGTAATTATTGGACGGTGATCTACGGCTATTGTTAACAAATTTTTTATTCACTTATAATGGATATATAACACATTTTTCTGTTAAATATCATACTAAATATAATTAGCATTAGGGTAGTATTTAAGTTCAGTTTTACTAGGGCATGAATAGTATTTGTTATTATTGGATTATTACGATATTAAGATTAGGATTAGGGTAATATTAGATTTTTGCAAAATTAGAGTTAAAATTAGGTCATTTAGTTTTAGGATAACTACATTTGTATGATCATGAACAATCAATAGCATTAATTGCATAATAATTTTATAATAATAAAAAACTAAAAACTATAAGCGGAGGAAGACTAAAAACCTTTCAAGGAGGTGGAGGATGTTGACGATGGTTGGAGTTGAGGATGGAGGTGTTCGAATAATTAATCTGTAATTTAGTATAATCAAAGTCCAAAAATTTTAATTAGTTGAGGTTAACAGATTAGGAAAATTGTTAAGAACTATAATTAAAAAAAGAAACTGTAGGAAGTTACCAGCTAGGCAATGGCAGTTGGCGCTCGCTAGTGGTCACGGCCGAGCGGTGGCAGGCGCGTGCAAGAGGCGGGTGTGGGCTGTTTGGCTGGCATGGTTGGGGGGCGCGCGACTGGGGCGGCGGACCATAAACTAGCACGCAGAGTAGCGGAGTGAGGTGGCGTGGTGACGGGCTGCCGGGTGCGGCGTCGTGGTCGCTAGGAGGAGGCGGGGGCTGTGGTCATGGTTGACGAAGGGGGCTACGTCGTGGTTTGACGAAAGGAGGGGCTAGGGTCGGCGTCACGGTTGACGAAGCAGGGAAGTGGAGGATGGCGTAGATGCGGCCTGCTCAACGACAGAGGAGGTTGCGCTGCGTCGACAGGACGGAGGAGGAGGAGGGTTTTTGTGGTGGTGGCTAAGATAGAATAGGGTGAGAGAGGTGAGAGATGAGATTGAGAAGAGGGATCTATTAAAAATAAACAGTGAGTGATGTGATTGAGAAGAGGCTTCAATATTAGTCCCTCAAATCTTCAATATTTTCAAATTAGTCCCTCAAATTTCAATATTTCAAAATTAGTCAATCAAATCATGGAAATTTCTATTAAATTCCTCAAATCATCACAATATTTACAATTGGGTCCCCTGGTTAACACCGGTTAGATTTAAAGAAATATTTCTTTAAATCTAACTGAGATTACTAGTTTCCCTCAAATTATTATTTTGACTCTAACTCTCTCGTCTGACCTTAGAATGAGGTGATTTAAGATGCGTTAGAAATCTAATGAAAATACCTATAACTTTTATCTTTTGAGCTTCTCCAAAATCAAACCGTATCATGGCTGAAATGTTAGTTATTTGTGTGAGCCACCACATGGTAGCTCAGCATATGCGAGCCAGTTCGTACTTCCTTGGGTATTTTGGCTCTAACTCTCTCGTACGATCTCGGAATAAGGTGATTCAAGATGAGATAGAAATATGGAAAAGAAACCTACAATGTTTCTCTTTTGAGATTCTCTAAAATCAAATCATATCATGGCCTAAATCTCAGTTCTTTATGCGAGCCACCAATTATTGTCCCGGCACTGTGCGAGCCAGTTTATATTTTCTCGGGTATTTTAGCTCTAACTCTCTTGTTCGATGTCGGAATGAGGTAATTCAAGATATTTGGAAAGCTGATGAAAACACCCACAATTTTTATCTTTTGTGCTTCTCCATAATCAAATAGTATCATGGCCGAAATGTCAGTTCTTTGTACGAGACACCACATGGTGGCTCGGCACTGTGCGAGCCAGTTTGTACTTCCTCGTGTATTTTGGCTCTAACTCTCTCGTCTGATCTCCGAATAAGGTGATTCAAGATGTATTCCGAAGCTGGCAAAGATACCTACAAATTCCAATGGGAGAGCCACACATGGTATTGGTCAGACACATATGGTGTTTCGCCCCTTTTGGGCGAAACACAACTGCTAGCTGAGTAGTTTTGCCCGTTTCGCTTGTCACGTTGACTCGTATGCTTCACTCATTCGCTTCATGTATTTTGTTAACTTGAAGGTGACCAGTGAGCGTGCAGGACACTTGGAGCTAGATGGTGAGCACGCAGGCCACTCAGAGCTGGCTGGTGAGCGCGCAGGCCACTTGGTGGTGAACATGGCTGATGAGCGTACGGACCACTTGGAGTTGGCCGGTGAGTGCGCGGGCCACATGAAGATGGCTGGTGAGCGCACGGGCCACTTGGTTTGCCATTCCGGTGGCTTGTTGCTACGTCAAAATTTTTGGAAAGCTGATGAAAAGACCCACAATTTTTATCTTTTGAGCTTCCCCAGAATCAAATAGTATCATGGCCGAAATGTCAGTTCTTTGTGCGAGCCACCACATGGTAGCTCGGCACTGTGAGAGCCAGTTTGTACTTCCTCGTGTATTTTGGCTCTAACTCTCTCGTCCTATCTCCGAATGAGGTGATTCAAGATGCATTGGAAAGCTAGTAAAGAGACCTACAACTTCCAATAGGAGATCCATACATGGTGTGGGCAAGACACATATGGTGTTTCACCCCTTTTGGGCGAAACACAACTGCTAGCTGAGTAGTTTTGCCTGTTTCGCTTGTCACGTTGACTCGTACGCTTCACCAATTCACTTCATGTATTTTGTTAACTTGAAGGTAACCAGTAAGTGTGTGGGACACCTAGAGCTAGCCGATGAGCACGCGGGCCACTCAGAGCTGGTTGGTGAGCGTGTGGGCTACTTGGTGGTAACCGATGAGCGCACGGGCTACTAGGAGCTGACTGATGAGTACGCGGGACACTTAGAAGTGGCTGATGAGTGTTCGGGCCACTTAGAGGTGGATGATAAGTGTGTAGGCCACTTGAACATGGCTGATGAGCGTACGGACCACTTGGAGGTGGCCGGTGAGTGCGCGGGCCACATGAAGATGGCTGGTAAGCGCACGGGCCACTTGGTTTGCCATTCTGGTGGCTTGTTACTACGTCATCAACGGTTCGCCGATTCGCTTCATGCATTTATCGACATCAGATAATCCTCCTTGACTCAGATAATGACGTTTATCGTCTTCTCTTAGTCTCGAACTGTATGCAGGGACGTATAAGCAATTTTTGACGCCTACAGACATGTTTTTTGATAAGTTTTCAGGATTCGTGTGGTCCAGTGACTTCCTAACTACCTTGAGATTATCCTTACATGCTGGAGAATCATTATTAACTGAAGATATGACCAGATCATGAGATCTTATCCACAAACACAGTATTCGAGACCTATAAATACCCCCCTTCATGCATTTATAGAAGGTACTGACGTACGTGTGAGAGAGCTTACAATTTCCAGAGCAGAGCCACAATTTTCAGAGAGAAAGGTAGGATCTTGATGAATTCTTGTGCATAAAGAGAAGATTTCGAGAGATCTACGGGCTTTTATTCATTCCCTTAAGATCAAATCGTTGTTTTGATCTTGAGAAGAGTATTTATCTCACATTGCTGAGATATTTACTTCTATTCTAGTTTCCTCATTGAAAAAAGAACCCTGAACCTTCTTCACAATCAACCTAGATCTTGAATCGAAGGTCCACGGATCAAAGCGTCCCCGGCACAGGCAAAGATCCCATGCAAGCCGCGACCGATAAACAACCTATGCGTGTGTTTCTAGGAGATCTCTTTTTTTTTCGTTGTAGTGAGAAGTCTTATATAAAGACTAACTCCTTTGAATCTATGTAAATGATAAACATTGTAATGGGTTCAACAATGAAACTAATTTCCGATGCAAATACACTGGTGACCACATTGAGAGCCAACAGCCTCTCCACCGAGGCTGTCATGTCGCAATCGAAGATCTTGGTTAATGCAGAGGTCGTGTATGACTTTGACCAATAGAAGTTTGAGGAGTACCTCTCATCCTCCTCCTCTAGATCCTCCTCCCCCTTGCAAGTGTAGGAAAATCTCTCCTTCGAAGAAGGTTCACTGGTCTTTATATCTGAAGAAGGACCAAGGTGATGATCCAACAAGTCAGAAGCTCTGTTCATGATAACTCCCCTCCAATCAAGAAGGTGATCGATCAAGTCACACCAACTTTCGCGAAGAGGGCTCATTAGAGGCAACGCCAACGTCTCGCACGTTAATTTGCCAAAGCCTTGGGGCAAGTTGACGGAATCCGTTACCATACGGATTTAGAGTCAAGGAGGCGTCAAGTCACACAGCTATCTTAACAAAAGGAGATTAGTGTTTCCTCCAAACCATCAACCAACAAATAGGTCCATGTCAGAAGGACTCGTTCAACTCTCGAGGAATACATCTAGAAGCGTCACGTACTTCTCGCACACATGCGTATTCTGGTGCAAAAGGTGCAGGAATTACAGAAGAAAGAGGTGGCCAAAGAACCACCAATCTACACAAAATCTAGGTGCCCAAGTCCAAGACCGCATGAAAATCTAGTGCAGACACGACGTAAGAAATACCTGGCAGCAGAGATAGGCTACCTTGTCTTGTAAGCGAGACACACAATGTGTCTCGCACCACGAGACACGAAGTGTGTCTCGCCCTCCGCCGGCCTCCGTTCCTGCTCTGTCGCCTGTCATACCTCCCGTGAAGCCTCACTCAAGTGTTTATCTATCCAGATTCAAGATAACGATGGTAGATTGCCTTAGTCCTTTGCATAAAGATCAAGGCAAAGCTCCTGTTAGAGAACGCTTGGGTCCGATGAATAAATCCTAAGTGACTCTTTAGGTAGGGGGTCGTACACGCCCTCCCACTAAGCCAAAGTGAGTTCCTGTCTCCACCTGCTTAGGGGTGTGTATTCAGACCCAGGAGCTCGTTGAGATTTCACATTCGCAAGGGGGTGGTTCCAAACGTATGACTCCTAAGAATGCCAACAAGGCTTTACGTCCTCAGAAGAAGATGTGTTCGTCAAAAGACAAAGTTATACATGAGGAGTTATGCCAACAGTCGATAGGTTACTCCAGTCATTATGCTAACGAGTTGTACTATCTGGCTAGGGATGTGAGAAAGTATCGAAAGAAAAGTTCCCAAGAAACCAACTTTGATTGTCAATGTGAGAGGCTTATTAGGGTGGTATTATCAGAGTGTAGTTACACGAAGACTGCTCTGCAGAGGGTCTCGGTATTTGAAAGACTTTTCACTAAAGTGACGAAGCCCAATCCAAGGCATTTCCACAAGAAAAGATTAGCCGTCCAAGATGACGAACTCCCAGAAGTTATCATCAACATGGTCGATAAAGGAAAGTCAACACGACGTTCCAGCCCTAACTCTTTTCTGAGGATATCCCAACGTTTAACTCGTCAGCGATCAGGAATGATCAGACGTAGATATTATTTGAGGATACAGAAAGGACTATCCTAAGATGATGAAGCGTCGAATGATTGCTCCGTAGTCACTTCAGATAAAATAGTGTCTAGCATGGGATGAGTCCACGAGGCGTTCACAATCACTACCAAACAATTTGTTGGATATCATGTCCCCAAAATATAGTTTTGATGATAACAATTTATATACTATGTATATTATTATGCACTAATATATCAATGCAGATAACAATATCAAATATGCTCAAGATATGTGAACAAAGTGCAGGATGAGTTCAAGGCAACAAAAAGCAAAGAAGAAGATGTGATCAAATAGTAAAGTTGTATTTCTACATTTTCTTTGCTTAGATTTTTTGTACAAGCCTTGATCACTCACAACACATACACATACTTAGTATTTTAAACATACTAACACATACTTAGTGTATGGTTAACTATAAAAATCCCCTAAGTTTACCATTAAAGTTTATAAAAAAAGTATGAGTCTCAAAATACATCATATATCTCATATTTACCTCTTAGTAGTCGACTAATACACATAGTAGTCGACTAATACACAAAAGTACGAGTAATACTTGTTAATTTTTGGGTAACTCAATTGTACATTGGACATCCAAGAAACAAAATTGTGTTGCTTTGTCCACTACAGAAGCGGAATACATTGCCGCCGGCTTATGTTGTGTATAACTTTTGTGGATGAAACAAAATTTGATTGATTTTGATTTACACTTTCATGGTACAAAAATTTTTGTGATAATATTAGTGCTATCAATATCTCAAAAAATTTCGTTTTGCGTTTTAGAACTAAACATATAGATGTACGGCATCACTTCTTGCATGATCATGTTGAACGGAAAGATATTTCCCTTGTTTATATTGACACCAAATCTCAGTTAGCGGATATCTTTACCAAACCCCTTTGTGAAGTTGATTTTTGTCGTATTAGAAATGAATTAGGCATGTGCATCCTTTAAAAATTATCTTTTTGTCTTTTTTGTTTTTTATTCTTTGCTCTACCATTGTCATATTTTTTTATTGATAGAGGTCTACCATTGCCATGCTTAAGTACACACAGGTACCAAGAGGAGTGTAGAGGTGAAAGATAGAGGTCGTCCTAAAAGGAGTGGGGTAGGTGGTAATACCTAGAGGTAGGTCGTAATCCTAACACTTGAGGGAGACACGGGTAGGCTACCTCTTGAGGTGCATTTGTTTAGGTTTTTTAGCATGCATATTGTCTTCGTTTTACCACATTTTTTATGGTGACAAAGGGGGAGAGAAATCTCCTCATTTGTGCATATAGTAAGGGGGAGCCTTATAGATAGGGGAAGCAACTATCTATAAGCCAAATAATCTATTTTTACTTTCTCTTGCATAATGGTTGTTTGTCATCATAAAAAAGGGGGAGATTGTTAGATCCTTTGTTTTGATGATGATTTACAAACAACATTATTGGTGCTAGTTGTTTATTGAGCTATATTGTAGATCACATATCATTAGCACCTTATACGAAGGATTGGATGGAAAATGAGCTATAACGACAATATCTAAGGAGGTGGAGGC
The DNA here is from genome assembly GCF_001876935.1 of Asparagus officinalis. Classification (NCBI taxonomy): domain Eukaryota; kingdom Viridiplantae; phylum Streptophyta; class Magnoliopsida; order Asparagales; family Asparagaceae; genus Asparagus; species Asparagus officinalis. The sequence goes on along the minus strand of NC_033797.1, from coordinate 92,038,639 downwards.
AAAGTGATGAAGTGATGCTTTCAAGAGCACCATATGCATAAGAAGCTTCATCTACTCAAGAGAAAATATCAAGACTCAAGTCATGTATTTCTATGTGAGTGATATTTGTTATTTTATTTTTATCTCTAGTACTTAATGTAGGCAAGTAGTTTGTTGATTACAATTGAAGCTCATGGAATATCACACTTGCACACTTTCAAAACTCGTATTTTGGTACTTTTGCTAAAATAATGATTTTTACACATATGAGAACCTTTTTGCAAAATTTCTTTTCAAACAAGTTTATCAAAATGTTTATAAACTATTCCTAAAGTTTTATATTTTTTGGAGTTTAATTACTATTTTTAACAGAGCCTTGAAACTCAATTCCAAAATCGATTCAGGTTAATAACCTATTATCAGTCGACTGACCAGTCGACTGATGTTGACTAACGACATCAGTCGACTGATGTGTCGACTGATGAAACTGCCTGCAATTATCAAAAGTTTCTGTTCTATTTTGATCGACTGACCAGTCGACTGACGAGTTGTCAGTCGACTCAAAGTGATCGTCAATCGACTGATGAGCTGGTATTTGAATACAACGTTTAGCTCATCAGTCGAATGATGCTTCCCATCAGTCGACTGATAAGCAGTCTAATAGCTAGTTTTTTTACAGAATCTGATTCTCAGTTTTTGGGGGATTTTTGCTGATTCTTTGGGGTTTTGGCTGCTGTCTTCTCATCCTATAAATACCCAACTACCCCAACTACTTCAGTAACGAAGCTTTTATTGCAAATCTTTTGTGTTTGAGTTTATTGTTATCAAAGAGCTTCAACTTTCATTTGCCTTCACTATTTTAAAGCCCACATCCTAATCTTCAATTGTAATCTCTCCTCTTATAATAGGGCTACTATAAAGAGAGAGCTTTTCTTCGAATTAAAACTGTGGTGAGCTTGATCTCGTAGAGATCTATTGTGTGGTTGTGAGATCTCGGTGGAGATCATTGTGTAGAAGAAATTCCGGCTTCCAAACCGGGTGTGTAGTGGATTTCTCCTCGAGAGTGGGGAGCGGGAACGTAGGTCAGCGGACCGAACCTTGTGAGCATACCACGTGTCATCAATTAGTAACTATCTCTATCCCAACTCTCTTTTATTGTCATTGCATTTCATATTTGTGTGTGGTTTGTTGGAATATCTTTTGAATTGTATATTATTTGTCCATAAACTCTATTCACCCCCCTCTAGAGCCTTCCAATTGGTATCAGAGTGAGGTCTCTACTATTTATTAAGCTTAAACCCCTTAGAAAAAGGATCTAAATGGAGGCTTCAATGAATATGCATATGCTAGAAGGACAATCCACCACTAGGCTACCCCTTTTCACTGGTAGCAACTTTGCCTATTGGAAAGCTAGGATGAGAATTTATTTATAATGCATTGACCTTGATATCCTAGACATTGTGGAGAAAAAATATGTCAAGAAGCTTAGTAGTGAAATGGCCGAGGATAAGAGGAAATTTGCTAACCTTAATATTAAGGCCATGAATGCACTAATTTGTGGTCTTACCCCCAATGAATATAAGAGAGTTTCTACATGTGCTACCACACACAAAATTTGGGAGAAATTATGCATCACCCATGAGGGAATCCCCCAAGTGAAGGAGTCTAAGATTAGTGGACTCATGCATGATTATGAACTTTCTAAAATTCTTCCAAGTGAATCTATCAATTCTATGTTTTCTCGGATCACTAACATCATAAATGAATTACATGGTCTTGACAAGGTTTTGGAGAACCAAGAGATAAATTACAAAATTCTTCGCTCTTTGATACCGGGTTGGGAACCTGAAGCTACGGCCATCGAATAAGCACATGATCTATCTACTCTCACTCTTGATGGACTTATTGGCAAGCTCAAGTTCCATGAAAAGAAGATCAAGGAGAAGGAAGAAGCAATCCCAAAAGCAACCGAGGAACCACCCTAAAAATCAAAGTCCATAGCTATCAAGGGAGCAATTGATGATTCATCCTCCTCGGATAGTGAAGATGATGTCTCTAGAGAAATGACACACCTCTCTAGAAGAATATCAAAATTAATCAAAATGAATAAAAATTTTAAGAATCGATCTAATAACAAATTTCCTTCTCGTATAGGTAAATGCTTCGAATGCAACGAACCGGGACACTTAGCCAAGGATTGTCCCAAGCTCAAGGAGAAGTATTTGAAATGCAAGAAGAAGAAGGCTATGTATGCCGGTTGGGATGAGTCAGAACCAAGCGATTCGAATAGTGATGATGAGGGCGGCAAGATTGCTCTTCATGATCGGAACATTCGTTTCATGGCTCATGAAGATGAGGTACAATCCGAAACCGAAAGTAAATCTCTTTATATGCAATGTGAATTAGAAGCGGCTTTAGAAGAATTAAATTTTAATCTCAAAAAATTAGCAAACGAATATTCTTCATTCAAAAAATTACATGTTTCTTATGATGCTAAGTATGAGCAACTATAATCTTCTCTTGCTTTAAAAGATAAAATGATAGGAGATCTAGACTTTAAAAACAAACAACTAAGATCTAAAGTTGAGAGATTAGAAATTGAAAACAATAGAATTAAATCTAATTATACTCACTCTAGGCATCATCATGTTAATAGAAAGTGGTATCAATCTCATGCTCCTACATAGAAGAAAAGGTTTTTGTGCACATATTACATAAAATATGGTCATATCTCTACTCATTGTAGGATAAAAAATAACATTGATCATTATAAGTTAATGTGGGTACCTAAGGGTACCAAAAAAACTAACATTCAAGGATCCAAAGTTTGGGAACCTAAAGGTTCTACAACTTCTTCATATATAGGGAACATCTCGCACAAGACCTAAGGAGTTGTGGAACCTTGATAGTGGTTGCTCTCATCACATGACGGGCAATAAGGAACTATTTACAACCCTATCAAGGATTGAAGGAGGTAATGTCTCCTTTGGTGGTGGTGAGAAAGGTAAAATTATAAGTATTGGTAATATTGGAAAGGTACCTTCTCCCATAATTAAGGATGTTTATTTTGTTAAAGGATCGGCTTTGACATTTCCTTTAAATCGGATAAATATATTGTTAGTATGAATGATAAAATTGTTTTTATTGCTTTTAGAAGATCTAATGTTTATATTTTTGAGATGAATGAGTTAATAGATCAAGATGTAAAGTGTCTTGCCGCGGTGGATGGGGATCCTTGGATTTGGCACAAGAGACTTGGACATGCTAACATGAAGCTTATATCTAAGCTATCCAAGAAGAATTTAGTAAGAGGGTTATCAAATCTATCTTATATTAAGGATTCTACTTGTGAGGAATGTGCCAAGGGTAAACAAACTAAAACTTCCTTCAAATCCATAAATGAGGTATCCACTTCTAAACCTTTATAATTATTGTATCTTGATCTCTTTGGACCCATGTGTGTTGTCTCTCTAGGAGGCAAACACTAAGTTTTTGTTATTGCTGATGATTTCTCTCGTTTTACATGGGTAATTTTTCTTGCTAATAAAGATGAATGTTTTGAAGAGTTTTCTCATTTTGTTAAAATAATTAAAAATGAAAAGATTTAAAAGTTGTTAAAATTAGAAGTGATCATGGTGGAAAATTTCAAAACAAATTCTTTAATGATTTGTGTGCCCATCGTGGTATAACACATATGTTTTCTGCTCCTAGAACACCCCAACAAAATAGTGTTGTTGAACGAAAAAATAGAACCATACAAGAGATGACACACACAATGATAAACTCTTATGATTTGCCCCTAGGGTCTAACAAAATCGTGTTTTAATTAGACCTAAATTTAAGAAAACTCCTTTTGAACACTTTTTTGGCAAAACCCCATATATTGATATTTTCGTATCTTTGGTTGTAAATGCTTTATCTTAAATACTAAAGACCATCATGATAAATTTGATTTAAAAATTGATATTGGGATATTTTTAGGATATGCTCCTAGAAGCAAGGCTTATAGAGTTTTCAACAAACGAACACTCGTTGTTGAAGAGTCTATAAACGTTACTTTTGATGAATCTAATTAATATTGGTTTGCAAGAAACTTTGCCTAGGGATAACGATGAGATTGAGGAAAGAATGGAGCTCTTGCAACTAAATGATAAATGATGGGAAGAACATAAATGAACAAACTCAAGAAGAACTCCCCAAGGCTTGGAAGTTTGCACCGGATCACCCTAAAGACCAAACTATAGGGAGTCCATCAAAAGGCGTTTTGACTCGCTCAGAAGCGAATGTGGTAATGTAGCATTTCTATCCCAAATAGAACCTAAACGTATTGATGATGCTTTAAAAGATGAGTTTTGGGTTTTAGCTATGCATGAAGAGTTGAATAACTTTCAAAGAAACAATGTTTGGAAATTAGTTCCTAGACCAAATAATACTTCTATTATTAGAACTAAATGGGTTTTTTGAAATAAGCTTAATGAGTTTGGCATATTAACTAGAAATAAAGCTCGTTTAGTTGCCCAAGGATACAATCAAGAGGAGGGCATAGACCATAATGAAACTTTTGCACCGATTGCAAGATTAGAATCTATTAGAATATTTTTGGTCTTTGCAAGTTTCAAAAATTTTAACTTATTTCAAATGGATTTCAAAAGTGCTTTCCTAAAAAGTTTTATTGAAGAAGAGGTTTATGTTGAGCAACCCCCCGGCTTTATTGATTCATCTTTTTTAAATCATGTATACCGGGTTTAAAAAGCTTTATATGGGTTAAAACATGCTCCTAGAGCTTGGTATGCTCGCCTCTCAAGTTTTCTCATTCAAAATGGTTTTTTAAAAGGAACAATTAATAATACTCTTTTTGTTAGAAAACGGAATAATGACTTTATTTTAGTCCAAATTTATGTGGATGATATTATTTTTGGTGCCACTAATGAATCTTTATGCAAAGACTTTTCTAAAATAATGCAAGATCAATTTGAGATGAGTATGATGGGAGAGCTCACCTTCTTTCTCGGCTTCCAAGTTAAACAATCCAATGATGGCATCTTCATATCACAAAGCAAATATGCTAAGGAGTTGGTGAAAAAATTCGGGATGGAAAGTTCAAAACATGCCCCAACTCCAATGAGCACCATCATAAAGTTGGATGCAGATGAAAGTGGTGAAAAGGTAGAGCAAAAGCTATATAGAGGTATAATAGGTAGTCTTCTTTATCTCACCGATAATAGGCCGGACATCATGTTTAGTGTTTGTGCATATGCACGTTTTCAAGCTTATCCTAAAAATCTTATTTGGTTGCGGTTAAAAGAATTATTAAATATATTAATAGCACCCTAGAACTTGGTTTGTTTTATCCTAAAAATACATCTTTTGATCTTTGTGGTTATTGTGATACCGACTTTGCCGGTTGTAGGGTGGACCGCAAAAGTACGAGTGATACTTGTTAATTTTTTGGTAACTCACTTGTATCTTGGGGATCCAAGAAACAAAATTGTGTTGTTTTGTCCACTACGGAAGCGGAATACATTATCGCCGGCTTATGTTGTGCACAACTTTTATGGATGAAACAAAATTTGATTGATTTTGATTTACACTTTCATGATACAAAAATTTTTGTGATAATACTAGTGCTATCAATATCTCAAAAAATTATGTTTTGCATTCTAGAACTAAACATATAGATGTACGGCATTACTTCTTGCGTGATCATGTTGAACGGAAAGATATTTTCCTTGTTTATATTGACACCAAATCTTAGTTAGCGAATATCTTTACCAAACCCCTTTGCGAAGTTGATTTTTAACGTATTAGAAATGAATTAGGCATGTGCATCCTTTAAAATTTATCTTATTGTCTTTTTTGTTTTTTATTCTTTGCTCTACCATTGTCATATTTTTTTATTGATCCTAAAATGTCAAGCCATGCTTAAGCACACACGGGTACCAAGAGGAGTGTAGAGGTGAGAGACCAGGGTTATCCCAAAAGGAGTGGGGTAAGTGGTAATGCCTAGAGGTAGGTCGTAATCCTAACACTTGAGGGAGACACGGGTAGGCCAACACTTGAGGTGCATTTGTGTGGGTTTTTTTAGCATGCATATTGTCTTTATTTTACCCCATTTTTTATGGTGACGAAGGGGGAGAGAAATCTTCTCATTTGTGCACATAGTAAGGGGGAACCTTATAGATAGGGGAAGCAACTATCTATAAGCCAAATAATCTTTTTTACTTACTCTTACATAATGGCTGTTTGTCATCATCAAAAAGGGGAAGATTGTTAGATCCTTTATTTTGATGATGATTTACAAACACCATTATTCGTGCTAATTGTTTATTGAGCTATATTGTAGATCACATATCATTAGCACTTTATATGGAGGATTAGATGAAAAATGAGGTATAACTACAATATCTAAGGAGGTGGAGGAAAAGTGATGAAGCGATGCTTGCAAGCACACCATATGCATAAGAAGCTTCATCTACTCAAGAGCAAATATCAAGACTCATGTCATGTATTTCTATGTGAGGGATATATGCTGTTTTATTTTTCTCTCTAGTACTTAATGTCGGCAAGTAGTTTGTTGATTACATTTGAAGCTCATGGGAAATCACACTTGCACACTTTCAAAACTCGTATTTTGGTACTTTTGCTAAAATAATGATTTTCACACATACAAGGACCTTTTTGCAAAATTCCTTTTCAAACAAGTTTATCAAAATGTTTATAAACTATTCCCAAAGTTTTACATTTTTTGGAGTTTATTTACTATTTTTAACATAGCATTGAAACTCAATTTCAAAATCGATTCAGGTTAATAACCTATTATCAGTCGACTGACCAGTCGATTGATGTTGACTGATGACATCAGTCGACTGATATGTCGACTGATGAAACTACCTGCAATCATCAAATGTTTTTGTTCTATTTTGATCGACTGACCAGTCGACTGACGAGTTGTCAGTCGACTCAAAGTGATCGTCAGTCGACTGATGAGCTGGTATTTGAATACAACGTTCAGCTCATCAGTTGACTGATGCTTCCCTTCAGTCGACTGATTAGCAATCTAACGACTTGTTTTTTATAGAATTTATTTCTCGGTTTTTGTGGGATTTCTGCTGACTTTTTAGAGTTTTGGCGGCTGTCTTCTCTTCCTATAAATACCCATTAACCCCAACTACTTCAGTAACTAAGCTTTTATTACAAATATTTTGTGTTTAAGTTTATTGTTATCAAAGAGCTTCAACTTTTATTTGCTTTCACTATTTCAAAGCCTACATCCCATGCTTCAATTGTAATCTCTCCTCTTGCAATAGGGCTACTATAAAGAGAGAGCTTTTCATCAAATTACAACGGTTGTGAGCTTGATCTCGTGGAGATCTACTATGTGGTTGTGAGATCTCGGTGGAGATCGTTGTGTAGAAGAAGTTTCGGCTTCCAAACCGGGTGTGTAGTCGATTTCTCCTTGAGAATAGGGAGCGGGGACGTAGGTCAGAGGACCGAACCTCGTGAACATACCGTGTGTCATTAATTGGCTAACTATCTCTATCCTACTCTCTTTTATTGTCATTGCATTTTATATTTGTGTGTGGTTTGTTGGAATACCTTTTAAATTGCATATTATTTGTCCATAAACTCTATTCACCCCCCCTCTAGGGCCTTTCAGGTTTGCTGATCATTGTCATGCCTACCAGCCTTCTCATATTCCTTATTCCCTACAAAGACAAAGAGAGAAATGATTTTTTTATAAACTTCAATAATTAAAGAATGACGAAATCTCAATAGTTTACATGATATTATTACCCAATTCGCTTAACTGATCTGACATCGCCTTTTCTAGTCTCTGCTTTATTAGACAATTCTTCTTTTTAATTTCATCTCTTCTCCTTTTATTGTTTCTCTCATATTTCTTTTGCAATGTGATAGATTTTTCATGTAAGGGGATGCAATTTACTACTTCAGTTCATGGATGGAAACATTCATTCTCCGACTGAGAAGATCATGCCAAAGACTCGTGTTGGATCTCGTTATCATCGAATCCATCACCAACATTGTCTGCAATATAAAATTTTAAATAAATATTTACATGGAACATAAAATATCCATGGAATTTAAAATTAATATCTAGATCAGGCGATGAATCCTGGTGATGAGGTGGACTCATAGGAGATGCATGTGTCTCTGTCCCCGTAATATCTAAGAAAGTAATAAATACAACATGAACAAATAAGTTTCTCAATTAACCTAATGATATTAAATAAATTAACACCTTCAACGGTGAGGATCCATGTAGAGATAATGGACTAAGAGAAGGTTGTGGGGACATTCCTACATAAATAAATAAAATTGTAAATGCAAAGTATGCATATCTATATCACAAACATTATTTATTTGAACATATTAATATTTACACCAGATGATGAACATGTTCGATCTTGGGAAACTTCCCCTATATGCTTTATGCTTTGGATCATTTGCAACTTATTCAATATATGGAAGCAAACTAAGTGAATGTTGAAAATTGCATTGAAAAAAATAAAAAATATACATTAAAACTTAAAGTTAATACTTTAATTTTACAAGTACTAAAATTTTGACATTCAATCTCCTACATTACGGATATCAAGCTGATTTTGTGGAGTATAAACATTAAAATTGACATTTTGCAGGTATGAGTAATCAAGAAAAACTTATCCTTTAGGCTCATTTGGATCATCAGAACCCTGTATGTTTTTATCAAGAGAAAGTTGAACAAGAGTTCTCGGCTCCTTATACAATGCGACCCAAACCTTCGGCTGCCTAGGATCTTTAACATAAAAGCACTGAGTAGCCTACTTTGCAAACATGAACTTCACATCAGGGTACATCTCCTTGTCTAGATTTACAAAATTAAAGTCATATGTATCTCTTGTTCTATTAGCATGACACCATTGAACATTAAACATCAAATAACTATGTACGTCTTTTGTACCATACACATAGAATATCTCCAAGATATCTTCTAATTGTCCATAATAAATTACATCACCAAGTATTGGATTCTGGTCTGTCGAGCGTGAATAACATTCTTGAGAGAAAACAGCCATGACCCCACTATTTTAGTTAACTCTCTCCTCCTCAATCCCTACCCTTTGAAATAAAAACCCATTTATATGATATCTGCTGCATTGTTTAACTATATAGTGTGGTCCGTGTGTGTGAATTCTTATCTCTTTTGATATTGGTAAACTAGCAAATATTTATGTTTCTACCTAGTGTTGAACTTAATAATAAACATTCGTTAATAAGTTATTCTAATTTTTTTCCAAAATTAATTAAAATTAAAATACACAAAACTTACTTTAGCTATAACCCATTCAGAAAAAAAAAAATTATGTATTTTAGCAATTTGATTCCGGCCCAGTTATTTCTAACTGCAACTCCTCCAAATGCTAACTGTTGATACGACACAAGAGATTAGTAATTTTATAAATTAAAAAATTATCACGTTTATTAAAGTTAATATACATACTTTTGATAATCTTCAAAGATTTCCAGAATGTGCAATACGAATGCATGAGCCTATTTCAAGTCTAATATAGAGTAGTTTTTGTTCATCATGGTACTGCCATGAAAAGTGTCATCTCTATTACTAATTTGTGAATTATTATTTGCATCTCCACCTCGCATATATCGAGAGGCAAAAGACATACATTCATTTGCAAAGTAATGATCCGCAAACAAACCCTCCAAATGAGCTCGATTGCGCATTATACGCTTTAAGAAACCTAAATACCTAAAAAACAGTAATAGCTATTAGTTATTAAGATAAAATAATTACATGGAGGTAAAGTGACTTGATTGAATTTTAACTAACCTCTCCATGGGATACATCCAACGATAGTTAACTGGACCTCCGAGTAATACCTCATCTATAAGATAATGTGTAAAATGGACCATGACGGTAAAAAATGAGGAAGGGAAGAATAACTCCATTTTGCAGAGGGTTTCATTCATTTCTCCTTTTAGTACTTTAAATTCTATAATGTTGAAAATTTTTTAGCATAACTTTCTAAAAATTTTACAGAAATTCAATTATAACCTTTGTTACTTCATCATCAGCCATATTGTTATGGAGTGCCACGGGAAGCAATTGGTGAAGAAGGATGTGTTAATCATGAGTCTTAAATCCCAAAAAATTTTGCTCTTTCACCTTGACATTATTTGAAATGTTAGAGAAGTAGCCATATGGAGACTTTACCGATTTGAGCACCTCACAGAATCTTTACCTCTCAACCTTTGTCAATGTAATGCAAGATAAGGGCAACTCAAATTTACCTTCAGTGACTTCTCGTACTTGCAGATCATGTCGAATGTTCAATGCATTCAAGTCTCACTAAGCCTGTAAATCATCCTTCGATTTCTTACCATCCTGTAAGAGTGTGGACAACAGATTGTCGCAAAAATTTTTTTTTCAATATGCATTACGTTTAGGTTATGCCGAATTTTGAGCTTTTGCTAGTAAGGTAGCTGAAAAAATATACTAAATTTTGTCCATCATTTTGGCAATCACTCATCATGTGCCTCATCCATAATGGACACTTTTCTCTTTCATTTTGGTGCCCTCTTCATAATGGAAATGCGTCTTGGAGCTAGAATATCCTCTCTTGTATATTCGTCCTTTCTAAACTTGATTTTAGGATATCCCTCAAATAATTCTATAATCTCTTCTCTGGTTATTACATGAGGCTCTCCTCTTTTCTCTTCTTGCCCATCAAACTTAATCGCCCATTTTTTACCTTTGTATTTATATCCTTTTTGTAACCATCTTCTGTTAACCAATAACACATCTTTCGACTGTGTTATAAATGAATGCCTTCAAAGTTTAGACCACATACAGGACAAGCAAATGTTCCTTTCATAGACCAACTGGAGGGATTAGCATAAGCTGAAAAATCATTAATCGTCCACATAAGAATAGCATGCAGATTAAACGATTTACGAGAAAACACATCATATGTCATCCCAAAGAGTTTTAACTCATCAATTAATGTCTCCATGAACACGTATATGTCATTACTGGGTGAGTGTTTACCTAGTATCAGCAATGAAAGGATCATGTACGGTTACTTCATACAATGTCCAGATGAAAAATTATAAGGTATTAACACAATTGGCCAAGTAGACCAACCTGAACTCATAATGCCAAATGGGTTGAATCCATCGCTAGATAGACTGAGTCTAACATTCCTGCACTCTGTAGCAAACCAGCAAAAATATTGATCCACATGCTCCCATGCATCTGTATCTGTCGGATGCCTGAGTTTATGATCAACTACGCATCCTTCCTTATACCACCGCATATTTTTAGCTATATCTTTTGTCATATACAGCCTCTGTAACCTAGGGACCAAGGGAAAATGTCGGGGAACCTTCTCTAGAATTTTCTTCTGCTGCTTAACTGACTCTCCGTTGGAATTTTCCTCTGCTGCTTAACTAACTCATTTACCTTTTGTATTGAACTGCATGTATTCTTTCTCCAACGAGACACTCCACACCTTAGACATTCCTCGAGCTTCTCATTACCTTTATAATATAGGATACAATCAAGAGGACACACATGGATTTTAGTGTAATCTAAACCTAGAGTGCCAAAGGTCTTATTTTTATCATAACACTTTTCTGGTATGTTATTCTCTCCATCTAGAATTGTCATGCATAGTAAATTAAGAAGCATTTGAAATAATTTATCTGCCATTCCGCTGAGGGTCTTAATATGCATCAGTTGAAGAATAAATGACAATCTACTATACACTGAGCAACCAGCGTAGAGATCCTTCTCATTGTCTTCCAATAACTTTATTAAACTTTTTAAAGTCATCAATATCACATATATCTTTAGCATTTCTGACACCTTCTGCATCTTAGGGAACTTCGAGAACCTCTGGAAATTCTGGAACTTTTGTAACTGCCGTAATATCATTGAACGTCACATGTGTATAATCTATTCTCACATTTATGTTTCCGTCAAGTGGTTCAAAATCTTCCTATTCTCTGTTAATCTTCAATATTTGTACTTTTCATCAATTCCCCATCTTTCTATGTGTTTTTGTATAGTAACTTTATCAACCAAACCCCTATTTCTGCAAATGCTACATAAAAAAACAGCAAATCATTCTCTAACTTCATTGGATTCGCATACGCATACTCAAGGAATGCTTCCCATCCTTCACGATATCGAGTGTCAACTTCCGTTCTTCTTTTCATAATAGGACTATCAATCGATGACTTGTCAGGAACTTCCCCCATCTGTATATTAAGTACAATTATTAATTATCTCAGTACCTTATAAAGCATTTTAAGTTTGATAGTTTTTACTATAGTTGATTTGAACAAATACTAAGTAGGTGAACCTTCTCTTGTATAATTGTAATTGTCGCACTAAATTGGCCTAAACACTATCTATGTAATAATATTTATTGTCTACATTTGAACAAACACTAGGTTGGTCTAAAACTTTCTTGGATATCATTAGAAGGCTTTTATCCCATTAAGAATATAGTAGTGCTTACATCTAACTTTGAATACTTTGTTCATTTTTATTTCTAGAAAATTTCGGCAGCACCTACTCGCTATTTTCTATGTACACTGTGTGGACATTATTATGTGTATCGATAATAGACCGAAATTGGTAAATAATAGACCGTAACGTATAACAACATATGCTTATTGTACAAGGAGAACAACCAGTACGTGCGATCGACATTTTCTAGAAACGAAAATGCACAAAGTATACAAAGTTAGAATTGCGCACTACTATATTCCTAAGCCGTCCAAACTAGACAGATCTAATAGTTATGTACCAATTCTTTCTACGTATAATATAAGGTAAACGATCATTTTTGGTATAAAATTAATTCTAAACCCAAATTTGAGTCATCTATCTTATATTATAACTCCAAAAAAATTTGGTAGTAATTATTGGACGGTGATCTACGGCTATTGTTAACAAATTTTTTATTCACTTATAATGGATATATAACACATTTTTCTGTTAAATATCATACTAAATATAATTAGCATTAGGGTAGTATTTAAGTTCAGTTTTACTAGGGCATGAATAGTATTTGTTATTATTGGATTATTACGATATTAAGATTAGGATTAGGGTAATATTAGATTTTTGCAAAATTAGAGTTAAAATTAGGTCATTTAGTTTTAGGATAACTACATTTGTATGATCATGAACAATCAATAGCATTAATTGCATAATAATTTTATAATAATAAAAAACTGAAAACTAGAAATAAGTGAAGACTAAAACCTTTGAAGGAGGTGGAAGATGTCGACGATGGTTGGAGTTGAGGATGAAAGAATTTGAATAATTAATCTGCAATTTAGGACAATCAAAGTCCAAAAAAAATTTAATTAGTTAGTTAAAGATTAAAAATTGTCTTAAAACTATAAATTTAAAAAAAAAAAGAAACTGTAGGGAGTTACCGCCGCAGCAATGGCAGTCCGCGGCTACTGCAGTGGTCGCAGCAGAATGCGCAGTGGCGGCGCGTGTGTAGGAGGCGGGATACGGGTGCTAACTAGCAAGGTCAGCCGGCACGCTGCGGCGGCGCGAGAACGGGCGTAAACATGCGGGCATGCGCGCGTGCGCTGCATCTGTGGGCGAGGTAGCGCAGGTGAGGCCTGGAGTGCGTGGACGGGACGTTCGCGGCTTTGTGAGCGCGTGCGTGTCGAGACGAAGGAGGAGGGGGGGCTATGGTCGTGCTGCCGACAAGAGGGACTGTGGTCGTAGTCCGACGAAGGGAGGAGGCCGGGGTGCTGCGGTCGTGCGTTTGACTGGAAGCAAGGAGGTGTGAAGGATGCGTAGGCCGCTGCTCGATCGACAGAGGAGGTCGCTCGTCGACGGAGGAGGAGGAGGGTTTTTGTGGCGTGGTGGCTGGAGATAAATAGGGTGAGTGAGGTGATGAGATGATATTGAGAAGAGGGATCTATTAAAAATGAACAGTGAGTGAAGTGATTGAGAAGAGGCTTCAATATTAGTCCCTCAAATCATCAATATTTTCAAATTAGTCCCTCAAATTTCAATATTTCAAAATCAGTCAATCAAATCATGGAAATTTTAATTAAATACCTCAAATCATCACAATGTTTACAATTGGGTCCATTGGTTAACACCGGTTAGATTTAAAGAAATATTCCTTTAAATCTAACTGTTATTACTAGTTCCCTCAAATCAGTTATTTTGGCTCTAACTCTCCCGTCTGACCTCAGAATAAGGTGATTTAAGATGCGTTAGAAATCTAATAAAAATACCTACACCTTTTGTCTTTTGAGATTCTCCAAAATCAAACCGTATCATGGCTGAAATGTTAGTTATTTGTGTCAGCCACCACATGGTGGCTCGGCACTATGCGAACCAATTCGTACTTCCTAGGTTATTTTGGCTCTAACTCTCTCGTTCGATCTCAGAATAAGGTGATTCAAGATGAGTTGGAAATATGGAAAATAGACCTACAACATTTATCTTTTGAGCTTCTCTAGAATCAAATCGTATCATGGCCTAAATCTCAGTTATTTATGCAAGCCACCAAATATTGGTTCGGCACTGTGCAAGCCAGTTTGTATTTTCTCGGGTATTTTGGCTCTAACTCTCTTGTTCGATGTCGGAATGAGGTAATTCAAGATGTTTGGAAAGTTGATGAAAAGACCCACAATTTTTATGTTTTGAGCTTCTCCAGAAACAAATAGTATCATGGCCGAAATGTCAGTTCTTTGTGCGAGCCACCACATGGTCGCTCGGCAGTGTGCGAGCTAGTTTGTACTTCCTCGTGTATTTTGGCTCTAACTCACTCGTTCGATCTCCGAATGAGGTGATTCAAGATGCATTGGAAAGTTGGAAAAGAGACCTACAACTTCCAATGGGCGAGCCACACATGGTGTGGGCGAGACACATATGGTGTTTCGCCCCTTTTGGGCGAAACACAACTGCTAGTTGAGTAGTTTTGCCCATTTCGCTTGTCACGTTGACTCGTATGCTTCACCAATTCACTTCATGTATTTTGTTAACTTGGAGGTGACCAGTGAGTGTGCGGGATACTTGGAGCTAGCCGGTGAGCATGCACGCTAATCAGAGCTGGCTGGTGAGCGTGTGGGCTACTTGGTGGTGACCAATGAGCGCGCGGGCCAATAGGACCTGGCTAATGAGCGTGCGGGACACTTAGAGGTAGCTGATGAGTGTTCGGGCCACTTAGAGGTGGATGATAAGTATGCGAGCCACTTGGAGGTGGCTGATGAGCGTACAGGCTACTTGGAGGTGGTCGGTGAGCGCACGGGCAACTTGGTTTGCCATTACGGTGGCTTGCTGCTACGTCATCAATGGTTTGTTTATTCGCTTCATGTGTTTATCGGCATCAGATAATCCTCCTTGACTCAGATAATGACGTTCATCATCTTCTCTTCGTCTCGAACTGCATGCGGGGACCTATAAGCAATTTTTGACGCCTACACATGTGTTTTTTGATAAGTTTTCAGGATTCATGCGGTCCAGTGGCTTCCTAACTGCCTTGGGAGTATCCTTACTTGCTGGAGCCTTGGGAGTATCCTTACATGCTGGAGAATCATTATTAACTGAAGATATGACCAGATCATAAGATCTTATCCACAAACATAGTATTCGAGGCCTATAAATATCCCCTTCCTGCATTTATAAAAGGTACTGACATACGTGCGAGAGAACTTATGATTTTCAGAGCAGAGCCACGATTTTCAGATAGAAAGGTAGGATCTTGGTGAATTCTTGCGTATAAAGAGAAGATTTCGAGAGATCTACGGGCTTTTATTCATTCCCTTAAGATCAAAATCGTTGTTTTGATATTGAGAAGAGTATTTATCTCACATCACTAAGATATTTACTTATATTCTAGTTTCCTCATTGAAAAAAGAACCCTAAACCTTCTTCACAATCAACCTAGATCTTGAATCAGTGGTCCACGGATCAAAGTATCCATGACAAATGAAAAGATCCCACGTAAAAAACGACCGATAAACAACCTCTACGTGTGTTTCTAGGAGATCTCTTTTTGGTTTTGTTGTAGTGAGAAGTCTTATATAAAGACTAACTCCTTTGAATCTATGTAAATGATAAACGTTGTAATAGGTTCAACAATAAAACTGATTTCCGATGCAAATACTTTGGTGACCACAGTGAGTGCCAACAGCATCTCCACCGAGGCTGTCATGTCGCAATCGAAGATCAAGATCCTGGTTGATGCAGAGGTCGTGTATGAGTTTGACCAATAGAAGTTTGAGGAGTAGCTCTCATCCTCCTTCTCTAGATCCTCCTCCCCTTGCAAGTCAGGAAGATCTCTCCTTTGAAGAAGTTTCGCTGGTCTTTAGATCTAAAGAAGGACCAGGGTGACGATTCTCGCCCAATTATTGTTAAGGCTCCCCCTCGTAACATCTCTCCGATGATCCAACAAGTCAGAAACTCTGCTCATGATAAATCCCCTCCAGTCAAGAAGTTGATCGATCAAGTCATACCAACTCTGACGAAGATGGCTCGTCAGAGGCAACGCTAACGTTTCGCATGTTAATTTGCCAAAACCATGGAGCAAGTTGACGGAATCCGTTACCATGCAGATTTAGAGTCAAGGAGACGTCAAGTCACACAACTATCTTAACAAAAGAAGATTGGTGTTTCCTCCAAACCATCAACCAACGAATAGGTCCATGTCAGAAGGACTCGTTTAACTCTCGAGGAATGCATCCAAAAGCGTTGTGTACTTCTCGCACACGCGCGTATTCTGGTGCAAAAGGTGCAAGAATTACAGAAGAAAAAGGTGGCCAAAGAACCACCAAAACTACACAAAATCTGGGTGCCCAAGTCCAAGATCGTATGAAAATCAAGTACAGATATGACGAAAGAAATCCCTAGCAACAGAGACAGGCTACCCTATCTTGTGAGTGAGACACACAATGTGTCTCGCACCACGAGACACGAAGTGTGTCTCACCCAGGTAGGTGCCTCCGTAGTAGCTTCTCTGCCTTTGTCGGCCTCCGTTCCTGCTCTGTTTCCTGTCAACCTCCCGTGAAGCCTCACGCTAATGTTTATCTGTCCAGATTCATGATAACGATGGTAGATCACCTTAGTCCTTTACACGAAGATCGAGGCAAAGCTCCTGTTCAAGAATGCTTAGGTCCAGTGAATAAATCCTAAGTGATTCTTCAAGCAGGGGGGTCGTACACGCCCTCCCGCTAAGCCAAAGTGAGTTCCTGTCTCCACCCGCTTAGGGGTGTGTGTTCAGACCCAGGAGCCCGTTGAAATTTCACATTCGCAAGGGGGTGGTTCCAAACGTGTGACTCCTAAGAATGCCAACAAGGCTTTACGTCCTCAGAAGAAGATGTGTTCGTCAAAAGACAAAGTTATACATGAGGAGTTATGCCAACAGACGATAGGTTATTCCAGTCATTATGCTAACGAGTTGTACTATCTGGCTAAGGATGTGAGAAAGTATCAAAAGAAAAGTTCTCGAGAAACCAACTTTGATTGTCCATGTGAGAGGCTTATTAGGGTGGTATTATCAAAGTGTAGTTACCCGAAGACTGCTCCGTAGAGAGTCTCGGTATTTGAAAGACTTTTCACTAAAGTGACGAAGCCCAAGCCAAGGCATTTCCACAAGAAAAGATTAGCCGTCCAAGATGATGAACTCCCAGAAGTTATTGTCAACATGGCCGATAAAGGAAAATCAACACGACGTTCCAGCCCCAACTCTTTTTTGAGGATACCCTAGCGTTTAACTCGTCTACGATTAGGAACGATCAGACACAGAGATTATTAGAGGATACATAAGGGACTATCCTAAGATGATGAAACGTCGAACGATTGCTCTGTAGTCACTTCAGATAAAATAGTGTCTAGCATGGGATGAGTCTAGGAGGCGTTCACAATCACTACCAAACAATTTGTTGGATATCATGTCCCCAAGATATAGTTTTGATGATAACAATTTATATACTATGTATATTATTATGCACTAACATACCAATGCAGATAACAATATCAAATATGCTCAAGATATGTGAACAAAGTGCAGGATGAGTTCAAGGCAACAAGAAGCAAAGAAGAAGATGTGATCAAATAGTAAAGTTGTATTTCTACATTTTCTTTGCTTAGATTTTTTGTACAAGCCTTGATCACTCACAACACATACACATACATAGTATTTTAAACATACTAACACATGCTTAGTGTATGGTTAACTATAAAAATCCCCTAAGTTAACCATTAGAGTTTATAAAAATAGTATGAGTCTCAAAATACATCATATATCTCATATTTACCTCTTAGTAGTCAACTAATACACATAGTAGTCGACTAATCAATACTTAGACAGATTGACAAAATCTGTGAAACTATTGTGTAGTCGACTAATAGGCTTTATATTCGACTACATGCACAAAGTCAAAATATCAGAATCTGTGAATTTACAGTGTAGTTGACTAAATGGCTTTATAGTCGACTACTCAATGTCATTTCAAAATTTCCAAAACTTTTGTTTTTACAGTATAGTGGACTAATAAAAATAGTAGTCGACTAATAAGCAGTTTTCTGACTTCACAAAGTCTATTTAGACTCCGTGTAGTTGACTAATCCTCCTTATAGTCGACTACAGGTACAGTTTTCTAGTTTTTCATAATTTGAATAAGTGACTATTTTATAGCCATTTTTAGACATTAATTAGGTTTAAAAACATGTCATTTCAGAGGCTATAAACAGGTTTAAACATCAGAAAACAACAACATTGATTCATATCCATAAGATTCAACTTTTGTGCAAATTCAAGTGTTCTTCATTTAAAATTTTAGTTTACTTGTTGAGAAAAGAAAAGTTCTGAAAGTGCTTTCGATTCCATCATTCTAAAAGATTATTTAGGAATAATTCAGAGAGTGAAAAAGTTCCTAAGCCACTGCTGCATATCACCAACACTTCAAGGCTTATAGGAATTTGTGTTCTTTCTACAAAGAAGATTTCTCTCGGGTGTGAGAGAAGATCTCTTGGTTTAGAGATTGTTACAATTTGCATGGACATGCAAATTAGTCAGGTTTGGTTTTGATTTTGTACTTAGTTCAAAATCATAGTGAAAATCTCAAGTAGGATTTGCTTAGGGACTGGATGTACACCTGGGGTGGTGGAACCCGTATAAATCTCTTGTAATTGTGATTATTCAAATTTCTGTGTTTGTTGTTATTTATTCTTGCATTTTATAACTCATCTTGTAAATTTTTTAAAGAAACACTATTCACCCCCCTAGTGTTTAGTATGTGCTTCCGCAGATCCTACACAATTAGCTCAAATGTTTCAAGACGCTTTAGCTAAATAGAAAGAAGATCTTATAACTAAAATGAAAGTGGAGTGATGCGGCATAAACATATACCAAAAATGTTACAAGTGCACAACCGTATCAAGTTATAGTATAAAGATATCGATCCACGAGGAAGGTGTTTTGTAGGAGAAAATATAAAATCGGTTCTTATGTTGTATGCGTGACAAATAGGAGTGATGAGTGAATGTGATTGTGGAGATGGAGAGAATGAAAATGATTGTGTAAATGAATATATTTTAGAGTGGAAGTGATAATATAAATGTGATCAACAAGGCAAGAAGGAAAAATCAAGAGCAAATAAAAATCAAGAATGTAAAGATAGCGGATTCATTTAAAGATATGAGTAATCTAGAATTGAATCCACTTCTTAGGAAAAGGTGATTCCCTAGAGGGTTTTAGCCTAAAGGCGAATCAAAGAAAATAAAAATAAACAAAAAAAAACTAAACCCAAGAGGGTTCTAGCCTCAAGGTGAATAGTGCAAGAAATTAAAATCTAACTACAAAATAAATTACAAAATCTAAACTACAAAATAAATTACAAGAATTAAATACAAGAAAATAAATCTACTTTATAAGCATGAAATAAATCTAATCTATAAGCATGAAACAAATCTAAGGTAAGAGGGTTCTAGCCTCTTAGCTATTTAAACAAAAAAATAAAATCTAATTACAAGCATGAAAATAAATTTAAACTAATAAGCAATAAAAGAGAAATAAGAAAAACAAACCTTAGAATTAATCTCCATCTTCATCTTCATCTTCATCATCCAACAAAGAGAAGAAGAGAAAAATTTAAAGTGGTGAAAAAATAATTTTATTAATTATAACAAAAGTTATAAATTTGAAAGGCCTTCTCAATTAAGAATGGCCCTCCTCTCCAAATGGAGTTACAAAAATTTTCACACCTCCCTCACTCTCAACCCCTATTTATAGTAAACATCAGTGAATGAGAGCCCTTGAATCAAACTTGAGCCCCAAGAATGCAATTTCGGCCGTTGATGAATTCTGGATGACTTCGCATCGATACAGACATCGATACCCACATAGATGCTAGCATCGATACTCTAATAAAAATTCTGACTTCACGGTTGGCTTCGTCTCATTGAGATAGGTGATTTTTATATATTATATGTTAAATTCCGCCTTCCGGATTAGGAGATATCGTCCTTTCTTTGTGGTCAACTATCTTGAATATATATTTTTTCATATTTAATTTTTTTATTTTCTTCGGCTTCTACAGGCTACTCGGCTTGATTCTAGGCTTGGGCTTTTTGGCTCTTACTTGTGTTCTTTATTTAATTCATGGATTTCTGTTGAGATAAGATATCTTGGGCTTTATTCTTCATTAACCTGTAATTATAGATAAAAACAATTATTAATGGCATATTTATTCATATAAAATAGATAATAAGGGTATAAAATTATAATAAAATATGATTATCAGAGGGGGAGAGAGAGAGAGAGAGAGGAGAAGAAAGAAACCGAAAAAAAATTTGATGAGAAGAAAAGTAACGGGGAAGAAGAGCAGATAGAGGAGAGAGAGAAGGGGGGAAATTTTAGTTATATAACGAAATTATTTTGGGACCCTTGAAAATTTATAAGTTTGTTTTCTGGTCCAGAATATATAATAAGAAATTTATGTTTAAACCTTGTTGTGCTATTAATATTTTCAAGAGACTCAAGCATAAGGGTTAAACCATGAATAGGAAATGATAGTTACATATGGACCCCTACCATTCTTTCTATTTACAAATAAGTTCAATCTGAAGAATTAAATATAACTTTTGGATCAGATAAATTCCCTATAACCCCTGCATTATCATAAATTACTAGGAAAATCTAAAAACTAGTATATGAGAGTTATAAATTTTGATGAATTGCCAAAGATAGCCATAAACTCATATGTACTCCAGAATTTAATTATCATTGATTATATCTGAATTTATTAGGCTCTAGATTTTGAATTGATTTACCTATAATATATGTTTGTCTTGAATTAGTAATTAGTCTTATATCTTATATTATAGGATCTTGTTGATATCCAGGAGACTAATATTTTAGGGAAGTCGTATCCACTAGAGGTGAGTTCATTTCTCACTAATATTTTTGCAATATATTATTGCATGAGCACGTAGTACTGTGTTGGAATAAATTTGTGCTCGAGAAATAAATAGTCTATTATTTTTGTGTATATGAAAGTTAAATGTGATTTCATATATTTTTGTTGTGGTCTATCCTATAATTACGATGCTGAATTCGTACAAGATATGAAAAAATCAATTTGATTTTATAGGAACTATGAAAAGTGAATTTGGTTCTTAAGCGATTTCAAATAATTGTGGAAATTGCTTTATTTGAAGCTTTTGAAGAAAATAAATATTTTGAACATATTTCAACAGTTTAACGGATTTAAAGATTTTTTTGTAACTTAGTATCTGATAAAAGAAAAAGTAAAAATCTGTAAACTGTTTTAACTGAAATAAGGAGCTTTACCTTGTCAACTTCATTTGAAAATATCTGTAA
>NC_033797.1:91996123-92015773 GCF_001876935.1 Asparagus officinalis | reverse complement strand
GCATAAAGTTGTTAACTGAGTGCAATGGAATCGATAATGAAGAAAACGCCAACTTTCCCCGCGAACACCCCTATGAAGGATTCATCATCACCAATGAATTTCTCAAAGGTGCTACATCATGTAATCCGTATGAAAGAATTATTGTCCTCTTCAACTCCATCGACTTTAACGAAGAGAAAAAGTAAAACTCCAATGCTATTTCCTATCCTCACGTCTTCAATAAAATAATCTCCATCATCCCACTTATTGTTGAGGATACAAAGTCTAGCAGGGCAATGCTGGTTTAATACTAAGACAAGAGTTAATTTTACCAAAAATCCCACTGCTTGCAATAGATGATGAAGGTTCAATTTTAGAACCTGAACAACTCTATCCAATCAAGACAAACCTTATGTCAGCAAGAAACAAAAAAAAAGAAGCAGTCTTTCAAAGAAAGGGCCAGAGCTAGTAGGAACAACCATATATCAATTGGGGCATCTCGACCTCCTCGTCCCAAAAAGAAAAGAGCTCCTTAATACAAAATACTTAGTACAGTGATGCTAAAGAAGGAAACAGAAGGATTCATTGCAAGAGTTTCTCGTGAAATTTACATTAACAAGCCTTAAGTGGTGGATAATAATACCCCTTGGGCAGATAATTTGTATTGCAATATTATTAGAGTTGCGGAAGGAGATTACAGACTGTTTTGCTTCCAGAAGATATTTCTGAAGTTAATATTACCGCTCGCTCTGGAATTCAGACGAAAGAGATCAGTCCTCCTTTTGTTGAGTACATAACACCTCATAAGGAAAATGTAACTCTAAATATGACATATCCTTCTGAGACTGTCAAATACAATGTATTTGTATATCTAAAGTAAATACCATCCCTTGTTAGTGTGTATGATACTTTGTGTTTATATTCTGACTTGTGAAAGGCATTTATTACCACATTGCACTTTCCTGATGACGGTAGGTAGAAATAGCTAATGTGGATATAAATCCACTAGAAGTCTTAAATATTGAATTCACTGATGAAGACCTTCTGTTGGGCTCAAAGCATCATAATCAACCTTTGTTAGTCATAGGTGATTTAGAAGATACGTCAATTAATCGAATCATATTGGATTATGGGTCTACCATAAATAATCCCTTTGAGAATACTGATAAGGTTAGGGTATACTATAAGAAATCTTACAACAAGTAACATTGTCAGTCAGGGATTTAATCAAACAGGGAAAGGAGCTTTGGGGACTATGCATTTGACCTTAAGATTTTAAAGATGAATTTCTACCCCTCTTTCATGTGATTGATGCCTTGACATCTTACAATACATTATTAGAACATCCTTAGTTGTATGAATACAGTGTGATATCTTCCTCCGTGAATCAATGCTTCAAGTATAAAACATCTGAAGGTGAAGTTAGAAGAATGAGTATTTGTAAATACACAACCTTTTATAACTGCAGAAGTCTTCTATGCCGATGCTAAATTTTACTTCGAATGCGTTGTTTCTAAGGAGACCAAAGGAACAGTTTTTAGAGCTAGTAAAGTTAGCTTTCAAAAAGAAATTAATCGTAATGGAAGAGATCCAAAGAAGGTTATCTATCGCTACATACCTCAAGAATAAAGGAAAGATGGAGACCATGTCTTTCAAATACTTGAGAACGAAGTCTTGAATTCTAACCAAGGTAAAGAGTTTGATGGTCAAAAGGATAAAATGAAAAGCCTACAATCTGTAGCATTTGTACCATCTTCTTCTATAAATACTGAGGAATCGACATTCTATCTTCCTATTATATTTTATGATCAGAAATCCCTTAACATGATAAAAAAATGGGTTACAACACAAAATAAACTTCAGATTAGATTGATGGTGGAGGTTCTTTTGCACCTTTTGATGAAATGCTTAGTTAAGAACAGAGCGATGCTATTTACCATAACAAAAGACTATCATCTATAAAAAAGGTTTGGGATATAAAGTCTACGTGACATCATCTCAAGAACTTGTAGATTTGCAACCAACCCCATCTCAATTGGAAGAAGGAGGACAAGCTACGACTGATGAATTAGAGGAAATTAATCTTGGCACTAATGATGACCCTCATCCCATATTTATTAATGCTCATATGTGCAAAGAAGAAAAGGATGAATACAACTAAGGATGTCTTTGCTTGGAGCTACAAGGAGATGCCTAGGCTTGATAAATGTAGTTGTAGATCACTTAGTCATTTCAAGTGATATTGCACCTATTAAATAACAACAACGTCGCTTTTGTCTAAAAATATTACCTTAAATAATAATTGAGATTGATAAACTCCCTGCTATTGACTTTATAAGAGATGTCAAATATCCTATACGGTTGGCTAACATAGTTCCAGTTAAAAAGAAAAATGGACAAACCCATATTTGTATCGATTTTCGTGATTTAAATAAGGCTTGTCCAAAGGATGATTTTCCTCTCCTTATCTCAAAATTATTAATAGACTCCACTATAGGCTATGAAGTGTTATCGTTCATAGATGGGTATTCATGGTACAATCAAATTCAAATGGCACCGAAAAATAAAGAATTTACTGCTTTAGGACACCGAAAGGTTTTTTTGTTAAGTACTGCCTTTTGGATTAAAAATATCAGTGCAACATACTAATGTGCTATAACGGAGATATTTAATAATCTCCTCTATGATAAAGTGGAGTGTTATGTTGATGACATTGTGGTAAAGACAAAGTATAGAAATGAACATTTACAAGATCTTTCCTTGATTTTGGAGCGCTTAAGGAAACATCAATTAAAATGAATCTAACAAAGTGTGCGTTCAGTGTTTCATTAGGAAAATTTTATGATTTATTATTCATCAAGATGGAATTGAGATTGATCCTGCAAAGGCAAAGGCAATCATTGAGATGCCACAACTCGAAACTTACATGAGTTGAAAAGATTTCAAGGACAACTTGTACACATTCGTTGTTTCATTGTTAATTTAGCTAGTAGGTGCTAACCATTTACATGACTAATGAAGAAAGGAGTCCTATGAGTAGGATGAAGCATGTCAAAATGCTTCTGAAATTATAAAGAAATACATAACACGCCAGGTTCCTTTAGTATTATATATCGCTGCATTATCAATTTCTCTGGGGACATTATTAGCACAAATCTAATGATGAAGGAAAGGAAATCGCTCTATATATTATATAATTCGTATGATGTTGGAGGCAGAATAGAACTATCCTGGTATGGAGAAGATATTTTTGGCCTTGATCTTTGCATCCCAGAAACTTAGACATTATATATAGGAGCATACAATTCACTTAGTATCTCGGACAGATCCTCTCAGATATATCCTTAGAAAATTAGTTTTATCAGGTAGCTTAGCAAAATGGGTAATGTTCTTGACTCAACTTGATATTGTCTATGTATCTCAAAAGGCTGTTAAAGGGTAGGCTTTAGCAGATTTCCTAGTTGCTCATGCTTTACCAAAAGAGAAAGAGATTGAAGATGATCTTCCCAATGATGAGGTTTTGACTACCTTCATAGCCCCTTCATGAGCCATGTATTTTGAAGGGGCTAGTCAAGGAAAGGGGCGGCAGTTGTAGTCGTTTTTGTTACCCTTAAAGGAGAATCTCTATCATACTCCTTTACATTGACTTCAGCATCATCCAATAATGAAGCTGATTATGAGTCTCTCATCATTTATCTCGAATTAGCATTAGACTTACATCTTGATCCATTAGTAGTTTATAATGATTCACAACTAACAGTACATCATCAACTGATTGGAAAATATGTTGTCAAAAAGAAGGAATTGATTTCATATATTTTAAATGATCCAAAAGCTGATACAACAATTACAAAAAATTCAAATTGAACATTTCCCTCGATCTTATAATCATAAAGAGGATGCTTTGGCTGCTTTGGCATGCCTTGTAACTTCATTGGCTATTTTTCCAAACACTACCCACCAAATAAATGTGAAAGCAAGGCGGGTACTACCATCGATACTTGAAGAGGAAACAGATTGGCGAAGACCCTTACTAGATTATCTCAACCACAAGAGACATTAACATCCATGACTATTTCATATTATATTAAAGAGGAAACATATGGCAAAGATCCTTACTAGATTATATCATCCATGGAATTTTTCCCACAGATAGTCACCAGAGACAACAAATAAAGAAATGTGCTATACGTTATACTTGTATCAAAGGATCCTCTCTAAGCAATCTTTTAATGGTATGCTTCTTCAATGTTTATTTCAAAATGAAGCTATGCAAGTTTTGGAAGAAGTACATGCTGGGGAATGTGGAGCTCATTGATCAAGTTGAAGGCATCAACTCAAACATTTGGGATACTTTGGCCTACAATGACTGAAGATGCAATGCAATTTGCTAAGAGATGCCATGTTTCTCAAATTCATGCAGATTTCATATATCAACCCTGGGAACCACCCCATGCAACTATTGTATCTTAGCCCTTTGATGCATGGGGAATGGACAACATAGGCCCTATTCATCCTCCATCATGGAAGGGACATAACTATATCTTGGCTGCAATTGATTATGTTTCACAATGGACAAAAGTTATGTCTCTAAAGAGTATACGAGGTATAGATGTGGTAAATTTTTCTTATACTAACTTAATTTATCGATTTGATGTACTAGCTAAGATCTTATCTGATAATGGAACTCCATTTAGAATTAGGATATGCAGAGGCTTCGTATAAAATTTCATATTAAACATCGCTTTTCTCTGTCTATAATGAAGTGGCCAATGGTCTAGTTGAGGCATTCAATAAGGCATTATGTAAATTATTATAGAAGGTGGTTTCTCATAATAAACGATAATTCATGAATGGAATTTTGAGAGTTTATGGGCATATCATACGACTATTCAAAAACTTATACGGTCAACGCCTAATGCATTGGTATTTGGAGATGAGGCCGGGCTACCACTTGAAGTACAAATTCTATCTTATAGAGTTGCAATCCATGAAGGACTTTCAGAGGATGAAGCACTGAAAGCTCGGCTAGAAGAATTAGATGGCTTAGAGGATAAATTCTTAAAAGCAAAACTAATTTTGGAGATGTATCAAGCTTGTATTTCATAAGCTTTTGACAAAAAAGTTTATCATAGATCCTTTAAGGTGGATGATTTAGCATTGGCTATTGTTCGCCCTATGATTATCACAAGGTGAACAAAAGAAAGTTTGAACCAAAATAGGAGGCCCCTTTCATAGTGCAAGAGGTTTACTCTAACAGGGCTTATAAAATAATTTCACCCAATGCGGAGTACTTTCCTCCCAAAATAAGTGCAAAATTTTTGAAGCGATGTTATCCCTAAAAATGGCATAACACTCCAAACTTTTAAGAGTATAAATTAAAAGCAACTCTAAACCCTAAGAGGATAAACTTTGAGTAAATATATCAGGTAGGGATGGTCTATGCAAGAGATATTCAATTTATGTAAAGTTACCTTTATACAAAAGTATACTCAAAATCTGATCTATCATTTTAAACGAGAAGATATTTGGAGTTTTCTAGACAAAGTTTTGGTAAAAAACAAATACAGACCTATGTGTAGTCTAGGGCAGACCGAAAATACAAATTAGTGTTAGTTCTCTCGCATCACCTCATAAAAAAATCTTCAACATCCTCTGAAGTCTAAGAGGATAAACTATAAGTAAATGTGATGCCACACAGGCTTGTCCATCAAAGTCCAGTGAAAAAAATTCTCTTCTGTATTCAGTGATGACTTCATCTTTATTAAGAGGTGAATATAACAAATGCAAGTATGAAATCTTGAAACACTGTTTACACTAAATATCTATTTTCTATGAAATAAAATGTCTAATCTCAAATATAAATAAATAAGGTCTATTTAAAAAACAATAATTATTTCTTAAAGGGCATTACATAGGCTAGAAGAGTTTTAAAGGTAGTCGAACATGCTTCATACCTAACTTTGAAATGTTATATGTTAGAGCAATTGCTTAAAATTTTCTTGTTTATTCAAGGCCTTCTTCAAATGTGCTTTTGCTATGCCAATTGTTTTTAATTTAGCCAACTCAATCTTCTTCTCTAAATTCAGAACCTTCTTTATCCACTTTAGAATCTTCTGATTCAGATCATCCTTACATGATTAATTATGATTACGAGCCACCTTATAAGTAGACAAAGACTTCTCTACATAAGAGAGAGGACTTGCCAGTGATTTTGAAAATTTTAGACAATATACCAAATTCAGGCTAGGGGATCAACTCTCACTGAAGTGCATAATACTTTGTGGAAACTACAATGATTTTCTCAAATTCTTTCCTTAACTTGCCATCCGAGTTACTAAGGACTCCACACAATGCAATTTTATTCTTTATTAATTTGATAAAACCCTCAAAGTCTTTCTAAAAGGACCTAATGCTTCTATTCACAAATTTCTTTCACCAAAATGGGTAGTACTAAATCTGCAGCCGAATACATAAATGGGTCAACCGGTCCTTCATCACTTGTATCATAACTAGTATCAACATTTATAGATGATAAAGGGAGCCTCGTCGGATTTTTTCATCAACCATCATCAAAGATACATGAGTAGAGCAACCTTGACATTTTAATTCTGAAATCTTATCTATGCTCTTAATGTGATGGATTTCGTGCATTAGGAGATGCTCAACTCCAGGGGATGGAGATGTAACATATAGAATTTGATCTTTGAATTCCTCCAAAAAGACTTGAGTAGCTTGCTAAACAGAATTAGCACTTCCACTTGCTAAACTGTTCATCTGAGGAACAACCATGATTTGAGTCTGTTGAATTGGAGTGTCTTGTTTTGATATATACGTATGGTTTGAAAGGTTATCACTTGTTTTATATTGAGTCTCATCTTCATTAGAAGATTAGCTAGAAGAATCAGGTTCTCTGTAGTTATTAAAAATATCAGGACTCTTGGCAGAGGATGCATTTTTAGCAGGTACCTTAAAAAATCCTGATAAGTATACACCTAAAAAAACATTATCATATGTATGAACTGTTAGAGGAATACGACCACTTTGTTCAGTGATTAAGGTTCCTGAGGTGCAATTAAAGCAAGTAGAATGTGATTCTCACCGCCTTCAAAATCTACAATCACCTTATTAGCGCTAGTGCTTTTATTTCTCACTTGGGAAAAGGATGTTGCTTGATCGGCTTTTGATACTAAATCAAAAGAAACTCATAACTTTTTCTTAGGACCATCAACAAAAGAGCCTTTTCATTTGATGTCCTGAGTTGGCCTTGCCGAATCCTCCGATGATGATGGTGACTCTAAAAAAATCTAGTGATTGAGGTTTTATCTATGTTAATAATTAATTGGAAGCAATATGTAACTTCTTTACTTTTTTAGCGAACAAGTTATGATATTCCTTTTAATGCCAAATAACACAACCATGAATAATCTTCCCTATTTGACCATCAGAAGGAATGATGAAATGTTTGCTAGTCTCTACTTCAAAAAAGAATCTCCAGTAGCAATACATCTTGCATAAGTTTGGTTCAATACGTGTGCATGGCAATCCAGGACTAGGAAATCCTTGGTCATAACTAAATTTGTGGGCAAACATATGCGGATTATATGGTTTAGTGAAGAGCCTCTTACCCATCCTGAGAGGAAGGATGCCTCAACGGATTAAAAGAAAAAAATGAGGAATGAGAACTTGACATCTTTAGCTTTGATGTATCCATGAGAGAAGTGGGGTTGGAAGAATGTGAGAGTGGATAAGTTCTCCATTTACGTTTTTCATCATCTCCTTCATAAAGAAATTCCCTATCCTCTTTAGCAGAATAAGAGGAACCTGAAGGTTCTACTCCTAAAATCTATAGCAAGAATGGAGCATCTGATCTATGATTTGAAGAAGAAAACTGCATTTTAATTTCATCTTCAGATAGCCAATCATATAAATTAAGAAAATATTAAGAAATCCATTCAATCAAATAATGAATCTGTCAATTGTAAGACATTATCAATTGATTTGTAACCCAATAGTTGATTTCTCGATAAAGAGTGTAGAGCGCTGGAATGGCCAGTGAATAAGGTTTTCTACTGTTAGTCATTCTTGCAGCTATAATGAACACATACAAATTCGCATAACTATAATGTGAGAAAAGTTGTGAGTGGTGTGTTCTTCCCAAAAGTTTGAATACTATTGAAAGACTTGCCCTTATGTTTTTCTTTAGATTTGGTTTGATGATATTGCCCATGAAAGAAAACTCTAGTCACATTTCAAAAGAAATATTGTCTACAGGACTAATTTCTCTAAGATATTGATAATAATTTAGTAGCATCTTGAGAGATTGCCCATGCTTTACTTTAGGATCTTCAAGCTCCTCATATGTGGTCATCTATTCATCATATACTTGTCCTTAAATATGAAGACACTCAGTTCTCTCCATATCTAGTAAACTGATAAAAGATCTCCCCATTTTCTAGCAAAGACAGTACGATCTTTATCTCAATGCTCTAAAAAAGATTATAGAAGCTGAAAGTCAATATGGTAAACTTCAAGAGATGAAAGCACAGAGCAATAGATGCTAAGTCGTTCTAAGGCATCGGTGTATTTTTATAATACATATAGGTACCAATCGTTATATCATTTGATTAGGAGAGGTCTATTTTCTCTTATATCCCCTCATCCTTAATTTTGAATGATAAGGCCAGCCGCAAAACATGCTAATGAGCCCAATGGAAAAGCCGCAGTACAAGGATTAAGAGTGAGAGTGGAGGTGGAGGTAATAGGTATGACTTTCGAAAACTGTCCCATTTAAAGTGTGCAATTATATCAGAAGTTGAACTTGTAAGAACTTTGGGTAACTCATGTGATTTCTGATAATTCATAATGGCTGAGGAGGCACATGTCATTGAAGTATGTCTTTCTAACTTTAAGTCAAATGGTTCATCTTCATAAAAATGAGAAGTCATAGGGGAATCATTAATAACCAAAGACTTATGGGACTCGGCTTCTTCAGCTAGTTGGCTACCCCTAACTAAAATATTAGTTGAATGAGACATTTGAAAAAAAATCAATATATTAAATGAAGACATAATTCATAGTTGAATAAAACATAAATTACAGTATGACAAACTATAAAACAATAAGGATGATGAGAATAAAATCTTAAAATAATGTTAGAAGTCTACGAGCTTCTAAACTTATTTTAGGAAGGCTACATTCATTTCTTGATATATTTTGAATCAGGAGCAAGCCCATAGGGGTTTCTAAGATTTATTTTCTATATTACGACACATGCCAGTAAAATTTTATTCTCGAACCATAAAGCTTTGGAGGTGCATAGTCCTCTGTTCTAGAGTTTTGAATTCCATACTTGAGCCCATGGTACATTGAGAATAAAATTTTGAAAACAAGGAAGAAGCCTAGACTCTCTAAACTTATTTTATGATGTAAGGTCGTCTCTCGATCTATTTTGGATCAAGGGCAAAGCCTTAAGAGTTCCTAAAATCCACCTCTATGTATCATGGCCCATGTCTTAAAAAAAATTATTCTTGAAGCATTGAGCTTTCTAGGTGCGTGGTCCTCTATTCTAGAGTTTTGAATTCTGTACTTGAACCTTATGACACAATGAGAATAAAATTTTAAAAACAAGGGATAAGTCTAGGGTCTCTAAACTTATTTTTTGATGTGAGGTCGTCTCTTGATCTATTTTGGATCAGGAGACAAAGCCGTAAGAGTTCCTAAAATCCACCTATATGTATCATGGTGTAAAACCCCGTAATTTTGAATGTTGTGAGATATAATAATAAACATGTTATATTATGATAAATAACGTTTATTGATATTTGAGTATGCTAGGAATTAATTTGATATTAATTCGATACATATATATGAATATATGAGTGCAAATGCACAAAACATGCACGAGAAAAATCTGAGAAAAATAACCAGTTAAGAGTATATAGATTTTACATAATAATTCACTTAGAATCTGAGAAAACTCAAAAGACTAAAGTTGTAGGTCTTTTCAACAGCTTTCCAACAAATCTTTAATCACCTCAGTCTGAGGTTGGATGAGAAAGTTATCACTAAAATACTGTGTACAGATTTCAGAAACCTGTGTATTACTTAGTAGTCGACTACTATGCTTAGTAGTCGACTATCGGGAACTCCTGGATGTACCAGGTTTTAGTTTTTGGGTTGGATTTGCATTGTATCCGAACCTAGTTGTTACCCTAAGTATATATATTCGTTTTAAAGCTCTTTTTACCCTATTTCACGTGAGATTATCACCAGCCACCTTCCTCCTCAAACTCTAACCCTAAACTGAGAATTTTAGGAGTGTTCTTGAGAAGTTTGTCGAGAAGAAGGCGAGTTTTGACATTTTGGAGAAGAGAGATCTTGCGTGCACATGGTTGAGGAGTCCAACAGCACCTTGAGGCAAGATTATCTTCGTCCAAACTCATCCCCATAATTAAATAACTAGATTAGAAGTTAAATATTGATGTTTATGCGCATGATCTTAATATGAGATATAAAAAGATTAGATTTTTATGTTATTTCATAAACCCATGCTAGGTCTATACTTGTTTTTCTTGCTGTTGTATATAGTTTGTGATCATAATCATTATGATGCTTTTAGTTTTACTTTTAATCCGTTAATCATGTTTAGATCATGCCTAAACCCTAGATATGCAATTAATTGAATGAACATGATGTTTAAAGAAGTTTAACCCTAGACTTGTGACATCTAGGTTTTGTAAAATCAGAATTTGGAACAATATTGATCTCTGTTCATATGTAGATTTTAAATCATGTTATTATTATCATATTGTTTACATATTGATCAATTGAAGAAAATTATTAATTTTGATGTAAAACCCTAACTAGACAAATTTATACATTGTTGTCATGCTCAGAATAGTTATTACTATATGTTTAACAAGTTTAAATCATGTAAATATGAAGTGATAAGTGTATGTTAAGTTAATTTCCTGTTTGTGCACGTTAGTATACATGTTTTCACAGTGTAGTCGACTACTAAGCATAGTAGTCGACTACTCTGTCAAACCTTCGAAACACAGAAAACTGAGTTATACCAGAGTAGTCGACTATTGACCCTAATAGTTGACTACTAACAGTAAATTTGTTTTCACAGAGTCTGGATTGACTCAGAGTAGTCGACTACTAGTCCTTTTAGTCGACTACAAAGGCTATTTTTCCTGAGTTTTGTTTTATGTCTACTTAAGATCTGATCGCGGACTTCGAGCCATACTTCTTTACACATATTTTCATGAATAGTGCATTAGTACACACTTGGGGTTTCTGAGAGGGATTATGAAGGGTTAAGACCCAATTACTTTGAGAAAGAGTTTAGAACATACTATACACACACCTTCTGGATATCGTTGATGAGCTCAGTTCAGTACTACGGGGGTAGTGCGTTGATATTCCATTTATGTAGGCCATTGAGTCAGGTTTGGATGCTTTATTTAGCAGTCCGTCTGCACGAGGGTGCGAAAAGGCTTGTGAGCCGTACTTCTAGGATACCTATATGGTAGGCCATTCCGTACTGAGATCGTGATGAGACTAATGAGCCGTGTACACTGATTAGGATACCTACAGGGTAGTCCGTTACATATGATAATGCTAGATTAGGATACCTACAGGGTAGTCCGTTACATATGATAATGCTAAGTATCAAAATCTTGCACGGAGTTGCATTGAGATAGCCAAGCTAAGTATCAAAATCTTGCACGGAGTTGCATTGAGATAGCCAAGCGATAGCCTGAGTCATTGGCAGATGTCAGTTATGTTTTTAACTCACTGCTAAAATATATGACCCAGAGTACTTTGCATATGAAAGTACACGAGCTTTGTGCCGGTATTCATTCTATCTCCCCAGTGGCAGTGGCAGATATTATGAATACGATATGTTGACGTCTTTATTTTTCTTTTTCTGCTTTTCTTTATTTCTTAGGTTGGGATCAATGATTAGTGGTTCACGATTCAGGACATATGGTATATACATGAGGGTTTCCTTATTTCGATTATTTCGCTCGACGTACCAGTCTTGTGTTGTGAATTTCAAATTGTTGATTTCATTTAGATTGTTTATCCTTAATTCGGTATTAATGTTTAGATGTTTATGATTCGGGACATATGGTATATACATGAGGGTTTTTTTGTTTGGATTATTTCGCTCGACGTACTACGTCTCGTTTTGTAGGTGTTTGAATATTAATTCTGCTAGATACGGGGAAAATAATACAGGTAGACTATGCTTAATAGATAGAGCCTCCACTCCATCTAGCAGCCCTTTCCCTGGGGGCGGATAGGGGTAATCTTGCTATAGCACTCTGACGCTTTTGTTGTTATTTTTTTTTCTTTTAAAAATACCCTTTCAGGTAGCTCGGAGTTCCGGAGAGCCGTAGGATGACGGAGTT
The DNA here is from genome assembly GCF_001876935.1 of Asparagus officinalis. NCBI lineage: Eukaryota > Viridiplantae > Streptophyta > Magnoliopsida > Asparagales > Asparagaceae > Asparagus > Asparagus officinalis. The sequence continues at coordinate 92,003,369 of NC_033797.1, read as the reverse complement.
CTTGCATAGTCGCCGTCCCGAGAGATTTATTAGAGGCTCCACTATAGTTTCAAATTATATTTAGACTTAGAGTTTATTTCCATTTTGTAAAGGCAATGTGCCTTAGTTCGACTTTCCGTTTTGATTCATGTTGAGACATCGTATGTTATTTCAGACTCCAGATGTATTTCAGTTTATTTTCAGTTGAGACATGACTTTTATTTATGAGATATCATCTTCTTTATCATGTCTGTTTATTTTCAGTTGAGACATGACTTTTATTTATGAGATATCATCTTCTTTATCATGTCTATTATTGTCACTCTACTTCTTTGCCTATTTTGTACCTACACTTTTATTTGATCCCACTAGAGGATATTACTATGATTGGTGAAACTTGTTATTGCACAGTATGGGTGCATGGCAGGTTTGACATCTCTGGGTTCACCTTAGACTGCAGCCATGTGTGAAAACAGGGATGTCACACATGGCCCACGTTTCAAAAAAATTATTCTCAAAGTATGAAGCTTTCTAGGTACATGGTCCTTCATTCTGGAGTTTTGAATTCCATACTTGAGTCCCATAGCACCTTGAGACTAAAATTTTAAAAATAAGGAGAAGTCTAGGGTCTCTAAACTTATTTTATGATCTGAGGTGGTCTCATGATCTATTTTAGATTGGGGAGCAAAGCCTTAGGAATTCCAAAAATCTACCTCTATGTACCATGGCTCATGTCTCAAAATAAAATTTATTCCCAAAGCATAAAGCTTTCTAGGTACATGGTCCTCTATTCTGGAGTTTTATATTTCGTACTTGAACCCTGGGAAAAAAATTTTAGAACAAGGGAGAAGCCTAATGTCTCTAAACTTATTTTACGAAATGAGGTCGTCTCTTGATTTATTTTGGATCATGGGGTAAAGCCTTAAGGGTTCCTAAAATTCACTTCTATGTATCATGGCCCATGTCTCAAAAAAATGTTATTTTCGAAGGATAAAGCCTTCGAGGTGCATGGTTCTCCATTCTGGAGTTGAACTCTATATCTAAACCCTATGGCACCTTTAGAATAAAATTTTAAAACAGAGGAGAACCCTAAGGGTTTCTTAGCTTATTTTATCAATTAAGGCTATGTTCGTTTATTTGTTTTGGTAACCAAACATTTTTGGTGCCGCAGAGTTTAGGGACATGACCCCTACCATCTAAGCTAAATGCTATTGGGTTATGATCTCATTTGGACGTATTTGGTGTACGGACACGGTTATAACAATAATTGTACAAATGACCCTTCCGATTGTAATATATGTAATGAATTAGGTGCATATGTCTATTTTAACCTTGTGATTGTGCACGAGAAACATTTGAAAATGTAGATGGTCTTTCAAATGCACGTGACAAATGAGAAACTCTTTTCAAATCAAAACAAAATTTGGCCAAATGACCAAAACAACCACAAAAATCATATTTATACACATTTGCATGCTTATGATCTTTGTTTGTAAGTGCATGTGTATGTTGTGATATAGCTTGATGTGATGCACAAGTAGCAATATTATTAGATTTTATGGATTTTTGTGCATCATAACAAATTTTAGCTAATTGGGCTTTACGACTGCAAATAGTATATTTGTAAATTTTGTTATACATATGTGCATAGTGTGTAGGTGTTTTTGAAGAGTTTACACAGGAATTTACACAAAAGTCCATAAGCATATTATTATTTGCAATGTATGTTTTTAGTGTTAAATCTAAGGATGATATGCGATTTTTAACATGATTCAACTCATTATTTCACACATTTGTATTGATAATAGAAGTAGAACAAACATGATTATTCTTGAAAGAATTAAATTTATTTTTGATTGTTTCTACTTCTAACAGGGCATTATTTTTGTCATTTAATAAGCTAGCTATATTAGAAATTAATTTTTTATTTTCCAAATTCAACTTATTATTGCTTTCTTTAAGTGTCACATTTTCTTAAAAATAATATCAAATTTTGATGCTGGCATATCATGATCGGATTTAAAATTTACATGCTTGCTTTTTAAATCTATAAAATTATGATGCAACTTTTTATAGGCATGTATTAATTTCTCATAAGCACAAGCAAATTCACTAATAGATAAATCGTTATCGGAATCAGACTAGCATACCTCACTAAGGCTACCGCCTAGTGGCTGTGTGCATGATGGAGGTGCTACAATTGCACTTGAAGTGGAATCTGTCAAAGTAAGCCGGATCTCCTCTAAATTTCCTTGATGTGCCTCTATAAATATCCATAATTTGTAAGAACTATCAAAATGAGCAAGCTTGTTAGATATAGATGAATCAAAGGCATTTAGCAAAAATCCTAACAATAGCTTGTTCAGTGTAAACATATTTTTATCATTATTATTCTACTTGAATTTCTCCAAAGTGAGTATAATATAAGCATGATCAATTATTTCCCATAAATCAAAATATTTAGATCTAATAAAATGTTTAAATCTAACACACCAATAAGCTTAGGGGAAATTATTTAATTTTAGATCAATATTAATAGCATAATCTAAACTAGGTGCAACATGCATACGCATAGTGTGCAAGCAATATAAAATAATCACAAAACTAGATTAGCAAAGTATGAAGGCTTGGATCTTTGACTCTAGGCGGTTAAGCCACAAATCAAGAGCACCAAGCTCTGATACTAACTGAGAGTACCCTAGAGGGGTGGTAAATAGGGTAATTGCTATTCTAATCTAAATACAATATCAATGCCAAATTAAAAACTATTAACTAATGTCCTAGCAATAGATAATAAGATATGAATGCAAGGATATAGAATTAAACTAAGGGCGATATAAACATGAGATAAAAGGCAATATGAAAATATACAAGAGAATAAATGTGCCAATGTCAAACACAAACATAAGAATGTATTCACGGAGTTTGGTCACCCTCGACCTACGTCTCAGCTCCTCACCCTCGACGAGATTCTCCACTATCTCAAAAATAAATACACAATCGGCTATCAATACTCATTGATAAATATTTACAACTCACACAATTTTTAATATACAATACACTCCTCTAAGTGTTGGCCTAGCCCGTGTCACCTTCCTCAACTGCTCGGAATTACTACCCCTCCCTAGGATTTACAATCGACACTACTCCTCTTGGAATTTACCTCGTCTCTCCCAACTACTTCTCTAAGTGTCATTGTGTATTATAATGTGTTCTCTCAATAATTAAGCACAAATATAATGGTTTGTTCTCTAACAAAGATTAGAATGAAATTCTAAGCTCACTCTCAAAGATACAACCCCACAACGTAAAATATACTATATGTGAAAATACTTAAGGCTCAAGTGGTTGTGTGTGTAATCAATGAGTATAAATAAAATCAAACTTGAATTAATCTAGCAAATAAAAATATAACAATTGAAATATAAACAAGCTATAATGAGTTTAAGAAAACTTCTCTAAACAAAGAGGGTTGAAGAATTAATGTTGAACTCCTCAAAGGTGAAATCGATATTCTCCTCTTTGTGAAATTTTGTTCACATTAAACACACTTAAACTCTCTTGAAAACTTAGAAACAAACTACCCAAAACTTGTCTAAAAAACCTTAAGAAAGACCAAAGAAAAAAGGGTATTTATAGCCCCACAAACACAGCTACCAAAACTAACTGTTTCTACTAAAAATAGTTGATCGGTCGACAGACGATGTGCATCGGTCGACTGATAATGTGACTGTTGGCTGAGTTGGCAGATTTTGAAATTTTACATAGCTGACTTTCTAAATTTAATTAAAAATAGCAAATCAACTTCAAAAGTTGTAAACTTTTGAGGAATGTTTATAAACATGATGATAAATGTGTTAGAGAAAGAATTTCTAAAATATCACTTCCCATTTGTTATAACTCACTATTTTAAAACAGATATTCCAGTTTCTGAAAACTACTGAACACTTAGTTTTGTAAAATAAATTTAAAAATAATAAATCAACTCCAAAATTTGTTAAACTTGGAAAAATGTTTATATATATGATGATGAACATGTTAGAGAAGAAATTTTCCAAATTTAATTTCCTAATTGTGAAAACTCATGTATTTTTCAAACTGTTCAAAAATGCAAAAATGTTAAAACTTTATTTTGATAAAAAAATTTCAAACAAGTTTTGAAACACTTTAAACTAGATTTATAGACTTGAGGAAAGATATAAAATCATGTTGTTCAGTTTATAATCCAAAATGGTAATAAATCAAAATAAATATGTGTGTACAAATTTTGAGCATTAAGTATAAACATAAAACACTATACCTAAGCAATTTGACCTTCAATTAAGCTCGTCTTGGTTGCAGATGAAGCGATGAAGAATTTTGACTTGAATGATAATGGCTTCATTTTGATTTTCACCAATCTCCTTTGAATGTGATCGTGAAAACTTAAGTCCATCCAACCTCCAATGGAGGATATTTGTGTAGATTACCTAACAAAACAAATGCAAATACTCGACACACGATGTTAGAAATTGTTTGTTAATTATCAAAACTAGATTAGATATAATAGGCTCATAAACATGAGACCTAACATAGATGCTCGCCTCCTGGAGAGATTCCATCTCAAAGAGATTTCCTCTCTCCTGAGACCCGGCATAGGAACGGATCTTCTCCAGCTGTCGCCTCTCCTCAGCGGTAAGGACGCATGGCTTCAGCACGTCCTTATTGATCTCAGGCCAGTTGGGGGAAGAGAGGACATTATCGGTATTGAAGACCCACAAAAATAACTCCTTCTAGTCTTTGTTCGACTCTAGAGCATCCGATACAAACTTGCAACCCCTAGTGTAAAGGAGGAAGTAATGGGGGGTCCCTCCTCATCTACTTGACATTGACCAGGTTCCCTAACAGGCGCATGCTCTGCAAGACGCCAACCGGTTAGCAGATCACGATGAAGCCTACCAAAACCCCAATTGTATTTGGGGTGACTGAGAGGGGGAAACCCCAATTGCATTCGGATTAAGATTTATCATCAAAAATCTTATCTTTTTCACATTAGGTTAAGCCTTAGGTATGAAAACATTGATTAAACACTTTTATAATTATTAAACATTGTGGGGATGGGTTTGGATGCAGATGATCTTGTCTTATCACATGTGCAAGCCTCTGAAACTGATGTGAAATGACTCCTCATCGCCAAACATCGTAGATCTCGCCTTTTCCTCGCTTCTCACCTCATAAGACGCTCCCAAAATCTTAACTTTAGGGATAAGATTTCAGAGAGAGGAAAAGGGGCTGTTAGGGTTTAAAACTCTGATGAAAAGATAATAATTTTCGTGAAAACACACACACACACACACACAAACACACAAACACACATATATATATATATATATATAATATATATATAAGGTGATTTAAGATTTGTTGGAAAGATGTTGAAAAGACCTACAATTTTAGTTTGAGTTTTTCCAGATTTAAACCGTATCAGTGTGTAAAATATATAAACTCTTAACTGGACATTTTTCTAAATTTCTCTTCGTGCATGTTTTGTGCATTTGCACTCATATATTCACAAATATATATTGAATTGATCTTAAATCAATTTCTATCATACTCAAACATCAAAATATATTATATTTTCACCATATAACATATTTATTATTATTTTTAACATAATATTCAAATTTTTAGGGTTTTACATTTTCTTACTATTCAAATTCACCCTACTTGACCAAATTGTGTGAAGCTTCATGGTTCTTTTTATAAATTAGTAGAATTTCTAGGATTTGATTGAGTTTAAAGGTTATATTTAACGTAAATGATTTTTTTTTTTGGTGTTTTATTAAATTAGGGTATTTTCTATTAAAATTTAAAATGTTTGTAATTTCTAGATTTTGCTACAAATTTTATAATGTTTAGGATTGTTTTCTATAAAAATTTTAATATTTTTAAGTCTTTTTGTTTTTCATAAGTTTTGTGAACTTTTTGGCAAATATAGAATTTTTTTAAAGTCTTTTGAATATATCTTCTAATTTTGTAAGTTGACTTTTTTTAAAAATCTTTAAATTATAAAAGTCTTTTGGTTATTTCTACGAGTTGGGTAAGCTATGTGGATTTGGATATTTTCTAGCTTGGTTAATCATATATAATTAATACTTGTCTCTTTGATTATGATGATAATTTAGGAGGTGAGAACATTTCATAATATCATCTAATTATCTATTATCTTTATTTTTCAATTTAAATATAAAACTAATAAGATAAAGAAGTTCTATTAAGATTTTTTAAATTATAAGTTTTTATATATTTTCCTAGTAAATAAATTTTTTAAGTTATGAGATTTTATATTTTGTTATTTTTTGAGAAGTTGTTGAAATGTGGAGATTAAAAAATTAACTATACTTGTGCCTTGTCAATATATTTCAATTATTAGAACATGATTACAATAAAATCGTATTAATTAGTATAATTTGACATGTATCAAATTCTTTTTCGTTTTTGTGCAAAATCTTTGAAATCTATGATTTCTCTACACATTTTGTTAAATGTAAATTTTTTTCTACAAAATTTGCAATACTTTAAAGTTTTTTGGGTTTTGATATAAATTATATAATTTTTGAAAGTCTTTTGGGTATTTCTATTAATTTTGTAAGTTTATTTCTATTGTAAAACTTTTAAATTTTATTTTTTGAGTCTTTTTGTGAGTTGTGTAAATTCTATGGATTTTTGATACTTTCTAGCTTTATCACTCACATAACTAACATTTGTCTCTTTGATTATGATGATACTTCATAATTAAGGAGGTGAGAACATTTCATAATATCATCTAATCTTTATATTTTATTTAAAAAATTTAAATACAAAGAAACGAATGATATGATAAAGACTTCTATTTTTTATATATTAGGTATAAAATTTAAATCTATAGATTGTCAAAATTTTAAATCTTCCCTTTTTTTCTAGTAAATAAGTGAGTTTTTTTAGGGAATCACTCTTAAGTAAGGCCCTATTTCATGTTACTACCCTTAATTACTCATTTTTTAGAAAAAAAAGTGCTATCTACTATTCTGTTAATATGGAACCGCCTATGCACTTTCCCAACTAATCCTCCATCCAACAAATTATTTTTGACAATGTTACCCCTATGTATGTTTAATTTTGTTGAGCTTTGGAAATTAAAATGTTAATATTCCAAATTATTTTTTATTTAACATTGATACCACAAGATATTTCTTTGCTCAAAATAACTCAGAGTCTTTTTTATTTTCATTTTGATATCATAAAGTTT
>NC_033797.1:91903669-91996113 GCF_001876935.1 Asparagus officinalis | reverse complement strand
CCCCCCCCCCCCCCAAAAAAAAATACAACAAAGTTCAACAAAATTTAACTTTGCTGCAAATTTGACAAGATTTTATCTTGATGTATTAAATTTCAATAAAATATAATTTTAATTGACAAAGTTAAAAGTTTTTAACTTTGATATCCAATGTTCGGTAAATTTTAATTTTGATACCCAAATTTATAAAATTAAATCTATACAAGTAAAATCATCACAAATAATAATTTATGGATGGAAAATTAAATGAAAAAGGGTATAGATAGGTTATGTTAATAAAATAGTAGTTATGGATGGTTTTATAAAACTTCAATAATTAAGGGTGCTAATGTGAAATATGGTCTAAGTTAAGGGTAGTGTAGAGGGTTAAAATATATTTTCACATAGACCAATATTTAGCTTGGATCCAAGAATTGAACGCCCATAGGCTAAATATTTCGAATGGGGGCCAAAACTGAGCCCACAAAGAATTGTAGCGAAGGTCGCCCAACTGAGTAGGCGAACCTCGCTAAGCAGCACATCTCAACTCGATTTGACCAAGTTAAGAGTGACTCGACTCCTAAAACATGCCCCAGATCAAGTCGAAATGTGCTATTTGTCGACTGAAACGTAATTCAAATTTTTTGCTAAATTTAAACTCATAAGTGAAGTTCGCCACCCAACGAACTTCGCTTATAAAAGCCCAAGTGGACCAAGTCATACATACTTTCAGCAAATCTCACCCATGCGTCTTCAGTGAGCATCGTTCATATCAGTAGCAAACCTCACTTACATCTTCAGCAGTGAACTTCGTCCAAACACCTTCAACAGCAAACTTTGCCTACATGTCCTTAGCGAGCCTCGTCAGGCTAGCGAACCTCTTCTAATAGCCGTTTGAGGGCTATTTTCAAGGGATAGCCGTCCTCCCCCGCTATCTCCTATTTTAGTGGTCACTTAGTCACAATTAATGCGTCTATTAACTCTCTCTTTTAGCCTATAAAAGGAGAGGGGATCATTTATTTTTAGGGGGTAACACTCAAAAGAGATCTACAGATCTAGACACACGTATAGAGAGGTTTCTATTATCGCACTTGCGATTTAATTGAGTAGAAGTGCCAAAGGAAGACTGAGCTATCTTCCACATTAATGAACTCTCATCAACAGCAAAAGACTCATCGTCTTAGTCGATGCGTTAACGGAGTGCAATATCGATGCTTCATCGGCATACAGAAAAGAATCCTAGGTTATATAATTTTTTTGTCTCATTACACTATTTTTATTGTAATATGAATTAATTGTAATTTAAAAAGACATGAAATAGGCGGTTTCCTGGAAAAAAAGCCTAAATAAAATTTGAAAATTCTTAGATTTTTTTTTATTGTGTAATTTCTAGAGAAGTGGCTGAATATGAAGATTAAACTATTATTTATAGATTAATATAATTTTTAACATAATTTCAAAAATATATATAATCTTTAATGTACCAAAGTCAAATCTTAGCTTATATACATATTAGTTAGGATAGGATAAGATAGTTGAAGCTGAAACTTATTAATTAGATAATTAGAATAAGATAGAATATGATAATAATATAATATCTAAAAGAATCAGGGGTATTTTTGTTCATAGAAAGTTTTACCCGAACTCCCACTTTTAAAAGGAGTATGATTATCTTTTATTATTTCTCTCAGCCTTTTTCATTTGGATCTATAAGAACCCTACGAAATTCATGCTTAAATCCATTAGGGTTTCTTTACTCATGTTATTCCTTTTGTTTGAAGTAGTTTTAATGAGATCAAACAGGTTTACCTCAACATAATTGTTAAAAACTAGTAACAGTTTTAGGTCCTGATAAAAATCCTACTTCTTATAGTTTTCTTGATATTTTTTTAGGAACATGGTAGAAATGTGTCAAAATGTTTATATATGTCACGAGAAGTTTTAAGGTGAATTGATGAACAACGAGGTGAATTTGATAGAGAATAGCAGCATAATTGATTATCAGAGTCGTTGGTGGTGACATCAGACATCTGATTTGTGATCAGATGACTGATGCTCTAACACCATATGTTTGAATATAGTTTCAGACATCTAGTTTGAACAGGCAGATACATGACATAAACAGTGAGTTCTATTTTTTATACAGAGACGTCTGCTTCATATAGGGAGACATCTTGTTTTGTTCCCAAACGTCTAATTTGAGTTTTTACACATATAATTTTGTACAAATTTATAATTATATCTCTAATATTATAATTATTGGTTGCAATAGATCAATTAGCTATTTTAGGTTGTTTACTTAGAGTTTATGATTATTGATACGAGTCGCCGTGCGAGCACCCTTTGGTCGCGGAATTACCAAAAGGTGGGTTGAGAAGAAGACAACTAAAACACAAGAACAATTCAGTATGGCGAAGGAAAATACCTTCTTCTAGATTATGAAGAACAAAATATTATAATCTCTCTCTCACAATCTCACTAGAATCGAGAACAACCTCTCAATCCTCTCTAAACCCTAATACAATGATTAGAATCTCTCTCTGATCTAAGATCTCATAGATCCTCGCAATCTAAACCCTAATCCTTTTGATTAGGATCTCACTTAGACCTAAAACTCTTTAGGACTACATCTGGTCTCTCACCTCCCTCTTTAGAACCCTAAACAATCCCTATTTATAGGGTTTACAATGTGGTGGCAATCTGATAAATAACCAAAACCAACCCCAGCTAGGATTCCTTCCAAAACAGAAACCAAGTCTGCCCAGGAAACCTCGATGAGTCTACTCATGACTGTATATGAGTCGACTCATGACTGATGAGTTGACTCATAAACTGATGAGTCGACCGAGCAGAAGCTTTTAACAAAACAGCTGGGTTTCGTGAGTCGACTCATGACAGGCATGAGTCGACTCAACCTGATGAGTCGACTCATGTACATGTATGAGTCGACTCACGAGCTGAAATCTGGATTTTTCGAATCTGCTGCTCGCCGTCTCGTTCCACGCTTCCACCTGTGCTCCGCTGTGTCGCTTCACACCACTATTCTCAAGACATCATGAGAATCACCTATCCTCAAGCTCCCATGAGGATCACTAAGCTCCCGAAGCAGAGAAGAAGATACACACGTATCAATTATTTTGATAATGTAGGAGTAGTCCCATAGAATACCTACATATATATGGAGGGTTTTGATCATTCATTTTAACTCAGCGCATGATAAAAATATTATACAACTCACAATAAGGCGAATGTATGGTTTAAATAAAATCATTATGAGTTGTTTGTGCTAGAGATCAAACAATAGGATGTTACACCTAATATTTGTACATGTAGATGGGTGTAGGGACTGCGTCCTAGATTATAGATTGTACCCCGATGTAGTTAGTCCAAATACATGAGTCGACTAGGTAGTCAATCCCTGACCTAGTCCATTTAAATTAGTTCTAACTAGGTTGTGTGAGGTTACCTTAGGAAGATGATGATTATAGTGCATAAGATCATATGTGCAAATTAATTAATAACGCGATGTGAGATAAGTTATGATTCTAATCACGTCTTAAGGTTGGTAGGTTGAACAGGAGATCCCTATGTGAGTACCTATTTTATGATTTTATATTAATTATGTCTAACCACCTTAAGCAGACAAATTAATCATTTTATATGCAAATAAGAACAATTAATATTTCTAAAATATTATCGATGTTATTTATATGTTGTGTGCACAATACTACTTCAGATATCTTGTTATGCTTATGATTAATATTTTTTGATTTTCTTATTCTTTCTTATCTAGTAGATAAGCTTTTGATTATATGAGATCATCTAACGATTGATTCGTGTAATTCCCCATATTACCTCATTTAGATCTTATGTGTAATCCCATTTGTGGATCCCTTTTTCAGGTAACGAAGTGAGTTCGATTGTAGTGGACTTCGTTTATTTAGATAAGGAGGTGATGAGAAAGTAGCCAAAACCATTTTGTAGCGCTAATATAAACAATATTAGATATTTGTTTATTCGATATAGAGGATATTCCTAGTTTTCTCTTCAGATATATTATCTAGAATTGATAGTCGTGTTTGATCCAAGACATTTGTATCTTTTGGATATTGGATTTATCTATCTAGTGGATGTAATACTTAAACAATTAATTGTTTTATCTTTATTTATTTTTACTTGATTATTCATGTGATGTTGATGTTGTTGTGATGACCTATACTTTTATATATACTAGTATGGTGCACGTGCGTTGCACGTAGATAACTAATACTCATTAGGTAGCACGTGATGATAAGTAATAATAAAAACTATCAAACTAACAATTTAATAAAACTAATAGAAATAGTATTTTTGTTTGAATAAATAATTTACAGTAATAATGTTCATTTATTCAATTAACAGATTATATTTGTTAACATTAATTATTATAATTTATTATATCTAATTTAATAATATTTTACAAATATTAGATTTATATAAAATAATAAACAATAATTTATTAGATAATTAAAATGATAAAATATTTTAATATAGACCAAATTAATATTTATTTAATTTCAATTCTTAAAATTAAAGCATAAATTTTCATGGAAGTATCAAACTATCATAATCATCATTTTTAACAAAAAAAATCTGTAAAAATCTTGAAAGCTCCTCGATATTAAAAGAAGTAAAAGTGATCAACAGAATTCCTAGTCAAATTAAAAGAATAAAAAAGAAGAAAGCAATAGCTCTCTCACCTAATTACAAGAACTTCAACTTTAGACCTCCTAGTTTCTATACTTTACCTTTATGTTAAGCGTTTTGTGCGTCGGTGGTCTTATGATGGCTTGTGGTCTTTTAATTAATTTAGGATTTAATGTTAGATGTAAGTAGATATGTAAAGTATTATAAAAGTAATAGTTTTTCTCATGTACTCCTACTTATTAATTTTCCCATGCAATTGGAACTTAGTATAATTTTTGTATTCATAATTTTTTGTGCAAATCCTACGCATGAAAGACCATTGTATACAACCAAAGAAATCACGTATGCAGCTCAACTATTGAACTCTATGAAACCATAATATATTGGGTAAGGTATTACTAAAGCTATTGATGTGGGGTTATTTGCATAATGTTTAAGTGAGTCTAGATCTCTCTCTCTCTCTCTCTCTCTCTCTCTCTCTCTCTCTCTCTCTCTCTCTCTCTCTCTGTTGTATCAAAATCATTTTTTACTTAGCAAATTCACGGACATAAGCAAGCTTTTCTTCTTGGGGCACAATTGTCAAAATTAGATTTATGTCCTCATTGGTGAATACCAAGTCAAGCATGGATAAATTCAAAGTGTTTAGTCCAACCACCCCTTTGTTAAGAGATGGTTATAATATTTATCCAGATCAAGAAGAAGTACAGCACAAAATGGGTATAAAAAAGATCAATGCATGAGACAAACACATGATTACTATGAGTTGCGATACTGCATATAAGACTGTATATTATCATTGGTGATATTACAATGGTAGAAATTAAGAGCACATTAATCTTTCTTTCATTTCTGTAATTCCGATTCCACAAACATATAGAGATAAAGTAATACTTAAAAATAATAATAAACAAAAAGATCTTGACAAACTTGGTAAGAGATATAGATCAAAAACCACCAGTTAGTTAGCACATACAATCTGACGCTCTTAGCTTTTGAATACAATCAATCTCTCCCTCCCCCCCCTCTCTCTCTCATTAGGCTAAATAACTACAATAAAGTCACTCAGCTTCTGAATCCGACGCTCTCAGCTTTTAGAATTTTCGTTGGAGAAATTTGATAAGACTCTATAGTAATTTATAGTGATTTATGGAAGAGGAATAGTTGTAACGTTATTCATTATTAGTGTGTAATGTAAATACTTAGTGGGGAGTGTTACTAGTGGGTGGTTAAATAAAATTTTAATTGTAATAAATAGGGAGGTTATGAAAAATTAAGTATGTATATATCTTAATGTATGCATGTATGGATGTGCTAGAGATGTATGCATGTATGTGGTATGTACACATGTGTTTGATTTGAAGGATTTAAAGAAGTATGACTTATGTATGTATGCATGTATTTTGTTTGTGCATGTATGTATGTTGGAGGGCATTTTCGGAAGAAATGTTTTAACATGGCAACACACTTTTATAATAGTATTAGATTAAAAAAAAACTACGATGATAAGTAATAATAAAAACTATCAAACTAATAATTTAATAAAACTAATAGAAATAATATTTTTGTTTGAATAAATAATTTACAGTAATAATGTTCATTTATTCAATTAACAGATTATATTTATTAACATTAATTATTATAATTTATTATATCTAATTTAGTAATATTTTACAAATATTAGATTTATATAAAATAATAAACAATAATTTATTAGATAATTAAAATGATAAAATATTTTAATATAGACTAAATTAATATTTATTTATTTCAATTATTAAAATTAAAACATAAATTTTCATGGAAGTATCAAACTATCATAATCATCATTTTTAACAAAAAATCTGTAAAAATCTTGAAAGCTCCTCGATATTAAAAGAAGTAAAAGTGATCAACAGAATTCCTAGTCAAATTAAAAGAATAAAAAAGAAGAAAGCAATAGCTCTCTCACCTAATTGCAAGAACTTCAACTTTAGACCTCCTAGTTTCTATACTTTACCTTTATGTTAAGCGTTTTGGGCGTCGGTGGTCTTATGATGGCTTGTGGTCTTTTAATTAATTTAGGATTTAATGTTAGATGTAAGTAGATATGTAAAGTGTTATAAAAGTAATAGTTTTTCTCATGTACTCCTACTTATTAATTTTCCCATGCAATTGGAACTTAGTATAATTTTTGTATTCATAATTTTTGTGCAAATCCTACGCATGAAAGACCATTATATATATAAATCATTTTTTACTTAGCAAATTCACGGACATAAAAATATGCAAGTCTTTCCTTCTTGAGGCACAATTGTCAAAATTAGATTTATGTCCTCATTGGTGAATACCAAGTCAAGCATAGACAAATTCAGAGTGTTTAGTCCAACCACCCCTTCGTTAAGAGATGGTTATAATATTTATCCAGATCAAGAAGAAGTACAGCACAAAATGGGTATAAAAAAGATCAATGCATGAGACAAACACATGATTACTATGAGTTGTGATACTGCATATAAGACTATATATTATCATTGGTGATATTGCAATGGTAGAAATTAAGATCACCTTAATCTTTCTTTCATTTCTGTAATTCCGATTCCACAAACATATAGAGATAAAGTAATACTTAAAAATAATAATAAACAAAAAAGATCTTGAAAAACTTGGTAAGAGATATAGATCAAAAACCACCAGTTAGTTAGCACATACAATCTGACGCTCTTAGCTTTTGAATACAATCAATCTCTCCCTCCCCCCCCTCTCTCTCTCATTAGGCTAAATAACTACAATAAAGTCACTCAGCTTCTGAATCCGACGCTCTCAGCTTTTAGAATTTTCGTTGGTTGGAGAAATTTCATAAGACTCTACAGTAATTTATAGTGATTTATGGAAGAGGAATAGATGTAACGTTTTTTATTATTAGTGTGTAATGTAAATACTTAGTGGAGAGTGTTATTAGTAGGTGGTTAAATGAAATTTTATTGGTTATAAATAGATAGGTTATGAAAAATTAAATATGTATATATCTTAATGCATGCATGTATGGATGTGCTAGAGATGTATGCATGTATGTTTGTACACATGTGTTTGATTTGAAGGATTTAAAGAAGTATGACTTATGTATGCATGCATGTATTTTGTGTGTGCATGTATGTATGTTGAAGGGCATTTTCGGAAGAAATGTTTTAACATGACAACACACTTTTATAATAGCATCAGATTTGTATTGTGTGTGATTGTGACATATTTATGGAACACTTTGTATTTAGTTCTATAAATATCTTGTCAACTAGGTGAAGCCCCGGAGTGGGGCGTGATTCATTTTTGAAATTTTGAAAATCAAAGTATCTATAGTTTAGCTAATTAGTTATATTGATATACCTGGTATAGATTTTACCTCTCTTATTTTATATATTTTGAAAAATGTAAATATCTAGGATATACCTAATTAGCTAAATCTTGCTCGATATAGATTTTTCTTTATTTTTAAAATTTTGAAAATTATCGATACCTGTTGTCTAGCTAAATAGTCATATCATACCTAATATAGATTTTTCCCTCTTGAGTTTGAAATTTTTAAAGTTCAATTTAACTTTTCGCATAAATTTTTTCTTTATTTTTATAATCTTTTTGTTATAATGTTTTCATTCAAATTCATTAAATAATTAGAATCAAGGCATACATGAATATACCCCTATACCTAAACCCAACCCTTACCCTGCACTACCCAACCCAGTTACAAAACATAGCCGTAAGCACAACAATTATGCAAATTTATTAAAATTTTATAATAGAATATCATCACATTGTAATAGTTCATGGGTATATATAACACACACACACAATAAAATATCATCACATTGTAACAGTTCATGGGTATATAACACACTCTCTCTCTCTCTCTCTCTCTCTCTCTCTCTCTCTCATATATATATATATATATAAAAGTAGAATAGCCAATTGCAATCCACACTGTAACCATAACAATTACACAAAATTTATTAAAAATTTATAATTAAAGAACATTATATGTGTTGTCATTCATGGATTACATATATACAAATAAGAATAATATATTATGTTGTGTTCTATCTAATTCATTATAATTGAAATCAAGGGTACACATAAGTACACCCCAGACCCAAACCAACCCATACCCAACACCACCCAACCCATATGCAATCTGCAGCCTTAATCATAACAATTACGCATAGTTGCTCAATATTTACTTAATAAATTTTATCTCACATAATAATAAACTTTCTACATGTTTAAATTATATGCATTTAGATTTCGACTCCTCTATGGAACTCATTACCCTGAAAATACACTAAACATAGTAGATTGCACGTGTCCAAAGGAAATTAATTCTGGCTTGTCTGCTCGTTACACTGATCCTGCACTTCGAGTCTGTCATGATGACTTGTTGATCGGAATATGGCTTGTCTGCTCGTCTGGTCGAGGGACTTGGCCTTGGCTGGGCTTTTGAGCCTCTAAGTTCATTTGGATCATAGCTCTCTTGGGCTTATGTAGACATTCTCGCGATATTTCTACCTTAGTATGGTGACTGACCATAACACACCTGTTTCAGTTGAGGACCGTGAATACATGTCCAAAATTTCATATGTTAATGCGGTGGGTAGCTTGATGTATGCAATGGTGTATACAAGGTCAGATTTTTCACAGGCCGTGAGTATGGTATCAAGGTACATACACGACCCCGGGAAGGGTCATTGGGAGGTCGTGAAGTGGATACTACGCTATATCAAAGGTACCGTGGTTTGGTATTCGAGAAGAATGGGAAGAATAAGCAGGATTGTAATTGTTATGTGGATTCTGATTATGCGGGGAATCTTGACAAGCGCTGGTCTGCTACAGGATATGTATTTACATTGGCAGGAGCACCAGTGTGTTAGAGATGCACACTTCAGTCTACAGTGGCTCTCTCTACTACGGAGGCAGAGTATATGGCGTTGACTGAAACTGTGAAGGAGGCTTTGTGGTTGCAGGACTATTGGATGACTTGGGGATTACACAGGATACCATCATGGTATATTGTGATAGCATGTCAGCTATTTATTTGGCTAAGAACCAGGTGTATCATGCCCGCATGAAGCACATTAATGTCAGATTCCATTTTGTTTAAGACGTATTGGATGATGGAGACGTCAGATTGGAGAAAATCCACACAAAGTACAATCCGGCAGATATGTTGACCAAAGTTGTCACTGGAGTGAAATTCGATCATTGTTTGGAATTGTTGAACATTCTTCGTTATTGAGGGCCTTTGGAGGCCATTGGGTGAACTACGTGAATGCTTGATTCCTTAGGCAAGAGGATACATAGGCGGTCATTTTATGATACAGCCAATTTGGTGAGTAGATACCAACATTTAGAGAGTGGTCTCATTCTCGTTTGGGTTCCTGACTTGTTATGGATTGAGTCTGTTGTCATAAATTGTTTCACTTCATACTAGATGCAACAAGTAGGATATTTGGTTTAGTTGGTGTCGGCTCAGTTTTGGAAAAACTTCGCCGAGGTGAAGATTTGTAGATGAACGTACCTCGACGACGACGACGGAGACAAGGCGAGGACTCGGAGCTCACCTGACACGGTCGAGGAGGTCTCATGTGTGGAGAGGCAAGTCGCTCGCCTGTGGTGAACTCGCCTAATGGTGAGGTTTGAGCTCGCCTGCAGATCTGTAGGCGAGGGAGGATGCGGGATCTTGCCTGATGGCGAGGTTTGAAGGCGAGATTGGAGCTCGCCTGTTGGCGGATGCAAAGCTCGCATGCGGAGCGGGTGGGAGGTCGCCTGCTCACGTGCGTGGATCTCGCCTGCTGGGTCTCGTGCTCGCCTGGCGTGGTTGGATCCAGCTGGACCCAGCTGGAGAGAGCTCGCCCTAGGGTTTTGATGTAGAACACACAGCAGATATATTTATGTCAAACTGGGACAGTCACAAGCCCAAATGCGGGCATGATCAAAGAAAATAACTAATTTCGAAGAAACGGCCATAACTTTCAAACCGTACGTCGGAATTAGACGAATTATATATGAAAATCGACTATATCGACGAGACGGAGCCATAACTTTTAACTTAATAGTCAGACTACTATCAACCATATGCATGCTCGTTGGATCGCATATCTGTAGTGTTTCACCTTTGTTTTGAAGCATAAATCCGAGCAGCATAATAAGATTGCAGTTGCACTTAGTAGGAGAGCTGGATTGTTGGTAACTTTGAAGGCTGAAGTGATTGGGTTTGAGTAGCTTAAGGAGCTGTATGTAGAGGATGAAGATTTTAAGAAGATTTTGGACGACAGCCTTCAAAATAAATCAGTCAAAGGCTTTCATATTCAGGATGGTTATCTATTTCATGGTGATCAATTGTGCATACCCCAGAGTTTACTAAGAGAGCAAATAATTCGAGACCTTCATACTGGCGGACAAGGAGGACACTTGGGACATGATAAAACAATTACAGCCATTGAAGAACGATATTACTGGCCTCAGTTGAAGAAGGGAGCAGAAAAATATGTGCGACGTTATCCAGTTTGTCAAGTTTCTAAGGGACAGTCTCAGAGTACAAGATTGTATACACCTTTACATGTTCCTGATGCACCATGGCATGATATCTCTATGGACTTTGTGTTAGGACTGCCTCGAACCTAACGAGGCATGGATTCTGTTTTTGTTGTGGTTGACAGGTTTTCAAAGATGGCGCACTTTATTTCGTGCAAGAAGACTGCAGATGCGATCAACATTGCCAATCTTTTTTTTCGGGAGATAGTTTGCCTTCATAGAGTGCCGAAGTCCATTACATCCGATCAAGATTCTAAATTCTTATCTCACTTTTGGAGAACTTTGTGGCAGCGATTCAATACTTCTCTTAAGTTTAGTACTGGCTATCACCCTCAAACAGATGACCAAACTGAAGTGGTCAATCGTACCCTCGGCAATCTTCTTAGATCCATCTCTGGAGATCGACCGAAACAGTGGGATCTTGTTTTGGCACATGTTGAGTTTGCTTATAACTGTATGGAGAGTCGAACTACAGGCAAGGCACCCTTTGTGATTGTGTATGGAAGGCTTCCGAATCATTATCTTGACCTTGCTCTATTGCCTAAGCTTCCCGAACAGAGTGTTCCTGCAGATCGTATGGTTTAAAAGATACGGGCTATCCAACAGGAAGTAAAGGAGAAGATAGAACAGTCTAATGCTAAATATAAGAATGATGCTGATCGACACAGGAGAAGAAGGTGTTTGAAGAGGGAGACATGATGATGGTGTTTCTATGAAAAGAACGTTTTCTCGTGGGCACCTATAACAAGCTGAAGAATAAGAAGTATGGCCCATGCAAAATACTAAAGAAGATTAGCGACAATGCTTATATGGTTGACCTTCCTACAGATTTGGTATTTCTCCTAGTTTCAATGTTGCAGATTTGTTTGAGTATTACCCACCAGAAGAAACAACTATTCATGCAAGTGTAAGCGGTTTGAGAGATATTTGCTTATACGGTTTGTGTTCTCCATTTCGCCAAATTCCTTACGGTTTGAGAGATATTTGCATTTTTGTCCGTTTTTACTATTTTTAGTAATATTTTATGAGTCTGTTTTTTACTATTTCTCCTAGTTTCAATGTTGCAGATTTGTTTGAGTATTACCCACCAGAAGAAACAACTATTCATGCAAGTGTAAGCGGTTTGAGAGATACAATGCTTATACGGTTTGCGTTCTCCATTTCGCCAAATTCCTTACGGTTTGAGAGATATTTGTATTTTTGTCCGTTTTTTACTATTTTTAGTAATATTTTAGGAGTCTGTTTTGTTTAGGAAACAAATCCGATTTGATCTCAGATTTGACCGGTGAACTTTCCTAGTAATAAGGAGTCTTTTTAGGAGTTTTAATATTTTAGGAATTTTTTTATTATTTTTGGTAGAGTTTGAGTCCTTGTAGGAGTCTTGTTTCTTTTTTCTATTTAAGAAGAGTCTTGTAAGCCCTAGAGGCATAACTTTTGATTAATAAAATTTCGTTTTTCTTCAATATTTACTTCGTGGATTCGAAGCTCTTCGTGGATTCGAAGATTGTCCTTGGTGGATTCCGAAGCTACAACTTCCACGATGCGTCAGGTTTCCTATAAAAGGGAAACCCTGTTCACAGGGGAGCTCGAGCGGAATTGGAGCAGAGAGCTTGGCGGCAAAAATTCTTCTTGTGCTTCCGTTCTCTCTGCAGTTAGGAAAAAATTTCCAATTTTTATTCCTTTGGTCCCTGTGCTTATTAATTGTTGAGAAGGGGTTGGTGAATATTAATTGGGGTATTGTGTATTTAAGAGAGAGTGTTTGAGCAATGATTTTAGATTAAAATCAATTGCTATTTGTTTGAGAGATCTCAAGTTAGAGATCCTCTCTCTTATTTGTAATTTCTTGTTATTAATAAGAAATTATTGTACCGCTCGTAGACGTATGCAGATTTACCGAACCACGTAAAAATCTGACGTCTTGTATTTGTGGTACTTATTTTTTATTGTTGATTAGTGTTCCAATCTCGTTTGTAATTGTGTGCATTCGGTTCTGCTGCGCACAACACATCACTTACCTAGACATACCTAACAAAAACTCTCACCATCGTACTGTGTGTTGGAGCTACGCTGCACTTACGGAAGGACAAGCATAAATGCATTGTTTAAAAGGTGCGGCTATAGCCAAATTGGAATAAATGCTCACATTGGTGAACTCTTTCCTTAGCGTATGCACCGGAGTCCTCAATTAACCTACGTTTTACTATCTTAGTCTACCATAGCTGATACTACTATACTCTGTTGCTCCGGTCACTGTGATGATATTAACTACTTTGCCATATATAGTTATTAGTAGGTTGTAGCATAATGGAGAGCAGGTGCCTCTTTCTAATTCCATACTAGTTAGTTGATATACTTGTTCATTAATATTAATTATACTACAATTGTTGATAATATTTTAAATATTATCAGAATACAACACATTTGTTTAAGACAATAGAATTATTTTTAACTCTCTCTTCTAATTTTAACTTATCAGAAAATGGAAAAAGAAATCTTAGTATATCGGTGGACATAGACATATCGCGGAACCACGTAAAAATATGTCTTTTGTGATTTTAGGTTTTCTTGTTTTCACCCTCGCTTAGAGAAGATATGATTCCTAACGCATAAACATGTAGTTAAGTTATTAAATATTTAGATTAGATGGAAGTTATAGAGCAATTTGTAGAAATTGTGTACCTATAATTTGCCGTAATATTGCAGTTACAATTATTTGTTTTTGCTGCAGGTCAATCTTGCAATTTTAAGTATAGGAAAGGTCTTTTAGAGAGAAAAAACCTACAGTTCAATCAAACCGCGTTTTTAAATGATTACTTTCGTTCAATGGTGCAATCGTAAAGACCTGAGCTATACGAAAGCAAATAGTTATAGTTATGACTGTAAGGGAGTGATTGTTTTAAATCCTATAATTTTAGGATATGGATTTCACGATGGGATATGAAATTCATATGTGTTTTGTTATGTGTTGGGATTTTTAAAATATTATTTATTTTATTAATATTTTGCGATTTGAAATACTACAATTTGTATTATTTTAATTGTTTCAAACTCAACTTGTAACATTATCAAATGCCAAAATTTTGTAATACGATGAATATGCTATCTTGGTGAGGTTACCTTCCCACAAAAAGATAAAATTAGGATTTGTCAAATCCTCTCCAATTGAGAGTTAATCACACTCATTTATGAGATTTGTCAAAATCCTCTCCAATTGAGAGAATTTAGCAAATTCTAAAAGTTGGACATTTTTTGTACTTTTAGGATTCAATATTCTAAAATTTTTTTTAAATAAACACCATATATGGAATCCCAAAATACACAAAAAAAACTTATTTTTTGATCCCAAAACTTGTAATCCATACCAAAATACCAAAAAATTTAGTGAAACAAACACCCCCTAATTATTTCTTGCAAATTTGATCCATATAATTATAGTTTGATCCATACAATTATAATAAGTAAAGGGTATGTAGTTGAAGCATCAAGGGCACAAAAGCTACAAAACCAATAGGGAGAAAGTCAGTGGGTCCCCCATACAGCACATTCCTGCAGGGGGATTTCGTGCCGAGTTACTGTTCGAGATGCTTTATTTCATAACCTATCATAATTAACACAACTTTACGCTATTCCTTAATACACATTTTGTTAAATCCTACTAATTTGATATTAATTCGTCAAAGTATGACGCTATCAGATCTTTAGTTGGGCTATAATACTATAAATAAAGGGTAAATTAAGCTGAACCTCTAGTAACTTTTGGCATTTTCCAGTAAACCCCTGATAACTTTAAAACCGCATTAAACCCCCATAATACTTTTTAGAGAAACCCCTATAGTTACTACCGTTAGTTCATATGTGATCAAGTAATCAATATACCCTCAATAGATTTTCATAGAAAACCCCTAAAAATTTTACAAGTGTGATTTTTTTATTTTTATAGGGTTAGTTATAATTTTTGGATTTTAAAAAAGCTTGTTTGTATATTTTTTTTATTTTGAGGATTTTTTGTGTATTTTTGAATCTTAACGGTTTATTTGAATATTTTAAATTTTATAGAAGGTCGTTTACAACTTCTAAATTTCATGGTCCTATTTGTCATTTTTGGATTTTAGGAGGAGTATAAATGTTAAGGGTTTGATTGTGATTTAATGTTTTCAGTGTTTTGTTTGCAATTTAAGATTTTTAATTGTTGTTTGTTGCTTTACAAATTTTAAGGATATTTTCTATAATTTTTCATAATTTTCAAGTGTTTATTTGCAAACTCCTAACTTAGAAGTGGCTTTTATAATTTTTGGATTTAAAAGGCTGCTATTTGTAACTTCTAGATTTTTTTTCTAGGGGTTAGTCTTAATTTTTAGGTTTTTCAAGGATTGTTGGTAATTATCAAATCATAAGTGTGTTTTTGCAATTTTTTAAATTTTTTAGGGGGTTTATTTTACATTTCCATATTTTTAAGGGGTAGGCTGTGGTTTTTGGATTTCTTTTTCAAGGAATTATGTGATATTTTTGTATTTTTTGGGGCTATTTTAATTTTTGTACTTTAATGTGTAGTTTAAAAGTTCTGAATTTTTACAAGGATTCTTTGTAATTTATGAATCTTTCAGGAATGTTACGTAAATTTTGCAATTGTTAAGGGCAAAAGATTTATGGTACTCAATTTGTGAGGATAAACTGCAAATGGGCTAATAATATGAGAGGTATATATGCAAAGAATACTTTTTTCTCACTTAATTGTTTGTTGAGGGTTTTTATGGCTAAATTGCACTTAAATGACCTATAGTTTCAGTATTGTTGCGCTTTAATGCCCCCATGTTGTAAAACCTTACACTTAAACGCCCTATGTTTCCAAATATTGCACTTAAATTCCCTCAAGTGTTAAAAGGTTGCATATTGATGCCCTTGGTTAGGTTGTCGTTAGAATATTCCATGAATATTCCCATGTGAGCCGTCACATGCTATTTTGCTACAGTTATATACGCCTAAAGTTCTAACAAATTACAATTGTGCCACCTTTCTTCTTTATTAACCCTTCTAATTTTAGTCTAAAACTAAAAATTTTATCTTCTCTCCCAAATTTCTTTGCAGGATAGGAACCATGAAGACATCCTCAAGCTCTTTATCAAATTTTGGAGCTGTAGATGAGAAGGAAACTAAGACTTTCTCTCTAATTTTATCCCAAATTTTCTCTATAGAGTGTTGTAGTTTTGGAGAAGATGAAAAATTAGGGTTTTTATTTTCTGTTATTGTATGCGTTAAAAATTGTCTATAGGTCCCCACTCTTAGACCCTAGAGGGGGTGATTAGGATCTTATGCTAATCTAATCCGATTTTATGCCAATAAAACTAATTAACAAGTTATCCTAGCAAGAGTGAAATACCACAAGATATGTGAGCTAGGATAAGCAATATGAGCAATGAGATATATCCTATATGATAGAAATATATGCAAGGATATATAAACTAACACAAGGGTGATATAATCAAACTACAAATGTGATAGGGCAAAATATACACGAGTAATAGGCAATTGGCGATATAAGATAAATGCATAAATAAATACGTCAAAGACAAACTCAAACACACTCAAATGATCACGGAGTTCGGACCTTCCGTCCTACGTCTCCGCTCCCCACTCCCGGGGAGAAATCCACTATCACAACCGGGTTTTATACGCTTACCCGAACAACGTTTACACCTCACACTCGGTTTTCTAGCTAACCAAAAACTTTACAATCACCACTCTTGCAATCCTACTCTACACCCTCTCAAGTGTTGAACTAGACGTGTCTCCCTCAAGTGCTCGGTTACAACCTCTTCCTAGGTTTGTCAACCGACGCCACTCCTCTTGGGACGATCTCCGACTCTCGCCACACACTTCTCTCGGTGTACAAGTGTATTACAAAGTGATCTCACAATAAGGCTCAATACAATAAATGTTTGTTCTCTACTATGGATGAGAACACAATGAAAGCTCACACTCAATGTTACAACTCTCACCAACCCAAATATACTATATATGAAAATACAATAAGCTCAAGTGGGTGTGTGTAACAATGAGATATAAATCAAAACTAAACTCAATATAATTCTAGCTTAATAGAAATGATAATCAACAAATAATTATAAATAAAAGCTAGAATTGAGTTTAGGAAAACTTCTCTAGATGACAAGAGAGAAAGATGGATTGAATGCCCAAAATACAATTGATAATCTCCTCAAGCTCTTGTAAAACATTCTTCATAAACCAAACCCTTAAACAAACTTAAAACAAGCTTAAACTCTTTTAAAACTCTTTAAAACATTCTCTTGGGTTGTATAGAGAACTGAGATCAATGGGGTATTTATAGCCTCCAAAGACCTCAGCCAAAAACCCCAAACAAAAGACCAAAAAAGCCCCAAACAGCTGTTGCAGAAAATAGCCGTTGGAGTCTGAAAAGATAGAGCGGCGGGGGGGGGGGCGGGGGGCCCGCGATCAACAAAGAAACAGGACTATGGCTCTGGACAAGCGACGGTCGACCGCGGACGAATGATCATATGAGCGGTCGACCGGTGCGGTCGACCGCATTCTGATACATTTCAGATAAACAGTTTTTAGAGCTGATTTTTGAGACTTTTGGAAAATATGTTAAAAATAACAAATAAAGTCCAAAAATAATGAAACTTTGGGAAATGTATATAAACATGTAAATGAACATATTACAAAAAGAATTTTCTAAATTGCATTTTCCATTTGTGAAAAATTATTATTTTGCAGAATAGTCCAAAACATGAAAATGTAAACATATGAATTTTGACATTTTGGCTAAACCATGTTTTCGAAACTTTACAAAATAATTTTATAGACTGGAAAAAAGATGTAAACTATTGTTATTAAGTCTATAAACAATGAATGTAGTATTTTATCAAAATACACATATAATGCACTAAAACATGATTTCATTGAACTAAATAAAATTGATATTGATGAAATCATATATATGCATATAAGTATGAAACAAAAATATGTTTTCTAATTATATTAAATTGTTTCATATTAAAACTTGAAAACTATCAAACCAAAACATATGTATATATATAACTATATATGTACATGGAAACCAATAAATGTTTGTGTGTATATTATATTGAGCTTAAGGTATTAACACACATAATATAAACTCCTAAACTAAATTACCCAAGCTTGATGAAGGTTTTCAATGAGCTTGACTTGGTACACTTGCGGAAGAAGCTTGAACTTGTATCTTTAACTTGAATGTACATTGCTTCACTCTACTATTCCGCCAACCTCCATTGGATATGATCGTTGAATCTCTATTCCATCCATCCTCCAACACGTTGTTTGCCTAGAATAAATACGAAAACACAAACACTAGACAAACAACATTAGATATAAATTGTTTGCTAAATCACAATCAAAATAAGAAGGCCAACACCCACACGCGGCTCGAGATAGAGAGAAGACGATGAACGTCGCTATCCGAGTCATAAAAGCTTATTTGATGTCGACAAGCGAATGAAGTGAATCGACGGGCCGTGTGAAGCAACGAAACTTCATAATAACCAAACACGAACTGATCGGGAGCTACGCGTCGCTTACAAAAGACGAAAAACCCCTCGTGTCCCATCTACTTCACATGTGATTCAACCATGGGAGCTTATATATCTCCTCATTAGCTTTCCAATGCATCTTGAACCAAGTAATTCTGAGTTTGGACGATAAACATACGACGGAAACGGATAGAACGTGTAAACCAAGTTCAGGCCAAAGTTTGGCCGAGACACCAAGTGGTGTCTCGGCCGAAGCATGGCCGAGACACCCACGGGTGTCTGAAGTCCTAAAATCTATTTTTAGCTGTTTTGAGCCGTTTTTCGACCGTTAACCGTCTCGATTTGTTCCAACTGATAAAATATTATCCAAGAATATGGTTCAGTGGTTACAACTGAGGATAAGAGTGAATTAACCATTCTTATTTGAAAACAGAACTCCCAAAGCTTATAAATACAGCCTCAGTGCTTTCATTTTTTTCAGATCTGGAATTCTCGAGCGTCGGCGAAGCCCTGCTGAATTGAGGACTGAAGAGCCACGAATTTCAGAGAGGAGGAGGAGACTTCGGCGAATTCTTCAGCATAAAGAAGAAGAGTTTGTCAGATCTGCAGCCCGGTTCTTTGTCTTGAGATTGCCCCATTACGGTGATCTCGGAAGAGTGATTATCTCGTTGTTACCGAGATAATTGCTTCAGTTTCTTGATTCCTTCACAAATCAATGAAACTCCAGATCTGATCTGATCGTTCGGTGATCCACGGATTTTAACCCCGGCACAGGCAATGATCCCACGTAAGTAGAAGACCGATAAATGATCTCTGCGTTTGTTTTGACGAGAATTGTACTTTTTATTTTCATTGTGTAAGAGTCTTATAAAAAGACTATCTTTTTATTTTCATTGTAATGACTGAAGTTGTAATGAATACCTCAATGAAGAAAATAATTTTCTCCCCAAACAAGCTGGCGACCACAGTGGGAGCCAATAGCCTAATTGCCAAGGATGTCGTGCCGCAGTCAACGATTAAGATCCCGGTGAACGAAGAGGTCAAATACGAATTCGACCAGCAGAAGTTCGAGGAGTATGTCTCCTCCTCCCCCTCCAGGTCTGCCTCTCCTCGCAAGCGCAGGAAGGTCTCCTCCTCCCGGAAGATCTGCTGGTCTTCAGATCTGAGAACTCAAGAAGGTGATCTCCCCGCTACCACTGCTACATATGCACCTCGCAATGATCTGCCAGCGTCCAATGAAGCCAGATCTGCAGATCTGAACTCCTCTTCGATCAAGGAGTCGACTGCTGAAGACACGTCAACTCTATCAAAGAGAGCACGTCAAAGGCAACGCCAACGTCTCGCGCGCTAATTCGCCAAGACTTTAGATCAAGTAGACGGACTCCGTTACCAAGTGGATATGGAGTTCAGAAAGCGCCAAGTGGCTAAGCCATCTCCACAGCAAGCTTAGCGAACCTCCTCCCAACCACCTACTAACGAATGGGTTCGTGTCAAACGGAACCGTTCTACTCTTGAGGAGCGCATTCAGAAGCATCGCGTACTTCTTGCGCATGCCCAGATCCTTGTGCGAAAAGTACAAGAAATGTAAAAGGAAGAGGCGGTTAAGAGATCACCGAGATCCAAACAAATTTGGATGCTAAAGGCCAAATCAACGCCTAAGGCAAAAGCAAGCAACGTTGCTCCCCAGCCTTCGTCAACTTCGGGTCCCGCTCCTTCTACCACCACACCTTCGGTGAAACCCTACGGTGACGTGGACCTCTCTAAATTTAGAATTTTGTTAAAGGGTCGCCTGGGTCCTTTACACGAAGATCAAGGCAAAGCACCTATTAAGGAACGCTTGGGACCGTTGAAGGAACCTCGAGCAACCATCCAGACCGAGGGTCGTACGCGCATCCTAACAAGTTGATTCCCGTAACTACCCACGTGGAGATGCCTGCACAAAACCAGGAGCTCGTTAAAATTTTATCCTCACACAGGTGTGATTCCAAACGTGTGACTCTTGCTAAAGCCAATAAAGCGCTACCTATTCAGAAGAAGACACGTCGAACAGACGACAACATTCCATTTGAGAAATCAAACCAACAGTCGATAGGTTGCTCTGACCGCAACGTTGATGAGTTGTACTATCGGGCTGGGGGTACGAATAAATCTCAAAAGAGAAGTACCCGGGAAGTGGACTCCTACTGTCCGTATACCAAACTTATCAGGGCAGTATTATCAGTGTGTAGCTGACCCAAGACCGCTCCATAAAGGGTCTTGGTATTTGAAAGGATCTAAACCAGAACATCCAAGTCCAAACCAAGGCGTTTCTATAGAAAAAGATCAGCTGCGCAAGATGATGAGCTCCCAAAGGTCACCATCAATATGGTCGATAAGAAGAAGTCAACGCGAAGTTTCAATCCCTGACATTTTTCGAACATATCCCAACGTATAACTCGGTTACACGTGGGAACTACTAGGCATAGGGACTATCAGAGGATGAATAGAAGATTATCCTCGGAAGATGAAGCATCAGATACGAACTCTGCCATCGCTTCTGATAATACAGTGTCCAGCATAGGACAATCCCGCGAGGCGTTTATGGTCAACACGGAGCAAATGGCCAAAATCATCGAAGATACCTTGGCTAAGCAAAAAAGAGAACTTCAAGTTCGAAATAAAAATGGCTATGTTGCGAATGAGGGAAGAGCATGATCAAGAGATCTGAGCCTTGTCGAATCAGATAGGTGAATCCAATCATTGCAACAATATTAGTCAAGCAGCTAGCGATTCAGATGTGGATGAACATCTCGATGCAGATAACCCTCCCGTTGACAAAAACGCTGGGAGTGGCCCTACTGAGAATAACAACGTCAGGGGTGGTCCCGCCAATAATAACAACACTAGGGGTAGCCCTATTATTCCTCCTCAAAATCAACCAAGGAAGGATACGAGTGAGGATAAAAAGATAAAAGACCTCGAGAGCAAAGTCAACGCTCTGATGTCTACTCGAGAGGTGAAGAAGACCGGTATTCTGTGTCCTTACCCAAGAGAGTGTGATTCGATACCGTATTTTGTGAAGTTCAACCTGATCAACTTTACGCCATTTGACGGAAAGGGTTCCCCGGCTCAGTATCTAATCTACTTTAAGTCTCACTTGGGTGATTTCTGGGAATGAATCCCTGATGGTCCGGTCATTCGTCGGCACCCTTCACGGAGCTGCCTTCGATTGGTACCGTCATCTCAAACCTGAAAGCATCAACAGCTGGGACGACCTGGAGAACCTGTTCCTCACTCACTTTTTTGATGATGACGCCTAGGTGTCAATCAGGACACTCTTCGATGAGAAATAGATATATGACGAGACGGTCGACAACTTCGTCAAGCGCTTCCAGAATAAAGCGATGAACTGCCGAGATCCGATCACAGAGGACTTTATCCTCCAAACCTGTCATAACAACCACTCTTTGGATGTGTTGGAAGTTATGGGAGTGGCACTGTGCAGCACTTAGAAAGAGTTGAAAGTACGCGGAGAGAAAGCCGAGCGCTTCCTCAGAAGGAAGAAAGCCGAGAGAAACCAACCGACGGCTAACCCTCCAAACTCAATCTTCATCTCCCGTGGTAAGGGAAAGGCGCTTACAGTAGTTATTGATGTTAATCAGACATCGCAACAACAACCCCGAAGACAGCAAAAAACTTTGGATCCGAGACTCCAAAAGGAGTACCCCTTCAAGGATGAAGACGTTCCAGCCATTTCTGAGTCCCTCCTTAAAAATAACAAGATCAAGTTACCACCTATTGCAGATCAGGAGGAAGCTGATAATACTGCGGATCCGAAGTACTGTGCGTACCACAGGAGGATCCTTCATCCTACCAAGGCTTGCTTCGCTCTCAAGAATAGCATCCAAACCTTGGTTGAAGCCGGCGTCATAATGCTCAATTAAGTTGAATGAAGACTCCGATAAGTATAAGAGTATAAACTGCTCCTTCCGACACTCCAAAGAGTATACGAGTATAAACTGCTTCTCAATACTCCAATAGGTATACGAGTCTAAACTGTTTCCTTTCTTTCACAGAAAGTTCCTGAAAGAATATCGTATATGATATTCTTAAGGATAACCCGACCATTCAGCTAAGTACAATGTTAGACCCAGTTTCACAAAGAAAACTAGGGGTGAATGTAATGGGAAGTTCCCGGAAGAATGTTATGTATAATATTCTTAGAGATAACCCGGTCACTACAAGAAGGTGATGAATAAGAAACTCTCACACAAACTCCTGCTACGTCGGTGCACTCGACACCCCCATTTTTAGAGTCCGGACATAGTACTCAGAATTTTAGTCTCCTGATCATTGACAATTGTCAAACCCCTTCGTGTTAAGTATTTGTCACTTAACACCAGGGACTCTCTTCGAGTGATTTGTACGAATTAACACTCCTATTATAATTTGTACTACCACTCTCACTATTCATTTGGTCAAACATTCCTATAGTTAGGACCATAACCAAAGCCAAAATCTCCTCTCTATTCCTTTCATGAACGAGAGATTCACTTTCAAATCGAATGATCAAACCTTCCTACAGTTAGGGTCACCTCAAACTCTTGCTTGGTCAAACATTCCTACAGTTAGGGCCAAAACCATAATTCACTCTCGATAAAATGAGAAATTTACCTTTAGTTCGGTAATCAAACCTTCCGAAAGTTAGGATTATCCAAATCTTTTCGATTCTCAGAGTGAAGATCCCACTCTTAGTTTCACTCTTCATATTCTCGAGGTGGAGATCCCACTTCAAGTCTCCTTTACAACTGGAGATAGAATATAAAATTTTTTCTCTTCGGTTATGGGAGATAGAATATAAAATTCTTCCTCTCCTATTTTGGGTTCGTCTTTGCCCCAAGAGAATACATCATCCTTCAACTCCAAAATCCGTGCTTCACACATGCGGAGAATTTTATCATGAATTCTAAGAAGGGATAAGTCAACGCCTAACACGCGTTACCGGTTTAGTCTTTCACCGATTAAAGAAGACACCATAATCCAAGTCTGTGGAATTTTATCCCGAATCCTAAGAAGGGATAAGTCAACGCCTAACACACGTTGTCGGTTTAGTCTTTCACTGATTGAAGAAGACATCAGAATCTAAGTCTGAGGAAGTTTATCTTGAAGCCTAAGTAGGAATAAGTCAGCGCCTAACACGCGTTGTCGGTTAGTCTTTGATCGTAAAAAGGACGAAAACCTACATATTCGACATTGTGGTAGGTGGTTATTCATAACGCCAAAATCCGTACCTTACACGCTTGGGGAATTTTATCCCGAATCCTAAAAAGCGATAAGTCAACGCCTAACACGCGTTGCTGGTTTATTCTTTCACTGATTGAAGAAGACACCAGAATCCAAGTCTGGAGAAGTTTATCTTGAAGTCTAAGTAGGGATAAGTCAGTGCCTAACACGTGTTACCGGTTAGTCTTTGACCGTAAAACGGACGAAAGCCTACATATTCGACATTGTGGCAGGTGGTTATTCATAACGCCAAAATCTGTGCCTTACACGTGCGGGGAATTTTATCCCTAATCCTAAGAAGGGATAAGTCAACGCCTAACACGCGTTGCCAGTTTAGTCTTTCACCGATTGAAGAAGAAACCAGAATCCACGTCTGGGAAAGTTTATCCCGAAACCTAAGTAGGGATAAGTCAGCGCCTAACACGCGTTGCCGGTTAGTCTTTGACCGTAAAAAGGATGAAAGCCCACATATTCGACATTGTGCCAAGTGGTTATTCATAACGCCAAAATCCATGCCTCACACGCGTGGGGAATTTTATCCTGAATCCTAAGTAGGGATAAGTCAGCGTCTAACACGCGTTGCCGGTTTAGTCTTTCATCGATTATAAAAGACACCATAATCCAAGTCTGTGGACTTTTATCCCGAAGCCTAAGTAGGGATAAGTCAACGCCTAACACGCGTTACCGGATAGTCTATTCTCGTAAGAAGGACAAAGTCTATGTATTTAATATCATAGCACTAAGTCTAAGAGAGTTAACTCTTTTAGCACAACGTTACATGCGAAACGGACTTAGACAATCTGCATGCTAGCCCGACTCAAACGGTAGTCGGTAAAGGCTCATCAAATCCGTTGATGGCTGAGGGTTTGCTAAAAATCCTATATATATAAAAGTCATTAACGTACCAGCTTTACTAGTTGGTCTCATGACTTATGCATCCGACAACTTCAAGATAAGATCCATACCTACAAACGAAACAACTTTAATAGTTGGTCCTGCAACCCGACATTTGGAACCGCTACACTCTAACAACGGGCAATCCAAAACCCTAAGATCAACGCCAGTCAACGCGTAACCCTAGGTCAACGCCAGTCAACGTCGGGCGATCCGAAACCCTAAGGTCAACACCAGTCAACACGTAACCCTAGGTTAACGCCAGTCAACACGTTACGATGAAAGTTAATGCCAGGCGATACGAAACCCTAAGGCCAACACTGGTCAACGTGTAACCCTACGTCAACGCCAGTCAACATGTT
This sequence comes from Asparagus officinalis, assembly GCF_001876935.1. Taxonomy (NCBI): domain Eukaryota; kingdom Viridiplantae; phylum Streptophyta; class Magnoliopsida; order Asparagales; family Asparagaceae; genus Asparagus; species Asparagus officinalis. Next base: position 91,970,828 of record NC_033797.1, on the reverse strand, counting down.
GCGATGAAAAGTCAACGACGGACGATCCGAAACCCTAAGGTCAACGCCGGTCAACGCGTAATCCTAGGTCAACGTCAGTCAACGCGTTGCGATGAAAAGTCAATGCCAGGCGATCCGAAACCCTAAAGTCAATGTTGTTCAACGTGTAGCCCTAAGTCAATATATTATGATAGAGATAGTCAGTTCTAAGTCAACTCGATGACACGAGCTAAAATCAATTCACAGATTTTTTTGATTCGAGACTTCGACGACGGCCAGACGATAAACACAGTACCGAAAGAATTCTAGCTATTCATATTGAATAGACTAAAAATCAAAGGAGTCAAGAGTCAAAACTAACTACAGATCCTCTTACACCGACTGAAGGTTGGACCGATCACATCCAAAGTATTTCAGGCTCCTCTATAAAAGAAACGATACTGGAACACTTTGGAAGGGGTATCTGTAGGCGTCAAAAATTACCTATAGGTTCCCGCACGCGGCTCGAGATAGAGAAAAGATGATGAACGTTGCTATCCGAGTCACAAAAGCTTATTTGATGTCGACAAGTGCATGAAGTGAATCAACGGACCATGTGAAGCAACGGAACTTCAGAATAACCAAACACGAACTGATCGGGAGCTACATGTCGCTTACAAAAGACGAAGAACCCATCGTGTCCCGTTTACTTCACATATGATTCAACCATGGGAGCTTATACATCTCCTCATTAGCTTTCCAACGCATCTTGAACCAAGTAATTCTGAGTTTAGACGATAAAGATACGTTGGAAACGGATGGAACGTGTAAACCAAGTTCAGGCCAAAAGTTTGGCCAAGACACCAAGTGGTATCTCGGCCAATGCTTGGCCGATACACCAAATGGTGTCTCGGGCGAAGCATGGCCGAGACACCCACGGGTGTCCGCAGTCCCCGAAATCTGTTTTTGGCTATTTTGAGCCATTTTTCGACCGTTAACCATCTGGATTTGTTCCAACTGATAAGATATCATCCAAGAACGTGGTTAAGTGGTTACAACTGAGGATAAGAATGAATCAACCATTCTTATCCGAAAATAGAGCTCCCGAAGCCTATAAATACAGCCCAGGGCCTTCATTTTTTCAGGTCTAGAATTCTCGAGCGTCGGCGAAGCCCTGCTGAATTGAGGACTGAAGAGCCACGAATTTCAGAGAGGAGGAGGAGACTTTAGCGAATTCTTCAGCATAAAGAAGAGGAGTTCGTCAGATCTGCAGCCCGGTTCTTTGCCTTGAGATTGTCCTGTTGTGGTGATCTCGAGAAGAGTGATTATCTCGCTGTTGCCAAGATAATTGCTTCGGTTTCTTGATTCCTTCGCGAATCAACGAAACTCCGGATCTGATCTGATCGTTCGGTTGTCCACGGATTAACCCCGACACAGACAAAGATCCCACGCAAGCAGAAGACCGATAAACGATCTCTGCGTTTGTTTTGACGAGAATTGTACTTTTTATTTTCATTGTGTAAGAGTCTTATAAAAAGACTATCTTTTTATTTTCATTGTAATGACTGAAGTTGTAATGAATACCTCAATGAAAAAAATAATTTTCTCCCCAAACAGTTATAAGGTCATAAAAATGGGACAGGTTAACTATATGGGGGATGGGTAATTTTATCCGCACGCTTTTTTCTAACACTTTCAGGGATTTTATACAAATAAAACAATAGGGCACTTAAGTGCAAGGTTTTATAGCTGGGGATATTAAAGTGCAACAACAATGAAACTATAGTGTATTTAAGTGTGATTTAGCCTTTTCTTATTCATGTAAAACTTATGGGTTAATGTTGTTACGGAATTTTTTTTTTTTTTTTTTTTTTTTTGGTAAATAAAAAATTTTTTTTTTTTTTTTTTTTTTTTTGGTAAATGAAAAATTTTATTCATCAACCAATATGAAAGAATATATACATCAAGAATCTCATCACATTTTGTGAGATGACAATGATTTGTATCTAGGGATCAAAAAAGAAGAAAATTTATACACCTGATATGCTCAAAATCATTTCTACAGGTTTATGCATCTCCTGGCTTGCTGCTGTTTCAGAACAACTGACACTGCCTGGCAGTGCACCATCCGACATCAGTTTGCATATTGCTATGCTTATAAAGAGATCAACCAATTTTTGTAATACCATGGCATCTCACTATTGAGGATAACTGACATTAAGTCCATTTTGATGCATTTGATAATTTGCTCCACACTCCTATAAGACTGCTTAAAAATCCTTCCGTTACGTTCCAGCCATATGTTGTAAATTGAGGAGGTGAGAGCCATCCTTTTGACATTGATCTTAAATTCTTTCCTCCTTTGGTTAGCTTCATACCATCCTATCAACAGGTTCCAGTCACAGCTTTTCCAATGGAATTGCAACCAGTTCATTATTGCATTCCATATGTCTGTCGAAAATTTGCATTCAAAGAATATGTGATTACGAGTTTCAGATCCTGACCCTGCGCATAGCACACACTTGTTGATTTGAATGATCCCTCTTTTCAGCAGCTTATCCTGAGTTAGTAATCTATCTTGAACTGCTAACCAGGAAATAAAAGAGTGCTTAGGGTAGTTTAGCTTTCCCCAAATTGTGATACTCCATGATACTGGCACTCTGTTTGTAATAGGAATAAGAGCATGGTATAAATCTGACAGGCTGATTTGTGAGCTCTTGCGACAAGAGTTAATTAGGCTAATTAGATTATCCACTCCTCCACAATAATCCAGAGCTTGGTTTCTGATTTTCAGCAGTTGCTTCCATAACCAGGAATCATTGTTTCTGATTTCCACTTGCCATACATTCATGTTCCTGAGATATGTACCATGGACCCATTTTACCCATAGAAGTTCTTTGTTAGTGTGTATGTCCCATAGAGTCTTTAAAGCTGCAGCCTTGTTCCATATGATTGAGGAAAAAATCCCCAGTCCACCATACTTTTTATCTGTGCAGGTTCTTTCCCAGGATACCAAAGGATTTTTTCCCCAAAGAAAATTTCTACAAAGATAATCCACCTTTTGGAGCACCTTAATTGGAAGAACATAGCTGGAAGTCCAATATATTTGTATGCCAAGAATGACACTTTTGATGATCTGTAACCTGCCTGCATAAGACAGGTTTTTGTGCTTCAAATAATTCTGAAACTGGCTGGAAATTTTTGAGAATAGAGGGGAGCAGTCCATAAATGAGAATAGAGGGGAGCAGTCCAGAAATGTCAATCTCTTGCACACTAGAGGAACCCCTAGGTATTTGATAGGCATTTTCCCTTCAATGAATCCCAGATAGGAGTGAATAGATTCCTTGGCTTCATCATCAACACCTCCATAAAATATAGCACATTTGCTTGGATTTGCTTCTAAGCCAGATACCTCACTGAACTTTGTGACACACTGATATAGCTTCTGAATTGAAGTCAAATCCCCTTTGCTAAATAATAAAAGGTCATCAGCAAAGATTAGGTGTGATATTTTGAGCCTCCCACATTTTGGATGGTATTTGAAGTCCCTGTCTAGCTTCAACAAGTCTAAGCTTCTTGAGAGGTATTCCATGGCTAGGATGAATAGGTATGGGGAGAGAGGATCTCCCTGTCTCAGCCCCCTTTCTCCTTTGAAGTAACCATGTAAAGATCCATTTAATGAGATAGAATATTTAGGAGTACTGATACAAGTCATAATCCTGCTAGTCAGCACTCTTGGGAAACCCAGACCATCCAGCATATCCTCTATGAATTTCCAATTGACAGTGTCGAAAGCCTTTTTGATGTCAATGTTAATCATAGCTCTTGGTGAAATGCTTTTCCTGCCATAGTTCTTTACCAACTCATGAGCTAACAAAATGTTATTTACTATATGCCTTCCTTTTACAAAAGCACATTGAGAATCATTTATCAGCACCCCCATAACAGATTGTATTCTGTTAGCTAGGATTTTTGAAATAATTTTGTATAGGCAATTACAACAGGAAATTGGCCTAAAGTCAGATGGGGAACTTGGGCATTGTACCTTAGGTATGAGTGTGATGGAGGTTGAATTTATAGCTCCCAGTAATTTGCCATTTTTAAAGAAGTCTTCAATTGCAAGTGTAGTCTCCTCTTCAATCACTGGCCATGCAGATTTAAAGAAAGATGCACCATAGCCATCAGGTCCAGGGGACTTGTTATCTGACATGGAGAATACTGCATTCTTGATTTCTTCTCTGGATATAGGTGAGGATAAAATCCTGGCCTGTTCATCATTCAGACAGGGGCCATTTTGAATAATCTTAATGTCTGGAGAGGATACAGTGCTAGCTTTTCCCATCAGGTTTTTATAAAAAGAGATTAGCTCATTAATAATGTCATCTCCCTCTGTGAGTCTGATACCTGAGCTGTTGTATAGGACCAGAATCCTATTTTGATGTCTTTTGGCTTTAAGAATAGAGTGAAAATAGCTTGTGCATCTATCTCCCTTAATGCTCCATTGAATTCTAGCTTTCTGCTGGAGGAAAGACAATTCACAGTTTAGAAGATTATTGTATTTTGAAAGACTTTCTTTTTCCTGACTAATCAACACTGGGTTGAGGGGGTCTTCCTGAAGCTTCCCCTGAATATCCTCCAAAGCAATTTTAGCTCTAAGGACTTGTTCACTTATGTTTCCAAAATGTTTTCTGTTTAAATCTTTCAGGCCATCCCTCAAAAGCTTGAGTTTGGTGACAACAGAAAACATACTGTATCCTTCAATTTTTTTGTTCCATGTAGCAGAGACTGTGGGTAAGAAATTGATATGATTTGTCCACATTTTGAAGAACTTAAAAGGCTTTTTCCTTTGAAGATCATCTTCATAGATTGAGACCACTGCAGGGGAATGGTCAGAAAAATTTGGCAGCAAGAACTCCACATGACTTGAATTGTGAATTTGGATCCATGTATCATTTACTAGAGCTCTGTCTAACCTGCACCACACCCTTGTAGCATGATCCTGTTTATTATTCCAAGTGAAGAAGCTACCCAAAGCTTTCAGATGAGAAAGATTACAGTTATCTATGAAAGATGTAAAATCATTTGTATCTGAATCAGTGAGCACAGAACCTCCCAACTTTTCTTCATTACTAATCATTGTGTTGAAATCCCCACACAATAGCCATGGTAGATTTCCAGTTGTCTGAAATATTTGACAGAGTTCAGCCCATAACTCTTTTCTAATTACCTGATGATTAGAACCATAGATAGCTGACACTATACAATCTGTTCTTCCATCCACTGATTTCACTCGACATGTTATCTGTTGTGGGGAAGCATGAGTAATCTGAACATCCAGAATATCAGAGTTCCATAAAATAATGATTCTGGCTTTCTCTGAGTTTGTCACATTAGAATGCCACTTCCAGTCTACAGCAATTCTTTTAATCACACTAGGAATTTTAGTGTCCTTCAATTTAGTTTCCAAAAGAGCAATGAAAGAGAGATGATTTTGAAATAGATGCTGTTTCACCATGTGTTGTTTAGGGGATTTATTCAGACCCCTAACATTCCAAAAAGACCAGTTCATTATTTTGTTTCACCTCTATTTAAAATAGAGGGATCCATCTCATTAACTATGTCAACCAAAGGGGAAAAAGAATTAATAGCATTCATTCTGTTTTTCCCTTTTTTAACATTCATCCAGGAATTTTCAGACCCTTGTCTGTTGGAACCATAAGCTGAGGATATAACATGCATATGAGTGGAACCAGCAGACCCTAAATTCAAGAATGATGCTGACTTTTCCATAGTGTTCTGAACTGTTGGCAAAGCATGGTTTGCTCCAGCTGAAGTGGAGTGAGATTCTTTTTCAGACTGGCTTTGCAATTGTGTATTCTGAGCTGCCGGCAAAACATGCACAGCATGCACTGATTTTCCAGACTGGGTTTGCTTTTCATCCATAGTCTTAGCAACCATTGTTTCTAGAGTATTTTCAGACTGGCTTTGCAATTGTGTATTCTGAACTGCTGGCAAGACATGCACAGCATGCACAGAATTTCCAGACTGGCCAGAATTATTGCTCACTTGAACATTGCAGTTATTTACAGAAACCTGCTTAGGAACCCATCTCTGAATTCTTTGTTGCCTTCTGCATACTTACGGAATTTAAGTATAAAAAACTCATAACTTCATGAGGTTTTCTGAAATTCACAAAATTATTAGTGGTTTAGTAAGAGTTTTAAGGATTTTGGGAGTTTACTTCAAAATGGTAAATTTTATTGGAGGTTTAGTGTAATCTAAATCAAAGATGGCATACTATATTTTTAACTTCCAAGAATTTAGATTTTCAAATTAAAAATCGGTAGAGTTACACGTGGGCTATTTGAAATTAATATTTTGAACGATTTCAATATTCTTTTAATCAATGGACGAACAATATTTTCTTTTTTATGAAAATCCCGATTTGACCACAAAACATATATGCATAAACCACGTTGAAATGATTAAATATTTTATTTTTAGAAAGTTTATTTATAGCAGCTCACATCAAATGTTACGCATCTTCAGTTTGAAATTTTAAAATTTTATTAGATTATTTGAAGTTGATTCAAGCAAAGATCAATCAACTAGGAGTTTTTTTCTATCAAATATGTTTTCACGACCAAGTTAAATATTTTTGGTAATGATTACGCTAAATCTGAAGTGGCTTCAAATGAAGAACTCATCAAAAGATAATTTCTATAGACTTTTGCTCTTTGATAAAATGTATTCCTGTACATCCTTGTCAGCACCCCGCACCTCCGCCTTCTTTCTCATGAGTGGTCTAACCTCATCATCTTCTTTTTAATATTTAATTGACGGAACAAAATTTGAGAGTAAGATGGAATTTGAGAAATAGAGAATAAAGATAGAGTTAGACACTTATGGGACTACTAAATAATGATGGTCCCATAAAACTGTTATTAAGGTGCATTGAGCTGATAATGTTTTGAGTTCACTGAAAATTAAAATCAAGTATAATTAACTGATGATAAGATTTGATCAATTAACTCATACAATATTTTATAAAAAATCATAAAATAAATCCATTACTATTGATTGCTTTAAATTTTAAAAGACTAACAAAAACCAATAAAAATATAAAAAAATATGCTAAATATCAAAAGAAAACCATTAATTTGGGATGAGTGTTGTTGATGTTAAATAACCAAATAGTCAAATATATGAGGGTGAGGTTGATTAGGGGCCAGTCACTTCTCCGAATATCTGGTTTTGAGTGTAGTAGCTTTCCAGTCTGCACAAATAGCAACTTGTGAGAGGACGAAGCTTAGTTCCCCCATTGTACCTCCGACGATCAAGTTAGCTGGTGAACTTGAGTGCGAAAATGAAGAATTACGTGAGTTCTTCTGTGTAGTGCAGCATAATTAGTAGATATTGCTTGAAAAAATAGCCAGCTTAGAAATCCTAGAAGAGGTCCTTCCTATGTAGAGAATAGTACCTATATTTGTAGTGGTGCTGAAAGGGTAGAACCATCATTTCGAGCAAGCACAGGATGGTGAAAAATAAGCATAGGCCGGCGGCTGCTGTAGGCGTCTAAAATTACCTATAAGTTCCCGCATGCAACTCAAAACAAAGACTAGACGAGTCAAGAAGGTTCACTCAGTCAACACGCACGCGTCAATCAGCTCGCACGCTTTGGTCAACACGCGCACGTCAATCAGCTCGCGCTCGTCGGTCAACACGCGCGCGTCAATCTGTTCATGCGCGTCAGTCAACACGCTGTAGGTTGGAAAAATTGCAATGAAGAGGACAAAAGAAAATTGACTTGTATTTCTTTGATTCCGGTTACAATTCGATTACAAAAGAGAAGAGAACGAATTTGGTTCTCCCCTTTGTTTAAAACTGGGTTCTTCTCGGTAGCGATGGAGTGCCTCATTCGATTGCTTGCGTCAAAATTGCTCTCCGTTGACGATCTGACCATCTCTTATCTCGTGGGAACAATGAACTTCTGTGGAAAGTTTGATGGGTAACTCTTAACGAGTTTAAGAACTCTGGACGAGTTAGAACTCTGTGAAGAGAGTTGTTAGAACCGAAAATTCGGTTAATAACCAAGCAGATATTCTGTTGTTGAAGAATCTCCTTAGATTTGATTTTCTGAATTTAATTCAAATCCTCTATCTCCAAGAGATCCGCCTCTCCTGCCTCTCTGTGCGGTTGAGATCCTCAGGAATTCTCTCTGTTGTTGCCTCTCCATTCCAAAAAGCCAGCCCTTAACTCAGTTGAGTTTGTTGAGTTTTTATAGGTGGATAAGAGGTTGTAACTGACCTCTAAATCCGCTCCTAAGTGGGCGTGATTTCCTCAGATCGTGGGGAAACAGTTCTGAACCCAATCTAGCGTTCAGAACCCAACGTCGCCTCTTAGAGCAGTAGGTCGTGCAGGTGTCAGCTACTGTGTAAGAGCAGCCTCTGCCTGCTTCATCCACTGTAGCTACTTCACCTACCGTGTTGATGAAGATCTCACTTACATCAACAGAGGCGAGGCCCAGCACGTCTCAGGCAAGGGCAATGATGGCTTTGACCTCGAGCCCATCACAATTGAATGTTTCTACCGCTTCTGCAGCTTCAGCGCCTGGATCCCCTACACCAATTTCAATGGCTCTGGGAGCATCCTCAAGTCTTGCGGGCGCACCTGAGTTCCTTCAAATCTCCTTGGTGTATTTGAATAGCCTCGCAAAGAAGGTAATTGAATATGTGGTGAGTGGTCAGGGAACTTTCATTTCTTTCCGACCTCTTCTAGAGGCAGGCTTAAACGGAGTTAGAAATGTGGGAAACACTCCGTGGTTCGAGCGCTGTGCTGAGATTATCCTTCGTTTGGAAGAACGATTACAGCATTTTGAGGCCCTGGGTCGCAGAGAGCTTCAGCCAGAGATCGTGTCCACTTTAGCCAGTCTTCAGGTTGCAGAAGTGGCTCGTCGGGAGGCAATAGAGCGGGACTTGGCTGAAAGAGAACGTCAAATCATGGAGCTTCGCGAGCGTAATATTCAGAAGCGAGAAGAGTTAGAACGCTCGACTACTTCAATGGATTCGCTTCGTGATAGACTTGTCGAAGCTGAGGCTGAAGTCCTGTGATTAAAGGCTGAACTTGCCCGCGAAGAAAATGTTGTCAATATCCTTAGCACCCAAAACGCTACTAGCGCTTTGGAATATCACACGCAGGCTCGAGCTTTGGAACAGGCCAGAAACGAAGCAGGGGCTATCATCACACCCAGTGAGGAAGAACTCCGGGCAAAGGCTGAAGCCCTGGTGCGAACCACTCACGAGGAGGAGCTAACTGAAGTTAGGACCCAACTTGTTTCTTTTGATTTGATGCACGAGTGAATTTTGCACTTGTAATGTTCTTTTGGTAAGAACAAGTTTGTCTTGTATCACTTTCTTTTGGTTCTTGAATAAAAAGTGATATTGATTCCTCATTGTTTCTTGCATTTATCGTGTTTTGATTTTAAGCAACAAATTATGAGATATACCTGAGATGTATTCCCGATTTAGAATAGATCTCCACCATGATTCTAGTGCAGAAAACTCTCTTTATTATCGTTTAAGATAACTCCAGAAAGTTTCAAACTGCTGAGGATTAATATTTATTATTTTCCCGTGATGGGGTTGACTAGTAGAATTCTTACTGTGTTATTTTTTGCTTGGAACACTAAAAGAAGTCTATAAACGCCAGAGGCATAGCTTTTTTACTTGGCAGGGGGAATATTGCGATCAGGGCAATTTTGAGGACTTATCGCTCTATTGACGAGAATCGATAAGTTGATTTTGTCAGAGGTGTAATTTTAACGTGACAGGAGAAATATTACGATCAGGGCAATTTTGAGGACTTATCGCTCTTTTGACGAGAATCGATAAGTTGATTATGTCAGAGGTGTAATTTTAACGTGACAGGAGAAATATTACGATCAGGGCAATTTTGAGGACTTATCGCTCTATTGACGAGAATCGATAAGTTGATTTTGTCAGAGGTGTGATGTTAACATGACAGGAGAAATATTGCGATCAGGGCAATTTTGAAGACTTATCGCTCTATTAACGAGAATCGACAAGTGGATTCTGACAGAGGAGCTATAGTCGCATTGGTATTAATGCCAGCTAAACTTAGACTCTGTAGGGATGATGATCGCCTGGGATTCAATAATATCCCGATGAGAATTTAGACTCTGCTGATGAGATACAGAGGTTTAAAAGCACTATGTTGAAAGAATCCATGAACTTAGAGGATAAGTATCAAGGGTAGATTCTTCATTTGGAAAAGTTGCAACGCTAAGGTGACTCTTGCGTTTGAGGTACGAAACGCGAGGTTAAGAACCTTCATAACGCTGGTCTGAGCCTAGCGTTTGAACGCGGGTGTGAACTTCGCGTTGAGACTAAAGTCTTAACTGACTTTATCTAAAAACGCAAAAGATTTACGTTTTAAAATATAAAACGGTTGGGATTCTCTTAGAATCCCGAACCATCTTAACAGCTTGATGGCTGTTATAAATAGACCTGAGTGGTCATGTCAAGAGTCATTCGATTCTTTCCACTTTTGGCTATTTCCAAGAACGAGAACTCTCGTTTGGTCTCGACGAAATCTCCGACGAACTTCGTCTCCTTTGATCAATGACGCTTCCTCTGACCGATCATGTCGATGGCGTCGCGAAGAGTGGGTTCTGATCCCAAGAAAATCGCTGGAGCGACTTCCGAAACATCGTCGGCTGAGGACGCCGGCGCTGTTCTTGTTCCTGCGGGAACATCGCCGTCACCGTCACCGTTGCAGGGGGCTCCCTGTCGTGGTAAGTGTTGACCGAAATAACTTGTCTTGGAAAGTTCTCTGAAAACCCTAGATGGGTTCTTGATAACGAGGAAGATGACCCGTTTCTGTTCTATGAAAACGCGAAATTAGGATTCTCTGTGGATCTCGACTCTCGCGTTTAGATTTTTCAACCCGAGGTTCGATTCTCGTGTTTGAGATTTCTGACACGAGGCTCGACCTTCGCGTTTAAGATTTTTGGACACGAGGCTCGACCTTCGCGTTTTTCAAATTCTGTATTTATGTCGACAGCTCGTTTTTAGCTGCTAATCTCTGCCTTTTTGATTGTGCAGTGCTTTTCCCAAACGTGCCCCTTTCACAAGAGCAACATTTTGGATATATCGGCGGTCCTGATGCAAATGAAGCCTTCAGTCTTCAGGACAGAATTCCACTGTGCACTTTTCCTGATTCGGAGAGAACGGACATGATTAAATTCCCCCGATGCTCTACTCTCAGAATTTTAATCACTGACTTGGACATGGAGACCCCTATCGTTCGTGCTCAGTTTCCCAAACCAACATTCATATTCGGAGATCGTATAGCAATCGATGACCATATTATACATGTAGAGGACTCAAAGTTGCTGCGGAGAGTTGATAATCGCTTCTTATTCCTCCCCAACATGAAGAGGATGTATTCGATATCCTACTTTTTGAATGTGAGCTGTCGCCGGGGTTTGACTTTTGACATAGTCAAGGAGAAAGAGAATGTGTCACTTGGATCTGGTCGGCGAACTCGTACCCAAATCGGGGGACAACTCAAGGGGTTGAGACCCAGCTTATTCGAGAAGAAGGATCTCGTTTCGGAGATGTCGCGTCCAGCGAATGTATTCATTCATCAACTCATTGCAGCTCAGGGTGAATTCTCTACCCAAATGTTCAGGTCCCCCGGATGGGTTTGTTCCGGAGAAGAAGGCTGATGGACCCGTATGGTTGACTTCGTTCTTGAGGAGCTTAAGGAGTCACTCGCTCAATCAGGTCTCACAATTCCCGTGCTAGCTACTCGACGGGGGGTTGTGCAAAGCCATCATAATTTCTTCGCTATATTGGAGAAATATAACCCGGACAGCTACACATTCTTCACACCCATAGGGGAATTGGGTTTTGCTCTACACGAGATGCAAGCGGTATCGGGGTTGCCGTTGGGTAAAATGTGATACAAAGAATTCATCCCTACCACCGAGGAGCTTTCCCTGTTGAGGGTGGCGCATCCAGAAGTCTATTCTACTTTCTGGGAGCTGATGTGCCACTTCCATATATGTGCTCAAGTCATCGGAATGCGCGGAGGGGGGATTATGCATGTTGTGTGGGCGGAATACCTCTTTCAGAACTTGAACTGGAAAGACATAGTTGTATCTCGTGTTGCAGCCATTTCTCTTAAGGATGCTAAAACCCGAATTAAAGCTTCCAGCGCTACTTACAAGACAGAGCTTGTAGAGGATGACTTTGAAGCTGGTGTTGACTTTGAGAGTTTCCACCACCAAGCCACAGTTCCTATTTCTGACACGGCACTTCTTGCAGGCTTCTTCATGATTTGGTTGAAACGGTGCGTAGTACCGTCAAAACCAGTAGAGGCAATATTAGCTGAGGTTGTGTACCCAGCTGTTTTGCTAGCGCATAGGAGACCTATGAGTCTTCTCACTGCTATGGTAAGCTGCATGCAGAGCGGCTTATGGATGTTGACCTCCGAACTTCTCGGAGCCCCGGGCGTTAAGGTTGCTGGGAAGAAAGTTAAGAAGGCTTCTCCACCACGTGTACCAATGCCGTATACGTATTTGGTGGCCTGGTTCGTATTGCATTGCCCTTCATTGATGACGGGAGTATCTGAGGGCGATGATGCTTATGTTCCCTTTGTACAGAGGTTGGAGTCGGCCACGTGGACTAATTCTTATATAGTCAGGGCTCGGCAGCCTTTGTCTCGGGGAGACAATTATAAAATTTTCTGTTGTGCCCTTAATTTCGACGGAGCTAAAGAGAATGCCAACTTTTCAGACATTCTTTTTGAGGGTTCGTCTTCATTAGAAGAGGGCACTTTCAGATGGCTTCTCATGATCAGATTAGGCTATCTGGTGTACCGCTTGAGGGAGAAGTGTATCATTGAGCCTTACACACCTTCTAGATTCGCCAGACAATTCGGATATGATCAACTTTATGTTGGTAATCCCAATCCGACATTGGCCCAAATAGAGAATCTGTATGAAGGGGCTCGTGCGTGGTTCTTCTTCTCTGCCGGAGGGACTCATGCACACTTTACCTTGCCCAATTCACCGCCTGGCTGTTCTACCATTGTGGACTTTCGCGACTGGTTTGATGAAGTTTCTCGAATCCCAGAATACGATATTCATACTTCATGCATAAGCGAGATTCAGGAACTGTATAGATCGAGAAGTCGTTCTACCAAGAGTCGTTTACCAGGAATAGAGGAGTATCTCTCCTGTGAACAAGAGGCGGCCGGAACAGTTGAAGCCTCACAGGAGTTGCCTACCATTGAGCCTTCTGGGGAAGAGATTCATGCAGGAACTGAAGAAGGGTTGCCAACTGCGGATTCCCCTGAAGATAAGGCGGCTGAGGGAATTCCTGTAGAGACCCCTACTCCTGAACTTCGTTCTTTGAGATCGGGTAAGAAGGCCCTTACTGCGGCAGAAGAAGGTGAATATGACAGGAGAACTCACAAGAGAAAGCCTGTCACCGCCAAGAACTCTAAGAGGGCTAAATTGATGGGGGACGCGATGAAGTCTGCACCTGTTGGACTTCCCGAGAACAAAGAGGCTGTCGCGCCTCAAGCTGCTCCTCCCGATCTTGAAACGACAACAGATGAGCAGGAACCGACAACCTCAGGCTCAGTGCCAAATACGACCGAAAAGTCATCATCTGAAGTCGCGCACATCTCCACTCGCACTGATTACGCGAATTGCTTTATTTATCCGAGTGCTCCACCCCCAAGCTCAGAAACTTTGAGGAAGCTCATCGAACAATTAGAGCATTGGATGCGGATGACTATTGATGTAGTTAGTCTCGGGGACGTGGGTTTCAAGGTTTTTGAACCCCACCTGCTGAAGTGTCTTGCAAAGATCGGGAACCAGGGGAATGCATTGTGGACCGAGAATTGTTGCGAGAGCATCGTTATTCTGAAATATGAATTAGAATTCCTTTCAATGCTGCAGCGCGATGACATAGGGCCAGAAGTGGATCAGGCTCTTTCTCAGGCCAAAGCTTTAAAAACACAACACCAAGAGGCTCTTCAGAAAAGTCTGTCTGAGACAGAATCTCGTATCGCCAACCTGCGTGGGGAACATATCCAAGTACAAGGGGACATGGGCAATTTTGTCGTGGGTCTCCGGGATACTGCAGCAGAACTTACTCGTGCTGATATTGAGCTATATTAGATAAATGCTCAGCTAGCTGGTGATATGGAAGTTCTAAAAGGGTTAGCTACTTACTGCGACGGACTTCTCTATGGCTATTGCGATGAACTTGTTATTGCCGACAAGATTAGGAGAGAGATTGCAGAAGTAGTAGCAAATGAAGAGGAGCTCAAGAGCAAGATAACAGATGGAGTGAAAAAGGCTCGTGTGGATAAAATATCAGCTTTGAAGTCTAAGCTCACGTCTTTTAAGCTGATGGGCCCCAACGCTTAGAATTTGGATTGATTTTAGAGGAGGGAATAAGTTTTTATCATTTTCATTTCGATTGTCTTCATCTTGTATTCAAATTAACAATATTGAATGAAAATGATATCATTTTGGCTTTCATCATCTCTTTTGTTGAAATATGATTCAAGACAATGAAAAATAATGCGAATGCTATCGAAATTCTCTTTATTAATTATTTAGAATAATTCCAGAAAATTTCAATCGTCAGAGGTATAGTGTTAACATGACGAAATACAAGATAGAATTACACTATAAATAGGCAACCCCCAGCCTGATTTAGCTGGGGTTTAGGGGGCTACATGATCTACGGGAAGTATCTCTTAAGGAACTTCCCATTAATTGGTATCATAAGCCTGTCTCCTTTTTGATTGATGAGGCGATACACTCCGTTTGAATAGACTGATTCTATTACTAAGGGCCCTTCCCATTTAGGATTGAACTTCCCTTTGGTTTTGTGTGCCATCACCATGGGTCGTCTGTTAGCCAAAACTAAGTCGCCTTTCTTGAAAATCCGTTCCTTAACCTTTTTGTTGTAGGCTTTAGAAATACGGGCTCGATATAACTCAATCTGTTGTTGAGCTTGAAGTCGTTTATCGTTTAAGGCTTCAAGTTCTTGCAGACGTCGTTGATGCTTTTCCTCTTCTGTCAGTCCAGTTGCAATAGTAATTCTCAGGGAAGGGATCTGGATTTCCAATGGTAATACAGCCTCGCATCCGTATACCAAGGAGAATGGTGTAGCTCTTGTAGGGGTTTTCACCGTCGTGCGGTAAGCCCACAGACATTCACTGAGTCTTTCCTCCCAATCACGCCGGTTCTTGGAAACAAACTTTTTGAGAAGCTTCACTATGGTTTTGTTGAAAGCCTCTGCAAGACCATTCGCTGGCGGATAATATGCCGTAGATGCGACACTTTGGATTCTGAATCTCTCACAAAATCTCTGAAACCCAAATCTGACGAATTGTGTTCTGTTGTCGTGCACTATTTGCCTCGGGACTCCAAAACGGTAGATGACATGATGCTTGATGAACTTGATTACATTTGAAGTCTTGACTTCTTTCAATAGGATTGCCTCCGCCCATTTGGAGAAATAGTCGGTCACAGCTAGAATGAACCTGTGTCCCTTGGATGTCGGAGTAGAAATTAGTCCCATAATATCCATGCCCCACATTTCGAAGGGCCAGGACGCCGATGTGGGGTGTAAGTTCCCCGGTACTTAGTGGATGAAGTCCCCATGAATTTGGCATGCGTGATAACGTTTAGCATAGTCAACCGTATCTGAGAACATCTTTGGCCAATAATAGCCGATTTGTCAGAGGCGATCCCCTAATTTAGCTCCGGGCTGATGAGCTCTACACATTCCGTCGTGAGCTTCTTTGAGGGCCTCTCTTGCTTCCTTCCGAGAGAGGCATCGAAGCAAAACTCCATCATGTGACTTACGATACAGGACTTGAGATACTGCATCATAATAGAATCGGAGGGCCTTTCGTTTGACAGAGGCCGCTTCCTTAGGGTCATCGAGCAGAATTCCGTATAGGACGTAATCGATATATGGGAATCTACAATCCCTAGATTCGAACTCCATAGAGGTTGTACAGACTTCCCCTATCGTTGTCTTGTCTGAATTTTCCTCCATAGGAATCTTGGAAAAGTATAGTTTGCGTCCTGCGACTGGAATCATTGTTTCAGTCTCCGGCGGCAATGCTAATGAAGTTGCCAATGAGGCTAAAGCATCTGCATAAGCGTTCTGGGCTCGTGGTAAATATTCGATAAAGAAACCTTCGAACTTTTGAGCTTGCTTTAGCACTGCGAAGTAATACGGGATCAGATCCTCGTGACGTACTTCGTATTCCCCTCGGACTTGATTAACGATGAGCTGAGAGTCACCGTAAGCCTCGAGGTGCTGAATATTAAGTTCTTCAGCAAATTACATTCCTAATAGCAGAGCATTATACTCGGCTACATTGTTGGTGCAAGGTTCGATTAGGGAAAACCCCCTTGGGATTACGTGACCGTTTGGAGAGATTAATACTACTCCTACTCCTGCGGTGATTGCTCCATGAGGGTTTGCTCTAGACGCGCCGTCGAAGAATAACTTCCACACTTGCGTAGCTTCCTGGGTGACGCAAGCTTCAGTGACTTCGTCAGGTAATTCTTCATACAACTTAGACGTTCCTGATACTGGGTGGTCGGCTAAGAAATCTGCCAGCGCTTGACCTTTGACCGCTTTTTGAGGCATGAATTGCATGTCGTATTGTGATAAGAGAATGGCCCACTTTGCGAGTCGGCAATTTAAAGATGTTGGTTTCGTCATCAGAATTCTCAAGGGATTCACCTTAGAGATGACCTGAATTGTTTGTCCAACTAGGTAATATCGCATCTTTTGAATTGCGAATACCAAAGCGAGACATTCTTTTTCGACCGGATTATATCGGTGTTCGGCTCCCATCATGGACCTTCTCAGGTAATCGATGGCTTGCTCTTGACCTTGATCATTGTTCTGGGCTAACAAAGCCCCTAGAGAATGGTCTATGGCTCTCACGTACAACAAGAATGGTTTTCCTGATATCGGGGCCACGAGAACTGGCGGTTGAGTGAGATACCTCTTAATCTCCTCAAATGCTTTTTGACACTCTCCATCCCAGACAAAGGATACTCCTTTCTTCATGAGCTTAGAGAAAGGTTGGCAACGCCCTGAAAGATTTGATATGAATCTTCGAATGTAGGCCAGTCTGCCTTGCAAACCTCTGAGCTCTTTGAGATTCTTCGGAGGTGGCATGTCTTGGATGGCACGCACTTTCTCTGGATCAAGAGAAATTCCCTTGGAGGTAACAATAAATCCCAGGAATTTTTCGCTTGATACTCCGAGGAACGATTTTGTCGGGTTCATCTTCAGTTGATGTGCTCGCATAATCTCGAACATTATCTTCAGATCTGTAAAATGATCACCTTTACATTGGCTCTTTACTGCTATATCATCAATGTAGCACTCGATCTTCTTTCGTAGGTGTTCGTGAAAAATTGTGTTTATTGCACGTTGCTAAGTTGCACCTGCGTTTTTTAGGCCGAAGGGCATCACTGTGTAGCAATACACCCCCAATGGTGTTCTAAAAGCAGTGTGTTTTTCATCTTCCGGGTGCATCTTGATCTGATTGTATCCGGAGAATCCGTCCATAAAAGACATCCTTTCATATCCGCAGGTGTTGTCAATCATAACATCCGTGATGGGGAGTGGGAATTCATCTTTCGGACAGGCGGCATTGAGATCGCGGAAATCGATACATATCCGGACTTTACCGTTCTTCTTAGGAACTGGGACGATGTTGGCCACCCAGTCAGGGTGTTGTTCTTCCCTAACAAAACCTGAGTCTATAAGCTTTTTAACTTCTGACTCAATTGATTCCATGATCTCTGGACGAAACCTGCGTTGTTGTTGTTTAACGGGTTTTACATCCGGATCGATGTTGAGACGGTGCATGGCCACCTTCGGGTCAAGACCAGGCATATCACAAGATATTGAGGCGTTTGATCCAAGGATTATTGATTGATTCGATTAATCCTTCATCACCCCCTGCGTCTTCATCTGGATGACTAGTTGAAACCATGTTCACAGTCAGATTTGTAAAGAAGGGTCCGACACTGATGTCAGATTCCCAAGAAGATGTTCCAGATGAATGGTTCTGACGCAGATAGTTACTGATTTTGTTTTCTGAGGCAGGGGGAGTTGTGACGTAACCCACGCCCCTTTCGGTTTTTTGATAGTAGTCCGGAGGTTTTCCTTCAGGAGTGAGAGACATTCGGATCGGTGTTCGTCTTCCTTTTTCGAAGTTCAAACCCTGTTTCTCATTAAAGTTATACCCCATTCGTTTCATTAAATGTATAGAATTGGGTTCGTGATAATGGAATTGGGGAACTCCGTCATCTTCCTCTGAACTTCCTCGTTTGAGTGGTTCGGGTTTGACTTTACCAAAACAGATCGGCTTTTGCCCTTTCCTTTTGGATGGGACTTTGAAGAAAGCCTTCTGTGCATCTTCTACTTCTTCATCTGAAGCGAAGGATGACTGGATTGGCAAGGTGAATGATGCCTCTGTACACAGTACGTGCCATGGGTTGGTACCTGCATTAAGATCATTCTCTATTTGTTTATTTTTAGATGAGACATCAGACAAGTACGCCAAAATAAAATCTTCATTAATGCACCACTCGCCCTCACTCGATACATTATTATTGTTCTCGACTGGACCAATTACATTAAAGTTCAACTCCCATGGGTTCAATATCAGCTTTGTTACCACTGTCCACATTTTCTTTCTCCTGGGACTCCAGATAGAAGACGGAGTCGGTGTGGAAATTTTCCACTCCTCGGAAGGGGTATTTTTCCGCAATTAAGGTTCGGACTTCCCCCTTGTCGTTGGCATATTTCATGACCTGATGCAGAGTAGATAGGACAATACGGTTTGCATGTATCCATGGTCGTCCTAGCAAAAGATTGTAGGACGTGTCCGCATCTATGATGTAACAAGTCACTTCGGACTTAAGATCTCCGATCTGGCATCTAAGCTTGATCTTTCCCAGGGGTCGAGTGCTATTAGCGTTGAACCCGAAGATGGTAGTCTGGGTGGTGTTCAGTCGGTGCATAGGAATCCCTAAGACCTGCATGACCCTATAAGGCATGATGCTGAGCGCTGAACCTGGGTCTACTTGAACACGACTGATTTCGGAGGATCCAATATACCTTGTCTAGTACAGAGGTCTGTCATGCTTGTGTTTAACCTGCATGTCTTCCTCTGTGAACGATATGCAGGGTAAACTTCTCGCCGCTTGTAGACATTGCCGACAAGTTTGTTCTTCCGAAGCTTCGGGAATTGGAGTGACTTGGGTGATGAAGCTCTCCGTGTTCTTTAAGGCTTCGATAAGAGCTTCTTTGGTGGTTTTGGACAACCTCAAGAGCTCATATAGAGTAATCCTGGCCGGTATGTTGGCCAACTGCGCCATGACATTGAATTGGAAGGGAGTGCTCGACTCCCCGTGTTCCTGGTGGAGATTTTTGTTGAACCGGAGTTCTTTTTGTTTTCCCTTATCAATCGGCTTTTTTGGGACAGAACCCCCAGCGTCTTGGGGCTGTTCCTCAACTTCTTGAGTGTTCTGACTGTAATCCCTCAAATAAACTTTTCCTGACCGAGTGCCAGGGTTGTCTCCTGGGTATGCTGCCAAGGCAATCCTTTCCTCTTCTGAATCAGTAAGAGGTTTAAGGTGGTCATCATTTTCAGTAACGGAGGGGCTAATCATGTTGGAAGACTTAGCCTTACCTCCCTTCTTTTTGGATGAGGTATTCATCCATTGTTGATCTCCTAGTAGATCAGGGTGAACCCACATGATTTCCCCTTTTGGGGTAGTGAGGGGTACCAACCCCCTGTCTTTCTGACTATGCAAGTCAGCATTCTTCAGGTGTATTTCTCCCTTATGAATGGGAATGACGCCATTTGCAGTTACTACTGGGGGGAAGTCACCGAATTAGACCGCTATCATATTGGTGGATACGGTCTTCTGCTCGGGTTTCAAAGTGAGCACATTAGCATTTACCAAATTCTGCAAAATGTCTTTGAAGACATAGCATTTTCTGGTAGGATGTCCAAGGAATCTGTGATAACGATAATAATTGGGGTCATCCACCTTCCCTGCTTCATCCGGCTTCCTGACTTCAGGAAGCTGCAGCTTGTTGTTCTTTCGAAACAATTGGAATAAGGTATCTACATGCTCCTCTTTAAACGAATACTGCTTGGGCGCTCTTTGTTGATTTGGCGCCTTGCCTTGCTTAGTAGGCGGTGGTACTCGCGTGTAGTCGGCTGCTAAAGTCTCTTTTCCCTTAGACCGCTGGGTGTTGTTCTGATTGCGTTGCTGCTGCAGCTTAGGTTGTGGCACTTCTTCAGCTTTGACTCGCGCCACTATCTTTTCAGCTTGTTCTCCTTGTGAAACGAGTTATCTCTAGGAGCGACACTCCGCTACTCCCATCTGGGCAAGGAGCTGGGTCTGCAAGTTGTGCCTGCAAGTTTTAACCAAGGTTGATTGGGTCATACCTGACGGGCATCGCAGTGCCATGCTGCGAAATCTCTCAACATAGGTCTTGATGGACTCTCCTTTCTTTTGCTTAGTGGCGAGAAGAGTCGGGACTGATCTTGATGGACTCTCCTTTCTTTTGCTTAGTGGCGAGAAGAGTCGGGACTGAGACCTCTGTGTCGTCCTTGAAGAACCTGGCCAGGAATAGCCTTTCCAGGTCTACCCATTTCTGGATAGATCCAGCAGGCAGTTTCATAAACCATTCGAAAGCGACACCTTTGAGGGTACCGATGAATAGCCGAGTCAGAATGGCGTCGTTAGCTACCACATATCCAGTTTGGGATTTGAAGTAGTAAATGTGCTGATTCGGCAATCCTGTGCCATCGAACGGTTGCAAGGTAGGGGCCTTAAACTTCGGTGGGTAGGGAGCCGTATCCCACTCGGCAGGGTAAGGCCGCACTACTCCTTCTTCGCGGAGCTCGCTTCTGTTAGCGATCGCGTTGAGGCGGGCCTCCTGTTCATCCACTTTAGCGGACTGAGGATGCAGCTCTTTTTCCATCTCCTTCTCATTTTCAGAAGAAGATTCCAGGTTGTGAGTTTCACGATCTGAATGTTCGTGTGCCTTCTGCTTTCCCTTTGACATAGTCCTCCTGGAAGACTCGGGCTTTTGGCCTTTTTCAGTGAGGAGTTGGGCCAACATATCCTTTAATTGGAGAAGTGTCTCCTGTTGCGCTTGGAGCATGACGTGATGTTCGTCAACTCTCTTAGTTAGGTCTTCATGGTTCCCTGTCGTGTAAGAAGAGACCTCACGTGCGACAACAGAACTTGAAGATTGAGATTCGGCAATTGCCGAATGTTCATCGTCAGAAACGATCCCCTTGGCCAATCTTTGATAATTAACCGGACGGATAGCTCCTGTCTGAGTCCGAGTACGCCGGTATACTTCTTCGAATTCGTCACAAATTTCCCGAACAGTCAGGGAATGACTTTTTTGTGAATCATCGGAATCGGTATGTGAGGTTTTCCCTTGGCCAATCATATTGATAGTGACCTGAGGGTATTCCGCTTCAGCTGTTTTCTTTTTGTATCGGCGTTGCCGTTTGGCAGGCCTAACGACATTCGTTAACCTGTCGAACATAGACTGCCGAGGTGTGGATGCACAACAATGGCATTCTGACAGGACTGCCGATATAAGCCTCTCACATTGGCATGAGTGAGATGCTTGTACTGTTGGTTTTCCTCTCGACAATAATTCCCGCAAATCAGGAACTTAGGAGGAAACTTTCCCCGAGCGTGGAGGCGGAGATGGAACCCCCTGCCCTTGGGTGGGTGAAATTGGTTCTTGTTGAACGTGGATTTTGAAACCACGCTGACTTTTCTGAACCTGGCGAACCTCTTGAAGATCGCGTTCTTGAAGAACAGCGCTAGAGTCACGTTCTTGAAGAATAACGCGAGGGTCGCGTTGGGATTTATAAACATTAGGCCGAGGCCTACGTTTAAATGATGAAACTGACCCCTGAGGGTCATGTTTTGGTTGAACGCGGCCCCGAGGGTTGCATTTGGTTGGTGAAACAGACTCTTGAGAGCCATGTTTTGTTTGAACGCGCACCTGAGGGCCGCGTTTAGTTTTGGCAGCTTCCTTCTGAGGGCTACGTTTTGAAGGGACAACATGCCACTCAGGGTCGCGTTTCAGCTGTATCAGTCGAGGCTCGTAGTCGGGCTCATTGCCGTGAAGTGAACGTTCTGTTTTGGGAACGCTATGCTCGGGCAAAATTTCAGAAACGCGACCTTCGCGTTGGGCCAACATTCGGCTTTCACGTAGGTGTGCTCGTCGTATGGATCGTCTCCGTCTGCGAGCGGCGTTCTTCTTGGCTTGTTTCAAAGCCTTAGCAGCAGCGTCGTTGACGTTCACGGAGCTCGTCTCCTCTATAGGTCGTTTATGGCCTGAAGCACGTCGTGCTGACGCGAATGTGGGCTCTTCAACCAGCAGAGCTAGTTTAAGTCCTGGCCGAAGGAGAGGGCTTTCTTCGGTGTTTCAACAACAGAACTGATCTCCTTGGAGATCTTGCGAACATCGCGCTTAGCCTTGGGGCTAAGTGATCCAGAGGATAAGGCTTCCTCGTATTTTGCTTGATCAAACTCTACAACGAGAGTTTCTAAAGTTGTTCCCATGAGGTGGACGTCGGACTGCGCCACCACTTCTTCATCAGAAAAGCTAGTTCCCAGCGGAGTCGCCATCTTTTGTAGGTTGGAAAAATTACAATGAAGAGAACAAAAGAAAATTGACTTGTATTTCTTTGATTCCGGTTACAATTCGATTACAAAAGAGAAGAGAACGAATTTGGTTCTCCCCTTTGTTTAAAACTGGGTTCTTCTCGGTAGCGATGGAGTGCCTCCTTCGATTGCTTGCGTCGAAATTGCTCTCCGTTGACGATCTGACTGTCTCTTATCTTGTGGGAATAATGAACTTCTGTGGAAAGTTTGATGGGTAACTCTTAATGAGTTTAAGAACTCTGGACGAGTTAGAACTCTGTGAAGAGAGTTGTTAGAACCGAAAATTTGGTTAATGACCAAGCAGATAATCTGTTGTTGAAGAATCTCCTTAGATTTGATTTTCTGAATTTAATTCAAATCCTCTATCTCCAAGAGATCCGCCTCTCCTGCCTCTCTGTGCGGTTGAGATCCTCAGGAATTCTCTCTGTTGCTGCCTCTCCGTTCCAAAAAGCCAGCCCTTAACTCAGTTGAGTTTGTTGAGTTTTTATAGGTGGATAAGAGGTTGTAAATGCCCTCTAAATCTGCTCCTAAGTGGTCGTGATTTCCTCAGATCGTGGGGAAACAGTTCTGAAACCGTTCGACTCGTATTTGAACGAGTCAAACGCCCAATCTGGCATTCAGAACCCAACGTCGCCTCTTAGAATTGAGACGCGAGGTTGGGTGTTGGCTGAACATCAATGAACGCGAGGGTCGCTCACGTTTGGTTTGTTATAGCTTGGAAACGTGGGGGTCGGTGTTGGTTGAACCTCCAGAACGCGAGGGTCGCTCGCGTTTGGCTTGTTATAGCTTGGAAACGTGGGGGTCGCCTGCATTTCCAAAATTATGACGCGGGGATGACTTCCGCGTTTTAGAAGGGGTTAGTTGATTTGTAACCTCTCCTACAGAGCATTGCAAGGACCGTTGTTCAGTAATCCTAGCTTTAGCTGTTGTGGGGTGTGAAAGTCGTCAGATTGTAACCTTCACTGTAGATTGTGGAGACTGCTGAATAGAGTTTTCATCAGTTTGTCGGAAGCGTCGTTGTATTGTAACTCTTCTTGATCTATGTGAAAAGTCCTCCATTTGCAGCTTTCGTTTGTAGGCATGAAAGTTATCTGATTGTAGCTTTCATTGTTGGAACTTGACGGGAATTAATCATCCATAGTGACTTTTAGACGAATATTTGTCCACAGCTCTCTACCAAGCAACTCACCAACTAAGTCCAACCTTTTATTTCTGAAATCATTACACTGCTCATCGGCATCTCTCACAGTTGCTAATATAATATTAGCCATGCTGTTGTCGCAGCCATCAAGATCAATCATCTCAGAGATGAGGCCGTGTTTATAGTGGTTGCAGAGTTGCAGATACAGTGATTAGGAAGTCGTCTGATTATAACTCCTATTGTCGGGGCTTAATGGGGATCAGCTATCCATTGTGATTTTTAGACAGCCTACAGAACCCCCTCCAAAGTTTTTGAAAGTTCACGGTTGACTGGGATGAATTTTCGGAATACTTTGGATCCCAAAATTTAGTGAGTTCTGAATGTTCACTCCATCTGATCGAGCCAAACAATTTCAACGTTATTGATTGTAATCTATCTGTACTCCTCTAATAGACTCCCCTACGGAGTCGCCTGCTTCTTCTCGGCCTTGGTCACCTTGATGATTGTTGTGGTCTTGGTATTCAAGAAGATGCTATTATAGCTGTCCAAACATGTAGATAACTTCTGCATTTAAGAATTGGAACGCGTGGGTGAGCCTCGCGTTTGGAATTCCAACCAACTCGAATGCTAGGGTCGAGTTTGGGCGGGATTTTGGCCTCGAATCCCGTCCGTTACGATTTGACAGCTCACAGCTGTCTATAAATAGACCGCCGGAGGTTAAATCAAGAGTCATTCGACTCTTCTTGAAACTTTAACGAAAATTTTCGTTTTCATCTCCGGAGAACACCGTTCATCTCCTCCGACTAGGCTCCATGGCACCCAAGAAGGTTGCCCCTCATCCCTCCAAGTCCGATGTTGCCGCGGCTCAGGGGTCGGCGCCGTCTACTGCTCAGGCGAACGTGCCACCCCAGCTTCCTCTGATCGGCGGTGAGTACGGCCTTCATGGTCATTAAACTTGCTTCGGCAAGTTTTGATCTTTGGATCAACGAGGAAACTCGTTTCGATAACGCGGGGCTGGACTCCGTCGTTTAGTATTTTTTTGACGAGGGGTTCGACCTTCACGTCTTGAATTCTTGACGCGAGGTTCGACATTCGCGTCTGAGATTTTCGACGCGAGGTTCGACCTTCGCGTCTGAGATTTTCGACGTGAGGTTCGACCTTCGTGTCTGAGATTTTCGACGTGAGGTTCGACCTTCGCGTCTGAGATTTTTGACGTGAGGTTTGACCTTCGCGTCTGGGCTTTGTTTTTAAGTTGTCTAACTTTTTTCTTCATTTTGTAGTGCGTCATACCAGCGAGCCTCTTCCTTTTCGCCACCATTTTAGGCATGAAGGTGGTGTGGACTCGAATATGACCTTCAACCTGCGCCAAGAACTCCCAGTTTTCCGAATTAAGGAAAAGAGCCGCGTGGAACTAATTACCCAAGCCTCTCCTGAGACCCTTAGGATATTGGTCACGGATGCCCGACTTGAAAATCTGAACCGTAAGCCAATAGTCAAACCTGGATTCCTCTTCGGGGATTTTGTTAACTTCGAGACCAGCGCTGCTTATGATGGGGACTACAAGTGGCTGCGGAAAGTTGGGGACCTCAACCTCTTTTTGCCCAATATGGAAAGGATGTTCCCCATATCCTACTTCCAGTGTGCTTCCATCCCAAGGCGTATGGATTGGCCTCTGGTTAAGGATCAGGATGGAGTCATTCTTGGGACCCTAACTTTTCAAGGGGTCCGCACACTTGGTTACAATAGGCAGGTGACAGCTTTACGTCAAGGTTTATTCGCTAAGGAATATCCCCTTGGTGAAGTGGCCAGTCCGGCGAATACCTTTGTCAAGAAATTTTTGGCAAAGAAAGGAGAATTTCCCACGCAAGGATTTAGAACTCCTGGCTGGGTTCATTCTCCGGTGACCGGGTGGTGGACCCGGATGACCAAGTTTGCATTCTCCGGTGACCGGGTGGTGGACCCGGATGACCAAGTTTGTTTTGGAGGAATTGGAAGCCCCTCTTGCTCGAGCTGGATTGTAGATTCCCGTGCGGGCTACTAAGTTCGGGATTATCCAGAGCCACTTTCATTTCTTCTCCATATTGGAGAAGTATAATCCTGAGACTTGTACTTTCTTCACCCCCGTGGGACAGTTAGGCTTCGCTCTCCAGGAGATGCATAAAGTCTCAGGTCTTCTTCTTGGGGATTTACCGTATGAAGAATTTGTTCCGGGATCAGCGGAACTTAAAATCTTAAAGAAGACCAGCCCTGAAGTTTATGCTACTCTTTGGGATGTCATGTGTCACTTCCATATTTGCATGCAGCAGACGGGGGCCCGAGGAAGCGGCATCAAACAAGTGTCTTGGGCGGAATATTTATTCTAGAACTTGACCAATAAGGGGGCCTCAGTGACCAGATTGTCTGCGAGCACTTTGGAGGAGGTTCAGGCCCGAATCGATGATGCTACCTCCCACTACACCAACGAGGCCAAGGAAGATGTTTTCCCGTCTCATACGGAGTTTGAAAGTTTTCATTATCAAGCACTGATTCCAATTTCTGACACGGTGCTGTTGGCTGGATTCTTGATGCTGTGGCTCAAGCGCTGCGTCGTCCCTACCAGGCCGATTGATGCCCTCGCTGTTGAGGTGATCTACCCGGCTGTTCTTTTGGCACATGGGAGACCTGTAAGCCTCCTTAATACCATGGTGAGTTGCTTACAAAGTGGACTGCGGGAGTTGGCCTCGGATTTCATTGATGTTACGAAGGTGGAGTCTGGGGGTAGTAAGGTTTTCAAAACTCCTAATCCCAGGGTGCCATTGCCATATACCTATCTGATGGCTTGGTACGTGCTTCACTGCCCTCCCATAATGAGTGCAGCCTCTCCCCCGGGAGACTTATTTACCCCATTTGTGCAACGATTAGAATCTGCAAAATGGGAAGGAGGTTATATGGTTAGGATTCGCCAACTCTTGTCGCGAGACACCCACTACCATATCTTCCGTTGTTTACCTGATTTTGAGGGCGGCGTCTATGGAGCGGAATATCAGGACGCAGCATATCTTAATGGATTCACTCAGCTGAGCGGGGGTGTTTTCCATTGGCTTCTCTCTATCAGGCCAGGCTACTTGATCTTCCGGCAAGGCGCCAGCTGTTTCATTGAGCCCTACCAACCCTATAGGTTCGCTCGCCAATTTGGGTATGATCAGTTGTATGTTGGGAACCCTCGTCCTCAACTCTCAGTTGTGGGTAATTTATATGAAGGATCCAGGGCTTGGTATTATTCTGTGGCAGGTTGTACCAAGGCCATCTTCAGGCTTCCCCACAAAACACCCAACTCCTACACTTCCATAAGCTTCTGTAATTGGTATTTTGCCGCTTCTCAGACTCTTAATTACAACTTGAATACATCTTGCCTAAAAGACATCAGGCATATGTATGCTTCGAGAAGGGGGTCAAAGACATCTCGTTTAAGAGAGGGATTGACGAATTTCTATCTATCGAGAACCAGCCTGCTGGACAGGAAGAGGAACAAAGAGCTGAGCCTATTCCAGTGGAAGAGCAACAAGCGGTTGATCCCCCCACGACCAGAGCAGCTGGGAAGAGAAAACTCTCAGCGGATGAAGCCGGCAAATACGATAAACAGATCCGTCGGAAGTTGCTGGTTGATTCCCCTCCCTCCAAAGGCCAACAAAAATCTAAGTTGATGGCTGATGCTATCAGAGCTGCTGAAGATGAAGAACAACAGGAATCTTCTGTTGCAGGCCTGCCACATAGAATTGGACTTTGTTCTCATGGCCCAGCCCTATCGAGTGACGCTTCTTCTTACCATCCCCCCCAAGATGAAGAGGGTGAATTAATGGCTGCAGATGCAGAATCTGCTCCGGTGATGGACCTTCCTAAGTCTCCTGCATTAGAACCAGGGGGTCTCGAAGAGAATCCATCCCCTTCTCCTTCAGCCTTAATGTCACAAGCTAATGATTCAATTCCTAGTCCTACAACGGGACTTATGAATAAACCAGCTGCTGGCACAGATCTTCCTGAACCTTCAGCTTCTCAGGATGATGAGGAGCGAGTTGATTATGAAGGCTCCTCAATCGATGATGCAGCTGACGAAGATAGAGATGACGAGGATGCTGACGTTGGCAACATGCCAGGTGATGACGCGGGGGACGAAGAGCGTAATTCTATGGATGACATAACCATTTTTGATGATGCTCCCAAGGTCCCATCCGATAAAGCATCTGGTTATACTCCCTTTCACATCTCCGGTAAGCCTAGTTTTCTTCGAATTCTTCCGCATGTTCTTTCCGCGTTCCGACCCTTTTTTCGTGCAGGTTCGCCTCCTACCAAGACTACTGCTGCTACTACTTCGGAGCAGGATCCTGCGCAAGTGTCGGCTCCTCCACAAGAGCAACACTTGTCTAGCTCATCCACAGCGGCTGTTTCACCGACAACACTGCCCGGGGCTACTACTGTGACTCCTCCTCCTGAACAGCAGGTCGTGCAGGTGTCAGCTCCTGTGCAAGAGCAGCCTCTACCTGTCTCATCTACTGCAGCTGCTTCATCTACTGCATTGATGAAGATCTCACTTACACCAACAGAGGCGAGGCCCAGCACGTCTCAGGCAAGGGCAATGATGGCTTTGACCTCGAGCCCATCACAATTGAATGTCTCTACCGCTTCTGCAGCTTCAGTGCCTAGATCCCCTGCACCAATTTCAATGGCTCTGGGAGCATCCTCAAGTCTTGCGGGCACACCTGAGTTCCTTCAATTCTTTCCGACCTCTTCTAGAGGCAGGCTTAAACGGAGTTAGAAGTGTGGGAAACACTCCGTGGTTCGAGCGCTGTGCTGAGATTATCCTTCGTTTGGAAGAACGATTACAACATTTTGAGGCGCTGGGTCGCAGAGAGCTTCAGCCAGAGATCGTGTCCACTTTAGCCAGTCTTTAGGTTGCAGAAGTGGCTCGTCGGGAGGCAATAGAGCGGGACTTGGCTGAAAGAGAACGTCAAATCACGGAGCTTCGCGAGCGTAATATTCGGAAGTGAGAAGAGTTAGAACGCTCGACTACTTCCATGAATTCACTTCGTGATAGACTTGTTGAAGCTGAGGCTGAAGTCCTGCGATTAAAGGATGAACTTGCCCGCGAAGAAAATGTTGTCAATATCCTTAGCACCCAAAATGCTACTAGCGCTTTGGAATATCACACGCAGGCTCGAGCTTTAGAACAGGCCAGAAACAAAGCAGCGGCTATCATCACACCCAGTGAGGAAGAACTCCGGGCAAAGGCTGAAGCCCTGGTGCGAACCACTCACGAGGAGGAGCTAACTGAAGTTAGGACCCAACTTGTTTCTTTTGATTTGATGCACGAGTGAATTTTGCACTTGTAATGTTCTTTTGGTAAGAACAAGTTTGTCTTGTTTCACTTTCTTTTGGTTCTTGAATAAAAAGTGATATTGATTCCTCATTGTTTCTTGCATTTATCGTGTTTTGATTTTAAGCAACAAATTATGAGAAATACCTGAGATGTATTCCCGATTTAGAATAGATCTCCACCATGATTATAGTGCAGAAAACTCTCTTTATTATCGTTTAAGATAACTCCAGAAAGTTTCAAACTGCTGAGGATTAATATTTATTATTTTCCCGTGATGGGGTTGACTAGTAGAATTCTTCTTGTGTTATTTTTTGCTTGGAACACTGAAAGAAGTCTATAAACACCAGAGGTATAGCTTTTTAACTTGGCAGGGGGAATATTGCGATCAGGGCAATTTTGAGGACTTATCGTTCTATTGACGAGAATCGATAAGTTGATTTTGTCAGAGGTGTAATTTTAACGTGACAGGAGAAATATTGCGATCAGGGCAATTTTGAGGACTTATCGCTCTATTGACGTGAATCGATAAGTTGATTTTGTTAGAGGTGTAATTTTAACGTGACAGGAGAAATATTGCGATCAGGGCAATTTTGAGGACTTATCGCTCTATTGACGAGAATCGATAAGTTGATTTTGTCAGAGATGTGATGTTAACATGACAGGAGAAATATTGCGATCAGGGCAATTTTGAAGACTTATCGCTCTATTGACGAGAATCGACAAGTGGATTCTGACAGAGGAGCTATAGCCGCATTGGTATTAATGCCAGCTAAACTTAGACTCTGTAGGGATGATGATCGTTTGGGATTCAATAATATCCCGATGAGAATTTAGACTCTGCTGATGAGATACAGAGGTTTAAAAGCACTTTGTTGAAAGAATCCATGAACTTATAGGATAAGTATCAAGGGTAGATTCTTCATTTGGAAAAGTTGCAACGCTAAGGTGACTCTTGCGTTTGAGGTACGAAACACGAGGTTAAGAACCTTCATAACGCTGGTCTGAGCCTAGCGTTTGAACCTTCATAACGCTGATTTCGCTTGGTCGATTTCACCGCTTCAAGCAAATACCTCCTTGGTGACGTAGGAGCTCTACCAATTTTTCGACAACCAGATCTGATCGACGGTCGTCCATGGATAAAACCCGGCACCGACGAAGAACCCACGCAAGCAAGAGACGATAAACGGATCTTGTGTTTATTTTCAAGAGAGTTGTAATTATTTTATTTTCGTTATTTGAATTCATTTGTAACGATTGAAGTTTAATGAAATCAATGATGAAGGCAGCTTTCAACGAAAGAAAACTGGCGACCACAGTGAGAGCCGACAGCCTTTCTGCGAAGGCTGACGTGCCGCAACCGGCATTCAAGATCCGAGTGAACGAAGAGGTCGAATATGAATTTGACCAGCAGAAGTACGAGGAATACTTGTCCTCCTCCTCCAAATCGGCCTCTCCTCGCAGATGCAGGAAGGCCTACTCCAAGAAAACCCGTTGGACTTTAGCTTCAGAAGCCCAAGAAGAAGATCTTCCCGCCACTGCTGCACTCCAAGAAAACCCGTTGGACTTTAGCTTCAGAAGCCCAAGAAGAAGATCTTCCCGCCACTGCTGCACTTGTGGCTCACAATGCCCCGTCGGCATCCGACGAGGCTAAAACTACAGATCTAATCCCCTTGAGCAAGGGGTCAACTGTTGATGATGTGCCAACTCTATTAAAGAGAGCACGTCAGAGGCGACGCCAACGCCTCACACGTCAACTGGCCAAAGCCTTGGAACCAGTTAATGGAATCCGCTATGAGGTGGATCTGAAGTCCAGGAGGCACCAACCGCCACAACAGCGAACGGACAACCCCTCCTCCTCCAAACCATTGAAGAACGAATGGGTCCACGTCAAAAGGACCCGATCGACTCTTCAAGAGCGGATTCGGAAACGTCGCGTATTGCTTGCACATGCAAGAGTTCTTATGAAAGAGGCCAAGAGATTGCAGGAAGAATGGGAAAAGAAGCCACAAAGACTGCACAGAGTATGGAGGCCAAAGTCCAAGACGGCGACAGAAAAGATCGACCGACCCTCCTGCTCGCGGGTCACTCAAATCCGACCCGCCAAGCCGCGGGTTACTCAAATCCAAGCCGCCAAAACACGGGTCACTCAAATCCGACCCGTCGAAACATGGGTCACCCAGATCTGACCCTCCAGCCTACAGGTCACCCAAATCCTACCCTCCAAGCCGTGGGTCACCCAAATCCGACCCTCCGACCCACGGGTCACCTAAGTCTGACCCGCGCCAGAGTCAAGATAGAAGATGTCCTGCACCTGTTTCTTCAATTCCATCGAGTTCCGCATCTCTGGTTGAGATCCGCGATAGTGTGGATTTGTCCTATTTTAAAATAACGATCAAAGATCACCTTGACCCTTCACACGATGATCGAGGCAAAGCTCCGGTCAAAGAGCGCTTAGGCCCATCGAACGGATCTCAAGCGGTTTTTTAGGCTAGAGGTCGTAGTCGTCCTCCTAAGCAGTGGAGGAGAACACATGACGAGAAAACCCCTATAAATAACCGTATTGGATTACGTGTCAAAGTCTAGGAGCCTGTTGAAGGCCGATGTTCGCAAAAACATAGCCTCGGACATGCGATCCCTGAAGACACTAACAAGGCGTTAAATTCCCAGAAGAAAACGTACTCGTCGGACGAAGACGTTATACCTGGAAAGTCGTGCCAACACACGACAGGTTGCTCCAGTCATCAAACTGATGAGTTATACTATCAAACTGGGGGTACGAACAAATCCAGGAAAAGGAGCGCCCGAGACACGGATTCTCACTGTCCGTGTGCCAAAATTATCAAGGCGGTGTTGTCAGAATATTGATGTTCCAAAGCCGCCCCGGAGAGAGTTTCAGTATTTAAAAGAATCTCTACCGGAACATCCAAGTCCAAGCTAAGGCGTTTCCATAGGAAAAGATCTGCCCTTCAAGATGATGAACTTCCGGAAGGATCTGTCAATATGACTGGTAGAGGGAAGTCAACACGACTCTTTAGACCTGACTAGTTTTCAGGAGTATCCCAACGGATAACTCGATTACAATTGAGAACCAGTAGACGAAAGAATTATCAGAGGATACAAAAGGGACTACCCTCAAATGACGAAACGTCAGATGCTTGTTCAGATGCCTGCTCAGCAATAGCTTCCGATGATACGGCATCAAGCACAGGATAATCCTATGAGTCGTTCATGATCAACGTAGAGCAGATGAATAAAATTCTTGAGGACGCTTTAACTAAACAGAAGGACTATTTTAAATTTAAAATGGAGATGGCTATACAGCAGATGAGGGAAATGCATGACTAACAAATCGCAGCATTGACAAATCAGCAGGGAGAGTCTAGCCGTCGCAATAACCCTAACCAAGCTGATAATGATTGGGAAGTGGATGAAAATGCCAACATGAACACCCCTCCCGTCGATAACAATACTGGGGGTGGTCCTTCGGATGATAACAATACGAAGGAGGACCACATTACCTCTCCCCGAAATCGCTTGAAGAAAGATACGAGCGAGGATAAGAAGATGAGGGATTTGAAGAGCAAAATCAATGCGTTGATGAGTGCTCAGGAAGTAAAAAAGGTCCGGAATACCGTGCCCATACCCAAGAGAGTGGGAGTTAATCCTGTATCCGGCAAACTTCAATTTGATCAACTTTACGCCGTTTGATGGAAAGGGTTCCCCCACTCAGCATTTAATATACTTCAAGTCTCACTTGGGGATAATCTCCAGGAACGAACCTTTGATGGTACGGTCATTCATCGGTACTCTTCGCGGAGCAGCCTTCGATTGGTATCGCCACCTCAAGCCGGGGAGTATTAGCAGTTGGGATGACATGGATGACATGTTTCTCATGAATTTCTTTGACGACGACACCGAGGTCTCAATCGAAATGTTATTTGATGAGAAGCAAAAGGATGGAGAGTTAGTGGAAAATTTCATCAAACGATTCTGGAACAAAGCCATGAATTGTAGGGATCCGATTAGCGAGGACTTCATCCTGGAGACTTGTCACAACAATCTTTCGTTAGATATCCAAAGACAAAATCCAAGCTTTGATCGATGTGGGGGTGATTACCATGAAACAACCTAAGGAGAAGAAGGTGGGTGCGAATGCAGTATCAATTAGCTTCGGATATGTCCCTTTGAATTGGTTTTAGCCCGAGCCCGTGACGAAAGTTGCGATGAACACCGTGAACGATGATCCTCACAAACAACGTCAGAAAAGACTTGTGCCACACACAGCCCCAAATGGCGAAATTCTATGGGTTCAACCTGATCTGGTCAAAGATGAACAGTGGGTCGGATCATCATCTAAGAAGAAATCAAAAGGCAAGGGAAAATCCTATTATGGAGCCTCTGCTATTCCAGAAGAAGATGATGAAAGAATTCCTGCTTTCCCACTCTCTGAAGATGAACGAGAAGTCTTTGCAACCCGGAGTGGAAATGAATATCACTTCAAGTATCCGGATGCTTTCGAACAATTAGCTAAGTAGGGGGCAACCAAAACTGTTCCTTCCAAGACATTAGCGGAAATGGGAATTATCACGACTCCCCCAGCACCCGTAGTTGTGGAGAAAACCCAACAAAAGCACAAAGGGAAAGAACCCTTATACCAAGAGGGTCAGAACCCGAAACAGTCTCGATTCAATCAACCGATTGGGAGAGACAAACCGGGAAGCTCGAGTGCTCCACCCCATTTTGATATTATAACACAATTAGCTAATATACCGGCTAGAATAACCCTATATGAGCTGCTGCGTCTTTCAAAGGATACAAAGGAAGCTTTACAAGAAGCCTTGGCCAATTCTGAAGTTTTCCTGACTCAGATCAAGTCATCTCCTGAAAAACTAGAGCCTCTAGTCCAACATTGCAACCTCACGGCGCACCATTTTCCCTGTATTTCTTTCACTAAAGAGGACATGCAGACGAAGAATTCGAAGCATGACCGGCCCCTGTATTTTATGGGCACATTGGCTCCAGCGTTGTCAACCGGATCCAAGTTGATCCGGGTTCTGCTGTCAGCATCATGTCGCTCCGATTGATGTATAGTCTCGGAATACCAGCTAGTAAGCTAGTCTCCATGGGTACTATGATCTACGGATTCAACACCAGTGGGTCCAGACCATTGGGCAAAATCCGAGTAAAGTGTCAGATCGGAGATTTGAAGTCAGAAGTCACATGTTATGTGATCGATGCGGAGACCTCTTATAACTTACTGTTGGGTCGACCATGGATTCACGGTAATGTTATAGTCCCATCTACCCTTCATCAATATCTCAAATATGTGGACACCAATAACGAAGTCAAGACGGTGGTCACGGATAAGCAACCGTTTAAGGGATTGGAAAATTATTTTACTGACTCCCTTCTTTACGGTGTCGAATCCGATACTGAACCATCAGCCTAAGGTACGGACAGCGGGGAAGAGGCCGATACCGAAGATGGGTTTGATTATGATGGCGGTTTTGTACTTAATGATATTGTACCCACTGTAATCAATCTTGACGATGAAGAATCATCGGAAAGTAGTTGTAACTGGCAACTTGTCGAAGAAATAGCAATAAATGATGACTTAGAGTATTCGTTGTGTCTTGATAATATCATGAAGGGGCTGTATGATAACCCTGACTTGTATATGCCACTTCAATTATTTTGCATGACAAAAAAGCAGGTACAGGATTCGTTCGGAACGACACTTGTCATTCTTGCAAAGACAGGAGGTGAAAAGGAAGTTATCTATGGTAAAGGAAGAGAATCTTCAATACCAGGCTACTTTTTGGAAGAAGATAACGATGATGATAAACCTGCCCCTCATCTATTCAGGTATGATACAAAAGTGCGTAATCTCATGGAGAGATACAGATATGACTTCGCACTTGGGGAAGGTCTTTGTTTTGGTCGAGGTCTACGAGTCCCACCTCGTATGGCCCACGTACCAAAAGGAAAGCTTGATGACTATTATAGCCACCGAAGAGGTTTGGGCTATGTTTCCTCATCCGACGACGAATATTGCTAGCAAGTCATTGTTCAAATTGCTAATAAGGGTAAAGACGGATATTCTTCCGATTCTTCAGCCTGGGACTCTGACGCTAGTCTTAGGGAAATGTTCAAAAGGCTAATGTCAAATATGGCTACAGTCGACCCTACCACAATAGAGGAAGATGACCAAATGCCAACTTGGGAAGACCCTTGAGTTCATCACTTGAATATGCAGTACGGTGATAGATTTGAGCAAAGGGAACCCCCTACCAAAGATCAAGTAGTCCAAGTAAATATGGGTAATGAGGATAATCCGAAACCAATATTCATTAGCGACAGCCTCCCGTCGGATGAGAAAGCAGAGTTGATCTCTCTCATTAGGGAATATATCGATGTTTTCACCTGGAATTACGAGGATATGCCAGGACTCGATCTAAACGTGGCAATACATCACCGCAATATTAAACCGGGTGTCAAACTCGTTAAATAACAACAAAGACGATTTCGTCCGCAAATTATGGAGGCAATCGAGTCCGAAATTAAAAAGCTTATCGACTCGGGCTTCGTCAGGGAGGAGCAACATCCCGAATGGCTTTCCAATATTGTCCTGGTCCTTAAGAAGAACAGAAAAATTAGGATTTGCATCGACTTCAGAGATCTCAACACTGCCTATCCAAAAGATGATTTTCCTCTTCCCATCACAGATGTTATCATCGACAATACGTGTGGATTCGAGAGAATGTCTTTTATGGACGGATTTTTTGGTTATAATCAGATAAAGATGCATCTAGATGATGAAAAACACACCGCATTTAGAACACCTCTCGGTGTTTTCTGCTACACGGTTATGCCCTTCGGTTTAAAGAACGCAGGTACCATGTATCAAAGAGCCATGTCAAAGATTTTTCAAGAGCATCTCCGGAAAACTATCGAATGCTACGTGGACGATCTAGTCGTGAAAAGTCATGACAAAAATGATCACATCAAGGATTTGAAGACAATGTTCGATCTGATGCGGACTCATCAATTGAAGATGAATCCTACCAAATCTTTTCTCAGAATGTCCAGCGGTAAATTCCTTGGATTCGTCGTCACTACTAAAGGTATTCACATTGACCCTGATAAAGTAAAGGCGATTAATAAATTACAACCTCCGAGAAACCTTAAGGAGCTCAGAGGACTGCAAGGATGGTTGGCTTATATCCGTCGGTTCATTTCGAATCTTTTAGGAAAATGTCAACCATTCTCTAGGCTTACAAAGAAAGGCGTATCATTTATATGGGATGACACTTACCAAAAAGCGTTTGAGAATATTAAGGAATATCTTTCGACACCCCATGTGCCCGTCACACCGAAATCGGGCAAACCGTTCTTGATTTATGTCAAGGCAACGAGCCACTCGTTAAGTACATTACTGGCACAAGATGACGATAACGGTCACGAACATGCCGTATATTACCTAAGCCGAACCCTCGTAGGCGCCGAATCTCGATATCTAATGATTGAGAGGGAGTGTCTCGCCTTAGTATTCGCAATTCAAAAGATGCGACATTACTTGGTTGGACAGACTATTTATGTCATCTCTAATGTTAACCTAGTCAGAATATTCATGACACAGCCTGCTTTCATGAATTGGCAGTTAGCGAAATGGGCTTTACTTCTGTCCCAATACGACTTATATTTTAGACAATAGAAGTCGGTCAAGGGACAGGTGTTCGCGGGAAAAATCGTAGCTTTCTTCATTGTTGATATCATTGCTATCTCAGTTAACAACTTTATGCGTTACAAAGATCCGGTCTTTTTATAAGATCCGGTTACAATGAAAAATCAAAGAAAAAAACAAAGTAAAGATTACAATTTTCCTTATTTGTCGAACTAATCGCGAGCTCCTGTTTTGCGGTCGCTCGCTTTGGTGGGTTCTTTGCCTGCGCCGGGGTTATTTGCCGTGGACCACCGCGTGATCTCGATCCGGTCGGATCTACACGATATGACGGGTAATATTCCACCAAGGGAATAATAGCCGGGAGGGATTGTTTCACCAAGGAAATAACCGCTCAAGTCTCGGGATCTAAGACCAAGCTTAGATCCGGAGTGTGATCGTGTAGATCTCAAATCCAATCCTCTCGAACTCCTGCCTTATTTGGCGTTGGGGGTCGCCGAGCACCGGATCTGAAAGTCCAAGTCTCCAAGCCTTCAAAGTTGTGATCTTTTTTAGATCTGAGTCTTCAATCCAGCAGGGCTTCGCCTCTCTCCAAAATTTCCAACCTCTGAAACAAATGAGCACAAGGCCTATTTATAGGCACTCAGAACTGTGCCCGCGCACAGTTCTGAGCCTAGCCACCCATGGGTGGCTCGGCCTTGGCCGAGCCACCTCAGGGTGGCTCGGCCTTGGCCGAGCCACCTCAGGGTGGCTCGGCCTTGGCCGAGCCACCTCAGGGTGGCTCGGCCTTGGCCGAGCCACCTCAGGGTGGCTCGGCCTTGGCCGAGCCACCCTGGGGTGGCTCGGTTTCGGCCGAGTCCCCGGGTGTTTGGCTGTGCGACCAACTCCACCAGTCGATGCAGCTACAGTTGTTACATCTCCATCACCCCCAGTGACTCGAGGGGAAGGAGGTATAATTTAATTAGCTGAGCGATGCCGTTCATTTCCTCATTGAGGCTTTTGACGAACTTCTCTTCTTTGTGTAGGGCTTCCTTCTCAGCTTCATATCCTCGTTAAGGAGTTGTTATCAGGGGATGACCCTGAGAAGATCATCATCAGCGTAGAAGTCCGCTCTTATTTCTCCTCCCTGACTGTTATAATTGGCAAACTCCTCCACGACGGACTTTCTCTTCGCCAATTTAAGCCCTACCTCGATTCCAAGATAAACTTGATTAGGGACATAGGATGTCCGGATCTAGCGACGGCTATGGTTGATGACCTTGATCGCTTAGAGCGTGAGCTTCAGATGTTTCATGAGCTCCGGGATACAGGTGCCTCTTCATTCGTTGCTGCCGAGTTGGATGCTCGCTTACAGACATGGCGCAGTACTCGGATGGTTGCTGAGCTCGAGATTCAGGTGCAGCGGGACCGCATAGATCGAGTTGAGGCTGATTTCGCCACTAGATCTTCTTTCCTCGAGGAGCTTGATTCTCAGATAGATCAGCTCCGACGAGAACTCCGTGAGAAGGAAGACACAAAGATGCAGAATCAGCAAGCAAATGCTGCTTTATCTGGTGAGCTGAAGTCCTTGAAGCAGAGACTGGCTGAGACAGAGGAGGATGCTGTGAGGACTTTAGCTGCGAACGAAGAGTCTGTTAGAGCTGAGTTGCAGGAGGAGCTTAGACGCTCTTATGACGAGAAGTTATCTGAATTCAGTCAGCAGATTCTTAGCCATGGGCTTGATGTATGATTTTATTTGCTGAAAACCTTGACATTTGATTCTCTTTAGTGGAATTGGTTTTTATCTTTATCTTTATTATGATTCCTCATCACGTTTGAAATGATTGACCATAATACTCATAGGATTTTTGGCAAACCCCCAGCCTTCAACGGGTTTGATTAGCCTTTACCGACTACCGTTTGAGTCGGGCTAGCATGCGGATTATCGGAATCCGTTCCGCATGTAACGTTGTGCTAAGGGAATGAACTCCCTTAGACTTCGTGCTATGATGTCGAATACATAGACTTCGCCATTGTTACGGGAATAGGCTACCCGGCGACACGTGTTAGGTGTTGACTTTAGGATTTTTGGCTAACCCCCAGCCTTCAACGGGTTTGATTAGCCTTTACCGACTACCGTTTGAGTCGGGCTAGCATGCGGATTATCGGAATCCGTTCCGCATGTAACGTTGTGCTAAGGGAATGAACTCCCTTAGACTTCGTGCTATGATGTCGAATACATAGACTTCGCCATTGTTACGGGAATAGGCTACCCGGCGACACGTGTTAGGTGTTGACTTTATCCCTACTTAGGCTTCGGGATAAAATACCCCAGACTGGTATTCTGGTGTCTTTTTCTACGGCGAGAGACTAAACCGGCGACGCGTGTTAGGCGTCGGCATATCCTTTCTTAGGATTCGGGATGAAATTCCCCATGCGTGTAAAGCATGGATTTTGGTGTTATTAATAACAACCTGCCACAATATTGAATATGTGGACGGATGTTCTTTTCAACGGTTAAGAACTAACCGGCAGCGCGGGTTAGGCACAGACTTATCCCTGCTTAGGTTTCAGGATAGAATACCCCAGAATCGAACCCTGGTGTCTTTTTGTACGGAAAAAGACTAAACCGGCAGCGCGTGTTAGGCGCAGACTTATCCCTGCTTAGGATTCGGGATAAACTTCCATGTATGAATCCTAAATTGATAAATTTCGGAAAAGATCGATGCGGGAAAGGCAGAATTTTATATTCTATTTCCCGGTCTTCTTTTAGGGTGAAGGCGAACCCGAAAACAAGGAAGGAAGAATTTTATATTCTATTCCCTGATCCTGGAAAGGAAGAATTTTATATTCTATTTCCAGCGAGGAAGAAACTAGAAGTGGGGTGTCCACTCCGAGAATCTGGAAAATTTAGATAAACTTGCCTTTTATAGGATGGGTTATCTAAACTGAAAATGGGTTCTTCGTTTATCGAAGTGGAATTTTCAACTCCGGTTATAACCATGAACAAGGTTTTAATCGAAGAGAAAAGAATGGAGTTCTTTCGTTTATCGAAAGGGGGCTCCGAACTGAAAGTGGACCTCTTATTCATGGAAAGAGTCAAGAGGGCCAGATGGACATTTTTTTGGATTCACCGCCAGTTGGACTTGATCAGTGAAAGATTTTGGTGGTAGAGATGTTTTTTGGGTTATCCTCTAGAACATTGAGTGTAATATTCTTCGAGGAACTTCCCGGTAAATGGGTTATCCTGAATGTACTAGGGATAGTACTTTTTCAGGAACTTCCCATTTATTGGCATTAATTGCCTGGCGCCTTCTTGAGTAATCAGGCGATATGCGCCGTTTGAATAGACTGTGTCTATTACAAACGGTCCTTCCCATTTGGGTTCGAATTTACCTTTCTTCTTGGAGGTGAGAATTATTGGTCGGCGAGCAGCGAGGACCAGATCTCCTTCCTTGAAGCTTCTTCGGCGGACTCTTTTGTCAAAAGCCCTTGACATCCTAGCCTGGTAGAATTCGATATTTTGTTGAGCTTCCAAGCGCTTTTCATCCAGCCTCTCGAGCTCTTCGAGACGCTTCTGATGTTGTTCTTCGGTCGTCATCTCCGTTGCGAGAGCGATCCGAAGGGAGGGAATTTGAATTTCCAAAGGTAGCACCGCTTCGCATCCATATACTAACGAGTACGGAGTAGCTCCCGTAGGAGTGCGTATGGTGGTGCGATAAGCCCAGAGTGCCTCCCCAAGTTTATCGTCCCAGTCTCGTTTGTTGGTCTTCACGAGCTTAGACAGGATCTTAATGATCGTCTTATTGAAAGCTTCAGCTAATCCGTTTGCAGCTGGATAATACGCTGTTGATGATACATCCTCGATCTTGAATTTATCACAAAACCTGATGAAAGCGTTGCTTATGAACTGTGGACCGTTATCGTGGATGATCCGTCTCGGCACGCCGTGTCGGTATATGACATGATGCTTGATGAAGTTGATGACGTTATTCGTCTTCACTTCCTTAAGCGGAATCGCCTCAGCCCACTTTGAAAAGTAGTCAGTGATAGCGAGAATAAACCGATCACCTTTGACTGAAGGGGGAAAAATTGGACCGACAATGTCCATACCCCAAGTCTCGAATGGCCAGGATGTGGTTGATGTGTGTAATCGTTCTGGCGGTTGGTGCATATAATTTGCATGCACTTGACAGGCGTGACATTCTCGTGCATATTCGATTGCGTCACGTACCATTGTTGGCCAATAATATCCCATTCTTCTGATTCGATCATATAGCTTGGGACCAGGTTGATGCGCACCGCATTCTCCTTCGTGCGCTTCCTTAAGCACTTCTTTTGCTTCTTCGTTCGAAAGGCATCGGAGGAGCAAATCGTCATACCCCCGGCGGTATAACGTACGGGTCTCGATATTGTAAAAGAACCGTGGTGCTCTTCGGCGAATAGATTCTTTTTCTTTTACATCCTCCGGCAAGATGCCATATTGGACGTAGTCAATGATAGGAAAGCGCCAATCTCGGGACTCAGACCCGATTTGAGTTGAGTTCACCTCCTTGGTGTTTGGGCCCCTATCATCTTCTTCTTCATCGGTACCCATATTGTATAGGGGTACGAAGAGTTGATGCGATCTTACTGTGACTAGCAACTCTGTTTCAGGCGGTCGTGCGAGGGACACTGCTAGTGCCGCCAGTGCATCTGCATAAGCGTTCTGGAGGCGAGGGATGTATTCAATGAAGAATTCCTCAAAGGATTCCGCCATTTTGATGGCCTCCTGGTGATACGGTATCAGGTCTTGGTTCCTGACTTCATACTCTCCACGGACTTGGTTGACTATTAGCTGCGAATCTCCGAAAGCTTCAAGATATTCGACCCCCAGCTCTTTGGCGAAACTGAGTCCAATGAGAAGCGCGTTGTACTCGGCCACATTGTTGGAACATGGACCCGTTAGCGAATAGGCTCGAGGTATTACATGCTTTCCCGGAGAAACTAGGACGACTCCAACTCCGGAGGAGACTGTAGAACATCCGGGGGTTATTACCCTATTAACCTCTCTTGAAGCACCATCGAAATATAGTTGCCATATTTGTTGATGCGACGATGTAGTATTAACCTCGTGGGTTTCATCCGGCAAGTCATCATATACTTCCGCCGTATCTGTGGTCGGGCTTGCCGCCAAAAGATCACAAATTGCTTGTCCCTTGACCGACTTCTGCTGTTTGAAGTGCAAATCGTACTGGGATAGGAGGAGGGCCCATTTTGCCAAACGCCAGTTCATCGAACCCGGTTGTGTCATAAATACTCGCACGGGATTAACGCCGGAGATTACGTAAA
This sequence comes from Asparagus officinalis, assembly GCF_001876935.1. NCBI lineage: Eukaryota > Viridiplantae > Streptophyta > Magnoliopsida > Asparagales > Asparagaceae > Asparagus > Asparagus officinalis. Next base: position 91,928,575 of record NC_033797.1, on the reverse strand, counting down.
TCGTCTGTCCCACTAAGTAATGCCGCATCTTTTGCACTGCGAATACCAATGCGAGACATTCTTTCTCGATCATCGGATATCGGGACTCAGCGCCCACCAAAGTCCGACTTAAATAATAAACTGCCTGTTCGTGACCATTGTCATCATCTTGTGCTAACAAAGCACTGATCGAATGGTTCATCGCCTTGATGTAAATCAAGAACGGTTTACCTGATTTTGGTGCAACGAGAACAGGAGGATTTGTTAGATATGTTTTAATATCTTCAAATGCTTTTTGACAGGCGTCGTCCCAGATGAATGACACCCCTTTCTTGTTTAGCTTAGAAAAAGGTTGGCATTTCCCAGAAAGATTTGAGATGAACCTCCGGATATAAGCTAAACGCCCCTGCAATCCTCTAAGCTCTCTCAGATTCCTTGGAGGTTGCAGTTCGTGTATCGCCTTTACTTTATCGGGGTCGATGTGTATACCTTTAGTGGTAACGACGAATCCAAGGAATTTTCCGCTGGACATTCCAAGGAAGGATTTAGTAGGGTTCATCTTCAACTGGTGGCTCCGCATGAGATCGAACATCGTCTTCAGGTCCTTGATGTGATCCCCTTTGCTGCGGCTTTTTACAACCAAGTCATCAACATAGCATTCGACTGTTTTCCGGAGGTGCTCTTGGAAAATCTTAGTCATCGCCCGCTGGTATGTGGCACCGGCATTCTTCAGGCCGAAAGGCATCACTGTATAGCAGAAGACACCGAGAGGTGTTCTAAACGCCGTATGCTTCTCATCCTCCGGATGCATCTTGATTTGGTTATATCCCGAAAAGCCGTCCATGAAGGACATCCTCTCAAATCCGCATGTATTGTCGATGATGACGTCCGTGATTGGGAGAGGAAAATCATCTTTTGGGCATGCTTCATTCAGATTCCTGAAGTCGATGCAAATCCTGATTTTGCCATTTTTCTTCATGACGGGAACGATGTTGGCTAACCAGTCTGGATGTTGTTCCTCTCGGATAAATCCTGATTCGATCAACTTCTTAACCTCTGCCTCAATGGCTTCCATAATCTGCGGACGAAACCGTCTTTGCTGTTGTTTGACAGGTTTGGCATCCGGCTTGATGTCGAGGTGATGCATTGCCACATTAGGATCAAGCCCTGGCATATCTTCGTAGTTCCAGGCGAAGACGTCGATATATTCCCTGATGAGGGCGATTAGTTCCTCTTTCTCATCTGGGGGAAGACTACCGCTGATGAATATGGGTTTTGGATTGGCCTCATCGCCCATATTAATTTGGACTACTTCATCTTCGGTTGGTGGTTCTCTCTGTTCGAACCTGTCACCGTACTGCATACTTAGATGATGCACCCACGGGTCTTCCCACGTTGGCATTTGATCATCATCCTCCAGCGTGGATGGATCTGCTGTAGTCATGTTTGACATTAAGGTTTTGAACATTTCTCCCAGACTTGTATCAGAGTCCCACTCTGAAGCATCGGGAGAGTATCCATTCTTAGGCTTGTTAGCAATTTGATCAATGATCTGCCAACTACATTCCTCATCTGATGAAACATAACCTAAGCCTCGTCCATATTTATAATAATCCTCAGGCTTCCCTTTCGGTACATATACTGCTTTGGCTGGATTACGAGGACCTCGATCGAAATATAAACCTTCTCCGAGTGTGAAGTCGTATCCTTGCTTTTCCATAAGCTTGCGTGCTTCCGGACTATACTTAGACAAATGCCGACCGGGTTTGTCATCATCTTCATCTTCACTTAGGAAATGATCCCGTAATGGAGAACTTTTCCCTTTACCGTAAATTATTTCCTTCGCGCCCTTTATTTTGTTCGGGATGATCATGGTTGTTCCGAAAGAATGTTGGAGGCGTTCTTTCGTTACATAGGATGATCGGAGCGGCATATGCAAACCAGAATTATTATACAATTCCGTCATCATATTATCAAAAGACAAGGAGTACTCTAAATCATCATTTATTTCATCGGTGGCAAGTTGCCAGTTACAACTGCCATCTGACGATTGATCATCGTCAAGATTGATTACAAAGGGTACAATGTCATTTAGAATCGGTTTCGGCCGAGTCCCCGGGTGTTTGTCCGTTTCGTCCTTTGTTTCCGGTTCTGGTTCTCTTGTGTGGTTGATTGACTTGGCAACGACTCTTTGACTTGATTCCAGATTTGGCAGTGAGTCGGGTTCCTGATATGGCAGTAAATCAACTTCTGAATTTGAGTCCGGAATTGATGTTGATTTGATCGTGATTCATCCGAGTTCGCTCTTGTTTAGATGACTCGGTGATTCACCTAAACATTGGTTTGATTCCGCGTGCGAGTGGATGCATTCCAATGCTTGGGTGCGATTTGTCGCCTCGTTAACCTGCTCCGTTGCGTATAGCTTGGCTTCAGCGTTGGCGAGCTAACGGTCTTGTTTGGATACGTCGCCCGGTGGTCCGTTTGTTAAATCGGCGTCGAGCTGTGCTAAGGGACCTATAGGCAATTTTATACGCCTACAACAGGCTATTTGTGATCTTCTGGTGGCAAACCTAACTACGGATACCGCCGAGGTGGACGATGATTTGCCAGATGAAACCCACAAAGTCAACGTAACTTCCCATAAATAGGTGTGGCGTTTGTACTTTGACGGTGCCTCTCGAGCAACTAATGTAGCAAGTGCTCCTGGATGTTCTAAGATTTCCTTTGGAGTTAGAGTTGTCTTAGTTTCCCCATGAAAACATGTGATGACTCGAGCTTACTCGCTGACCGAGCCATGCTCGAATAACGTAGCCGAGTATAATGCGCTACTTATTGGACTTAGCTTTGTTAAAGAGCTGGGGGTCGAATACCTTGAAGCTTTCGGTGACCCTCAACTAATAGTTAAACAAGTTCAGGGAGAGTATGAGGTCAGAAATCAAGATTTGATACCATATCATAAAGTGGCCAATAAGATGGCAGAATCGTTTGAAGGATTCTTCATCGAATACATTCTACGCTTACAAAACATGTACGCAGATGTGCTGGCAGCATTAGCCGTGTCCCTAGCACAGCCTCCCGAAACAGAACAGTTCGTTACGGTGAGAACTCACCAACTCTTCGTGCTAATCTACGATGTAGATGATAAAGAAGAGGATATTAAAGAAGTACATTTAACTCAAATTGAGTTCGAACCCTGAGATTGGCGTTTTCCTATCATAGACTACGTCCTGCACGTGATTTTACCAGAAGATGCGAAGGAAAGAGAATCGATCCGACGAAGAGCATCGAGATTCTACTATAATACGGAGAGTCGAACGCTATATCGTAGGGGGTACGATGGTTTACTACTACGTTGTTTATCGACTAAAGAAGCGGAAGAAGTCCTTAAATAGATGCACGAAGGAGCTGCGGCGCACACCAACCGGGTCCCAAACTTTATGACCGCATCAGAAGAATAAGATATTTCTGGCCCACCATGATCAAAGATATAGTCGCATATGCCCGAAAGTTTCATGCGTGTCAAGTGCACGTGAATTATATGCACCAACCCCCAGAGCATCTGCATCCTTCGGCTACATCATGGCCTTTTGAGACTTGGAGAATGGATATTGTTGGTCCTATAAATCCCCCGTCAGTCAAAGGTGATCAATTCATTCTCGCAATTACTGATGACTTCTCCAAATGGGCTGAAGCGATTCCACTCAGAGAAGTTAAGACAAGCAACGTTATCGCATTCATCAATCATCATATTATCTACCGATATGGTGTCCCAAGACGGATCATACATGACAATGGTCCTCAGTTTGTCAGCAATGCCTACATTAAGTTTTGCGAGAAGTTCAGAATTCAGGACCTCTCGTCAACAGCGTACATCCCACAGCAAACGGATTAGTTGAAGCCTTTAACAAGACTATCATCAAGCTTCTATCAAAACTCGTAAAGACTAACAAACGAGATTGGGATGATAAACTCGGCAAAGCCCTGTGGGCTTACCACACCACAGTTTGCACGCCTACTGGCGCAACCCCGTATTCTTTGGTGTACGGGTGTGAAGCTGTCCTTCCGTTGGAAATATAAATTCCATCTCTTCGAATCACTCTCGCAACCTAGTTGACGACCGAAGAACAACATTAGAAATGTCTCGAAGAACTCGAAATGCTCAATGAGAAACGCTTGGAAGCTCAACAGCACATTGAATTCTACCAAACCAGAATTTCTTGAGCTTTCAACAAGAAGGTTCGACAACGGAGTTTTAAAGAAGGAGATTTAGTCTTAACTGAACGATGGCCTATGATCCTTAACTCCAAGAAGAAAGGTAAATTTGAACCCAAATGGGAAGGGCCGTTCGTAGTAGAGACAGTCTACTCGTGTGGCGCATATCGCCTTATTACCAAGGAAGGCGACCAGTTTATAATGCCGATAAACGGCAAGTTCCTAAAAAAATATTACCCTTAGTATATTTGGGATAACCAATGTATCGGGATGTTCCTAGAAGAATACTACATGTGGTATTCTTAGGGATAACCCAGTTGCTATGAAAGTAATGAATAAGAAATCCACACTTGGACTCTGAATGTATTCAAAGTTGAAGCGTATTTTATTGTTGATATCGAATTCACCAATTCTCATGAATGGACTCTGAATGTATTCAAAGTTGAAGCGTATTTTATTGTTGATATCGAATTCACCAATTCTCATGAACTCTTTTGCTGAGGCAAGATTCGCCCTTTTTGACAGATCAATCTTTCCTCGTAAAATCCCCACTGATCAAATCAATCGACAGTAGGCCTACCAAAATTTCTATCCGCCAATTCATGGTAATTTTCAAAGCTTGACGTGTTAAGTCCTGATTACTTAACATCAAAATCCTCCATCGAGTGGCTAGTACAAACCAGTATTTCTACTGCTACCTGTATTCTACTCTTTTTGCTTTCAGGTCAAACCTATAAAAGTTAAGGCCAAAGCCAGATTCCCCTCTCAATTCCTTCAATGAACGAGAGGTCCACTTTCAATTTGAGTAATCAAACTTATTAAAGTTAGGATTATCTCTAACCTCACTTAGTCAAACCTGCAAATAGTTAGGACTAAGATCGAGTCATCCCTTTCGATAAACGAAAGACTTCAATCTATTCCTTTTCAGCCAAACCTATAAAAGTTAGGGTCAAAATCGGAATTTCCCCTCAATAAATGAGGAACTCTTTCTTGGATCAAGCAACCAATCCTATAAATGTTAGGGTTGCTTGAATCTTTTTGATTCTCGGAGTGGAGATCTCACTCCTAGTTTCATCTTTCCGGATTCTGGGGGTGGAGATCCCACCTCGAGTTTCCTTTCCAACTGGAGATAGAATATAAAATTATTCATCTTCAGTGTTGGGAGATAGAATATAAAATTCTTTCTCTTCTATTTTTGGGGTCGTCTTTACCCTAAACAAGACCTGGGGACAGAATATAAATTTTTTTCTCTCTAGCATCGGGTTCGTGTTTACCCTAAGAAAAGACACAATTCTCAACTTCAAATCCGTACATTTCATGCACGGGGAACTTTGTCTCGACTCCTAAATAGAGATAAGCCTACGTCTAACACGCGTTGCCGGTTTAGTCTTTCACCGATTGGAAAAGACACCAGAGTATAATTCTGGGGACTTTTATCCCGAATCCTAAATAGGGATGAGTCAACACCTAATACGCGTTGCTGGGTACCATATTCTCGTAAGAAATGGTGAAGTCTATGTATTCAAAATTATAGCACTAAGTCTAAGAGAATTAACTCTCTTAGCACAATGTTACATGTGAAACGGGTTTTAATAATTCATATGCTAGCCCGACTCAAACAGTAGTCGGTAAAGGCATATCAAATCCGTTGAAGACTGAAGGTTTGCCAAAAATCCTAAGTCTACGTCTAACACACGTTGCCGGTTTAGTCTTTCACCGATTAAAAAAGACACTAGAGTCTAAGTTTGGGGAATTTTATCCCGAAGCCTAAGAAGGGATAAGTCAACGCCTAACACGCGTTGCCGTTTAGTCTACTCCCATGAGAAAGACGAAGTCTATGTATTCAAAGTCATAGCACCAAGTCTAAGTGAATTAATTCTCTTAGCACAACGTTACGTGCGGAACGGATCTAAAATAATCCGTATGTTAACCTGACTCAAACGGTAGTCGGTAAAGGCTCATCAAACCCGTTGAAGGTTGGGGGTTTGCCAAAAATCCCACAAGTGTTATGGTTGATTATTCCACATGGAGTAAGACATCATAATAAAAAAACACATAATGAACCAAAAAGAAATATCTTCCATTGATGAAAATTGAGTTTGCAGGTACAAGAGTTACAATCAATCTACATTAAGTTTGTGACTACGGATTTGCTGTTCAAGTTTAGTCAATTCCTCTGTATAAGTTCGCTCAAGCTCACACTGCAATTCGACCTTGAAGGATTCCTTGGTAAGGGATAATGTTTTCGCAACCTCTTGTTTGATCTTGGCTAACTTCTGTTTCGAGAGCTCCAATTTCTCGGATATCACAACCTGTGAACGCTCCAAGTCATCCTTCGTCATTCCCAAGATAGCTAAGGCCTCCTCCTCTGCCTTGAGCTCCTCTTTGAGTCGCTCTATCTTAGCCTCACCCGACGTAATGGAGGATTTGAGTTGACACAAATATGTTTGTTTCTCAGCAAGGATGGCCTCCATTTGATCCATTCGACTTTGTTGCGTTTGAACCTCAAGTCCAACAGAGGCTCGAGTGTCGCGCCATACTTGTAGACGAGATTCCATCTGGGCGGCTATGTACGTTGAAGTACCGACAGCCTTCAACTCTTGTAATCGTTGAAATTCATGCTCCAGCCAGTCCAAATCGTCAGCAATAGCTTGCGCCAGATCCGGTGACCCCGCTTTCTCTATAACATTTATTTTGTTGGCCAACACTGGTCTAAATTGATGAAAGGAAAATCCCTTAACGAGAAGCTTATCAATCATCGCATTCACGAAGAAGAAGAGAGAGCCGATTTCCATGCAAAGCAGGGCTTGGTCCGGGTCGTCATCAGATAGCAAAACCTTGACCACATCACTAAGCCAAAAAGATGACCCTACAAGGAAAAGAGGATATAAATATATTTAAAATCTTAGCAAAGTTCTAAATCAGTATCAGCGTAAAGTTTACCAAAATCAAGTGATGTCTCCTCAAGTTGATGTCCCGCACTTGGTTCTGCCGGCATGACTTCTTTACCAAAATCAAGTGATGTCTCCTCAAGTTGATGTCCCGCACTTGGTTCTGCCGGCATGACTTCTTGGACTTTTAAGACTGAGTGATGTCTCCTCAAGTTGATGTCCCGCACTTGGTTCTGCCGGCATGACTTCTTGGACTTTTAAGACTATCGCCGATGTCTCAGCCGTTGACGTACCAACCCCATCAGTTGGTCTCATGACCTGCTCAACAAGATTAATCCCCGTAGCTGTAGAAGTCGCTTCGATCATAGGGATTGTGAGCTGAGTTGGAGCAACTGACGACTGAGCTTTTACGATAGTTCCTGCCAGCAGTAAGAAATCAAGACCCTCAGGGTCATCAGATATCCTAACAATGATAGTTGCATCAGTCTTAACGACTGGTCCTACAAGTATAACTCCCTTACAGTTAAGTAAATCTGATAAGGGAATAACTTTCACAAGAGGACAAAATCCATACCTGCAGAAGAACCAGCCTCGATGACCGGTTCAATAATTTTAATAATCGGTTCAACAGCTTCGATGACTGGTTCGGTAGCATCTCGACGAGTTTGTTCTGACAACATGTCATCGAGTAGCCTATCTCCAGAACCCGAAGGATCTTGTATGGGATCAGATGGAGGCGTGCTGACTGCGTTGTGAGAGGTTCCTTTATCACTTGGACCTTCCAACGAAACATCTACAGAAAGGTCTAAGTGTTGAGATATGAGATGAAAAGTTGGAGATTGATAATGAATAGGCATTAAAGTTACCCCCGGTAGTAATGGCAGGCTCTGTCACCCCCACATCAGTAATGACCTCTTGTAATTTTTCTAGAAGAGCCAGAAGCATATAAGCAATTAGAGGAGGGACGAACTCTGAATCGTTTAATACCCGAGATTGCCATCTAAAAGTTGTACTATCGGTAATAGGGGTACCTGGGCTAGCAATCACTGTAGGCAAATCAGATCCTATAACGGTACCTTTGCTAGCTTCAGGTGCCACATCTGTTTCAATACCTGTTAGATCCTGATTCACGGCCTCATCTGCTTGTGGCACGAAGCAAGATCCTCCGAAAAGGCTATGTCGGGAGAAGGGGGTCGTACATCACCGCATCTTCGTCATGACCCCCTGGGATATAGAATTTGTTAAGTCTAAAGCTTGATAAAAGAAAAGAACCGGAAAAATGACAAGAGCCGAAATATTACCTTCCTCACCAATGAATGTATCGTCGGCTACCTCCATTTGAGAAGTTTGAGGTTTAGCGCGTCGCTTAATGGTTAACTTCAGGCGTTTAGTAGGTCGCATCTCTTTAAAATCCACAGGTCTGCCCTGTGTAGATGCAGCATGTGACTCGATTTGCGGTCCTGCTTGAGTTGTAGCCCGAGATCGAGTACGAGGGACAAGGTTACATCTCCCCTCTTCTTCTTCGGAATCTACATCTGAAAGTTCAACATTCATCCTATTGTAAGTAGGCAAAATTCTCCATTTTTTTCGAGCTTTAAGTCGACGAGCTCGATCAGCAATCGATAAGTCCCATAGCTCTTTATAAAAAGATCCAGACAAACCTGCCGCGTCTTCCTCGAAGTTACTGTTGACTTCCGTAGCACCACCAGCAGCGACTTCATTTTCTTCGAAAGTTTCCTCCTCAGAAGAAAATGACTCCTCTTCTACTTCCTCCATTGTCTGCTTGCCTTTGCCTGGGGGACCAGCGAGTTTACTATCATGCCTCCTTCGTTCTAGCACATCTTCTCGAACTATCCTCTCAGCGATACGCGTTGTAGCTTCAGCCATCAGTTCTTCAATTGACCTCAAAGGGACGGGTTCATTAGCAACCATGATCAATTTGCAACATATATATGTAAGCTCTAAGCGGCGGTCAGTATTCGGAAGACTAAATTTGGCACCGGTACAGCCCGTCACATTCCACAGCCAAGCACGAGCGTCGTCCACTAGCTCGCCGCGAGTATGAAACTGTTGGTTCGGATTCCCGATATATAATTGATCATATCCAAATTGACGGGCGAACCAGCACGGTAGATAAGGTTCTAAATAGCAACGCCCCTTCACTCTGAAAATGAGGTGGCCTGGCCTTATGTTCATGAGCCATCTGAAACAGCCAACATCGAGAGAAGTCCGGTCAGTTCTGGGTGCTTCTACATTAGTAAGCATCCCACCATATCTGCTGGCAAATCGAGGAAGACATAGGTTGATTACCCAACCTTTGTGCATGTGCAAGCTCTTCCTAACATCCGAAATGTACCGAGCTGTCCATCTACACCCCTCGTATAGTTGTAGCAAAGGAGTAGACATATCTACATTTTTAGGAGGTGACATCAAATCGGGGCGATGAAGAACCAGCCACCCCACCAGATAGGTGTAAGGGAGCTCTGCCTTCGCCGTAGGGATCTTCGCAGATGGGGTTTCATCAGTTTGAGTGAAAGCTGTAGCTAATTGGCGAAGCCCACGGTGGATATCGGCGACCATTGCTGGCAAAAGAGATAAATTCTTCCCATAGGCAAGCTGGACAGCGGGAAACAATACCTCGATCGGCAAGGCATCCGAAGTCTGATACAGCACCACGCACTTTTTCAACCAAAGTGCGATATAGCCGGCCAGCAAAGTCTTAGGGTGGATGGATTTCTCCGCTTGCAATAAGAAAGTCCTGAACTTAGTCCCTGCACAAAATCGACCTTGGCCACTCGCAATGGTGTAAGAACGGGCATCACATTTTTTAACTAACTTGTCAATCTCCGAACGGGTCAGCGGTTCCAGTTCACAAACAGCTTCACTGGTTTTCTCCAAATTCTTGAACAGGCAACCCGAGAATTCCTTCAAACTTATTTGAGGATACTTCTTTCTCGCAACTGGATTAGTTCCGGCTAGAGCAATCTGATAATGACACGTGAGTTCCCATAACGTGTCGTATCGAGCGGGCTTATGGGTTTTCAATAGATGTAGCTCCCGGTTGGAGGGAAAATATTCCTGATACGGCATATCTCCCACTTGTAGTCCGGAGACTTTGTGCATCTCATGGAAGGATAATTCGAATTCTTCGTTCCGGGTAAGAAAGGTGTTAGTATCTGGATTATACAGCTTTATTAATCCCAGGAAGTGGAGAGCATTCACCGGTAATCCGTATTGAGTGGCGCGAATAGCTTCATACAATCTTATCAACTTTAGTTCAGCACCCCACCGGTGAAGGACATAACCTATCATCTGGCCCCATCATGATTTGTCTAAAGAATGAGACCAACCAAAGCACCTGTAATTGTCAATAGGTAACTCTCGCCCTAGTTCAGCGAGGCGATTCCTCACGGTGCGAGCTACTATAGGTAGCTCCCCTTTAGGCGGGTCCTCCAACCCCATTACGTCGGGTTGTAATCCTGTGATATGTTTCCTACCACTGGAACCCGGAAGTGGGTGACTGGTGACGTATCCGCAAGGAATGTGGGTGTGCTCTTCTGTCAGAGTCCACGGCATTTGTCGTGTAACCGATTGCCCCCGCAAGTCGACTAGCGCACGATGACGAGGGAACGGAGTGAGGTATAAATAAGTCGTGCCCTCACTGTGTAACCACCGTTCATCTTCGAGGTTTATGACGTCTGGATCCATCACGGAATCCCCAAACATATAATGCGTTTTTCTTAAAGGATGAGCAGGATCCATGTCTTCAGGGAACGGCGCATCCGTAAGCAATTGGCGCATGATGCGACGACCCCCCTCCCGTACCAACTTAGAGAGCTCATCGGGGAAGTCCAAAGCGAATTGAGGAGTGGAAGGAATCGACGATGGGTTATCACCGGCGACGTAATATCTATTTCTGTAGCCATCTATCTCGAATGGAGAAAACGGCATCACAGAATATTCAACTGAAACAAGTAAGGCGTGTTTATCAAATGCAGTTATGAAGAAATATTTAGGCGACACGGGATGTTAAACTCTTTTCACCATTCCGTGAGATAGAGTCACTATCTTGTAATTAGCGAGACGATTTTAACCGTATCATGAATACACAAAATAACGTACATTATTTTATGAAATGTAATACGGTAAAAAAAAATCGCCCCATATTGCCTTAAGACGTGTTTTGACCAAGCAAAACGTATTCGATAAGCATTCACCCCCACAAAAGAGGATATCAACTCTTCCCAAATGCCTCACCAAGGAGAACAGAGCAGGGATGGAATATAGAAGCATCCACCCCCACAAAGAAGGATATCAGCTCTTCCCGACTGGCTCACCAAGGAGGACAGAGAGGGGATGCAATATGCAATATGACATAAGGAAGATTAAATTCATAAGCAGGAAATTATGTTCATAAACAAGAAATTATATTCATAAGCAAGAAATTACTAGGGCTTACCAGTGAAAGATGGACGCTCCCTCTCAGGTGACTGAGTAGCCGAGCGGCTCCTCGGAAGGCGTGAGCTTCTCGTTGACATGGCTAGTCTGCAATAAGGATCAGCGACATTGTGAATCTTCAACTGAAATTCTACAAGACGGAATTTTCTAGTTAAAGGTCCAATTAAACCTATACGGCATCCTCGATTCAAGTTAAAGCGAGAAGAAAATCAAATATACAAGTCAAGTAAATCAAGCGCCTCCTACATATCTCACGCGCATAATTGAGCATGAAAATTCAAGGGCGAGATCAAGTCGAAGGTCACAAAGCCAAACCAAGGGTCTCGACCACGTCAAACATGCAGACTTATAAGCTCACAGAATCATTCGAAATCAAAGCATGGATGTTGACTCGAGTTTCCAAATCATACATGCATACATACGTGAGTGTGAACAAGAATTGAGCGGTATTTAGTCATCTACACAACCAAGTATCCCAAAGGCTTAATGTTGACAAGGATTCGAAGCTAAACTTCCAAGAAATTCAAACCAATACCCATGTGCAAATTCGGATTCAAGTCATCCGGCCATGTACAAATTCGGATTCAAGTCATTCGACTATGTACAAGTTCGGATTCAAATCATTTGACCATGTACAAATTCGAATGCAAGGCACATACAAGAATCAAAAGACAAAAGAGCTCGGCCATGTACAAGTTCGAATTCAAGGCATATACAAGAGCTCAGCTACATACAAGTTAAGGTTCTCATGCCATATACAAGTGCAAATTCAAGTCAATTCTCGGCCATATACAAGTTCGAGTTCAATCATATACAAGAATTTAGTCATATACAAGAGTTCAATCACATAGATTCAAGTCACTGGGCCATAAGAATTACAAATTCAAATTACCATCAACGTTAACCAAGAGTTAAAGATGAATTCGGCTACAACCACAGATTCAACCATCAATCAACCAACCAAGAGCTAGAGGGAATTCGGCTATGCACATCAACTTGGATTCGGCTATGTACAGGTTCAAAGTTTTCGGCCAACACTCAAGCCCCAAAGCCAAAATTTGATTTTTTTTCCCCCAAAGTTCAAGAATTAGAGTTCAATTATCAAGCTAAAAAAAATCATCACAAAATCCGATCCAAAATTCGGTTTTCCCCAAGAGTAAAAAGTTGGGGACTGCAGTGATCAAGCCATGCTCACAATTGAAACCAAAATTTTTTGGCCCTCAACAAAATCCAATAAAAATTCGGTTTTTTTGCCCAAATCCAAGAAGTAGGGCTCCAACTTTCAGGTTAAAGCTCAAAAATTCAGCCATAAATTAAGCACCCAAACATGAAGAGTAGAATAAAATTGAAGCAAGAAGGGTGGGTTCACCTGAAATTCGAAGAAGAATCAAGGAGAAGAAGATACACGTCGATGCTCAAACCCAAAATTAGTAAATGACCAAACCCTAGCTTGTGAGGAGATGAGGAAGTCGGCCAAAATCAGGAGCTTCTTAGAGGTTTTATCTTAGCAAAGTTGAGGGGATTCAGAATTCTTAGAGGAGAAGAATCTTTGAAGTGGAAGAACTCTTGAAAAGATAGAGTTTGGAAGAAGGAGAAAACCGAAAATTTGAGAGGGATAGAATCTGGAACCAAAGAAGAAGAGAAGAAGGGGTTTTAATCCCCTTTACACAAGCACCCGACCCGCATTTCGCGGGTCGGATTTGTGTCCGACCCGCGTGCGCACGGGTAGGATTAATCCGACCCGTGCTCACGCGGGTCGGATCCATCTGACCCGCGTGAATGCGGGTCAGACCCACCTCGGCCGTTTTCGTTGTATTCTCGCATGATTTCGCCCATTTTCGAAATGTTCGGAGTTCAATTTCATTCTCCTGGATTAATTTTACGGCATTTCGATCATGTTCAGAATATTCGAGACCCAATTTTATATTGTCGGGTGATTTCACAGTATTTCGATCATGTTCAGGATATTCAGGACCTAATTTCATATTTTTGGGTGATTTTGCCGCATTTCGCTCATGTTCAGGATATTCGGGTCCCAATTTCATATTCCCGGGTAATTTCACAGTATTTAGGCTCATATTTAGAATATTCGGGACCCACTTTCATTCGGGATCCAACTTCATATTTCCAGGTGACTTCACGGTATTTTAGCCCACTTTTGGAATATTCGGGATCCGATTTCATATTTTCAGTCGTTTTACGGCGTTTTCGCCTATTATCAGAATTTTCGAGAGCCAATCTTATATTTCTGGATAACTTTGAAGCATTCCGCTCACTTTCGGGGGATTCGGGTCCCATGTAAACTCCAACGGGTACACGAGTCTAAACTATTTCTCATTTTTGACGGGAAGTTCCTGGAGAATATTAGTATAATAATTCTTAAGGATAACCCGGCAAACTCCAACGGGTACATGAGTTTAAACTGATTCCCGAACTCCCAGGAGTATACGAGTATAAACTGGTCTTTCTCAGATTGATGCGAAACCCTAGGGTCAACGCTGGTCAATGCGTAGCTCCAGGTCAACGCCAGTCAACGCGTTACGATGAGAATAGATGCGAAACCCTAGGATCATCGCCGGTCAATGTGTAGCCCCAGGTCAACGCCCGTCAACGCATTGTGATGAGAATCGATACGAAACCCTAGGGTCAACACCGATCAACGCGTAGCCCCAAGTTAACGCAAGTCAACACGTTGCGATGAGAATTGATGCAAAACCCTAGGGTCAACGCTGGTCAACGCATAGCCCCAGGTCAACGTCAGTCAACGCGTTGCGATGTAGATAATTAGTTCAAAAATCAACTCAATGACACGAGCCAAAATCTACTCACCAATTCCGGTTCAAGGCTTCAACAATGGTCAGACAATAAATGCAGCACCGGGAAAAAATTTCAGCTATTCGACAAAATACAGAATAGGTTGAAATATGGAGACGTCAAGAATTGAAACCAGCTGTAGGTCCTTTAACACCGACTGAAGGTGGGGGCCCATTATATCCAAAGCATTTCAGACTCCTCTATAAAATAATGAGGCTGAAACACTTTGGAGGGGGTATCTGTAGGCATCTAAATATACCTATAAGTTCCCGCATGCAACTCAAAACAAAGACTGGACGAGTCAAGAAGGCTCACTCAGTCAACACGCACGCGTCAATCAGCTCGCGTGCTTCGGTCAACACGCGCGCGTCAATCAGCTCGTGCTCGTCGGTCAACACGCGCGCGTCAATCAGTTCGTGTGCGTCAGTCAACGCGCGCACGTCATCCAGTTCATGCACGTCAATCAACACGCATACGTCAACCAACGCGCGTTCGACGATCAGTCCCACAACGAGGCGTACAAGTCAACAAGTCGACCAAATACATGAAACGGTGAAAAAAGAACAACTCCCGGAAGGAAAAGCGCCAAAAAGAGAAAGAATTTGGCAGAAGCGACGGACCCGCGCCAGCGCGGAACGGAACAAACCGACCCGCGCAAGAGCGGGTCGGATTTGTCCGTCGCGCAGTCTGGGGCCCAATACGCGTTTTGGCAGTTTTAAAGCGGTTTTTGCAGGATTTATCTATTCTAGGGGTTCCTAACTGACTTGATATCATCCCCAAATATGATTAGGCAGTTGTTAACTGAAGATAGAGCCAAATCACTTGTTCTCATCCAAATAACCGCACCCGAGGCCTATAAATATCAGCCCAAGGCCTTCATTTTACAGAGCTAGAATTTTATCAAGAGGAGGAGGTGCTGCTGGATTGAAAAGTCAAGGAGCATGAAATTTCAGCAAAGGCCAACGAGATCCCGGTGAACTTCGGCCCAAAGGAGAAGCCATTCGAAGGATCTGAAGCCCGTACGTCCGTTCCTTGAGATTAGGCTTTGTCTTAATCTCGAGAAGAGCTACTGATTTTGCTTGGTCGATTTTAGCGCTTCAAGTAAATACCTCCTTGGTGAGGTAGGAGCTCTACTAATTTTTCGACAACCGGATCTGATCGACGGTCGTCCACGGATAAACCCCGACACCGGCGAAGAACCCACGCAAGAAAGAGACCATAAACGGATCTTGTGTTTATTTTCAAGAGAGTTGTAATTGTTTTATTTTCGTTATTTGAATTCATTTGTAACGATTAAAGTTTAATGAAATCAATGATAAAGGCAGCTTTCAACGAAAACAGCTGCGTCAGCACCTACTTTACACGTGCCGGTCAGCGAGTGGAGGAGAGATCACCGCAGTATTAAATAAGAAGTGATTAGAGGCATGACAGTGCTAACGTGGTCCGATGAGTCATGAAGACTATCGGGTCTAAATGTTTGATGCGCCTGAAAAGCATTAAATGTGACGCCGACGTGCTGTCAGCGAGAGAGGCTCGAGGCTGAAGTCGTCCTTTAGCTTGGCCGAGAAGTAACTCCTTTCGAGTCGACTTTGCGAGGTGTCGAATAATTGGTCGAGTGGGCTCATAGCGAGTCGTCTTCGATAAGAGAACCGACAAGTACCGCCATTTGAGTCGATCTAAGAAGATGTCGACTCGGCAGGTCGGCTAAGTTGAGATCCTTGGTAGTTTTGACCGTCACTCTGACTTGAACGGTGCATGTAGGGGGATACCTGTCCGTTGCTGACAAAGAGGCGTACTTTGACAACTGAAAACACCATAACAAGTGTCATATAACCCCATATCTTTCAAACTATAAGAAAATTCCCTTAAGTTAGGGTTTATTAAACAAAACTCCTCTAACTTCAATACTAGTATAGATTAAAAATAATAAAAAATAATAAAACTTTAAGACAAATATGTTGGCACATGCAAGTAATATTAAATTATCATCTAAAGAGTTCTCGATCATGCATTTTAATCATGATATAATCATATAATATATATTTTCTTTAGTAAAAAATATCAATCAAAATAATAAGAATTTACTAAGAAATAATATCTTTTATGCATCTAAAAAGTACTATTGCATCCTTCATTTTAATAAGGGGATTGAAATTAAACCTAAAGCTCGTATAATAGTTTATAGAGCATAAGCGGATATAAACAAAGTAAATTCTAGTTTACTTATTTGCTAAATTTTTTAAAGTTAACTTTAGATTAGAGCAACAAAAATTATTATACATAAGAAATCCAAATTTTATAACGTTATTAACATAATTATGAAAAGAATTTTTCAGTTATTAAAAAATGTTTTTATAAAATGTTAAAATATGTTAACTAAGGCTCCTTTCAAATACTACCTAGTTCACATTGTATCACATTTTATTGTCATAAATTATAAAATTTTGTAAAAAAGTCATGCGTGAAATATTAAATTTGAGAAAGAGATGAAGAGATGAAAATAATAGAACTTTCTACAGAAAGGAAAGTGAAATATAAAATTAAAAAATAGATTGAATTTAAATTTTTTTAAAAATGATAGAAGAATGTAAGTTAATGGAACTTTTTAGGAAGAGTGGAGGGAGGGAGAGATAGAGCCACATTAATAAGATATGAAACTACCTTCACTTTTTATTAAATTGAAGGAATAAAAATTCATTCCTCCACTTTTAGTTACCCTCACAGTTTCTTTTATTTATAGAGTAGCATAGACAAAATATATAAAAATCTCATTACGTTCCGCGTTATAAAAAACTCCTTCAGCTTTAATATTTGATTATAAAATCATCTTGATGGTGGTAAAACTGTAATTTTTACATGGTTGCATAAAATTGAGATTAATATCATATATTTTTTCTGATAGAATCTTAAGTTAAAAAGTGATACAGGAGATTAAGCATTGGAGGAGACAAGAAGAAAAGTACACGTGTTGACTCGAACATCAGATTAGGAAATGTTCCTTTTTGGTTATTTCCTTTTAGATTAGGAAATATTTCTTTTTTTGTTATTTACTTTTAGATTTAGACTTTCTTTTTTATTAGAGATAGGATAGGTTTAGTTGGGTATAAATAATAGTTCCTTTTGTAAATCAAGTAATTAACTTTTCAATTATTCAATCAAGAGAATTTTTCTCCTCGTTTACGTTCTCAACTTTGAGAAACTTAGAGCTTATGGATTTAAGCTCGTGAATTACCTGCTGTTGTCAGGGCTCGTCGGCATCGGAACGATATCTGATCGACCTCCCTGTTTCTACACCTGCGTCAAGTGGTATCAGAGTTTCGGCTTCAACATCCTCGACAATGGCAGATGACGGCGAGAAGGAACTTTCTCTACAGGATATTTTTCTGCGAGGATGGATTCTATGGATGGAAGATTTGGCACGTTGGAGGCGTCTCTTCAGAACCTTCAACAAGCCATTGAAGGACTTACCCTTCACCTCAATAATGAGAATAATTTCGCCGACGGTCTTCACTTAAGAGAATCCAGAGTTAGGCTAGCCCGACATCCCCCTCTATATCAACCACGTCCAAACCAAACCCCTCCATATCAGCCCCCTCCGTATCAACCTCCTCCATATCAACCCCCTCCACATCATAGATGACATCCCAACCAACCCCCTCCACATGATAAATCCGGTAACGAAGGAGCAGACTATAGTGCCCAATTTAAGGGACCATGGTACGACAATGTCTCGAGCAAAGAAGAAGGAGGGAGACCTTATGGGAGAAGTCGAGGCAAAGGCTTCATCCCTCGTCGTAACTATGATTAATAGGGAGGACATCACCATGACCAAGAGTACCTGGATGAAGGTGGAACTTCCCTCATTTGGAGGAAATTTGGACATAGAGGCTTTCTTGGATTGGCTCAATGAAGTGGAGAAGTTCTTTGACATAGCTAATGTACCCGAAGCAAATCAAGTAAAGTTTGTGGCATATCATCTCAAAAGAGGAGCCGCGACATGGTGGGATCAGACTCAAAACACTAGGCGACGGCAAGGTAAGCAACCAACTCGGGTTTAGCGGCGCATGAAGCAATTACTCCAGGTTAGGTTCCTACCACCCGACTACCAATAGATCCTTTACAACCAGTTCGAGCAATGCCGTCAAGGAATCAGATCAGTAAGAGCCTATACCAAAGAGTTCTTCCGTCTTACTTCTCGTTATGATTTGTCTATGAGTGATGAAGCAATCCGTATTTATGGGATAGATATGCGATCTACGAGAGGCGGGCTCAGAAGTATATATTCACCAAAGGTGGTGAAAGGTTCATATTTCGTTCGGCATCTCTTCCGAGGGAGACAAGCTTGGGAACGGTGACACGAGCGAAGAGGTTAGTGAATGCAAGCAAGAAGTTTGTCTCGCTGTGCATTAGACTTCCAGAAAAGCCATCGATTAAGGATTGCAACTTGGAGCGAGAAGTGACTACGACGAGACGCGGGATGAATGAGTTATTTCCGATCGGACGTCGAGATCAGATTCCTAGCAAGGCCAGGTGGTTCAGAAAAGAAGGAGGGGCTCGCGAGTTCCCTCAGTTTCAGTTCTAACTTGAATGGGACTTCAAGTTTCTAAAGGGGGGACCCATGATACGGGTGTATCTTCTCTTCAGGAGCTTAGCGATCCTCATGGGAGCTTGAGGATAGGAGATTCTCATTTCTTAGGAATAGGAGCATGGATGGAGCCAAAGAAGACGGTGGAAGAAGTCAGCAGAAGCGAAACGTGCAAAAGAACAGGGTAACTGGCAGATCTCTGGCCGGTCGACCGCAGCACACATGCCGGTCGACCGGAAAACCTGCACGATGCAGGGTTTGAGAAAATTCTCTGGCTGGTCGACCGGACCAAGCCTGGCGGTCGACCGGATCGCGATTTCTGGGTTTCCTGTTTCATTTTGGATTCTGTTTTGACAGGGATTCCTGATTCTTTTGGGCTTGTTTATTTACAAGATTGCCATCCACGTTTGCACATCTATAAATAGGATTGTTTTAGGGTTCTAAACAATCAGATCTCAGAGAGAAGAGATCAAGAGGGATTGTAATCTTTTCATACTCATAATCTAGAGAAGGTATTTTCCTTCGCCATACTGAATTGTTCTTGTCTTTTGGTCATCCTCTTCTCAACCCACCTTTTGGTAATTCCGCGACCAAATGGTGCTCGTACGGCAACTCGTATCACTAAACAAGGAGGTTCGATCGAGAAGGCGAGAGGTGAGTCGGTCGGGCAAAGGATTACAGATCGGCCTGTTCCTCCACGGTTGGCCGAACGGTCGACAACTCAACTACAACCCTCGACGACTCAAGCAAATTCGTATGCCAAGCCGACTGTAGGGAAGTGTTTCTGATGTCTCTAACCAGAGTATAAGTCCAACGAGTGCCCACAACGGCGAAAGGTCAATCTAGCGGATTATGAAAAAGCTGAGGATGGACACATGGCATCCGAAGAAGAGTATGAGAAAGAGGTTGTGGAGATTGAAGACGACAATGTGTCGTGTGTTGTTCAACAACTTCTGTGCGTTCAGAAGACACTAGATTCATCATAACGACACTAGATTTTCTTTTCTAGATGTTCGGTCAATAACAAGGTGTGCACCCTCATCATTGACAATGGAAGCTGTGAGAATATTGTGTCAAATGCTTTGGTGGATCACTTAAAATTGCCGACTGAAACAAAGCACGTGCCTTATACCATAGGATGGATCAAGAAGGGTCCCTTCGTGAAGGTGATCGAAGTATGCCACGTACCACTATCACTAGGCAAGACTTATAGTGATTCTGTTGTTTGTGATGTTGTGGATATGGATGCGTGCCATGTATTGTTGGGACAGTCGTGGCAGTATGATGTTGACGCTAAGCATGACGGCAAGAAGAACGAGTACTATTTTGTGTGGATGAATAAAAAGATTATTTTACCACCAATTCCACCCTCCCCAAAGAGCCCAAAGGATCAAAAATTCATACGTATTTATCTTTGCAACAAGGGAGAATTTCTAGCTGAATCAAAGGAGTTAAAGCAGAGGTTTGCCTTTGTTGTGAAAGAAGAAGTGAAGACACTCATTGAGGTCCCAAGGAAGATGAAGTCGCTGCTTAAGGAGTTTAAAGTGTTGATTCCTGAAGAGTTGTCAGAGGGTTTACCTCCCATGAGGGATATTCAGCACCACATTAATTTCATCCCGGGTTCAGTGCTTCCTAATCTTTCTTATTATCGCATGAACCCGTAGGAGAAGAAGATTTTACAAGACACCATTGAGGACCTCATCAAAAAGGGTCATATCCGAAAGAGCATGAGTCCATGCACAATCCCGGCCCTATTAACACCAAAGAAAGATGAAAGTTGGCGGATGTGTGTAGACAGTCGAGCCATCAACAAGATTATAATTCGCTACAGATTCTCAATCCCTCGGCTAAACGACATGTTGGATCAGTTGGGGGGGCGCAAGTGTCTTCTTAAAGGTCGACTTGAGGAGTGGATATCATCAGATCCGAATCCGGCCCGGCGGTGAGTGGAAGACTGCATTCAAGAGTAGTGAGGGCCTTTACGAATGGTTAGTGATGCCTTTTGGGTTGTCGAACGCTCCAAGCAAATTTATGCATTTAATGAACCAAATTCTGAAGTGTTTCTTGGGAAGATTTGCAGTCATCTACTTTGATGATATTCTCATCTATAATCGAGATGAACAGGAGCATATGTTGCATCTCCGAGAAGTCTTCCAAGTGCTTAAGGAGAAATGAACTTTACGTCAACCTTAAGAAGTGTGTGTTCATGACCACTCAGCTAGTGTTCTTAGGGTTTGTGGTAAGCTCGCAGGGATCCAAGTCGACGAAGGCAAAGTCAAGGCAATCAAGGACTGACCGACTCCAAAAAGTGTTACGGATGTAAGAAGTTTTCATGGGCTTGCATCTTTTTATCAGCGTTTCATTCGCAATTTCAGTTCTATAGTTGCTCCCATGATGGATTGCTTGAACAAGAAGAGACGACTCAATGTGTTCAATGAAGGAGACTGATGGTTTACTTGCGGAAGGAATGGATGCCGGCTGGAACGGATGCCGGCTGGAACATACAACAAGCTTAAGCCGAAAAGATATGGATCGTTCAAGATTCATTGGACGAGACAAGAAGAAAAGCACATGTGTCGACTTGGACATCAAATTAGGAAAGAGTTCATTTTTTGTTATTTCCTTTGAGATTAGGAAAAAGTTCTTTTTGGTTATTTCCTTTTAGATTAGGAAAGATTTCTTTTTTTGTTATTTACTTTTAGATTCAGACTTTCTTTTTTATTAGAGTTAGGATAGGTTTAGTTGGCTATAAATAATAGTTCTTTTTATAAATCAAGTAATTAACTTTTCAATTATTCAATCAAGAGAATTTTTCTTCTTATTTACGTTCTCAACTTTGAGAAACTTAGAGCTTGTGGATTCAAACTCGTGAATTACCTGTTGTTGTCAATGCTCGTCAGCATCAGAACGATATCCGATCGGCCTCCCCGTTTCTACGTCTACGTCAAGAAGAGAAAAGAGATAATTCAGATAGCCCCTAAGGCTCTAACCTACCAAAAGGGAGTTTTGCGATATTTCCAAAGTTCCAAAGCTAAAAGAGGTTTTCTGATTACTTGGGCAAATACATATTAAATTAAGGCATAGAGGGTATGGGCGTAATTATGAAGTCACGAGCTAACCCTCACCTCTCCCCCATAAAACCTCGGCCAGGTGTCAGTCCTCGGCATCAAACGCTAAAATTAGAAAAAATGAAAAACATTCACACAGACGATGATAGACCCACCAAGTTACCCCTTCGACCCCGACGCAATCCTTTCACCGAGAAAAACTTCTAATTATTTTATCTACTAACGATGTTTTTTACACTCCAATTTCCTTATCTCTTATATATATTTAAACATTGGGAGTCAGCGAAGTTCCAAAAGGAGAAAGAGAGGTGCACACCTCGGTGATGCGCTACCTGGCACAATTCCACGCCCCTTCTCCCTTCCCATCCCCAAAAAAATAATAAAAAGAAATAAACAAAACAAAATTGTTTTTTTTTCCTCCTCCTCATCTCCTCAGATCTTTCAATTTTCCTTCCCCATTGTGAGAAATCCTTCGATCAAAAGATGAAGGGAGGAGCAATCTACAGCTACAAAAGCAACTCTTTCGATTCAAATAGCAACAAATCTTACCACGGCAGGCACTCATCTTCATCCGTCGTCAGCCCAAAGCTCATCGTCCCCCTAATCCTCCTCCTCGCCTTCACCTATTTCCTCTACATCCTCTCCCTCTTCGTCTCCTCCCCTTCTTGCCCTACAAACCCCATCGACACCTACCTGCCAGCCGCGTCTCGCCTCCCCCTGCTCCAAGCTCCTAGCGCGGCGACGCTCCGCCCCCGCCGCAACCGCCGGCGTCCAAGCAAAAGCCGCGGTGGCGAACCGCCAACGCGACGACCCTCGATCACATTTGTCTTTCGGCATCGCCGCGCCTCCGGCGTCTTCTGGAACAAGAGAAAGAGTATCATCAAAATCTGGTGGAGGCCCCAATCAAATGCGAGCTACGTCTGGCATGCGAAGCAAAGCGAGTGGCGAGTTTGCGACCGCTCCGGCCGCTGCGGACTCCGCGCCTCCCGCCGTCCTGAAGATCTCCGGACACGGCGATGTTCGCCGTACACTCACCGGCAAGGGCCACCGCCTCCGCCATTCGCGGATCTCGCGCATAGTCTACCGAGACGGTCCGGCTTCGGCCTCGCAACGTGCGGTGGTTTTCGTGATGGGCGACGACGAAACATCCGGTCTTCGTCGCGCGACAACGCTCGTCCGCGTCCTCACAAATTCGACCAACAACCAGCCCTACTACATCGCGGTCTAACTCGCGAGAGCCACCTGCAGACATTTACTTCGATCCCTACGGGATGGCTTAGCGGCGGCGGGTTCGCCATCAGCCGGCCGCTTCGCCGAGTCCGCTCTCGAAATGCAGGAGCGGCTGCCTCCACCGCTAACCCGCTCTGTACGGCAGCGACTGAGACCGATCGTCAGGCGTGCAGGCCGAGGCTGGGGCGTTTCCCGTTGACGAAGCGACGGCGGCTTCCATCAAGTACGACGTCTACCGCGATGCTCCTCGCCTGCCGTATTCCTCCACCGTCACCCCTCCTGGTCTCCCTCGCACCATCTCGACGTCGTGCAGCGATCTTCCGAAATGACAGCGCGCTGCGGCGAGCAGGAAGCTGTTCGACCGGTGGCCGTGAGCCTCGACTCGGCGCGCGGTGATCCACGCAGTCGTATCTGCTACGAGGGGGATAAGAGGTGGAACGGGTGTCGGGCTTGGGGTTCGCGGTGCAGTCGTGAGGGGGGTGAGTGTCGCCGAGGGAGATGGAGATGCCGGCGAAGGACGAGTTCCTGAAGCTGGTAGCAGGAGGGCGGGACTAGCACGGCGTACGCGTTCGCAACACCCGCGGCGCGGTTGCGAGGAACGCCGCCAGGCCCTTGCAGCAAGCCGCTTCGTGTTTTATCACTGTCGTCGCTGAGGAAACGACGAGCGAGGGCGGGGCATCGTGACCGAGACGTCGGGCACACTGACGTTAGAGCATCCGACTGCAAAGTGGAACATGGAGACCCGTCGGCGTATGTGATCGATTGTTGTTTACAAGAAACGGCGCGAACCTCCGGGTCTCTGGGACAGGGTATGTTTGTTTTGTCACCGCCAAACTGCTTGTACGTATTTCTGAGAGTTATATTATTATTATTATTATTGTATTCAAATTTCGTTTCCGCACACTGTAATATGGTTTTTTTCGAGAAGCTTAACAATGTTGGAATTGAATTTTTGATGGGCAAGTCGCCGAGGAGGATTGCTGCCGAGTGAGCGCACGGTGAGAATGGGGAGAAGAACTATGCGCATTGATGTTGGGATTTGTAGACGGGGGAGATCAAGCCAGAACGTTAAGCGATCGACGTGTGGGCCTATTTGAAATGCGTTTTCTGTGCTTTGTTTGTACCTCTCCTTTATAGAATTTTGGAGCATCATTTTTTTAGGGTGAAAAGCAAATGCTTATTTGCAGGCCGGAAAAAGATTGCTTGTGCATAATTGGGGGCGGTATTAGTTTAAATGATAGATTGTTCGTTCGTTTCTCTGTAGATTATTAGTCTATGAGCATATATTTTTAATATGATTATGTCTGATGCAGTGGCAATGTGTTTGCTTACGCTGCCCAGCCTAGGGAGTAGCTGTAGAAATTAAATAAGAGTGATGAGAGAAAAGGGCTCGTGACAAGGCCGAATCTAATTGGACCCAGCACTGCTTTATTTTCTTGCTTTTACGACACGCGCTTTGTGGAGATTGATTTAAGATGGAGATCGGTACGCGTAGCACCACCATGGGGTTTGAAAACGATATCGAATATGTTCTATCTGTGGCCCGTCCTCGTGGAAAGGCGTTTTACGGTCGTCTCGCACTCTCTAAGCCATATCCAGACTTACACGTCAGTTACGCAATTTTAAAAAATGTGTATTACCTACAGTAACCGCTCTTTTAGGTTTTTAA
>NC_033797.1:91903510-91903644 GCF_001876935.1 Asparagus officinalis | reverse complement strand
CAACGCGACGACCCTCGATCACATTGTCTTCGGCATCGCCGCCTCCGCGTCTTTCTGGAACAAGAGGAAAGAGTACATCAAAATCTGGTGGAGGCCCAATCAAATGCGAGGCTACGTCTGGCTCGACAAGCGAG
>NC_033797.1:91888335-91902269 GCF_001876935.1 Asparagus officinalis | reverse complement strand
TGGCGAGTTCGACCGCTCCGCCCTGCGGACTCCGCGCCCTCCCGTCCTGAAAGATCTCCGGAACACGGCGATGTTCGCGGTACACTCACCGCAGGGCGCTACCGCTCCGCCATTCCGGATCTCGGCGCATAGTCCTACCGAGACGGTCCGGCTCGGCCTCGCAACGTGCGGTGGTTCGTGATGGGCGACGACGAACACGTCTTCGTCCGCGACAACGCTCGTCCGCGTCCTCACAAATTCGACCACAACCAGCGCCTACTACATCGGGTCTAACCCGAAGAGCCAGCCTGCAGACATTTAGCTTCGATCCCTACGGGATGGCTTAACGCGGCGGCGGGTTCGCCATCACCGGCCGCTTCGCGCGAGTCCGCTCTCGAAATGCAGGACGGCTGCCTCACGCTAACCCGGCTGCTGTACGGCAGCGACGAGACCGATCGTGCAGGCGTGCATGGCCGAGGCTGGGCGTTCCCGTTGACGAAGCACGGGGCTTCCATCAAGTACGACGTCTACCGCGATGGCTCCTCGCCTCTCGTATTCCTCCACGTCACCCCTCCTCGTCTCGCGCTCCACCATACTCGACGTCGTGCAGCCGATCTTACCGAAATGACAGCGCGCTGCGCGATGCAGGAAAGCTGTTCGACGGGCCGTGAGCCTCGACTCCGGCAGCGCGGTGTCCACGCAGTCGATCTGCTAGCGAGGGGGATAAGAGGTGGAACGGGTGTCGCGTGGCTTGGGGGTTCGCGGGTGCAGTCGTGAGGGGGGTGAGTGTCGCTCGAGGGAAGATGGAGATGCCGGCGAAGGACGAGGTTCCTGAACTGGTACAGGAGGGCGGGACACACGGGCGTACGCGTTCCAACACCCGCGGCCGGTGTTGCGAGGAACCCTTGCAAGAAGCCCTTCGTGTTTTACCTGTCGTCGGCGAGGAACGACAGCGAGGGCGGGGGCATCGTGACCGAGTACGTCCGGCACAACGAGACGCATCCGACCTGCAAGTGGAACATGGAGGACCCGTCGGCGTATGTGGATCGGATTGTTGTTTACAAGAAACCCGACCCGGGTCTCTGGGACAGGGTATGTTTGTTTTGTCACCCCCAAACTGCTTGTACGATATTTCTGAAGTTTTATTATTATTATTATTATTGTATTCAAATTTCGTTCCGCAACTGTATATGGTTTTTTCGCGAAGCTTAACATGTTGGATTGAATTTTGATGGGCAGTCGCCGAGGAGGAATTGCTGCCGAGTGACGCCGGTGGAGGATGGGGAGAAGACTATGCGCATTGATGTTGGGATTTGTAGACGAGGGGAGATCAGCCAGACGTAGCGATCGACGGTGGGCCTATTTGAAATGCGTTTTCTGTGCTTTGTTTGTACCTCTCCTTTATAGAAATTTTGGACATCATTTTTTTAGGGTGAAAAACAAATCTTTTGAGGAGCCGGAAAAGATTCTTGTGCATAATTGGGGCGGTATTAGTTTATGATAGATTGTTCGTTCGTTCTCTGTAGATTATTAGTCTATGAGCAATATATTTTTATTATGATTATGTCTGATGCAGTGCAATGTGTTGCTTACCTGCCCAGCCTAGGGAGTAGCTGTAGAAATTAAATAAGAGTGATGAGAGGAAAAGGGCCGTGACAGCCGGAATCTATTGGACCCAGCACTGCTTTATTTTCTTGCTTTTACGACCGCTTGTGGAGATTGATTGATGGAGATCGGTACGCTAGCACCACCATGGGGTTTGAAAACGATCTTCGATATGTTTCCTACTGTGCCCTCCTCTGGAAAGCTTTTACGGTCGTCTCGCACTCTCAGCATATCCAGACTTACACGTCTAGTTACCATTTTAAAAAATGTGTATTACTACAGTAACCGGCTCTTTTACGGTTTTTAAAAACGCTATACTATTCCGGTGTGCTACATGGATTTTTCAAAAAAAATACTACACCATCCAGTTTTCTGTTTGTTACAGTAATAACGTTACAGTAAATATTACTATAGCATTGCTGTAGCATGAATAGTAATTATGAGGTTCTCTCATTTGTACAGAGTAGTAGATGCCCAGTAGTAGATGCCCAGGTACTTGAATGTAACTCTAATCCTGTTTGTTTATTACTTTAGGACTTCGGATATCACATTTTGTTGAGGTGAACAACACGGTCCACAGTTTTATAATAATCTACATTCCTATTTTAAACAAACAGCAAAATTTACTGTTGATAATTAAGACGCAAAATCATATCTTGGACCCACGATTTGACTACAAAATCTGTAGGGGCAATTTGGTAACAAGGATTGTTCAAGATTACCGAAAATTTTCCACAACTAGTGCCATGTGAGCAACCATGAGGAGGTTTGGCGGGAGCCATTAATTACTCTTCTACGCGAGCTTTTGATCGCCCGCGGTCCAGTATGTTGCTCCGCGTGTCTCGTTATCTCTGATAACCTACCAAGCGATCAATCAAATCACTTTTTAAAACCTTTGTTTTTACCCCTAGTTTTCGCGGTTTAGCTTAAGCACCGACCTCTGTCGGTGCTCCGCAGTTCAGACGCGGCACCATTTGAGATGGTTAAAGTGAGGCTGACGTTGTCAAGGACTTCATATATAGTATCATGAGCTGTACGCCTAATGTTTTAGAAGTCTATCATATGAATATACAATCTTCTGATAATATATTTGCTTATCAATAGTTTAAAAAAAATTCCAATACATCAAATGGTTTTTTTTTTATTTACAAAATACTTCTTACCAACATTCTTTACATTGCCTAAATTAGACATTTACTAAAAATATATCACAAAGTCTACCATATTTGGAAAAATATAGTTGGGGCTGTTTCATTTTGTATCAATGTACAACATCATCATGGATTTGGACTGTTAGCATGTCGAGTTAACTAAGGTTTATCTTTCTCGGAAGTAGAAAATGAAGAAATAGAATAATGGAAGCAGAGACTGCTTCTCAGTGAAAAAGACTGACTGTTTTTCTAAAAAAAAAAACCTACTTTTGTTGCGTTCTAAAATAGCGCTCTAGTGCCTATGTGACATCCTACTTCTAACTTGGAATTATCTCAGAATAGCTGAAATATGCATCAATTTAAGGATAACATTGGTTTTTAGATTACTTGAATATTCTTAAGTATAAATTAATAAAATCTTAAAGTATCCTTCTTCCTCATCATGTTTCCAGTTGCTATGCAAACAGAAAAGTATAAATAAAGAGGAAAAGTAGTATTTTCACTATTACTGAAAATATGTAAAATATAAAAAAAACTACTACTTTCGTTGCTTTATACTTTACAATTTTTAAAGGGAAAAATTGCTTCAGTTACTTTTATATACTTCTTAAGTCCGATACTTCATTCCGAAGATAAAAAAAGAGTATGAATTTTTTTATTGCTTCGTGGTTGGAGTTTCATTGAGCCGCAACTAATTAATTGTTGAATATCCTAATTTGATTAGGATTATGAATATTTCTTTCACCAGAAAAGAAATTTATAAGCAGAATTAAATTCTAATTAGAAGAAGACCACGATTTAAGTAATTCTAGAAAGTATGATGAGAAAGGTATCCTTTAGGGATTAGAATTTATATAAGGAAGAAATCCTACATGAACAAAATAGAAGGAAATAAATCTATAAATACCCATTGAGAGATTTATTGTAACATGAGAAGGAAATGACTAAGAAGATGAGGAAAAAGTGTTAGGTCTCATGTTTATGAGCCTATACTATCTAATCTAGTTTTGATGATTAACAAACAATTCCTAACAATGTTTGTCAAGTGTTTATATTTGATTGTTAGGTAGAGATCCTCAAGTTGGAGGTTGGATGAAATTACGCATACACGATCATATCCATTGGAGGTTGGAAGGAGAATATCGGAATGAAGTCATTTGCAATTCAAAGTCAAATTCAAGATCAAGCTTCATCCGCAACCAAGACGAGCTTTATTGAAGATCAATATATTGGGTATATTTAGTTTAGTAGTTTATACTTTGTGTGTTTATACTTAGAGCTCAAATTATACATATACACTTTGTTTTCGTTTTATTGCCTTCAAGTTTAGCCACATAAATATAAAACAAATGAATATCGTTATATATACACTTATTTGTTTCATATTTATACGTGCTTGATATGATTTCATTAAAATCAAGCTTTAACATATTTAAAAATCAATGAAATTATATTTTTTGTTTTCATATTTTTTGTAAGTTTGCAAAATAATATGTCTATGGATTAAAGACTTGATTATAATATTTTACATCCTTTATAAAGTCTATTAATCCACTTAAGAGAAGTTTCAAACTTGTTTGAAAATATTTTGTCAAAATCATGTGTTGTTGATACTTCGTGTTTTTGGACTATTTTGTAAAATGAAGAGTTTTCACAAATAAGAAATGCATTTTAAAAATTTCTTTTTGTAACATGTTTATTTTTATGTTTATAAACATTTTTCCAAGTTTTACATTTTTTAGAATTTATTTGATATTTTTAAAGAGGGGTTTCAAAGTTGATGTTTACTGTTCATATCAGGTCTTGTGCACGTTTTAAGTCGACTTGCTACAGTACCAAGTCGACTTATAAAGTGTTGCGCAGATGGTATTTTTAATCTACTGAGTCGACTCATAATATAACAAGTCGACTTATACTATATAAGTGGACTCATACATGTCATAAGTCGACTTACAATAAAGTTGTTGCACAATAACGACTAGTTTCCAGATTCTTATTGTTTTGTGGTTTTTGTTGGTTTCTTGAGCTATGTTTTTCCACCCTATATATACCCCTTTACCATAAACATTCTAACTCACATAAGAAAGTTTTAAAAATAAGTTTATAAGAGTTTAATGGTGTTTTGAGTTTGTTTTTCAAGTGTTTATGTGAAGTGGTTTTCATAAGAAGGAGAGGAGATTATTCTTTCTTGTTTGGGCTTCAATTTCTCATCTTCATCACTCTTATTGCAGATAAGTTTTTGCTAACTCAATTCTAGCTTATATATTTATTTATTGATTATCAATTTCATTAAGCTAGTTTTTATATTGAGTTTGTATTTCATTATACTCATTGATTACACACACCCACTTAAGGTTAAGTATTTCATACATAGTATATTGAGGTTGTGAAATTGTATCATTGAGTGTGACCTTATAATTCGTTCTCATCCATTATAGAGAACAAATCATTTTTTACTTGTGCTTAATTTGTGAGATACACATTGTAATACGCAAGTACACCGAGAGGAGTGTGTGGTGAGAGACGGGATCGATTCCAAGAGGAGTAGCGTCGGTAGTAAAGCCTAGGGAGGGGTTGTAAATCCGAGCACTTGAGGAAGTAGACACGGGTTAGGCCAACACTTAAGAGGGTGTATTGTGTGATTGCAATTGTGTGAGTTATGAAAGTTTTTGGTGAGCTAGAAAACTGATTGTGTAAACATTTTCGGTGAACATTGAAAACCGGTTGAGATAGTGGAGAATCTCTTCGAGAATGTGGAGCGGAGATGTAGGTCGAGGGTGACCGAACTCCGTGATCACATTGTGTGTTTGCAGTTATCATTTATCACTATCTCATTTGCATATATGTTCATGTTTATTTCGCCCTTGTTTAATTACACATCATTGCTCATATTTTGTTGAATATCAATCTTACTAGGATATAATTGTTAATAAATTTTAATTTGGCATTAATATCGGATTAGATTAGCATATATCCTATTCACCCTCCTGTTTGGGTCAAAAGTTGAAGTTTTTATTATCATCGAATCTATTACAACTTTGGTCATTACAATAAACTTAAATAAAAAATTGATCTTTTTATAAGATCTCCTTTATACAATAAAAATAAAGATTACAACTCTTGTCAAACAGCACAACGGACGTTTATCACTCGCTGCTTGCGTGGGATCTTTGCCTGTGCCGGGGATGTTAATATCCGTGGACCGCCACGGATCAGATCCGGTTAGCAGAAGTTGGATAATCAATGCTCTCACTTCACGAAGGAAGTGATTGCAGTAGCGATGATTTTGACTAAGCAAAATCACGGCTCTTCTTGGGATTTAAGACCAAGCTTAAATCCGGAGGAATAGGGGACGGGTCTCAGATCTCTCGAACTCCACTCTTTATGCGCAGGAGATCGCCAAGATCTGTTAACCCTTGCTGTAAATTCGTGGCTCCACTCTCCAATTCGACAGTGCTTCGCCCTCTTGATCTCCCCTCCCCTGAAAATGAACACTAGAGCTCTTATTTATAGGCTTGGTTGATGGTTTCTTCAGCTCAAAACAAGGGATTCCCCCTATCTTCAGTTAGCCACTGCATAACCACTGTATCAGAGCAGTTGGAACTCCCAAATCCGAAAGAATCCATAAAAAGAACAAAAAAAACCAACTTTTGGCCGAACAGTCACCCGTGGCTCATTCTTTTATGGAGGAGTCTAGAATGCTTCGGATATGATAGTCCCCCCGCCTTTAGTCGGTGTCAAAAGACCTGTGAACTGTTTCAATTCTTGACTTCCTCAGCCTTCAATCTATCCAGTGCTTTGTCGAATAGATGAAGTTCTTCCGGCGCTGCGTTTATCGTCTGACCGTTGTCGAAGTTTTGAATCAAAATTGGTGAGTTAGTTTTGGCTCGTGTCATTGAGTTGACTTTGAACTGATTATCTTTGTCGCAACGCGTTGACCGGCGTTGACCTAGGGCTACGCGTTACTCGGCGTTGGCCTTAGGGTTTTATATTGATTGGTGTTGATTTTCATCACAACGCGTTGATTGGCGTTAACACGGTTTATACTCGTACGTTTGCTGGAGTATACACAATTTAAGCTCTTAAGGTATTGGAGCATAGCTGTCCCAAATATTGGGCTGCAGGACCAACTATTAAAGCTGATTCATCTGCACGTGTGGATCTTATTCCGAATTTATTGGATGCTCAAGCCACGAGACCAACTAATGAAGTTGATACGTCAATGACTCACATTTATAGAATTTTTGGCAAATTCTCAGCCATCAACGGGTTTGATAAGCCTTTACCGACTACCGTTTGAGTCAGGCTAGCATGCGGATTGTTTAAGTCCGTTCTGCATGTAACGTTATGCTAAAAGAGTTAACTCTTTTAGTGCTACGATATTGAATCCGTAGACTTCGTCTTTCTCCTGTGAAAAGACTAAACAGCAACGTGTATCAGACGTAGACTTAGGATTTTTGGCAAATCCTCAGCCTTCAACGGATTTGACGTGCCTTTACCGATTACTGTTTGAATCGGGCTTGCATGCGGATTGTTTAAGTCCGTTCCGCATGTGGCGTTGTGCTAAGAGAGTTAACTCTCTTAGTGCTACGATATTGAATACGTAGACTTCATCTTTCTTACAGGAATAGACTACCCGGCAACGCGTGTTAGGCGCTGACTTATCCCTACTCAGGTTTCGGGATAAAATTCCCCGTACGTGTGAGGCACGGATTTTGGGAGTTATGAATAACAACCTACCACAATGTTGAATATATGGGCTTTTGTTCTTTTTACGGTTAAGAACTAACCGGCAAAGCGTGTTAGGCATTGACTTATCCCTGCTCAGGATTCGGGATAAAATTCCCCGTGCGTGTGAGGTACGGATTTTGGGAGTTATGAATAACAACCTGCCACAATATTAAATATGTGGGCTTTTGTTCTTTTTACGGTTAAGAACTAACCGGCAACGCGTGTTAGGCGTTGACTTATCCCTACTTAGGCTTCGAGATAAAATTCCCCATGCGTGTGAAGCACGGATTTTAGCGTTATGAATAACAACCTGCCATAATGTCGAATATGTGGGCTTTTGTTCTTTTTACGGTTAAGAACTAACCGGCAAAGCGTGTTAGGCATTGACTTATCCCTGCTCATGATTCAGGATAAAATTCCCCATGCATAAAAGATATAGATTTTTGTTGCTACGATAGCGAATACGTAGACTCGGTCGTTTTTACAGGAACGAATCACCCAACAACGCGGGTTAAGCGCTGACTTATCCCTACTTAGGCTTCAGGATAAAATACCCCAGATTGGATTCTGGTATCTTTTTAATCGGTAAAAGACTAAACCGGTAACGCGTGTTAGGCGTTGACTTATCCCTACTCAGGATTCGGGATAAAATTCCCCGTGCGTGTGAAGCACGGATTTTAGGAGTTGAAAAAATGGTGTCTTCTCTTGGGGCAAAGACGAACCCGATGCGGGAGAGGAAGAATTTTATATTCTATCTCCCAAAGCTGAAGAGGAAAAATTTTATATTCTATCTCCAGTTGCAAAAGGAAACTCCAAGTGGGATCTCCACTTCAAGAATCCGGGAAGGCGAAACTAAGAGTGGGATCTCCACTCCGAGGATCAAAAAGATTCGGATAACCCTAACTGTCGGAAGGTTTAATTATTGAACTAAAGATGTGTTTCTCGTTTATCGAGAATGAATTGTGGTTTTGGTCCTTACTGTAGGAAGGTTTGACCAAGCGGGAGTTTAAGGTGATCATAACTGTAGGAAGGTTTGATCACTCGATTTGAAAGTAGATCTCTCGTTCATTGAAGGAATCGAGAGGGGATTTTGACTGTGGTTCTAACTGTAGGAAGGTTTGACCAAGTGAGAGTAAGAGTGTGAGATGACCCTAACTTTTATAGGTTTGATCACTCGATTTGTGGACCTCTCGTTCATTGAACGAATCGAGGGGATTTTGATTGTGGTCCTAACTGTAGGAAGGTTTGACCAAGTGGGAGGTTTGAGACGATCCTAACTGTAGGAAGGTTTGATCGCTCGATTTGTGGACCTCTCGTTCATTGGAGGAATCGAGAGGGGGATTTTGGTTGTGGTCCTAACTGTAAGAAGGTTTGACCAGGTAAACAGTGGGAGTGGGAGTACAAATCACAGTGGGAGTGTTGACTTGTACCGATTAATTAATGGGGATTCTTGGTGTTGAGTGATAAGAACTTAACACGAAGGGGTTTGACAATTATCAATGATCAGGATAATAAAATTCCAAGTACTATGTCAGGAATTTAATAATGGGAATGTTGAACGCACAAACACGTAGAAGTTTGAGTGGATCAACCGAAAGGAATTTTGGTGGTCCCACCGTTAATTAGTTTGATCGGTGGGGGATTTTGTGGTGGAAGACTTTGAGTCGTCAAACACCAATGAGAGTTTTGTGAGGGAAGATTGATCCAACGAAGTGATCGAATCTCATCTCAGCAAAAGAGTGTTCGGAAATTTGTGAGGGAAGATTGATCCAACGAAGTGATCGAATCTCATCTCAGCAAAAGAGTGTTCGGAAATCATAATAGGAGTTTAGTGTTTATCACTTAAAAGAGTGTTCGGAAATCATAATAGGAGTTTAGTGTTTATCACTTTGTTCATAATGATCGGGTTATCCTTAAGAACATTACATTTAACATTCTTCCAGGAACTTCCCGTTACATGAATTATCCACCCCCAGCTTTCTTTACAAAATGGGTGTAACAAGGAGTACGTTATCCTCAGTCGTATGTTCGGGTTATCCTTAAGAATATAAGATTCTCTAGGAACTTCCCGTTACATAAATCATCCACCCCCAGCTTTCTTTGCAAAATTGGGTGTAACATTGTACTTAGTTGGATGACCGAGAAGCAGTTTATACTCGTATACTCTTTGGAGTGTCAGAAGGAGCAGTTTATACTCTTATACTTGTCGGAGTATTCATTCGACTTAATTGAGCGATATAACGCCGGCTTCAACCAAGGTTTGGATGCTATTCTTGAGAGCAAAGCAATCCTTGGTGGGATGAAGGACCTTCCTGTGGTACGCACAGTACTTTGGATCCGTAGTATTGTCAGCTTCCGCCTGATTTGCGATAGGTGGTAGCTTGATCTTGTTGTTTTCAAGGAGGGATTCGAAGATGGCTGGAACGTCTTCGTCCTTGAAGGAATACTCTTTTTGGAGTCTCGGGTCCGAAGTCTTTTGCTGCCTTCGGGGTTGCTGTTGTGACGTTCGATTAGCACCAACAGCAGTTGCAGGTGCCTTGCCCTTACCACGGGAGGCGAAGTTCGAGTTCGGAGGATTAGCCGTCGGTTGGCTCCTCTCGGCCTTCTTCCTTCGGAGGAAGCGTTCGGCCCGCTCTCCGCGCATCTTCAACTCTTTCCAAGTGTTGAACGGTGCGACTCCCATAACTTCCAATATCTCAATAGATAGGTTGTTATGACATGTCTGGAGGATGAAGTCCTCCGTGATTGGATCTCGGCAGTTCATTGTTTTATTCCGGAAGCGCTTGACGAAGTCGTCGACTGTCTCATCATCTTCTTGTTTCTCATCGAAAAGTGTCCTGATGGATACCTCGTCGTCGTCGTTAAAGAAATTGCCGAGGAATGAACTCTCCATATCGTCCCAGTTGTTAATACTTCCAGGCTTGAGACGGCGGTACCAATCGAAGACCGGCCCGCGAAGGGTACCAACGAATGACCGAACCATCAAAGCTTCATTGCCGGAGATCATGCCCAAGTAGGACTTGAAGTAGATCAAATGCTGAGTGGGCGAACCCTTCCCATCAAATGGTGTGAAGTTGATCAGGCTGAACTTCACCAGATACGGGATCGAATCTCACTCTCTCGGATATGGACACGGAATACCGGTCCTTTTCACCTCTCGAGCAGACATCAGAGCGTTGATTTTGCTCTCGAGATCTTTCATTTTCTCATCCTCGCTCATATCGGGGCTTGGACGATTCTTAAGAGGAATAACGGGACCACCCCCAATGTTGTCATTATTGGTAGGGCCACCCCAGCATTTTGGTCAAGGGGAGGGTTCTCAGTATCGAGACGTACATCCATATATAAATCGCTACCTACTTGGTCAGTAAGGTTACGACGGCTGGATTCACCGAACTGATTGGACAGAGCCCGAATTTGTTGGTCATGCTCTTCCCTCATTCGTAGCATAGCCACTTCCATTTCGATCTTGAATGCCTCTTTCTGTTTGGTTAGAGCATCCTCGAGAATTTTGGCGATTTGCTCGGTGTTGATCATGAATGCCTCGTGCGATTGTCCTGGACTAGACACCGTATTATCAGAAGCGATTGCAG
Source organism: Asparagus officinalis (assembly GCF_001876935.1). Lineage (NCBI taxonomy): Eukaryota > Viridiplantae > Streptophyta > Magnoliopsida > Asparagales > Asparagaceae > Asparagus > Asparagus officinalis. Next base: position 91,891,210 of record NC_033797.1, on the reverse strand, counting down.
AGTTGGTATCTGATGTTTCGTCATCCGAGGATAATCCCCTCTGCATTCTCTGATAATCTCTTTGTCTAATAGTTCCTGATCGCAACCGGGTTAGACGATGAGATATAAGTGGGTCAGAGCTAGAAGGTTGAGTTGGCTTTCCTTTATTCGCCATATTTATTGTGACTTCCGGAAGTTCGTCACCTTGAACGGCCGATTGTTTCTTGCGGAAACGTCTTGGCTTGGATTTAGTCGCTCCGTTAGAGATCTTCTCAAATACCGAGACCCTCCTGTTAGACCCTAGAGGGTGGGGTGATTAGGGTCTTATGCTAATCTAATCCGATTAAATGCCAATTAAAAACTAATTAATACGTTATCTTAGCAAGTATAAAATACAACAAGATATGTGAGCTAGGATAAACAATATGAACAAGGGATATATCCTAGCAGTGAGATATACTATGAGTTATATGCAAGGATATGAAACTAAGGGTGATATAAACATAAATAAGATAAACAAGATAGTGGATAATATGAACTAAGAGTAAATGACAATGGCGATATAAGATATGAGCATGAATATAAATGAACGCCAAAGCACACTCAAACACACTATATGATCACGGAGTTCGGACCTTCCGTCCTACGTCTCCGCTCCCCACTCCCAGGGAGAATTCCACTATCACAACCGGGTTTTCTAAGTTCACCCGAACAACGTCTACACCTCACAGTATCGGTTTTCAACGCTCTACAACTCACACTCTTGCAATCACACTCTACACCCACTAAGTGTTGGACCTAGCCGTGTCTCCCTCAAGTGCTCGGTTACAACCTCTCCCTAGGCACGTTAACCGACGCCACTCCTCTTGGGACGATCCCCGACTCTCACCACATACTTCTCACTTGGTGTACAAGTGTATTACAATATGATTCTCACAATTAGGCTCAATATAACAAATGATTGTTCTCTCTAACAAGGTGAGAACTCAATTAAGCACAACTCTAAGTCACAAACCCCACAACCCAAAAATATACTATGAATGTAAATACTATAAGATCAATAGGTTGTGTGTGAACAAATAGAGAAAACAATATAAACTCAATAAAAAATCTAGCTTATGAAATTAAGAACAAAACTTATAAAATGCTAGAATTGAGTTTAAGGAAACTTCTCTATAGATGACAAGAGAGAGGGAGAAGAATGAATGCTAAACACCAAGGATGATCTCCACTTGCTCTTGTGAAATTGAATTTACAAACTCAAACCCTCAATTGCTTAAAAGCTTCTTAAACCAAACTTAAACAAACACTAAACAAGTTTAAACCCTTATTTAAAAACTTCTTTAAAAACTTCTTAGCTTATTGAAAAGAGATCAGCAATGGGGGTATTTATACCCACTTGAAATCTCAGCCAAAACCCTAGCTCTTGAGCTAGTATTAACCCATATGAACATTTTTAGCATCCGGTAAACAATGTTTGGGAATAAACACCCAATAACTCCGGAGGGTTATATAAACATAGTCCTCTCATCAAAACAAAAATAATAATCATGAAAACAAAAGATTTTATACAAGAAAAATTGTTTTCATAACCAAAAGATTTTAAAGCATAATTTTCAAAACCAAGACAAAGAAGGATAAAAACATTAAAATTCTTGGTTTAAAATTTAAATTTTTTTTGGTACCCAAGAACTCTTGGTACCAAAAGATTTAGGGACATGACCCCTACCATTAAAGCTCAAAACCTTAGGGTTATGAACCCTCTTAGGTATATGTGGTGTACTAACATGGTCAAAACAATATTCATTCAAATGACCCTTCTGATTGTAATTTGTGCAATGAATGAGATCCATTTGTTTTTGTGGACCATTAGTTCGTGCACGGGAATCATTTGCAAATAAGGATTTTCTTTTAAAATTATTTTGCAAATGAGAAACATTCTTAAACAATGGTCTATTTGGAACATATTGCAATTTAGAAGCTTTTTGTATATCAAAACAAAATTTTGCAAGATGTCCAAATCTACCACAAACATCACATTTAAAAACATGTGGTCTATTGGAAGCATTTGTCAAATGAGATTTTCTTTTCAAATCAAAGCAATATTTGGCCAAATGACCAAAACGACCACAATAATCACACTTGAACACACTAGCATGCTTATGATGAACTTTGTGAGAATGAGCATGTGAATGTGTAAGTGTACAAGATGAAGAAGCTATATGAGATGCACAAGGAACATTAGAATTCTTATGTTTGTGTGCATCATAACAAAACTTAGCTAAATGACCTTGACGGCCGCAAATAGAACACTTATAAGTTTTGCTATACATGTGTGCATAATGAGTGGATGATTTTGACTTAGTCTTGGCACACATGTCCATAAGCCCCTTATGATTATTAATGCATGTTTTCAAAGTTGAATCTAAAGATGAAATACTATTTTTCATAAGATTCAAATCTTCATTTTTAGGCACATATGCATTTTTAGAAGTAGAACATAAATAGTTATTTATAAAAGAAGCTGTATCATTCTTCATGTTCTCTACTTCTAACATGGCATCAATCTTAGCATGAGATAGGCTAGCAATAGATGAAATCAAAATTTTATTTTCCAAATTTAATAAGTCATTGCTTTCTTTAAGCATAGTATTTTCATTTTCAATGACATCAAATTTGGACACTAGCTACTCATGGTCGGATTTTAAAACATCATGCTTGCTTTTTAAATCATTAAAATCATTTTGCAATTTGTTATAGGCATGCAATAATTTTTCACTAGCACAAGCAAGTTCAATACTAGATAAATCATTATCGGGTTCGCAAGCCTCACTAGGGCTATCGCCTAGTGGCCGTGTGCATGTTGCTCCGTATGAACTTGAAGTTAGATCCTCCA
>NC_033797.1:91882555-91887335 GCF_001876935.1 Asparagus officinalis | reverse complement strand
GGAAACCTTTAGGTTCGAAATGCAGATGGCCATGCAAAACATGAGAGAAATGCATGACCAGCAAATCCAAGCATTGACGAACCAGCAAGGCGAGCCAAGTCGTCGTAACCCGGTTAACCTGGAAAGATCCTTACGGCGAGCATACTTGCGGAACAGCCAAGCTACTGCACAACGCAAAGACTGCGTTTCTGAGCTTGTGCCCGAACTGTGCGTTTCTGCTCCAGAACGCACACTTCGTGGCAATGAACCCGACTATGAGCCTCGGGTTATTCAACTCAAACGCGACCCTCAGTGGCGCGTTGTTCAACATAGACGCACACCTCAAAAGTGCGTCCCAAAACGTGACCTCCAAAGGCACGTTCAATCATTCAAACGCACGCCACAACCGTGCGTTCAGTCAAAACAAGACCCTCAAGGGTCTGTTCAAACAACCAAACGCACACCACAAGTGTGCGTTCAATCAAAACCCGATCCTCAGGGGTCTGGGTCATCAACCAAACGCACATCACAAGTGTGCGTTCAAACAAAGAACGACCCTCAGGGGTCTGTTTCAACATCAAAACGCACACCACAAATGTGCGTTCAACCAGGACAAGATCCACAAGGATCTAGTCCATCAATCAAACACAGGCCTCGGCCTCGTGTTTATAAACCTAAACGCGACTCTCATGTTTCTTTTCAAGAACATGACACGGTCCGTCAGGTTCAAAAAGGACAGCATGGATTTAAGATTCATGTCCAACCCATCCAAGGGCAGGGGGTTCCATCCCCACCTTCACAAAATCTTCCCCAGGTCTCCGACTTGCGTGAATTGCTGTCAAGAGGAAGGCCAACACAGCAAGTAGCTCATTCATGCCAGTGTGAGCGGCTCATATCTGCTGTCCTCTCTGAATGTAGTAGTTGCTCACCGGCGCCTAGACAGTCGGTGTTCAATAGATTGACGAATGTCGCTAGACCTGCTAAACGACAGCGTCGTCACAAAAAGAAGACCTCTGAAATCGAATATCCCGAGGTCACCATCAACATGGTCGGCAGAGGCAAATCCTCACATTCCGATTCTGACGAGTCACAAAGAAGTCATTCCCCAACAGTTAGGGAAATTTGTGACCAGTTCGAAGGAGTATATCAGCATACCCGGACTCGGACAGGAGCTATTCGCCCGGTTAACTATCAAAAGTTAGCCAAAGGGATAGGACATAGCCAAAAGAGTGGACGAACATCACGTCATGCTCCAGGCACAACAGGAGACACTTCTCCAATTAAAGGATATGATGGCCCAACTTATTGCTGAAAAAGGCCACAAACCTGAATCTTCTCGGAGGACAACCTCCAAAGGAAAACAGAAAGCGACCGAACATTCGGATCGTGAGACTCTCAACTTGGGATCCTCTTCTGAAGGAGAGAAAGAGGTGGAAAAAGAACTGTATCCTCAATCCACTAAAATGGATGAACTGGAAGCTCGCCTCAATGCAATCGCCAACAGAAGTGAGCTCCGCGAAGAAGGAGTGGTGAGGCCTTATCCTGCTGAGTGGGATATAGCTCCATACCCACCGAAGTTCAAAGCTCCAACCTTGCAACCGTTCGATGGCACAGGATCGCCAAATCAACACATCTACTATTTCAAATCTCAAACTGGAGATGTGGTGGCGAACGATGCCATCCTGACACGCTTGTTGGTGAGACCTTATCCCGCTGAATGGGATATAGCTCCATACCCACCGAAGTTCAAAGCTCCAACCTTGCAACCGTTCGATGGCACAGGATCGCCAAATCAACACATCTACTATTTCAAATCTCAAACTGGAGATGTGGTGGCGAACGATGCCATCCTGACACGCTTGTTCATCGACACTCTTAAGGGAGTAGCTTTTGAATGGTTTATGAAACTGCCTGCTGGATCTATTCAGAAATGGGTAGATTTGGAAAGGCTTTTCTTGGCTAGGTTCTTTGAGGATGATACGGAAGTTTCTGTCCCAACTCTTCTCGCCACCAAGCAGAGGAAGGGAGAATCCATCAAGGCCTACGTGGAGAGATTCCGCAGCATGGCATTGCGATGCCCCTCAGGTATGACTCAGTCAACCCTGGTTGAAACTTGCAGGCACAACTTGCAGACTCAGCTCCTGGCCCAGATGGGGGTAGCGGAGTGTCGTTCCTGGAGACAGTTGGTTTCGCAGGGAGAACAAGCTGAAGAGATTGTAGCTCGGGTGAAAGCCGAGGAAGCTGCACAGCCCAAGTCGCAACAGCAACAGCAACAGCAACGCAAACAGAACCAGAACAACGCTCAGCGGTCTAAGGGAAAAGAGACCCTAGCAGCTGACTACTCTCGGGTACCACCGCCCACAAATCAAGGCAAAGCTCCCAATAAGCAAAAAGTGCCCAAGCAGTATTCCTTCAAGGAAGAGCATGTAGACACTTTATTCCAGCTATTGCGGAAGAACAACAAGCTACAGCTTCCTGAAATTAGGAAGCCAAAAGAGGCAGAGAAGGTAGATGACCCTAACTACTGCCGCTATCATAGGTTCCTGGGGCATCCTACCAGAAGATGTTACATCTTTAAGGACATCCTCCAAAATTTGGTGGACGCCAAGGTGCTTACTTTGAAACCGGAGCAAAAGACTGTCTCTACCAACATGATAGCAGTCCAATTTGGTGATTTCCCTCCGGTGACGACCGCAGATGGCGTTGTCCCCATCCACAAAGGAGAAATGCGCCTGAAGAATACTGACTTGCACAGTCAGAGAGACAAAGGATTGATTCCCCTCACCACTTCAAAAGGAGAAATCATGTGGGTTCACCCTGATTTAGTGGGAGACCAACAGTGGACGAATACCTCGTCCAAAAGGAAGGGAGGCAAGGCTAAGTCTTCCAACATGATTAGCCCATCCGTTGCCGAGAACGATGATCACCTCAAGACCCTCACGGATTCGGAGGAAGAGAGGATTGCCCTGGCTGCATACCCAGGAGACAACCCTGGCACGCGGTCTGGAAAGACTTACTTGAAAGACTACAGCCAGAATGTTCAAGAAATTGAAGAACAGCCCCAAGACGCTGGGGGTTCTGTCCCGAAGAAGCCGGCTGATAAGGGGAAGTAAAAAGAACTCCGGTTCAACAGGAATCTCCACCAGGAACCCGGGGAGTCGAGTAATCCATTCCAATTCAATGTCATGGCACAGTTGGCTAACATACCAGCTAGAATTATACTATATGAGCTCTTAAGGTTGTCCAAAACCACCAAGGAAGCTCTCATTGAGGCATTGAAGAATACGGAAAGCTTCATCACCCAAGTCACTCTAATTCCCGAAGCTTCTGAAGATCAAACTTGTCGACAATGTCTGCAAGCATCTGTTCGCCGGAAAAATAGTTGCTTTCTTCATTAATGATTCCATTGTACACTCTTGAATAACAATTTTTACGTTACAAAGATCCGGTCTTTTTATAAGATCCGGTTACAATGAAAATCAAATAAAAAGAAATGAAAAATTACAACTTTGTTTCCTTGTTTGTCGAACGAATCACGAGCTCCTGTTTTGCGGTCGCTCGCTTTGTGGGTTCTTTGCCTGCGCCGGGGTTGTTTGCCGTGGACCACCGCGCGATCTAGATCCGGTCGGATCTACGCAGTACGACGGGTATTATTCCACGAAGGAAATAATAGCCGGGAGGGATTGATTCACCAAGGAAACAATCGCTCAAGTCTCGGGATCTAAGACCAAGCTTAGATCCGGAGTATGCCTGCGTAGATCTGAGATCTGATCCTCTCGAACACCTACCTTATTTGACGTTGATGATCACCGAGCACCAGATCTGAAGGAGTGAGTCCCCGAAGTCCCAAAGTTCCAATCTTTTTTAAGTTCCGAGTCTCCAATCCAGCAGGGCTTCGCCTCTCTCCAAAATTTCCAACCCTTGAAAATGAGCATCTCTAGGCCTATTTATAGGCTCTCAGGACAGTGGCTGCAAAAAGGGAAATGTCGGCCACTGTCGGCCACTGTCGGCCACTGTCGGCCACTGTCAGCCACCGTCGGCCACCTTCAGCCACCGTCGGCCACCTTTACTGTGCCCGTGTGCACGTGTCAGAGGGTGGCCACCCATGGGTGGCCGGCCACCCATAGGTGGCTCGGCAACCGAGCCACCATGGGGTGGCTCGGCCACCCCATGGGGTGGCTCGGCCACCCCATGGGGTGGCTCGGCCACCCCATGGGGTGGCTCGGCCACCCCATGGGGTGGCTCGGCCACCCCATGGGGTGGCTCGGCCACCCCATGGGGTGGCTCGGCCACCCCATGGGGTGGCTCGGCCACCCCATGGGGTGGCTCGGCCACCCCATGGGGTGGCTCCACCTGGTGGCTCGGTGGTGGCCGAGCCACCTTGGTGGCTCGGTGAGCCGACCTCCAGGTGTTTGTCGTTTTGCCTCTTTGTGCCCGTTTTCCGGTTCTGCAGTTGATAGGTTCGGATTCGATTTGCTGATCTGATTTGGCAGTAAATCCGGATCCCGATTAGGCAGTAAATCCGCTTCTGAGTTGGAGTCCGAAACCGATCTTGATTCGATCGTCATTCGTCCGAGTATGCCTTTGGTTGGATGACTCGTTTACTCTTCGAACACTTGGCTTGATCCCGCACGTGACTGGACGTATTTCGTTGCTTGCGTACGATTCGTCGATCTCGTCGCCTCGTTGGTTTGTCGGTTCGTGCCGAGCTGAGCTAAGGGACCTATAAGTAATTTTATATGCCTACAGCATCGAGAAGTAAAGTATTTCAGCCTCATTCTTTTATAGAAGAGTCTGGAAT
>NC_033797.1:91876428-91882197 GCF_001876935.1 Asparagus officinalis | reverse complement strand
TATTAAGAAGCAGTTTATACTCGTATACTTTTCGGAGTGTTAAGAAGCAGTTTATACTCGTATACTTTTCGGAGTATTGATTCTTTCATTGCAACGCATTGATAGGCGTTGACCTAGGGTTACGCGTTGACCGGCATTGACCTTAGGGTTTTGAACGTCGTACGTTGAATTTTTGCTCGCAACGCGTTGACTGGCGTTGACCTAGGGTTACGCGTTGTCCGGCGTTGACCTAGGGTTTTGAACGTCGTACGTTGATTTTTTGATCGCAACGCATTGACTGGCGTTGACCTAGGGTTACGCGTTGACCGGCGTTAACCCTAGGGTTTCGAATGTCACCTTCGTCAAAAGGTTCCGGAACAAGGCGATGAATTGCCGGGACCCGATCACAGAGGAATTCATCCTCCAAACTTGCCACAACAACCTTGCGTTGGACGTGTTGGAAGCAATGGGAACAGCACCGTCTGACACTTGGAAGGATCTGAAGGTCCGAGGGGAGCAGGCTGAGCGATTCCTTAGAAGGAAGAAGGCCGAGAGGAACCAACCGACGGTTAATCCGCTGGACTCAAATTTCGCCTCTCGTGGTAAGGGCAAAACACCTGCAGCTACTGGTGGTGCTAATCAAGCGTCACAACAGCAATCCCGAAGGCAGCAAAAGACTTCGGGTCCGAGACTCCAAAGAGAGTATTCCTTCAAGGACGAAGACGTTCCAGCCATCTTCGAATCCCTCCTTGAAGGTAACAAGATCAAGCTACCGCCTATCACAAATCAGGAGGAAGCTGACAACACTACGGACCCAAAGTACTGTGCATACCACAGGAGGGTCGTTCATCCCACCAAGGATTGCTTTGCTCTCAAGAATAGCATTCAGACCTTGGTTGAAGCTGGCGTCATAACGCTGAGGTAAGCCAATTGAGAATGGCAGACTCCGATAAGTATAAGAGTATAAACTGCTTCTCAAAACTCCAAAGAGTATACGAGTATAAACTGTTTCTCAATCCTCCGACCGGTATAAGAGGTTAAACTACTCCCTGATACTCCAATAGGTATATGAGTCTAAACTGTTTCCCCACTTTTGACGGGAAGTTCCTGGAGAATATTAAGCTAATATTCTTAAGGATAACCCGGTTAGTTAACTGATAATAATGTCCGAACCAGTTCCGCAGAGGAAACTGGGGGTGGACGATTTATGTAATGGGAAGTTCCCAAAACCACAGCAATGTAATGAATAAGAACTCCCATTCTCACCATGTCTATGCACTCAACACTCTCTCTGTTAGAGTCTGGACGTAAAGTACCCACTTGGTCAAACCTTCTTACAGTTAGGACCACAGTCAAAATCCCCTCTCGATTCCCCCAATGAACGAGAGGTCCACAAATTGAGCGATCAAACCTTCCTACAGTTAGGATTGTCTCAAAACACCCACTTGGTCAAACCTTCTTACAGTTAGGACCACAGTCAAAATCCCCTCTCGATTCCCCCAATGAACGAGAGGTCCACAAATTGAGCGATCAAACCTTCCTACAGTTAGGATTGTCTCAAAACACCCACTTGGTCAAACCTTCTTACAGTTAGGACCACAGTCAAAATCCCCTCTCGATTCTCCCAATGAACGAGAGGTCCACAAATCAAGCGATCAAACCTTCCTACAGTTAGGATCGTCTTAAACCTTCCATTCGGTCAAACCTTTCTACAGTTAGGACCAAAACCAAAAACCCCTCTCGATTCCTCCAATGAACGAGAGGTCCACTTTCAAATCGAGTGATCAAACCTTCCTACAGTTAGGGTCACCTCAAACCTCCCACTTGGTCAAACCTTCCTACAGTTAGGACCAAAACCACGATTCATTCTCGATAAACGAGAAATTCATCTTTAGTTCGATAATCAAACCTTCCGACAGTTAGGGTTATCCGAATCTTTTTGATTCTCGGAGTGGAGATCCCACTCTTAGTTTCACCTTTCCGGATTCTGGGGGTGGAGATCCCACCTCGAGTCTCCTTTCCTTCTTTGTTCGGGGAATAGAATATAAAATTCTTCCTTCCCCATACCAATCCTTTTCGAAGAATTCAGGATTCATCCTAGGAAGTTTATCCCGAATCCTAAGCAGGGATAAGTCTGCGCCTAACACGCGCTGCCGGTTTAGTCTTTTTCCGTAGAAAAAGACACCAGAGTTCGATTCTGGGGTATTCTATCCTAAAACCTAAGCAAGGATAAGTCTGCGCTTGACCCGCGCTGCCGGTTAGTTCTTAACCGTTAAAAAGAACACCCGTCCACATATTCAACATTGTGGCAGGTTGTTATTAATAACACCAAAATCCATGCCTTACACGCATGGGGAATGTCATCCTGAATCCTAAGAAAGGATATGTCGACACCTAACACGTGTCGCCGGTTTAGTCTTTTACCGATTGAAAAAGACACCAGAGTTCGATTCTGGGGTATCTCATCCCGAAGCCTAAGTAGGGATAAGTCAACGTCTAATACACGTTGCCGGGTAGCCTATTCCCGTAACAATGGCGAAGCCTATGTATTCAACATCATAGCACAAAGTCTCAGAGAATTCACTCTCTTAGCACAACGTTACATGCGGAACGGATTTAGACAATCCGCATGCTAGCCCGACTCAAACGGTAGTCGGTAAAGGCTAATCAAATCCGTTGAAAGGCTGGTAATACACGTTGCCGGGTAGTCTATTCCCGTGAGAAAGACGAAGTCTACGTATTCAATATCGTAGCACTAAAAGGGTTAACTCTTTTAGCTTAACGTCACATGCGGAACGGACTTGAACAATCCGCATGCTAGCCCGACTCAAACGGTAGTCGGTAAAGGCTTCTCAAACCCGTTGATGGCTGAGGGTTTGCCAAAAATCCTATAAATACGGGGGTCACTGACGCATCAGCTTCATTAGTTGGTCTCGTGACCTGAGCATCCAACGACATTCGAATCCCTAGGGTCAACGCCGGTCAACGCGTAACCCTAGGTCAACGCCAGTCAACGCGTTGCGAGCAAAAATTCAACGTACGACGTTCGAAACCCTAGGGTTAACGCCGGCGTTCAAAACCCTAAGGTCAACGCCAGTCAACGCGTAACCCTAGGTCAACGCCTATCAATGCGTTGCGATGAAAGAACTAACACTCCGAAAAGTATACGAGTATAAACTGCTTCTTAACACTCCGAAGAGTATATGAGTATAAACTGCTCCTCAATCCTCCAACAGTGCATGAGGTTAAACTGCTTCTTAAATACTCCAATAAAGTATATGAGTATAAACTGTTCCCTAATTTTTGTTGAGAAATATTCTTAAGGATAACTCAACAATACGATGCCGGACAACGTGTTGCAGATAAAGACTCGACGCCAACAATCGATGGTCAGCTAAATCAGGAACCGACTTCAAAGTTCAAAATTTCGACAACGGTCAGACAATAAATGCAGCACCGAAACTCTTTCAGACATTCGACAAAACACCGAATAGCCTGGAGAATTGAAGGAATCAAGAACGGAAGCCATTCCAAGGTCCCATTACACCGACTGAAGGTTGGGATGATCATATCCAAAGTATTCCAGACTCTTCTATAAAAGAATGAGACTAAAATACTTTAGAGGGGGTATCTGTAGGCATATAAAATTGCTTATAGGTCCCTTAGCTCAGCTCGGCACAAACCGACAAACCAACGAGGCGACGAGATCGACGAATCGCACGCAAGCAACGGAATACGTCCATTCGCGTGCGGGATCAAGCCAAGTGTTCGAAGAGTCAACGAGTCATCCAACCAAGGGCATACTCGGACGAATCACGATCGAATCAAGATCGGTTTCAGACTCAAATTCAGAAGTGGATTTACTGCCTAATCGGGATCCGGATTTACTGCCAAATCAGGTCAACGAATCAAGTCTGGATAAATCAACCACAAAATCGAATCCGAACCTATCAACCGCAGAACCGGAAAACGGGCACAAAGAGGCAAAAGTTGATGCTGTCGCGGCTAAAGGGCGCGACAGTCGACACTGTCGCGGCCAAAGAGCGCGGCAGTCGACACTGCCGCGGCTAAAGGGGCAGTTACACCCACGTTCATACGTGTTTGAAACAGTTCTCCCACGACCTTTAACCACCTTTTTCGTGGTTTAACTGCCTGTCCACGTCAACACACGTTCTATCTCTGATACGCCGCCACGTGGACTTCAAATAATCATCAGATAACTGCAATATAACCGCCACAGCACTCCTTTAACATAGCCGCGGCACCCTAGGTTGCAGCGCCTTAACCGCGGCACTATGTGCTGTCGCGCATTTAGCCGCGGCACTATGTGCTGTCGCGCCTTAGCCGCGACACCTTAGTCTGCCGCGCCTTAGCCGCGGCACCAGGTCTTGCCGCGCCGCCATGCATTGCTCGATGACGTGTATATTGTTCTTCTATGTCGTCTTGAGTGGTGTTTGAATGTCTGTAAGCATTTTTTGATGTCTACAGCTGATAATACTTCCTTAATTAGTTTGGCACACGGGCAGTGAGATTCTGTTTCTCGGGTACTTCTCTTCCGAGACCTGTTCGTACCCCCAGCCTGATAGTACAACTCGTCGGTCATATGACCGGAGCAACTTATCGTGTGTTGGCACGACTTCCCAGGTATAACGTCTTCATCTGACGAGTACGTTTTCTTCTGGGAATACAACGTTTTGTTAACGTCTTCAGGAGTCGCATGTCTGAGGCTACGTTTTTGTGAACGTTGGCCCTCAACAGGCTCCTGGATTTCAACACGCAATCCAATGCGGTCATTTGCGTGACTTTTCCCGTCATGCGTTCTCCTCCACTGCTTAGGAGGATTATCACGACCTCTAGCTTGAAAAATTGCTCAAGATCCGTTCGACGGGCTTGAGCGCTCTCTAACTGGAGCTTTTCCTCGATCATCGTGTGACGGGCCAAGACGATCTTTGATGGTCATCTTAAAATGGGACAAATCCACACTGTCGCGAATCTCCAACGGAGGTGAGTAACTTGTCGGGGCTGTAGGAAGTGAATCAGCAGTGAAACGGATCAAACCAGTCCGAGTTTTGCTTAAACCACCATTTGGTGGTTTGACTTTGGCCAAGCCACCATTTGGTGGTTTGATATTGGCCGAGCCACTATTTGGTGGTTTGACATTGGTCGAGCCACCATTTGGTGGTTTGACATTGGCCGAGCCACCATTTGGTGGTTTGACTTTGACCGAGCCACCATTTGGTGGTTTGAATTTGGCCGAGCCATCATTTGGTGGTTTGAATTTGGCCGAGCCACCATTTGGTGGTTTGAATTTGGTCGAGCCAGCAATTGGTTTTCTGGTTCTTTCGATGCCTTTGGGCACCGTTTGGGTTGTTCTTGATGCTGGTTTGGACTTTGGCCTCCAGACTCGGCGTGATCTTGGTGGCTTCTTGACCACTTCTTCTTGTTCTAATTTTTGCGCTTCTTGCATCAAAGCTCGCGCATGCGCGAGTAACGCGCGGTGTTTCTGGATTCTTTCTTCAAGAGTTGAACACGTCCTTTTGACGCGGATCCATTCATTCGTGGTTGAGTTGTAGGAGTTGGCTACCCGCTATTGCGGCGCTTGGCGTCTCCTGGACCTCAGATCCGCTTCGTAGCGGATTCCATCAACCGGTTCTAAGGCCTTAGTCATCTGGCGTGCAAGGCGTTGTCGCCGTCTCTATCGTTCCTTCTTTGATAGAACGGGTACGTTATCAGTAGTTAACTCCTCATTTAAGGAGTTCAGATCTGGGGCGTCGGCTTCGTCGGATGCTG
>NC_033797.1:91742840-91876418 GCF_001876935.1 Asparagus officinalis | reverse complement strand
GCTGCGAGCCACGATTGCAGCAGTGGTGGGGAGATCTTCTTGGGTCTTCAAATCCGAAGACCAGCGAACCTTCCTTGACTTGCGAGGAGAGGTGAATCTGGAGGGGGAGGACAGATACTCCTCATACTTCTGCTGGTCGAACTCATATTCGACCTCTTCTTTAACCGGGATGAGAATCCGAGGTTGCGACACATCAGCCTTTGCAGAAAGGCTATCGGCTCCCACTGTGGTCGCCAGCTTGTTTGGGTCAAAAGTTGAAGTTTTTATTGTCATCGAATCTATTACAACTTTGGTCATTACAATAAACTCAAATAAAAAATTAATCTTTTTATAAGATCTCCTTTATACAATGAAAATAAAGATTACAACTCTTTTCAAACAGCGCAACAGACGTTTATCACCCGCTACTTGCGTAGGATCTTTGCCTGTGCCGGGGATGTTAATATCCGTGGACCGCTATGGATCAGATCCGGTTAGCAGAAGTTGGATAATCAATGCTCTCACTTCACGAAGGAAGTGATTGCAGTAGCGGTGATTTTAACTAAGCAAAATCACGGCTCTTCTTGGGATTTAAGACCAAGCTTAAATTCGGAAGAATAGGGGATGAGTCCCAGATCTCTCGAACTCCACTCTTTATGCGCAGGAGATCGCCAAGATCTGTTAACCCTTGCTGTAAATTTGTGGCTCCACTCTCCAATTCGGCAGCGCTTCGCCCTCTTGATCTCCCCTCCCCTGAAAATGAACACTATAGCTCTTTTTTATAGGCTTGGTTGATGGTTTCTTCAGCTCAAAACGAGGGATTCCCCCTATCTTCAGTTAGCCACTGCATAACCACTGTATCAGAGCAGTTAGAACTCCCAAATCCGAAAGAATCCATAAAAGAACAAAAAAAAACCAACTTTTGACCGAACAGTCACCCGTGACTCGGCCGTGGTCGGGCCACCAAACAACTGTCTAACAACAATATCAGAGCAGTTGGAACCCTAAATCCCGAAAGAATCCATAAAAGAACCAAAAAACCAAATTTTGGCCGAACAGTCACCCGTGGCTCGGCCTTGGCCGAGCCACCATATGGTGGCTCGGCCCGTGGCCGAGCCACTGGTCTGACCGAATCGCTTTGGCGCGATTCGGTCACCAGGGGCTTTATATGTTTTTTCAGGTTTCTGACTTGTCCCATCGTTACGCATATTTTGTCGTTTCGTTGACTTGTACACTTTCCCAATTCGTTTCGCGAACACATGGATAGTTTGACGGTGGCCGATGAGCGTTTGGGCCACTTGGTTCGCCGATTTGGTGGCTGGTGAGTACACGGGCAACTTGGAGGTGGCTGATTAGCACGCAGGTCACTTGGTTCGCCGATTTGGTGGCTGGTGAGTACACGGGCCACTTGGAGGTGGCCGATAAGTGTATAGGCTATTCGGTTCGCCGTTTCGCTTTATGTGTTCATTGGCGTCAGATAATCCTCTTAGACTTAGATAGTGGCGTTCATTACCTTCTCTCTGTCTTGAGCTGTGCATGGATACCTATAGGCATTTTTAGACGCCTACACCTCCCCCCTAATCTAGGGTAATTTCATTTAGTATCAGAACTTGGTGCTCTTTGATTGGTGTCTTAATTACCTAGAGTCAAAGATCCTCACTTTGATTTTGCTAATCTAGTTTTGATAATTTTATATTACTTATATTTATACATCATGGATATGCATGGTACACCTAACTTAGGTTGTGCCATTAATATTGTTTCTAGAATTGATAATTTTTCCTATGCTCAATGGTGTGTTAGATTTAAACTTTTTGTTAGATCTAGATATTTCGATTTGTGGGAAATTATTGATAGTGCTTATATTGTACCCACTATAGAGAAATCCAAGTGAAGTGAAAAAGTTACAAGAATGCTTATTATGAACAAGCTCTTGCTAGAATTTTTGCTTAATGCTTTTGACTCATCCATATCTAACAAGCTTGATTCTTTTGATAGTGCTTACACATTGTGGAAATTTATAGAAGCACATTAAGGAAACTTGGAGGACATTCGACGCGCTTTGGCGGAATAAACTTCAAGTAAGATAAGAGCATCTTCATGTACATGGCCACTAGGCGATAGTTCTAGTGAGGTATGCGAGTCCGATACCGATGATGAACTTTTTATTGATGAAATCGCTCGTGGATATGGGAAATTAATGCATGCCTATAATAAATTACATCATAATTTTATTGATTTAAAAAGCAAGCATGTTAATTTAAAATCCGATCATAAGACACTAGCATCTAAGTTTGATGTCACTGTTAATGAAAATGTTAATCTTAAAGAGAGTAACAAAAAATTAAAAATTAAAATTGCTAGTTTATCTCATCAAAAAAATAATGCCATATTAGGACTAGAAGATATTAGAAATGAATTTAATTATTTGAAGAATAATCATATATGTTCTACTTCTAATGAAAATGCATTTGTGAAAAATAATGAGTTGAATCATATTAAAAATCGCATTTCTTCCTTAGACTCAACTCTAACTACATGCATTGATAATAATAAGAAACTAATGAATATATGTGCTAAGTCTAATACAAATAAGTCAAAATCATCCACTCATTATGCACACATATATAGCAAAATTTATAAGTTTTCTATTTGCGGCCGAAAAGACCATTTAGCTAAATTTTGCTATGATGTACAAAAACCCAAGAATGCTAATATTAATGCCCTTTGTGCATCTCATAAAGTTTCTTCATCACATCATACACATACACACAAATTATATCATAAGCATGCTCATGTGAATAAATATGATTTTTGTGGTCGTTTTGGTAATTTGACCAAAATTTGTTTTGATTTAAAAAGAGTTTCATATTTGCAAAATAATTTTAAAAGACCATGTTTATTTGCAAATATTTCACGTGCACAAACTAATGGTCAACAAAAAAAAGAGTCTTTTTCATTGTACATATTATAATCGGAATGGTCATTTGTATAATTATTGTTATGACCGTGTCTGTACACCAAATACGCCCAAATGGGATCATAACCCAAGGACATTGAGCTTTAATGATAGGGGTCATGTCCCTAAACCTTCCGGCAAAAAAAAATATTTGGGTGCCAAAATCCTTTTGATTTTAAAATCAAGGTTTTTAGTGTATTTATTTTTTATTTCTTGTTTTTGAAAAACATGTTTTGAAAAAAAAATTAATGAAAATTTTATCTAAATGAAAACAAAGCAACAATTTTTAATATTTTTGTTTTCATTACTTATTATAAATTTTATTAGCTTTGTTTTTTATGTAGAGGTTCATGTTTGAGCAACCTTCTCGGATTTATTGATCTTTCATTGATATTCTTTCATATCATGTTTAACGGGTGCAAAATATTTCTGTATGGGTTGAAACAGGCTTCAAAAGCTTGGCATGATTGTTTGTCTAGTTTTTCTTGTAAAAACGATATTATTGATATTGATTTGTTTTATTATTAGCATAATTCTTTTAATATTTGTGTATAAAACATATAAATGTTTTGACATTACTAGTTGCTTAATCACTTGTTTCAAAAATGATGATTTATAGATTAAGCATGTTTTAATGTTATAATGTTTTAGATTTATGATTTAATTTGATTGATTTGATTTTCATTTGGAAGTTCATGATTATCATGATTTTCATGGTTCTCATGATTTGTTTTCATTTGAAAATATTTTCATGATTCTCATGTTTTTCATTCTCTTGATTTCATAAATTTATCTATTGCTTTTTGATTACGTTTTTAACCTATTCTTTGAGACACTATTTTTATAATGACATATCAATATGTATTCTCATGACCTTTTTGAATGTGAGTCTTTCATGATTTTTATACTTACATTTTGATGCCTTATGTTTTTTTATGTGCATTAAGGATCGACCGATGAAGGTTAACGGTCAGTTCATCAGTCGACTGATATTGTTCATCAGTCGACCGATGACTATATTTCCAGTTTTTGCTGTTTTTCAAGAATTTTGTTGGATTTGTTTGTTTTTCTTGGGCTTTTGTTTTAAGAGCTTATATATATTTCTTGGCCTCAACTTTGTGAACTACTAAAGAAAAGTTTAAAACAAAGTTTGCAAGTTTGTTTTGATATTATTGTTTTTTTTTATAATTCATAATCATAATTCATGTTTGTATGTTTATGTGCTTTCATGATTTTCATGATTTCCATTCATTTGATTCATGACTTCCTTATCTTTTGATGTGTGCTTAAATGTTAAATGGTTGATCAAAAGCTTGGATATATCTTCTTATTGGACCTTTCATTTGAAACTTGTTTAGTTTTCATGAATTCATAAATTCTCATGATTTGCCTTCTTGGTGTCATGGACTATCATGATTTTTTATTTGGTTTGCAATTATGCACTATCATTTGGTATGCACTTGAGAATCTTTTGTAAACACTTCGCGTTGATATATATATGTGTGTGCGCTTTTTGATTCACCCTTAGTGTGATTTGTGTTTTATATATGATTTGTTCACATAGCATGGAGATATAGTTCTTATATATGATTTCAATTAACATATGCTCCATGGCTTTTTGATAGGGGGAGCATTTCCCTATTGCTTTTCTTGTTTATACTCACATATGCTTATTTGTAGGGGGGCTTAACGTTCTCTTTCTCTCTTGTTATTTTCCCTATTTTGATGTTGACAAAAAGGGAAAAACAAGTCAATTATGAGTATATCATTCTATTAGTTTTATGCATGAGGATTATAATTTATATATTCATTTGGTATCATACATATTTTATATCTCTTTGTGTAGATTGTTTATCATCATCAAAAAGAGGGAGATTATTAGGCCTCATGTTTATGAGCCTACTATCTAATCTAGTTTTGATGATTAATAAATAATTCCTGACAATGTTTGTCGAGTATTTTATATTTGATTGTTAGGTATTCTATACAAAGATCCTCAAGTTGAAGGTTGGATGGAATTGCACATACACGATCATATCTATTGGAGGTTGGAAGGAAAATATCAGAATGAAGCTATTTGCAATTCAAAGTTAAATTCAAGATCAAGCTTCATCCGCAACCAAGATGAGCTTTATTAAAGATCAATATCTTGGGTGTATTTAGTTTAGTAGTTTATATTTTGTGTGTTTATACTTAGAGCTCAAATTATACACATACACTTTGTTTTCATTTTATTGTCTTCAAGTTTAGCCACATAAATATGAAACAAATAAATATCATTATATACACACTTATTTATTTCATATTTATACGTGCTTGGTATGATTTCATTAAAATCAAGCTTTAACATATTCAAAAATCAATGAAATTATGTTTTTTGTTTTCATATATTTTGTAAGTTTGCAAAATAATATGTCTATGGATTAAAGACTTGATTATAATATTTTACATTCTTTATAAAGTCTATTAATTCACTTAAGAGAAGTTTCAAACTTCTTTGAAAATATTTTGTTAAAATCATGTGTTGTTGAGACTTCGTGTTTTTGGACTATTTTACAAAATGAAGAGTTTTCACAAATAAGAAATGCAATTTAAAAAATATTTTTTGTAGCATGTTCATTTTTATGTTTATAAACATTTTCCTAAGTTTTATATTTTTTGAAATTTATTTGATATTTTTAAAGAGGTTTCAAAGTTGATGTTTACTGTTCATATCAGGTCCTATGTACGTTTTAAGTCGATTTGCTACAATACCAAGTCAACTTACGCAGATGGTGTTTTTAATCTGCTAAGTCGACCCATAATATAACAAGTCGACTTATACTGTATAAGTCGACTCATACTTTTCATAAGTCGACTTACAATAGAGCCGTTGCACAGTAACGGCTAGTTTCCAGATTCTTGTTGTTTTGTAGTTTTTGTTGATTTTTGCTAGTTTCTTGAGCTTAGTTTTTCCACCCTATATATACTCATTTACCATAAACATTCTAACTCACTTAAGAAAGTTTTAAAAACAAGTTTACAAGAGTTTAAGGGTGTTTTGAGTTTGTTTTTCAGTGTCTATGTGAAGTGGTTTTCACAAGAGGAAGAGGAGATTATTCATTCTTGTTTGGGCTTTAATTTCTCATCTTCATCACTCTTGTTGCAGATAAGTTTTTGCTAACTCAATTATTACTAACTCTTGAACTTCTTCTTCTGCCTATACGTACCGCTGCTTTGAGATAGGGGAAGTTTCTATTTTAAAATTTCTTGAATCTTTTTCTTCTGTGAGTTATTTCCAGTCATTTTCTTGCATTCTTCTCCAGCGATCACTAGACCAATGGCGTCTTCATCTTCAGTAGCTTGGAACAAGGCTTAGATCAACCATCTTCGAAAGTTCCACTCGAAGGTGCTGTTGTTGCTCCTGGAAACCCATTATGATTAGTTTGATATCCCTAGGGCATTCGCCCTACCGGCGCTGACACATGTGTTGGATGTATTCGTCAATGGTGGAAACATAGCTCCGGTGTATCTCAAACATATCGAGTATGGCCTGCATCTGTCACTCCACCCCTTCCCTGTCGTGGATTCGAAGCTCTGGGGGTTTGGCCATCACAGATGAAGCCGAACTCCCTCACTACTCTGGTGGGGTTTGTGGTTATCTATAATCAGCGAGGAGTTAAGCTGACTCTAAGAATCCTCGGCCATCTCATCTATGTGAAAGTAAATCAGCATGAGGGCCACTACTACCTCCAGATCTTAGGGGGTCACAAAATTGTCTCCAACACCCTTGAATCTAACAAGGATTGGAAGGAAAGATTTGTATGGGTCTTTGAAAGTGATGCCATCTTGTCCTCCTCCTTGTGGCTCGAGATCAACAAAAATTCACTAAGGCTGGGTCTATTGTCAAATGACTAGAAGCATGCGCTCGACAAGATTATGTAGTACATTAGCTCCCACTGAGGCGAGAGCCTCTTGGACAATTCAGTACTATGAGTTGTTAGCATCTCCTCAATTCCTCTAATTAAGGATGATGAAACACGATCAGTAGTGGTGGCTCTAGGCTCGGAGGAGCGGCCTCACTAGCTTGAGCTAGGGGTGGGCCCTTGATGAGGTTGAAGAAGTGCCTCTGCTCTGACTTGGCCCATAATGAGGCCAATAGGGTATAGGCCAATGTGGCCGAGATTGCGGATCGACTGGCTGGGTCGAGCTCTGCCTTGGTTCAGGCCGAGAGGTCCCAAAAGAAAAAGAGATAGCTAAGGAAGGTGTGTAATCGAGGCCCATCTGGGAGTGTTGAAGCTTCTAGAGACAATCATAAAGCTACGAGGGAGGCGGATACACCCTCTGCTACTCTGAGGAGTGTAGCGAACCAACCACCAGACGAGATGCTGCTTCGCCAGGAAGCTATTGAGGGTGACGCTCTTTGCCATCCCTACCAAAGAAGATCCTACGACCTCACCTCTAGATGTTATCATTGTCAACGATGGATCCCCTGTTGGAGAAAGGGGGACCGAGATCACCATGGTGGAGTCCAATGTAGTCGAGGCCTCAGCGGAGAGGGAGACGGCCCCTGACATGCCTGCTGAGTTGGTCCATCAGCATGAAAAGGTGTTGGCAGCTGAAGGTGTGTTCCCTGCTCTGGGATTTGGATGGACATTTCCCCACCGCATCGATGAGCTCGATGCGGAGAAGTAGGGATGTATCTTAATTTGTGGAAGTATCTTAATTATGGAAGTATCTTAATTTGACTATATTTTGACAATATTTTTGGGGATGTATCCTCCAGAAATGGGACATTGCCCCACCGCATCGGCATAAAATATCTCTTATTTATGGAAGTATCTTAATTTGACTATATTTTGGGGATGTATCCTCCAAAATGTTATACTTTATGACAAACCTGTTGTTTTAGCCTTACTCTTTGTTTAATCTTGGGCAGAATTTCTTCATTGTCTTAGCACTCAAATGGCAATGTAAGCTTCTAATTCTGAGGCTCAAACACAGGAAATCAACTACCTTCTTAGAAAGAGATGAAGAGGCCCTAGGTGGGCACCAAAATATTGATGTCTGAGTTCTCAACAGGGATCCGAGGATGATTTCGAAGAGCTTAGGATCCCCTCATCCTCTTTGGTGGCTGAATTTCTAATAAGAAGAGATTCCTGCAAAACTACAATATATTAGAGGATCGGAATTGAGTTCTCCAGTGATTCCCCTGACGATCAAGTCAATTACGATCTGAAGGGGATCAATAAACTGTACACGTACTAAGTCTAAGTGTTCGGAAATTACTTTACATTGGTTGGCAGACAATAAGCCTATTTATATCTCTAGCTGAGGGGGTGTTTGTTTAATTTTGACCGAGTCCAGATATAAAGCTGAGTTGGTAGATAATCTATATGTGTTGACTACAGATGAGATGAGTCAACTACGAGGTTGATGTGATGACGACTAAGGAGGCATAGTGCTGATGGAGGGCGATGAGTCATGGAAAATTTTGAGGATGGAACAATGATGATTCTAACCATGCATTCAAGGTGATGGTGACTGGCTGTTAGCGAGGAGTTCGAGGAAAAACCGCCTCTCGACTCGGTTCTGGTGGGCTAACAAAGGATGCCTCGGCTAAAAAAGTTATTGACCTAACCTTGTAGAATGATAGGATATTGGGAAAGACTAGAATTAGGATGTCTCTCGATTCAGCCCTTATTAGGAAGAGTTGAGTATTGAAGACGCTTGAGTCGTCCTGCCTAGGACAAAGTCGATCTGCAACTTAGCTAACATGGGACACGTGTTGACTCCTGGGGGAGGATTAGCACTTAGGTTATTTGATGACATAACAGATATAATAGAAATATATCCCATTTGTACCACTCCGCCATTAGTGAGATCAATTAGGTCCCATATCAAGAGCCGATTATTAATTAAATTAATAATTTTTATTTAGCAGTCAAATTTTTATTTAACCAACTGTTTATAAAAAATATTTCATGATAGGAGTAATTATACATAAATAATATTATATTGCATTTAGTCTCCCCAATATCATTTTATTTTAGGCAATTTTATTAAGTAGGACAATTTACCTAATTGCTCATACCTAAGTTGCAATCTCCATGAATAAAAAACTATCATTTTGAAACATGAAATATTTTATTTTTATAAGAAAATAAATTTTGAAAATAAATTTTCAAAACAATCTACTGATGAGAATTTAATATCTTGATGGGATATGCATAATAAATTAGCTTTCCATAGTGAGCATACTAGATTTTATCGAGATATCAATTATTCTATTAAATGAAATATAGTAAACCAACGTTTCAGACTATGTAACACTTGCAAAGCAAGTTTAACCATCACATCACATACTAAATTATTACATAAAAAATGACAATATCATCAAGTCTAAGGGACATGTAACAAATTTGAATTCTCCATCTTTTAGGTGACTAAGTCCTAGAGAATTCAAATACTGTCTAGTATTACACACATCACAATGTGTGCTTATGACATACACTCAGGGAATATCCTTTTTTGATGGTTGAGACCCACCACAACATTTCACGTATTGGTATCATGCATAATAATATGTTATAACAAAGTTATCATTTACTAGTTATAAGTTAAATACAAGTTTAATGTATCTTTAAGTTAGATCATATCTTCATGCAAGTGATCATCACAGTGCATGATCTAACAAAATAATATCTAAGGATATATAATAATCATATTAATGATACCCAAATTATATGTGCAATAATATAATTTTTATTAATATTCAAGACTATAATATAATATGATGGATGTTTAAGGGTATTATAGGCTGTCTAAAAATTACTGCAGATAGCTGATCTCCGCAAAGCACTGATGATGAAAGTTATATTTTGACGGCTTTCATATTAACCAATGAGAGTTACAAATTGATGACTCCCACCACAACAAACGAAAGTTACAATTTAACGACTTTCGTGACAACAGATAAAAGTTACAATTGGATAACTTTCACAACAACAGATGAGAGTTACAAATTGACGACTCTCACATTTTGAAGAACCAAATGTAAGAATTACAAGATGACGATCTTTGCAACATTCAAAAAAAGATTACAATCAATGATTTCTTTGATTCAAAATGCGAGGCTCCACCCCGCGTTCCAATTCAAAAACGTGAGGGTCACCATCGCGTTCTAATTCAAAACGTGAGGCTCCACCCTCCCGTCAAAACGCGAGGGTCATTCCTGTTGGCCCTTTGGTTTTAATGATGATTCGCCAAACAATTTACAGCTAATTTGTTTTCTAGTGTTTGTGGTTTATTTTCTTCTTTTCAGGACATCAACACATGGTGAAAAGATTTCTATATCAAAAATTAAAGATGCAAGTTTATATGTGGCAATCACCTAGGTATAAGAGAGGTTTGTTTACATATAGTGTATGACTTTATCTAAGCTCAAAATATATATACACAACACAAGTTTGTTCAAATGATTTTTATTTCAAACTTTGTTAGAATTGTTTTTATGTTTACATCTCTATCATACTTCATAATACATATAATGTATTCATAAAATATAAATACATCTTCATAAGTCATAGTTCAATTCTTATTTTTATGAAAAACAGGTTTTCTATACACTGCTCAAAAACAGTGAGCTTTTACAAAATAAAATTGCATTTCCAACAATTACTTTTCAAACATGCTTATTCTCTCATTTATAAACTTTCCCTAAAGTTTCATAATTGTTGGACAACATTGGCTAACTTTTACATGCCTAAAAATCCAATTTTAAACCTGAAGTTTTCATAAATATCTGTTTTCGGTCGATCGAGCATGTCGCTGCGGTCGACCGCAAATTGTCCAGAGAGCATACTCTGGGTTTCAGCCTTCAGTGGTCGACCGGCCGTGGATCTGCGGTCGACCGCAGATATAGCCGTTGCACTGTAACAGCTACTTCTCTGTTTTGTTTTCTAATATTGAGCTTAATATTCTCATATTATATATCGTGGGTTGTGGGGTGTGATTTAGTGAGTGTGAGCTTTATTGTGTTCTCACTTGTTAATTGAGAACAAATCATTGTATTGAACCTTTATTTGTGAGATTCACTTGTAACACACTTGTACACCGAGAGAAGTGTGAGGAGAGAGAGACGGGGTCAAATCCAATAGGAGTGGCGTCGATTGACGAACCTAGGGAGAGGTTGTAATCGAGCACTTGAGGAGGAGGACACGGGCTAGGTTCCTACACTTAGTGTGTAAAGTGTGATTGTTGAGTGATTGTGTAGTGTGAGAGTTTTCGGTGAACTTGTAAACCGAGTGTGTAGAAGTTCCGGCTTCCAAACCGGATTGTGATAGTGGATATCTCCTCGAGGTGAGGAGCGGGGACGTAGGTCGTGGGGACCGAACCTCGTGAACATATCGTGTGTTTGTGTTTTGCTTAGCGTATATTCTTTTCATCCTTTTTGCTCATATCCATATCATATATCTTCTTGCAAGAACAAATTGATCAACATAGTTTTAATTAGTATTTAATTGGGATTAGATTAGCATAAGACCCTAATCACCCCCCCTCTAGGGTCTAACAATTGGTATCAGAGCTTGGTGCTCTTTGATTTAAGGACTAACCGCCTTGAGTTAAAGATCCAAGTTATTGCATTTGTGCCAATCTAATTTTAATTACATTGTGCTTCTTGCATTTCATCTATATGGATATGTATGATTCATATTGTTCAGGATATGCTATTAATATTGCTCCTCGTTTGGATAATTTCCCCTATACTCAATGGCGTATTAGATTCAAACTTTTTGTTCAATCTAATCAATTTGATTTGTGGGAAATTATTGAGGATGACTATGTTGTTCCCATCTTGGAAAAATACAAATGGTGTAATAATGATAAAAGATTGTTTAACATGAACAAACTTTTGTTAGAATATTTGATTAGTGCCTTTCACTCATCGTTTTCTAACAAATTTGCTAATTTTGATAGTGCTCACGCTTTATGGAAATTTATTGAAGCACATGAAGGGAAATTGGAGGCTATTCAACAAGCATTGGAAAATCTTGCTTTGAGTCCTAAGGAAGCCTCATCCCCATGTACATTACCACTAGGTGATAACCCTAGTGAGGTATGCGATAACAATGATATTATTACTTTTGATGAACTTGCTCTTGAGTTTGAAAAATTACACAATTGCTATATTGATGTAAAGAGCAAGTATGTTAATTTGAAATCCATTCATGAAACACTAGCTACTAAGTTCAATTTTATTGCAAATGAAAATATAATTCTTAAAGAATGCAATGAAAATTTGAAAATTGAAAATGCTAGTTTGCTTCATGAAAAACGTGATGCTATGTTAGAAGTAGTGTTTATCTTACTTCTAGTAGCAATGCTTGTATGCACAATGATGAGTTAAATCAAATGAGAAAATGTATATCTACCTTAGATTCAACACTAAACACTTGTATTCCTAATAATAAAAAGCTTATGGACTTATGTGCAAAGCTCAATGTTAGTTCTTCTAAGAAACCTATTCACTATGCACATATGTATGACAAAATTCACAAATGTTCTATTTGCGGTCTTAAAGGCCATCTAGCTTAATTTTGTCATAATGCACCAAAAATTGACAAGCCTATTCATGATTGTGCATCCCATCAAGCTTCTACATCACATACACATGTACACACACATAGTGTAAATCATAAACATGCTCATGTGTATAAATATGATTATTGTGGTCGTTTTGGTCATTTGGCCATGTTTTGTTTCGATTTGAAAAAAAGCAAATGAACCACGTGCATTCTATTTCGGTCAAAGTAAACCATTCAAACCTTTACATTGCACAAATTGCAATCGTATGGGTCACGTTTACAATTTTTGCTTTGATCGTATCGGTGCACAAAATACGCCCAAACGGGTTCATAACCCTAGGGCCTTGGATTTAAATGGTAGGGGTCATGTTCCAAGTTCTAGTGGTACCAAAATGATTTGGGTACCAAAATGTGCTTAATTTCAAAATCTTAAATAACATAAGTTTTTAGTCGTTTTTTTGTTTTTCATGGTCTTAAATGTTATTTGAAATTAAAATTCTAAATAAAATTTTTATGATTTACATATTGAATATATTTACTGATCTCTTGGACGTATTACTATTAATATATACATATTTGAAATTATTTAAAAATAAAACAAGTTTAATATTTCAAAATTTTTATGACCCAATATATTTCTGAATCTCTTTCGGTCGACCGATCGTGGATCTGCGGTCAACCGGATGAAGACTCGTTCTCTTGATTGGTCTCTGGATTTTATGCGGTCGACCGCCGCACCCAATGCGGTCGACCGTACAGGGTTAATTCTGAACTTAGTTTTTTTTATTTTCTATTTCGGTTTTGGGTTTTGGTTTGATTTCTTTTTGACCCGAATTGATCTCCACCATCCATCATTAGCTTGAACGCATCTAGACCATTGCCTTTTTCTTCTAAAGAACCCGATCCCCTTTCTTCCTCTTTAATTCATTCCAAATTCCTTCATCAAATCCGATCTCCCAGCTCTGTTCTCGCGGTCTGCCGCCGTTCCATCTCCGGTCGTCCGTGTCTGTTCGATTCTTCTCCTTCGGACTCTTCATCGTGCTGGGTACATCCTTCTTCCATCTCTTTAAGTTTCTAGGTTTTGTTCTTGGTTTAGGGTTTCTTGCTAAATATGCCTCCTGTGAAAAGATCTAAGTCTGATAGTGTACCTTTTCCTAATGCCGATCATTATGAAGACTACCTGAGAAATACCCATCTTATTCCCAAGTACAGGGAGTTGTCTAAACTGAAAATTCTAACTGGTAGGACTGTTAATTATGATGAACTTGCGCCTTACAATATTCCTAATCTCCTTAATGATGTTGGCCTGTATCATCTCTTAGATAAAAAGAACAAGGAACCTCATTATCCTTTTCTTGTTTATCTCTTCTATGCTAATATATCCTCTTACACATCTAATGATAATGTTATACATCTTAGATCATATGTAAAGAACACCCTGATTGAGTTTACTGCTGATGATCTTGCGGGTATCCTTAAGATCCCGACAAGTGATATTAATCTTATGTCCATTGTTCGTAATCACCCTTTTGTTGGCAGTAAAATGTTTCTTCCCGATTGTACCTATCCCATGAACAATAACACCTTGAACCCTTCAGGTAAAATCATTGCTAAGATTATTGCTCACAATCTTATTCCCAAAACTGGTAGTTTTGACCACTTTGCCTCTGATAAAGTTAATGTTGTCTATGCCATCTTTGCAAAAATCAAAGTCAATTGGGGGCTTGTTTTTCTTGAGAATATGCTTAGCAAACATACTAAGTTCCATCCTTTTGGGTCTTTCCTCACTATCATCTTCAAACACTTCTGTGTCGATCTCTCAGGTGAACCAAAAGTAGATGCTAATAAAGAATTTTTTGATAGAACATCCCTTTCTAGGATGCAACTTGAATCCTCAATTCCTGCTCCTTTACCCTCTGTGGGTGCATCTTCTTCTAGACCATCTTCTAGCTCTAGGCCTCGACCTCGTACTCGTTCAGCTCCTATTTCTTCTAGTGAGGCTTATGATCGTTTCGAGCGTCTCGATGATCGTCTTGATAGACTTGAGTCTACTGTTTCTGGTCTTCAGCGTGACGTGAGGGAGATTCTGCGGCTCCAGCGTCAATCCCTCGGGATTCAGGCGCCTGTTTCAGCCTCTGGTTCTGATGAAGGTTCTGCTGAAGAATCTGGTTCAGAGGCAGGATCTGAGGATGTTGGTTCCGATGGTAGTGATTGATGGACTTTTGGTGGTTCTTTAGTTCTGATGTTTTTTTGGACGTTGTAGTATTTAACTTAAAACACCTTTGTTCTGTTTTGATCTGCAATATTTTTGGTTAACAATCTGAATATTTGGATGGGATTAGATGTTTGAAAACAATAATTTAGTTTTGTTTAATGTTCAGTTCAATCTGTGTTCTGATTGTTGGTATTGTGCTGAATAATTCATATTATATAGCTTACAACATCATGAAGTAGATTTATTCTATTTTATGTTGCCTTTTTCATCCACATGTTTCAACTTAATATTTTATGCTTATACCATCATGAAGTGGATGGTACATCCTAACTCAAATGTTTGTGAGTTCTTCCTTTTCATTGTGTATGGATCTTATATATCATGTTATCACTTATGCTTCTTGACAGGGGGAGTTTGTGTCTATCCATATCTTTTAACCCATGCATGTATGCAGGGGGAGCACTGCTCCTATTTTTCCCCATTTTGATGTTGTCAAAGGGGGAGAAAACTTGGTTTATTCATATGCATGTTACTTGGTTTATTCATATACATCTTATATCTTATCTAATAAATTGTTTGCCATCATCAAAAAGGGGGAGATTGTTGGCCCTTTGGTTTTGATGATGATTCGCCAAACAATTTACAGCTAATTTGTTTTCTAGTGTTTGTGGTTTATTTTCTTCTTTTCAGGACATCAACACATGGTGAAAAGATTTCTATATCAAGAGTTAAAGATGCAAGTTTATATGTGGCAATCACCTAGGTATAAGAGAGGTTTGTTTACATATAGTGTATGACTTTATCTAAGCTCAAAATATATATACACAACACAAGTTTGTTCAAATGATTTTTGTTTCAAACTTTGTTAGAATTGTTTTTATGTTTACATCTCTATCATACTTCATAATATATATAATGTATTCATAAAATATAAATACATCTTCATAAGTCATAGTTCAATTCTTATTTTTATGAAAAACAGGTTTTCTATACACTGCTCAAAAACAGTGAGCTTTTACAAAATAAAATTGCATTTCCAACAATTACTTTTCAAACATACTTATTCTCTCATTTATAAACTTTCCCTAAAGTTTCATAATTGTTGGACAACATTGGCTAACTTTTACATGCCTAAAAATCCAATTTTTGCTGTTGTATTGGGGTGCTATATATACCCCATTGCTGCTCTTCTTCTCTATCCATCAAGAAATCCAAGTTTGCTGTTTAACAAGTTGTTAATCGCGTTTAAGAGCTGTTTAAGAGTTGGTTTCGCTAATCAGTTTTTCAAGAGAAGTTTTCTACAACAAGAAGAGGCCTTCAAATCTTATTGAGATCACCATTTCCTCAACTCTTCTTGTTTATTGAGAAGTCTTCTAAACTCTTTTCTATATAGCTTATTATTTCACTTTCATTTGATTAGCTATATTCATTAAGTTATATTATTTTTCATTCACTGTTATCACACACACCTTTTGAGCTTAAATATCTTCATACCATATAGTGTGGGTTGTGGGGTGTGATTTAGTGAGTGTGAGCGATTTAGTGAGTGTGAGCTTCATTGAGTTCTCACTTGTTATTTGAGAACAAATCATTGTATTTAACTTTTATTTGTGAAAATCACTTATAATACACTTGTACACCGAGAGAAGTGTGAGGAGAGAGAGACAGGGTCAAATCCAATAGGAGTGGCGTCGATTGACGAACCTAGGAAGAGGTTGTAATCGAGCACTTGAGGAGGAGGACACGGACTAGGTTCCTACACTTAGTGTGTAAAGTATGATTGTTGAGTGATTGTATAGTGTGAGAGTTTTCGGTGAACTTGTAAACCGAGTGTGTAGAAGTTCCGGCTTCCAAACCGGATTGTGATAGTGGATATCTCCTCGAGGTGAGGAGCGTGGACGTAGGTCGTGGGGACCGAACCTCGTGAACATATCGTGTGTTTGTGTTTTGCTTAGCGTATATTCTTTTCATCCTTTTTGCTCATATCCATATCATATATCTTCTTGCAAGAACAAATTGATCAACATAATTTTAATTAGCATTTAATTGGGATTAGATTAGCATAAGACCCTAATCACCCCCCTCTAGGGTCTAACAATTCCCGCATTTTAACCCCAAAACATGAGGGTCATCCCCGCGTTCCAATTACAAAATACAAGGGTCACTCCCGCGTTTTAACCCCAAAACGCGATGGTTATTCCCACGTTCTAAACTTCAAACGCGAGGCTCACCTCCGTATTCCAAGCTTCAAACGTGAGGCTCACCTCTGTGTTTCAGAAGCTGAATGCGAGGATCACTCTGGAACGTGAATCTCACATTTGACTTGTTCAAACACATTTTGAACAGTTCCAAAACTGTTTTGCACGTAATGAGGGCATTAAATCCCTATTATGGAGCGATTTAAGGGTCCAGTTACACTCTTTTAACCCTATAAATAGCTGGGTTTATAGCTAAAACAAGGTTAGCTTGAGTTAACTTGGTTGGAGCTTAATTTGGCTTTTGAGAGAGCTTTTGGTGGAGCTTTTGGCTTGATTCTTGAACCATTTTGGATTATCATTCTTGAGATTAGTTATTTGGCTAAAAAAGGATTCATTTTCTCTCTAAAATCAACTCTTTCTTAGAGTTCATAACTCGTTACGAGTTTAAACTTGCCCTGCAAGTTCTTCTTAACTCGTTTAGAGTTCCAAAACTTGTCTTGCAAGTTCTTCCAAACTAGGTTAGAGTTCAAAACTTGCCTCACAAGTTCTTCCCGACGTTGAGTCAAGAGGAATAGATAAAGTTCCACAAGGCAGCGTGTTCAGATCGTCAACGGGATACAAGATTCAAGCTCCCATCGCCACCAAGAAGAACCCAGCTTTAAACAAATGGAAGGATTTTCGTTGATTCATTCTCTCTTTTGTAAATCGAGGAACCGATAAGAAAAGTTATAATTTTTTTCTAAGTCAGTTAGAGAAAGATTACAAAGAGAGATTATATTTATTCTTTTCCTAAGTTAGTTAGGGAGATTAATACAAGTTTATTTCTCAGTTTTCTTTTGATTTTTTCCGCAAACAAGCATAATATTCCTACTCTAGCAACAATACCCCATAAGTGGTCTAGTGGTTGGGGACTGGGGTATTGACCCAAAAAGCAAAGGTTCTATTTGTATATATGACATGTTTGTTCCTAATTTCTAATCATTACACATAACAACACTTGCGCTATTCTCATGGGTGATTTGTATTAAGCCATGTTCAACACAAAAAAAGGAAAAAAATAAATTAATTAATTAAAGAATGGACATTAAATACACCTTTAAATATTTTATAAAAGGGTAAAATACATTAAACCCTTGCAAACTTTTAGCTTTTTTGCAGTAAAGCCCGATGAACTTACAAAATCGCACTAAACCGCGAATAACTTTTTTAGTTTTGTAGATGACCCCCATAAGCTAGAACCAAAAAACAACATAAAAAGGAATTTTTGAAAGTTTTTTGGGGGTTTAGTTTAATCTATCTAAAATATATTAGGAATTTTTTGCACAAGTTATTAGGGGTTTAGTGCGATTTTGAAAGTTCATGGGGGTTTGTTGCAAAATACTAAAAGTTGATGGAGGTTTAGTGTAATTTACTCTCTTTTTTTAATTACTAGATTGGATGCACATGTATTGCACGTGGTTATCGTTATCTTTTTTTGTTCTATTTTCTTACTTAACTCGGTTGTGAAATATTTCTTTTAACTTCACATGAAAACGTAAAATAATTTATTGTCTGTATACTATATAGTTAATCAAAAGTATTAAATTACCATAACCAAAGTCAAAACTATGCGATCAATTCACATTAAGTACAATTTACAATAAATAATGCATGAATGTCAAGATCCTTTTATAAAAAAATATTTTTTATGCAAATAATTTTATTCTCATCGCAATCCTATGTTTTCATCTTATAATATACACGAATTCATAGTTTTTTATACCCTTTATAATTTTAATAATTAATTTTTACTTTAATGTTATATCCCATGAGGCTAATAGATTCCTAAGGAAAGATCATATACCAATAACCATGGATCTTAACTATAAGAATTATTCCAAGGTAATACTATCATACTCTATATGTTTATGTTCTGGATTGTCAAAGCAAGCTATGAAATAGTTAATTAATATATTTTATGCTATACTTTATGTTTTTCTTGGTAGAGTAACTTGTTATTTTTTGAGACATAAAATTGATTTATAGCTAACTTTGACTATTTCAAATGAAATGCATAAAATTAGAATTTAGTTTCAAAAATAAATATTTCAAATGAAATTTATTAAATTAGAATTTAGTTTCAAATGAAATGCATTAAATTAGAATTTAAAATATTTCAAATGATAATATTTATAAAGTATAATATTATAAATGTAAAATATTTCAAATGAAATGCATTAAATTAGAATTTAGTTTCAAATTAGGAGCCCTTATTTGAGTAATTTTTTATACATAATTCCTTTTACTTATCATACATATTGAACATTTTAAAAGCTTAAATATCTAAGTTTTCACTTTTCAAACTACTTTTTTTAGTCATAAAAATAAAAAAAACCTTTCTACTAAGTTGATTGCATATTGTAAAATGTTGCATTTTTCTATTTGATATAGTCAATTATTAAGCAAATGATATATCTCATGTTTAGTGCAGTTAACTATGTGAATAAAGTAAAATATTTTAAAATCTAAATATCAACAAAATGATCCTATTAACTTTGGATGATAACCAGATAATCCCGCATAAATTTAAGAATTTCATAGAATCCACTAAAATTTAGGGGTTATCAAAAAACCCCTTTAAGTTTAAGATTTTACAAGGGAAACCACTCTAAAAGCAATAATCTTAGGGGAATTTTCTGATAAAATCTCAAAGTTGAGGGGCTTTTTTTGATAAGATCTAAAAGTTAAAAAGGGTTTCTTATAATCACTACTTAATGAGATTTTATAATGTTATATCTAAAAAATATTGGGTTAATTTTAGAAAAACCTCCTCAACTATTTTAAAATAAGGAAACCCCCTCAAGTTTAAGCCTATTGTAGATAAACCCCTTCAATTATAAAAATCCTCAAAATTAACATCATTAATTCATGTGTAGTCAAATGACCAAAGTACACCCCAATAACCCAATAAGTTTTACGTTTTTTCACTTAAGCCTAAAAATTTTTAGCAAAAAACCCAAAAATAATGATCGTTTATAATTTTTAGATCTTTTCAGAGGTTTATTTGTACTTATTAGAAATTTTAAGAGGTTGATTGTAATTTTTAAATTTTAGAGAGGTTTGTGTCTGATGTATGATTTTTCGAAAGATTGTTTATACTTTTTATAATGTTTTAGGTTTTTGTAATCTTTTTAGGGTTTCTTTGCAGTTTTCTAACTTAAAGGGTTAATTTATTATTTTTAAGATGTTTAAGGGGCTGTTTGCAATTTAAAATTTTTAGGATGTCATTTGTACTATTTTACTTCTTATGAGATTTTTTGTAATTTTCATATTTTTCGTAAGTTTATTTGAATTTTTGGATTTTTTAGGGTTGTTTATAATTTTTAATTTTTAAATTGGTTGGTTTACATTTTTTGGATTTTTAAGAAGTTCTATATAATTTATGAATTTTTATGTGTCATTCATAATTTTAGAACTTTAAGAGCTTTTTTTTTCAATTTTAAGATTTTCAAGGTTTTTTACAATTTTAATTTTTTAGGGGCCTATATTTTTTCTGTAAATTTTCTTAGTATTATTTGTAATTTTAGAATTTTTAGAAGATATTTGTATTTTTTTCTTTTTCTGGCTGTTTATAAATTTATGATTAACTTGCAAATAAGATCGATTTGAGCGGTTTATACTATCCTTGAGGGTTAAATTTAGCCGATGTGAAATTTTAGGGTAAAACCAATTTTGAACTTAAGTGCAAAAATTTAAAATATTTTGGGTGCTTTTTATAATTATCTAACTTACTAAGGATTTAATGAGAACTGCGGATAGTTTGGGAGTTCAATGCTCAATTTAAAGTTTTGAGAGGTTCATTAAATTTTACTTTTTAAAATAATTAAGGAGGGACAATGATAATTTTTTAGATTTTTCTAATTGTGGATAGGTAGAGTTGTTTAGAATTTACAAAAATGTGATTATCAAAATTTTCTACTTTTTTATGCATAGGAATTTTTGGTAATTGATATGAATAGTTTTAATCTAATGAGAATTCTTAGGAAGATAGAATTAGTTGGACATATGTCATCTTTTAATAGGATAGAAAATTAGTTCCTCCATTTGATCTCTTTTAATATCAAATTTTGGTTAAAGATTTTACCTTTAAACTATTTTAATATATTAGGATAAACTTAAAATGTAATATCCATAAGGATCAAGGGTAAAATTGACCATATAAAGTTTTTTCCGAACTCGTGCTTTTAAAGAGAGTATGATATGGTTATGATATGATATGATGTTTTGAATCCGCTTTCTTAAGTAACAAGTAACGTATCCTCTCTATTGTGATAAATAAAAATAACCTGATTAGGTCAACTGGAAAGTAAATTCCATATAAAAAGCTCATTCAGACCCTTTCGAACCGTTCCAAAACGAAGCCAAACACGGGAATTTATTATTTCAACGGAATCATGATTTGTTTTTACTGAGCATATGAATAAATGGCTTTGGCACCGTCCGTAATCAGCGGTCCACTGTGTCCGCGGAGAGTTTTACCTCCCCCGGTACAGTCCACCCCTGTGGTGACGACGCGTGCACGCACGTGACTTCTGTGACTCACTAAGAAAGTAAAAGGCCTAAAGTGTCGGCAGATTAATTAATTTCCCTTTGTTTTAGCACACCTCGTTCTCGGTCCTATCCGGCAAAAATCTGCAGTCGTTTGGTTATATCTGCTATCTTTAACCGGCTATATTTCAGTTTCCCCGCTTAAATTTGTTTTGCTTATCAGAATGTTTGGATGATTTTGATCACTTGTTCCAGATGTAGAAGGTAATAATAAAACTAAAATTATGCTAACATATCGCGTTCAATTCGATAGACATTTATGTTATTTCATTCTTCCCTTTGAAAGAGGACACAGATCAGTATTATCTGTAGTCCACAATGATTCTATATATGTACATCCACAATGGCAGAACTAGGAATTTTATCTTGGAGGCAGCGCTGGATCCAAGATTTCTAGAAAGTGGTGTCACCACATAATTAATAATTAATAATAAATTAACTTAATTTATGATTGTTCCTGATGAGTTTTCATACTTTGAGAAAACTACATAATTGTATAGTTAGTAACACTATCAAATAATCATTAATATATAATAGTATCAAATACATAATCTCACTGTTGTAACTCAACCATAAGGTATAGTTGAATGCCTTTCAGTTTGCAATATCAGAATTGTAACAACACATATATGATTGATAAGTCATTATGTGGTTGATGATCATATACAGTGTTAGAAGCTTATCAGATGATGATATTTTTACATATGCAACATGATGTATGACCTTACATCTTTACAAACTCTAAATTTAACTCAAGGGCACATAAGAAATCACCTTGGTGAAAGTAGTGTCATGTGACACCACTTCCACCTAGGTGGATCCGCGCCTTATTGTTTTTGTGTGTGTGTGTGGGTGGGGGTGGGGGTGGGTTTTAGGTGGATCCGCGCCTTATTGTTTTTGTGTGTGTGTGTGGGTGGGGGTGGGGGTGGGTTTGAAGTTTTACCCCCCATACTTAAAAGTTAAAAACCCACATGTCATTGTATATGTACCCACATGCCCTACATATAAAAAAATCTACCTTTAAATGCAAAGTATAGAATAGAAAGTGCATAGCTAGATACAATAGTGTGTATAGCTATATACTATAGTGCATATCTATATACTTTGGGATGTATAACTATCTACCCTATTGTATGCAACTATATACTTCGTATTCCACGCTTTGGACTCAAAAGGTAAGTAGGCTTTTGGGTCTATGATACAAAGCTTGGGGTCTACAAGCAAAAACTTTTTCCTTAGCTCCATTCCACTTAGGGTTGGTTTGGTAGGATGTACAAGGAGGGTGTTGGATAGAGAATTCCTAATCTATTTTGGTAACATGAGGTTATTAGGATTCCTAATCTATTTTGGTAATAGGTTATTAGGATTCCTAATTTGATTTGGTTTTGGTTTAGAATTCCTAGTATGTTTATGATTTTAGGATTTCTATATATATGGAACAATTAGAAGAGAGAATTTGGTGAAGAAGAAAAATTGGGGATATTTGGAGCACAGAAAAGAAGTGTTTTCTGAGCTATTTGTTTAGGGTTTTGTTTGGAGAGATTAAGAGCTTGTTGGTGAGATTAGTTTGTTCCTTCGAGTGATTTGTAATCTCAGTTTGTACTTTTTCTCTATTAGTGAAAACCCCATCCCCTTCTTGCCCCGTGGACGTAGGCAATTGCCTAACCACGTAAAACTATTGTGTTTGGATTTGTGCCGTTGTTTTGATTTGTTTGGCCTTTATCTCGATGTTTGTTTGATTTGGTTCTCGAAGCACGTCCGTTTGGTTGTCACGCTTCCGCGACCCGCACAACAATTGGTATCAGAGCTCCAGATTTTAGATCTAGGGTTTTGTCTTGGTTGGAGGAGTAGATCAATTTGGAAGTTCGGCTAGGGCTTCGTTTGGTGAGAAAGGTGGGATCTTTTGGTAAAGACTCTATCTTTTTTAGTTTGGATCTATTCTTTGTTTATTCTGCATTGGTTTGTTAGCGCTTGGGCTATTTGGAGGAGTAGATCGCTTTGGAGGCTCTTCGAGGGCTTCGTTTGGAGATAAAGGTGAGATTTTTCCTATTTGTGGATCTCGTTGCCGTCGTGCGGGGTGAGATCGTTTGGAGACTCTTGTTAGGGTTTCATTTGGAGGTAAAATTCTCTCCTTTATCAGTTTGGATCTATTCTTCATTTGTTGGTGCTTTGAGATAGTTGGCCGAGATAGAAGGATTTGAGGCTGGGTTATTTGTTTATTGATACGGTGCATTGGATTTTTGAGGAGTGCTTTAACCTGTAGTTTGAAGTCCTGTGAACCCATTGGTATGAGCGAGAAGACTGAGGTGGAGTTTGGCACTTCTATCCATCATTCGAGGGGTCTTCTGAGGGGTGTTCATTCAGGCATTCGGGGGCCTTCCAAAGGAGCATCATTGGGAGGTAATAGGTATGTGGTTTCCGCAGTTGGGGATTGTTCTAGGCATTGGTGGGTTGCAACCAAGTCCCGTTGGTGTGAAGTCTTAGAAGCCCGCAACAGATGGAAGAAGTGTATTGGCAGAAAGGTGAAGGTACTTCAGTCTGATGTTAGAAGGAGGTACAAGAGGGACCTATTTCTGCATTTGTGCCGAGCTGACGACAATTGGAGACACTTCATTGGTGTGGAAACTTTGAGGCGACAAGGCGAGATGGCAGATTTGGGCAGTTATTCCTTTCTGGAGGAGGATTGGCGTTTGATGTCGAGCATTGACATTGGTGTGCGGGCTACGACATGTTTGGGCCATCTTATGTATAAGTTGCTGACTGCTGCATATAGAGATATGGGATCTGGTGGAGCTGCTTTAGATTTTGGGTTGCGTCGGATGTTTGGCTACCCAGCACTTGGTCACATCGTGGATGTGAGATTTGATCCGATAGCACATTTGGGATTCAGAGGCGTGTTTGATTATCAGGTATTGGCTTCTGACTTTGTTCTGAGCAGGTACGTCACGTTTAACTCTCGGCAGGTGGAGAGTGGTGATCAGATCTTTGGGACATCGCAGCGGGTGGAGAGTGATGCTACTCCACGTTGGGTGGAAACTCCAAATCATACTGCATCATTTGGGATTCCATCCGATGTGACACAGATTGGGAATCGTGTTGATTTGGATGCAGATGATAGGTTGATTGATTCGAGTACAATTGATGGATGTAGTCTGGATATAGCCATTGGTTCATCTCAGGTGGAGATGTTTGGATTATTTTAGTTTGGAGCCATTGGAGGTGCTTTCAGCTGCAGACTTGATCGTGATATTGGAGAAGGGTTGCGAACTCTTCTAGTGGATTGAGGCCTTTGGAGGCCATTTGGGTGAACTACGTGAAGGCTTGATTCCTTGGGTAAGAGGATACGTAGGCAGTCAGTTTTGATGCAGCCGATTTGGTGAGTAGATATCGACATTTGGATGAGTGTTCGCACTCCCGTTTGGGTCTCGACTTGTTATGGATTGAGTCCATTGTTGTGGATCATTTCACTTCATACTGGACGCAACAAGTGAGGCATTTGGTTTGGTCGGTGTCGGCTCAGTTTTGGGAAAACTTCGCCGAGGTGGAGAATTGTTGGATAGAGAATTCCTAATCTATTTTGGTAACATGAGGTTATTAGGATTCCTAGTCTATTTTGGTAACATGAGGTTATTAGGATTCCTAATCTATTTTGGTAATAGGTTATTAGGATTCCTAATTTGATTTGGTTTTGGTTTAGAATTCCTAGTATGTTTATGATTTTAGGATTTCTATATATATGGAACAATTAGAAGAGAGAATTTGGTGGAGAAGAAAAATTGGGGATATTTGGAGCACACAAAAGAGGTATTTTCTGAGCTATTTGTTTAGGGTTTTGTTTGGAGAGATTAAGAGCTTGTTGGTGAGATTAGTTTGTTCATTCGAGTGATATGTAATCTTAGTTTGTACTCTTTCTCTATTAGTGAAAACCTCATCCCCTTCTTGCCCCGTGGACGTAGGCAATTGCCGAACCACGTAAAACTATTGTGTTTGGATTTGTGCCGTTGTTTTGATTTGTTTGGCCTTTATCTCGACGTTTGTTTGATTTGGTTCTCGAAGCACGCCCGTTTGGTTGTCACGCTTCCGCGACGCGCACAACAGAGGGAAGGTAAGGCGCGGTAATGTTCAATGAGGTATAAAGAGGGATATACATTTTGTTGTTCTTAATTGGTTGGAGAGGGAGTAAAGATAGGTATATGGAACTTTAGTTCATTTTGCATATTCCCCTCTTTACACTTGTGTCCCATTAAATTGGAGGGATTTTCTATCTCTTCACTTTCTAGTTTATTTTGCATCTTCTTTCCTCCTACCAAACCAAGCCTTAAGGGCATCTCACTTGATGCACTTGCCAACAAACACAATCACCTGCAAGGACTTTCATTAAACTATACATGGTGGGTTCCATTGTTTTGTAAATTGGATAACAGACTTTACGCTATTTTATTTATATATTGTATACATATTAACTAATATGTAACTTTTTTCTCTTTTTGGTTGGGTGTGGGGAGGCCTCACCACCAATCATGGTAACTCCGTCATTGTACATTGCCACGAATTCAAATTCTCGAATTAGATGATAATTAGAGAGGTCCAATTACTCATAGCCTAACTGTCCATTCCAATTTTGAGAGGCAATATTTAACCACGTAAAAGTTTTCCTAGCGATTTTCAATATAATAATGCTTTTTAAAAATAAAATTCTTGCATAGCTAAGTATAATCTCATTAATTAAATTAATTGAACGATTATGATATGCGTAATTAGACTCTTTCTGGTTACCACTTAATTGGAGAGGACTTTGATCCACATTATATTGATGCACGGATTATTAACAGGGGCTATAGGGCTGATCTTGAGAGCTTGGGGTCCCTTGACCTCTTTTGGTGGTCGATCCATCGATAAGGAAAGAGTCCTACAAAAATGTAACATGTTAGAGGGCCGGAGTTGGGTTCTTCAGTAATTCGTCTGATGATGAAGTTAGTTACAATTTGAAGAGGATTAAGGAGCTGATCTAGTTCTTTATAACTGTGCAGAAATTGCATACATGTAGTCAATAGGCACTGTGTCTATTTATACCTAGCTGATGGGTATGTTTATGTAACTTTGGCCGAATCTAGGCAGCCAGCTGAGTCTGCAGATACTCTACAGATGTCGGCTGCAGATTAGATGAGTCACGTATGTGTTTAATGCGATGGTGACTAGGGAGATATGTGTTGACGGAGGGCGACGAGTCATGAAGACTTGGGGGCTAAAGCAATGATGATTATGACCATGCATCCATTGTGACAATGATTGGTTCTCAGCGGATAGTTCGAGGAAAAACTGCTTCTTGACGTGACTTTGCGAGTGGGCCAACAAAGGACGCCTTTTGACCCGACAATCTCAATCTAGGAGGCTCTCAACATGGTCTTGCCAAATGAAGAGATATGGGGTCCTCCTGAACTATATTGATCGAGTGAGGACGCCTTTCGACTCGGCCCTGCTTGGTAAGGGTCGAGTGAAGACGTTACTGGATTTGTCCTGCCTAGGATTGAGTCAAGATGATGCGTAGCCAATTTGGAACACATGTCGACTCCTGGAAGAGAATTAACACTTAGGTCATTTTATGTCATAGCACATTGTTACTGTCAAAATTTAAACTAGATAAAAGAAGATAAAAATATCATGTAATGTCATATTTATATCTATGTTAAAGTTATTAGGTCTAGTACTTATGTTAGTGTTTTTTCATGGACGGTTCTTCAAATAAGTATTACATACGAAGATGTTCTAACTGTGATAAACAAAACGAGTCAACTTAATTTGTACTAATTGACTTTTGACTAGGAAGTCTTGGGTTCGATCCCCACACCTTTCTCAATTTTTTTTTTCGTTTGTAGATAAACCCAAAGTTTTCCTCCGTCTATCTTGTACCAACCAAATTCAAAAAGTTTATTTTTCTATATAAGTGACTAAATATTTCATATATAGAAATTAATGCCTCAAACATTGAAATGGCTATTAGGCCCTGCATTACTTAATTTATTTAGAAATTGGCCCCTTTAATCATTAATATTGTTATAAGGTCCCACAATTCTTTACTTTCACTAATCAAGGAAGACGCAACAAATATATAGATTGATTTGAAAGAATTATTAGAATTAGGAGAGCTAATAACAATTTTAATGATTTGAGGGACTAATTTCAAAATAAATCAAAGTTTTACGCATCTATTTTGGAACCCATCCACTTCGAACCTACTCGAGAATACTCCATCAAATTATTCTTGAGTTCATTTAGTATTTTTAACAGTTTTGTATACGGTGAAACCGTGAAAGGTGCTATATCTTTTTGTAACTTGCTATATTTGATTATAAGTAGTTAGTTTATG
Source organism: Asparagus officinalis (assembly GCF_001876935.1). Taxonomy (NCBI): domain Eukaryota; kingdom Viridiplantae; phylum Streptophyta; class Magnoliopsida; order Asparagales; family Asparagaceae; genus Asparagus; species Asparagus officinalis. The sequence goes on along the minus strand of NC_033797.1, from coordinate 91,848,547 downwards.
ATATAATTAAATATTTTAACCACTATATATTTGTCTTTTTCATGCTAATATTGTGGCATCACCAACTATAGGTTTTCCCCCTATACCTAGAGTTTTACACAACCCCCCACCACCCACCACCACATACACAATTTATTTTAAAAACCTACACGTATTTCGAAAAGGATTTTTACCTATAAACCATTTTACTACTACTTACTTTTAGATCCACCCACTTTTTAAATTACCTTAGATCTAGAAGACTAAAAAGTTTTTAAGGATGCTTTGTATATATTACTAGTTGATATCATTGTAAGTTAGTATATTGAATTTTTTGGTCAAAACCGCCTTCCAAAAAAATGAGTTTTCAAACTATGTATTTATTAATTACTGGTATTTTTAGAAATTCTTAGTAGCGTAGCAGAAAGTTAAAGTTTTGGTGTTTCAAAAGGTCCTATGTTTGAGGCTTGCCAACGGCGAGCCGAGAATTGGTTTTATTCAATTAATCCATTATAAGTACTAGTAGGTCGTGGGTCTTGGGCTCATGCGTTGTGGGCCCGTGGGCTTGTGGGCCATGGGCTGTGGGCTGGGGATCGGGGCTAATCGGATTGAAACGCTATGTGACGCTTTGTAAGGCGCACTTTGCACTTTGCACGGAGGCATCAGGGCTAGGTGACGCCACTGTGGCCGTCACGCAGGCTACCTCACAGCAAGGGAACGTGACTCTCGCGTTCACACGAGGTGTGACCCTCACGTTTGTGAGAGGGAATGCAACCCTCACATTCGCGAGTCTAGATGCGACCCTCGCATTGCGTAGAAACGTAAACCTCTTGTTCAGGCGTTACTACATGCAACAATTAAGGCTGCATGCAGCAGTTATAACAATCCATTCATTTGCTGTTATAATCATAATTATCATTATGATTTGTAACAATCATATTTATGACTGATTGTGACCCTTGAGTTGGCCTTAGAGGCCTACAAATAGTTCCCTTGGGGCAGCTCTTGTGGATACTCGAACACATTGAAGTGTTGGATCTATTGAGCTGTTGTGCTGCCGCTGCAGAGTTTGAAAGCGTGCAACCTTTAGTCTATGACCGAAGGAACATAGCCTTGAGCCGAAAGATTTTTACAAATTGAAAGATATTTATTTTAACCTAAAGGTTTTTTTAGATTGAAAGATCTTTGCCTGAACCGAAAGGTTTTAACAGATCAAGGAGATCTTTGCCTACACCGAAAGGTATTAACCGAAAGGGTTTTAACCAAAAGGTTTAACAGATTGAGGAGATCTTTGCTTTGACTAAAAGGTCTTATAGATTGAGGAGATCTTAACAGTACTTGGTCGGTGCACACCAGTGTACTGTACTGTTGTTCCTAGAAGTAGTTTAGCCTTGGGATCCTTGCATCGGAGTAGGCCAAATATTGCTTTAAGTACATCGTTTCATAAATACAAAACAACTAAAGTTAAAAAAGTTTTAAAAAATATAGCACTTCAACTATCTAATAGATTTATCTCTTTTATTCTAGATTTAGCCACATGCGCCAACAATCTTAAAGCAATATTTTTGATCTACAATGGATCCTGCGAGGACACATGGAGCGGACTGTCTTAATTAGAGAACTTTAACGGATCCAACTTTAACACATGTCGTAAAAAAGTGATTTTCAGAATGCAACTCTTAAAAATCTACTATGTGGTTTCTGAGGAGAACCCGGACTCTGAAGAAGATTCTGAGTCTGAAGCCTCTTGGGCTAGAGATGATCACTTCTGCAGGGGTTATCTCCTTAACTGCCTGGCCGATTATTTAGCAGATGCTTATACCAACAAGCCCTCTGCAAAAGAAATCTGAAATGTTTTGGAGGACCAGAACAAGCATGAGGAGAAGCCGTCTAAGTCTCACCTCATTAACAAGTTTCTGGACTTCAAATTCGAAGATGACACTGAGGTTTTGCCTTAAGTCAAAGAACTTGAAAAACTTGTTATGAAAACTAAAGGATGAAAAGATCAATCTTTATCAAATCTTTATTTCTGGTATAATTGTCAACAAGCTTTATCCATCTTGGATGTCATTCTCCACTGACATTCGGAGAAGGAAAAGATATGTGACTCTATCTGATTTGAAGAGGTTCATTCGGATCAAGGATGAGATTCGGACTCACACGAATAATGAGCTCCTTGCTAAGCAGAAGACGTCTGCTAACATGGTGGCTGCTAACTCTGAGAAGAGTACTAGTTCTTCTTCTAAGAAGAAGAAGAAGTCATTTAACAAAAAGAAGAACCAAAACTCAAAGAATCTAAATGTTCAGAAGAAAGAGTTTAAGAAGAGTGGCAAATACTTCAACTGTGGGAAGCAATGACATTTTGCCAAGGACTGCAAAGCACCAAAGAAGGGAACAACACACAATATTAATCTAGTTGATAATTGTGTGGCTATGCTATTTTAGGTGACAACTCTAATAACATCTCTGGTTGGTGGTTAGACACATGTGCTACCTATCATGTCTGTTCTAACAGAGATTTGTTCTCTTATGTTGCTGCCAAAGAGAACGTATTAATGATTAAGCATTCTGTAGTGCCTATTCTTGGAACTAGGACTGTGATGCTGACTCTCTCTTCAGGGAAGACTCTCACATTGAAGGGTGTAAAACATGTTCCCTCAATTGCTAAAAACTTAGTCTCTAAAAGCCTTCTATGTGACGCATGTGTGAGGCTATATTTTCAAGGAGGAAAGGTTGTACTATCTTTTAAGAAAATTTATTTTGGAAATGCATATCGTACTAATGGTATATATAAGATCAGTACTATTGTACCCAACTCAGTTATAAATGAAATACCCTCTTCTGCTTACTTCTCTGTGTTATGGCATAATAGACTGAGACATGTAAATTATAAAAAATTGTCTAGCATGGAGAAGTTAGGATTACTTCTAAAATATAGGGGTAACAAGCCTGAGAAGTGTGAAGTTTGTGCTCAAGTAAAACTGATAAGGAAGCCCTTTACAAGCATCACAAGGAGCACCAACTTATTGGATTTGATTCACCCAAATGCTTGTGACTTCAAGAGCTTCGTCACTCGAGACGGCATGAAGTACTTTATCACCTTCATTGATGACCATTCTTGCTTCTGTCACATGCTAATCTAATCCGATTTTATGCCAATTAAAACTAATTAATAAGTTATCCTAGAAAGTATGGAAATACAACAAGATATATGAGCTAGGATAAGCAATATGAACAAATGAATATATCCTAGCAATGAGATATTACAAATATATAAGTAAGGATATATAAACTAACACAAGGGTAAAATAAACAATCTACAAAAGAGATAGAGTAATATGAAGAGCAATACACAAAGGCGATATAAGATATAAATACAAGAATAAGAACGCTAATGCAATCACAAACAAAACGATATGATCATGGAGTTCGGTCTAACCACTTGACCTACGTCTCCGCTTCTCATCTCAAGGAGATCTTCACTATCACAACCGGGTTTTCTATGTTTACCCGAATAACGTTTACACCACACAATACAGTTTTCTAGTTTACCGAAAACTCTACAACTAACACACTCTTGTAATCCCACTCTACACCCTCTCAAGTGTTGAACTAGACGTCTCCCTTAAGTGCTCGGATACAACCTTTCCTTAGGTTCGTCAACCGACGCCACTCCTCTTGGAACGATCCCCGATTCTCGCCACACACTTCTCTCGGTGTACAAGTGTATTACAAAGTGAATCTCACAATAAGCACAATACAAAGTGTTTGTTCTCTATAATGGATGAGAACGAATTATAAGCTCACTCTCTAAGTTACACAATCCCACAACCCAATTATACTATGAATGTAAATACAATAAGCTCAATGGTTGTGTGTGTGTAAACAAAGAGAAAATAAAAATAACTAAACTCAATATGAACACTAGCTTAATAAAATGATAATCAAACAATATAAAATAAAGCTAGATTGTGTTTAGAAAACTTCTCAATAGATCAAGACTGGAAGGAGAAGAGTTGAATGCTCAAACACCAATAGATGATCTCCTCAAGCTCTTGTGAAATTGATTTCACAAACTCAAACTCTGAAATACTTAAAAGCTTCTTAAACAAACTTAAACAACACTTAAACCCTTGTTAAAACTCTTGTTTAAAAAACTTCTTGGATTGCCATGAGAACTGAGATCAATGGGGTATTTATAACCTCCCAAAACCTCAGCCAAAACCCCAACAGAAATGACCAAAAAATCAACAGAATCGAAAATCAGATTCTGTAAAAAATGACCGTTGGAGTGAACGGCGGTCGACCGTGAAATTCTCGCGGTCGGGGGGGGGGGGGGGGGGGGGGGGAGCCACTTTCGAGGCTTAGAAAATTCCAGAAACTTTGACGGTCGACCGTGACGGTCGACCGTGGGAATTTTTGAGCTGACGATCGACCACGGCGGCCGATCGTAAAAGTTACTGTTGGCTCCGCAGGTTAAAAACAAAGGTGCGGTCGACCGTGGCGGTCGACCGTAAACTGACATATGAGAAAACATGTTTGAAAGTTAATTTTCTGAGTTCAAAACCCTGTTTAAAAATATCAAATAAATTCCAAAAAAATGTAAAACTTTGGAAAATGATTGTAAACATGATAATAAACATGCTATAAAGACTGGTTTTCAAAAAAGACCTCCCAAATAAAAAATATCATCATTTTACAAAATAATCCAAACAAGAAAATGTAAACATATGAATTTTGACATTTTGGCTAAACCATATTTTGAAATAATACAAAATGGTTTTGTAGACTTAATAAAAGATTTAAACTATTGTTATGAAGTCTATAAACAATGAATATAGTATTTTATAAAAATACACATATAATACACTAAAACATGATTTCATGGAACTAAATAAAAAATTGATATTGATGAAATCATATAAATGTATATAAGTATGAAACAAAAATATGTTTTCCAATTGTATTCAATTGTTTTATAGTAAAACTTGAAACCTATCAAACCAAAACATATATGTATATATATAACTATATATATACAAAACCAAAACGTGTATGTGTGTATATCATTGAGCTTAAAGTACTAACACACATAATATAAACCTAAACTAAATATACCCAAGCTTGTGATCTTCAACGAAGCTCTATCTTGGTACACTCGCGGATGAAATTTGAACTTGAATTGCAAGGCTTCAACCACTATTCCACCAACCTCCATTTGATATGATCGTTATGACGCAATTCATCTAACCTCCAACATATTATTTGTCTATAATAAATAATAAAATATAAACACTAGACAAACAATATAAGATGTAAATTATTTGTTAAATCATCATCAAAACAAGAAGGCCAACAACGTCTACCTGCTGAAATCTAAAGATGAAGCCTTCAACAAGTTTATCGAGTTTCAAACTCGTGTGGAGAAGCAGCTTGGACTTCAGGTGAAAATGCTCAGGAGTGACAGAGGAGGAGAGTACCAATCTAAGGAGTCGGAAGCATACTTCAAGGAGTATGAAATCATTACTGAAACTACTGCTCTGTATTCTTCGCAATCCAATAGGATTACAGAAAGGAAGAATCGCACATTGACCGAGATGGTGAATTCGATGCTAATCACATCTGGTCTACCTACCTACTATTCGGGAGAGGTTATGCTGATGACGAACTTAATTCTGAATAGAGTACCATATTCTAAAACTGATAGTACTCCTTATCAATTATGATTGAGATATCCAGATTGTTTGGATAGTCTTAAAGTGTAGGGGTGTCTCGTATATATTTAAGTTACAGATATTAGAAGGCCTAAGCTCGGACCCAAAGAAAACAGGTGTGTGTTTCTTAGCTTTACTGAAGATAGAGATACTTAAAGATTCCTGGACCCTTGAACTAACTCCGTCATTGAATCTCAGTATGCAGAATTCTTTGAAGACAAGTTTATTAAGGATAAAAGTTTATTGTTCAAAGTTATACTAGAGAATGCTGGTACATCAGATACAGTAGAGATCATTGAAGCTCGGTATACAAAGAATGCTGGTACGTCAGAATTACCAAAGGAACTAGTTTCGTGAGAAACTGAAAGTGTCAATGATGAAAGAGTTACCGAACAACCTTTCAAGCATGTCAGGAGATAGAAAGATTTTGGAGATGAATTCATCTTCTATAACATGGAATGAGATCCACAAACTTTCCAAAAAGTAATACAGTTAATAGACGTTCTTCTGTGAAAAGAAGTTATAGATGATGAGATGGATTCATTGATCCAAAATCATACTTGGGAGCTGGTAGATGTACCTGCAGGTGTAAAGCCTATCAGTTGCAAGTGGATCTTCAAGAAGAAGCTTCATCCTGATGGTACTATTGGAAACTACAAAGCAAGACTGGTGGTAAAAGAATTCTCTCAGAAAGAAGGAATATCTTTCTTTGATATCTATGCACCAGTTTACAGGATTACTATCATAAGAGTGCTTATCGCATGGGTAGCGATAAAAAAGTTTATCATACATCAGATGGATGTGAAGACTGCCTTTTTTAATAGAGATCTTATAGAAAAGATCTACATGAAAAACCAGAAGGACTTGATGCTCCAACTGGTAAAGTTTGTAAACTTGTTAAGTCTCTATATGGACTTAAGCAGGCACCAAAATTCTGGCATGAGAAGTTCGATGGTGTTGTTCGCAACAATGGGTATCAAGTTAGTGAATCTGACAATTGTTTATACATCAAGGTCACTGAAGGAAATGTGATGGTTATCTGCCTTTATGTGGATAATATGCTCATCATCGGGAGTGATTTGGAGATAGTAATATCTATTAAGAATTTTTTTAGCACAATTCAACATGAAGGACCTTGGAACTACAGACGTAATTCTTGGAATTAAAATCATATACTCTGAAGAGGGTATTAGATTATCCCAATCTCATTATGTTGAGAGCATGCTAAGAAAGTATGACTACTATAACCTGTCAGAATTATCAGTATCGTATGATTACAACAAGAAGCTACGACCGAACACTAGAAGACCAAACATAGCACAAGGCCAGACATAACATTCACTATAGGAATGCTTAGTAGGTTCATAAGTAATCTTGGAAAGATTCATAGGGAAGCTCTTCAGAGATTGATGAGATACTTGAAAAGAACTACAAGTCTGGGCCTATTCTATAATGGATATCCCGCTGTAATCGAAGGCTATTCAGATGCTAGCTGTTACTCAGAACCAGATGAGTGCATATCTATTTGAGGTTTTGTCTTCACCATGGGTGGAGTTGTCGTCTCGTGGAAGTCTAAGAAGAAGACTATGATTGCATAGTCATCGATAGAATATGAGTTCTTCACACTCTGTGCTGTAGGAGATGAAGCTGAGTGGCTCAGTTGTTTTCTCCGAGGCCTTTCATTAACAGAATTATAATGCACAATTACTATCTATTGTGATAATCAAACAGCGAGTGTTATGACAGTGAACTTGATGTTCAATGGAAAGAAGTGGACTATTCGTCCGAAGCATGACTATTTGAGAGAACTCATTTGTCAAGGAGTCATCTCTGTGATTGATGTCCTGTCTCCAGATATTGTGGCTAATCCTTTGACTAAGGGTCTGAAAAAAGGCATAGTCGAAAGGACGTTTGCTAGAATGAGTCTTAAGGTTTTGTGAGTCTTATAAATACTTACCATATACATAAAGTTATTAGTTCAAAGCTTATGCTACTAATGATAAGATAATTGGTTCAAAACTCAAGTAAGATTTGTAAAGTTTGGTGAGTCTTACAAATACTTACCATTTACATCAAGTTATTAGTTCAAAACTTATGCTACTAATGATAAGATGATTGGTTCAAAAGTCAAGTAAGATTTGTAAGTAAAATTCTATAATGGTATAGAGGGTGGCTGTTAAGCCTTAATGAGTCCAAAACATTTCGGATGCGGGTTGTTGGATAGGTAACATGTCTAAAGAACTCACCAATAATCCTATTATATAAAGGGGATGGCTGTTAAGTCTTAATGAGTCCAAAACATTTTGTATGCAGGGTGTTAGATAGGAAACACGCCTAAATGACTCACCTAGAATCCTATCATGAGAGAGGATGACTCTTAAGCCTTAATGAGTTGAAAATATCTCGGATGCGGGATGTTTGATAGAAAACATGCCTAAGGAACTCACCTATGCCTGAGTGGAGATTTGACCATCTCCTATGGTGTCTTGTGGAAAGATGCCTGCCCTAGCAAAAATCAGGATATGCATAGGGCCATAAATGTGCCAGGCAAAGGCAAAGATAAGTGTGGTTCAAAGTAAAAACTACCACAGATGAGTTTAATCTTGTGTGATCCCTGGATTTTTAGATATGTACTGGTTCAAATCTCTGGGATATCATGCATCTATCTTTTATTTAGTTGGTCTAAAGGGGATTCAAGTCCTTGCGACATCTACCTTATGCACAACAATTGAAATAACGACACCGTTACATGACACTAGTTTAAAAACATATGGGGGATTGTTGGATTTTTTGGGTTAAAACTGCTTTCCAAAAAAAAGTTTTTAAACTATCTATTTATTAATTACTGGTATTTTTAGAAATCCTTAGTAGTGTAGCGAAAAGTTAAACTTTTGGTGTTTCAAAAGGTCCTGTGTTCGAGGCTTACCAACGGCAAGTCAAGAATTATTTTTATTCAATTAATCTATCTAAGTTCTAGTGGTCGTGGGCTATGGGGCCTGTGGGCTTATGGGCCGTAGGCCAATGGGCTGGAGGTCGGGGCTAATCGGACTGAGACGCTAAGTGGATCTTTGTAAGGCGTACTTTGCACTTCGCACGAAGGTATCGGGGCTAGGTGGCTGCCATTGTGGCCTCCACGTAGGGTGCCTCGCACCAAGGGAACACGACTCTCGTGTTCACACGAGGTGCGACCCTCGCGTTTGTGAGAGGGAACACGACCCTCGCGTTCGCGAGTCTAAATGCGACCTTCGCGTTGAGTAGAAACGCGAACCTCGCATTCAGCCGTTACAACAATCAATTTATTTGCTGTTACAATCATAATTGCCATTAATAATGACTGTTTGTGACCCTTGAACTGGCCTTAGAGGCCTATAAATAGTGCCTCTTGGGGCAGTTCTTGTGGATACTCGAACACATTGAAGTGTTAAATCTATTGAGCTATTGTGTTGCTGCTGCAGAGTTTGAATGCGTGCAAGCTTTAGTTTGTGCTTGAAGGAACATAGCCATGAATTGAAATGTTTTTTTAGATAGAAAGATCATTGCATGAACCGAAAGGTTTTGAACCGAAAGGTTTTAACAGATCAAGGAGATCTTTGGTTGAACATAAATATTTTAACCGAAAGGTTTTGAACCGAAAGGTTTAACAGATCGAGGAGATCTTTGCCTTGACCGAAAGGTCTTATAGATCGAGGAGATCTTGACAGTACTTGGTCGGTGCACACCAGTGTACTGTGTTGCTATTCCTGAAAGCAGTTTAGCCTTGGGATCGATCATTGTACTAGAGTAGGCCAAATATTGTTTTAAGCACAGCGTTTCATAAACACAAACAGCTAAACTTGATTTTTTTTAAAAATATAGCACTTCAACTATCTAACAAATTTATCTGTATTATTCCAGATTTAGCCTCAGGCGCCAACAGTATATTCTGTGTTAACTTGCAAATTTTTTGTTGACATGATTAGACATGAGGTGTATTTTTAAGCTAAATATTTAAGGTACTGGTTTTTTTGACTTTTTCACAAGAATGGCGCAGCGTTTCATGCGTTAATTTTGCTCGCGAACTACTTAAAATAAAAATAGGAAACATGGCGTTTGAATAGCAACCAGATTCCATAAATAACACATCAAGCTAAAAGTTTAATTTAATTAAACTGTGATTAGGATAAACATACCATATTAGAAATTTAATCTTTTATGAGTGAAAAAGATAAAGCGTCCGTTTAGATATTCTTTGTTGTTAGGGTAAATAACTCTATTGGTTTCTCTGAAATTCGCTCCTTGCCTCCCCATCAGGGAGATGCCTTCTTCCTGATAGAAGTAGTTGTTATTTGTTATTATCAGTTTGTTTAATTAGTTGTTATTTGTTATTATCAGTTTGTTTACTGTTTTGATTCGTATCACCACATTATAGGGTTGTTAGATGTGGTTAGCTATTTACTTTCTTAGTTATTTTGTATTGGCTATATATAGCCTTCGTTTGCTATCAATAAATGAATCCCTTCCAGTATTCCTTTGAATCAATTCTTGAGTTCTAACAATTGGTATCAGAGCACTGTAAAGGGCCTGATTGTGCGGCTGAGACACAAAGGAAGATAGTGGAGGAAGCCAAGCTCAAAGATTTGAAGGTCAAAAACTATCTGTTCCAGGCAATTGATAGAGAAATTCTGGAGACAATTCTCGACAAAGGGACGTCGAAGGCAATCTGGAATTCAATGAAGCAGAAGTATCAAGGATCCACTAAGGTGAAAAGAGCTCAACTTCAGGTTTTGAGAAGAGAGTTTGAGCTACTCACCATGAAAGAAGGAGAGAAGATAGACAGCTACTTGGGGCGAACCTTGTCTACAGTGAACAAAATGAAGACAAATGGCGAGACAATAGAGCAGAGTACAGTGGTCAGCAAGGTACTGAGATCTTTGACTTCCAAATTCAATTATGTTGTCTGCTCAATAGAGGAGTCAAATGATTTAAGCACCTTGAGCATTGATGAATTGCACGGGAGTCTGCTGGTTCAAGAACAGAGGATGCAGGGCCACCATGAAGAGGAACATGTGTTGAAAGTGGCTCAGGAAGACAGAACAGGCAGAGGTCGAGGCCGAGGCGCACTCAGAGGAGGACGTGGCCGAGGAAGAGGAAGACAATTTCCAAACAAAGCAACCATTGAGTGCTTCAAATGCCATAAGTTGGGACATTTTCAATATGAATGTCCTGACTAGGAAAAGAAAGCAAATTATGCAGAATTAGAAGAAGAAGAGGAGATCTTGCTGATGTCGTATGTAGAACATCATCGAGCAAAGAGGGACGAGGTGTGGTTCCTCGATTCAGGATGCAGTAATCACATGACCGGGAACAAAGAATGGTTCCTGGATCTGGAAGAAGATTTCAGTCGAACAGTGAAGCTTGGGAATGACACAACAATGGCGGTGATTGCAAAAGGAAGCATAAGAGTGGAAGTGAATGGCATAACCCAGGTGATTTCTGATGTTTACTATATTCCTGAGCTTAAAAACAATTTATTAAGCTTAGGACAGCTTCAAGAGAAGGGAATAACTATTTTGATTCAAAATGGAGCCTGCAAAGTTTTTCATCCTAAGAGAGGATTGATCATGCAAACTAACATGAGTGGGAACAGAATGTTCTTTGTGTTAGCCTCCATGGCAACAAAGAGTTCTATGTGCTTAAAGACTGAAGGTGTGTCTGACAAAGAAGCTCACATATGGCACTGCCGCTTCGGGCACTTGAACCACAAGGGATTGAGAATGCTATCTGTCAACAAAATGGTAACTGGGTTACCATCTTTAAAGCCTCCAGAGAAGATATGCACCACGTGCTTGACTGGCAAGCAGCACAGAGAGCCTATACCCAAGAAAAGCTTATGGAGGGCATCAAAACAACTTCAGCTAATCCATTCAGATATATGTGGTCCCATCACGCCAACTTCTAGCAGCAACAAGAGGTACATCTTAAGTTTTATCGATGATTTTACTCGTAAAACTTGGGTTTATTTCTTGCATGAGAAATCAGAAGCTTTTGTCACATTCAGAAACTTCAAGGCCTGTGTTGAGAAGGAGACATGGGCATACATAACCTGTTTAAGGACAGATAGGGGTGGTGAGTTCAACTCAAATGAGTTTGGAGAATTCTGTCGATCACATGGCATCAGTAGACAGTTGACAGCAGCCTATACCCCTTAGCAGAACGGGGTTCCCGAGAGGAAGAATAGGACAATCATGAATGCAGTCCGATCCATGCTAAGTGAGAAAAAGGTTCCCAAAACCTTCTGGCCTGATGCTGTGAGATGGTGTGTGCACATTCAAAATCGATGTCCAACAACAGCAGTTCAAAATACAACCCCAGAAGAGGCATGGAGTGGTAAGAAACCAGTGGTGGAGTATTTTCGAATTTTTGGTTGTGTAGCACATGTCCATGTACCGGATCAAAAAAGGAGCAAGTTGGATGATAAGAGCAAAAAATGTGTCTTTCTAGGAGTCAGCGAAGAATCAAAAGCATGGAGATTATGTGATCCAGTCTCAAAGAAAATTATCATCAGCAGGGATGTAATTTTTGAAGAAGAAGAAAGTTGGGACTGGGACAGAACAGACGATGAAATCAAGGGAGACATACTAGAATGAGGTGATGAAGATGAAAGTGATGATCAGATTGAGGAAGAAAATGATGAGATACCCTCAAGCAGCAACTCAAGCAGTAGTCCAATGGAGATGCCTTCAAATGAGCCAAATTTTGATCAAGATTCAAGTACACCTGAGGGGCTTGATGCAGCTGGAGAATTAGCTGAAGGGAGGGGAGCACGAGAAAGAAGAGCACCAGGTTGGATGGCAGACTATGAAACAGGGGCAGGAATTTCAGAGGAAGAGAACCTCAATGTGATGATGGCGGTAACTGATCCAGTTACATTTGGAGAAGCAAATGAAAGCAAGAAATGGAGGGAAGCAATGTTAGCAGAAATCGAAGCCATAGAAAAGAATCAAACCTGGGAGCTTACAGCGTTGCCTAAAGGAGTCAAGCCTATTGGAGTTAAATGGGTGTTCAAGACTAAGCGAAATGAAGTTGGAGAAATAGAGAAATTCAAAGCAAGGTTGGTGGCAAAAGGGTATGCACAACGTCATGGAGTAGATTATACTGAAGTATTTGCTCCAGTAGCAAGGCTCGACACCATCCGTGTGATACTTTCAATGGCTGCTCAGTTCAGTTGGGAGGTCTTTCAACTCGATGTGAAGAGTGCCTTTCTTCACGGGGAACTCAAGGAGGAAGTGTTTGTGCAGCAACCTGAGGGATTTGTTAAAAGGGGAGAAGAAGAGAAAGTCTATAAGCTGAAGAGAGCACTCTACGGATTGAAACAAGCACCACGAGCCTGGTACAGCAGAATTGAGGCCTATTTTCTTCATGAAGGATTTGAAAGATGTCCCAGTGAGCACACCTTGTTCACCAAGACAAAAGGAGGTAAAATTTTGGTAGTCAGTCTATATGTTGATGATTTGATTTTTACTGGGAATGATAGAAGCATGTGTGATGAGTTTAAAGCTTCAATGATGTCAGAATTTGACATGTCTGATTTGGGGAAAATGAAATATTTCCTGGGGATAGAAGTTAAACAGTGTGCAGATGGAATCTTCATATGCCAGAAAAGGTATGCACGAGAAGTATTAGCAAGGTTTGGCATGGAAAATAGCAATGCAGTAAAGAATCCAATAGTGCCAGGTACTAAGTTGTGCAAAGATGAGAATGGAGTTAGAGTTGATGAAACTCTATTCAAACAAGTGGTTGGCAGTCTCATGTATTTGACTGCAACTAGGCCTGACTTAATGTATGGTGTTAGCTTAATAAGCAGGTTTATGTCAAGTCCTACTATGGCACATTGGCTCGCAGCAAAGAGAATTTTGAGGTACCTAAAGGGTACAACAGATCATGGAATTCTCTACAAGAAAAGGGAGAGCAGCTTGAAACTTTTGGCATTTACGGACAATGATTATGCTGGAGACTTGGATGATCGAAGAAGTACATCTGGATCTGTATTTATGTTGGGAGCTGGAGCTGTTTCGTGGTCATCAAAGAAACAAGTTGTTGCTCTCTCTACTACGGAGACAGAGTATATAGCTGCAGCGGTGTGTAGCTGTCAGTGTGTTTGGCTCAGAAGGATCTTGGAGAAGCTTGGAATTGAAGAGAAGACGAGTACAATGATTATGTGTGATAACAGCTCTACCATACAGTTATCAAAGAATCCGGTGTTCCATGGCAAGATCAAGCATATTGATGTACGATTTCACTTTCTTAGAGACCTGGTGAATGATGGAGTCATCAAACTAAGCTACTGTAACACTCAGGAACAAATTGCAGATATTATGACGAAGCCATTGAAGTTAGAGCAGTTTGAGAAGCTTCGCAACATGCTGGGAGTGACAGAAGTTACAAAAGAAAGCTAAGATGCATTAGTTTAAGGGAGGGAATGATAGAATTAGTTGTTATTTGTTATTATCAGTTTGTTTAATTAGTCGTTATTTGTTATTATCAGTTTGTTTACTGTTTTGATTCGTATCACCACATTATAGGGTTGTTAGATGTGGTTAGCTATTTACTTTCTTAGTTATTTTGTACTGGCTATATATAGCCTTCGTTTGCTATCAATAAATGAATCCCTTCTAGTATTCCTTTGAATCAATTCTTGAGTTCTAACACTTCCACCTTTCATTATTTATCGTCATAAGTTACATGTTCTTCTCTTGTTGTCTTTTCACATTGTGTTGCCTTCACGGCTTCACCCAACAACGTATAAAAATTGAGTCATGATCATTTAAGGCAAAAAATATTATACACTTATATTACTTTTGATAAAGATAACAAATGTGCTAGTGATGGATCCAAATTTTTTTTGTTATGAGAGTACATATACAAGTATATATAAATTAATAATTTATACAAATAAATTTTAACAATAAAAATCTTATTTATAAATAATCACGAAGACACATAATGTTTGTCATTACAATGTTCATATCAATACATGATAATTTTCTCACAAAAAAATAACAAAATTCGAGTAAGTTCTAATATCACTTTTTTTAATTGGTCCCTTCGTGGTCTCTGTTTTTGATACCTCTACTATATGATTTTCTCATTTTGGGTGCATATGTATTTTTTATCCTCATCCATCTTTATATATATATAACTATATATATACAAGGAAACCAATATAATTGCCGTAGGCAATCAACACTGTAGCGGGACCATATGCGGTAGGTGGTAGCGATTATCCAAATCTTTTTTACATGTCAAAATCAAGCAGTTTTGGCTTGAGTATTCATTAAAAGTAAGCGGTGATGTGAATCAAAACGAGTATATCTATTTTTTTCACTCATTATGTAATTTGGAGGGGACACCTCACATGTCCCCTCCTTTGGTCCCATATTTTGGGTCACCGTAGCAGCACTCTTTTTTTTATAAACAATTAAGACAGCAAAGATGACTAAGTTAATTTGTATCTTTTCTCTAAACATCACAAGCCAAAAGTGACAGATATCTTAGTCAATATCGGAACAATATTTTTTGATGATTTTTCATTTAAAGCCCTTTTTAATGATTCTTCAATCAAAATCTGTAGAGTTTGCTGCTCCGAACCAGCGTCGCTTTGAAGTCCGAGATCCTGCGCGTTTTTGGTTTTCACGAGGGAGGATTGCATTTCAGGGAATTTTTAAGTTGGAAAAGAAGGATTAAAGAAGGTAAGAAGAGATGTCGTTTGGTTCTCGAATTAATTGGACTCGAATAATATTTATGGTTGGTCTGGGCTGTTGGGCTAAACCAACTGGTATACGATACTACTTCCCAAGCTAAAATGTGTGTGGGCTTTAATTGGGCTTGGAGGCTTGGGGCACCACTCAAAATCCTGTGGAGGCACCGACTATGGCTATTAGTTAAACATTTTGACAAATTTGTAGGGCACGTGCCCAAATAACTTACTGTCTAGATCCGCCTCTGGGATGTGTTAAGCAGTTTGGCGTGTCCCTTCCCAGCCTAGGTTTCTAGCGTCCAGCTGCTAAAGCGCACATGTAAATCATAATGGTATCCCTCAATTATTCCTCCTCAATGTATAATGAGAAATTGGTGGTTCTTCTAAAGATAAAAAATTAATGTATATCATCTAAGTGCATGGTAAATGTTACATCACAAAAAATGTCCTTCTATCGTATCAGAAGATGCCAAGTGCATACCTTACCTTATCTTCACCTAATTAAGAATCCTCATCAAAATAAAACTATTCATAGATAGAAAATTTTGATAATCAAATATTTTATAATCTTAATAAATTATAACCATTCATATAATAATAATAATAATCTCATAATCATATCCCTTCTTTATATATAAATTCATGAGCTACTTCTTAAATCTTAGAGACACGCCATACGTTAAAAAAATTACCACGTCTCCATCTATCCAATAGAAAAATTAATATGTTGACCTCTAATCCTGTATTCACCTAAGAATCCCTACTAAAAACAATCATGTAATTTTGGATTTCAAAATTTGAAATTAAAGTCATCAACGCTCTTTGTTACAGTCATTTTAGTGCTGAAAATCTCCAATCAAGGGTAGACAAGTATCCCATATTATGCGTAATCAAGCCAACACTTTGAAATAACCTAAGGCCCAGCTCGTACGACTCGACACATCGACATCTCGTGAGGACGACTCAAATGGCTCTATATGTCGACCCCTGGCTGGTTCGACTCTCTGATCGACCTACCCGACTGTCCATTCGGCAGACATCTTGCGAAGGTGACTCAAATGACGGTATTTCTCGACCACTAGACGAGTAGAAATGTGACAAAATATCTCGAGCCTTGAGCCCCCTCCCACGCACTGGCAATAAATCACCTCGCAATAAATATCATTAAATGCATTATGGGCTCCATCATTCCTCTGCCCCCAATAGTTTTTATGACACATCGGACCACGTCGACACCACACATCCCCAATCACTTCGCATTAAATACCGAAGTGATCTCTCCTCCACTCATCGGCTAACACCTATAAAGTAGAGGCTAACGTGGCCGTCATCCCACACTCAGTTGTAGTTACCATTCTACCCTTCTACCACCACTGTAAATTAGGGTACTATTTTCAATAATAATGTAAGATCTTTATCTCTACACACTGTGCTTAAGAACTACTGTAGTTTATTTTACTTCTACGCTCAAGCAAATCACTAACTTGATTGTTAGAGGGACAACCGGGGAATCCAACCCCACCCTCTTACGATTTGATACTTGTACATGGAAGAATAGCCTACTCCAGAACTGGACATTCAGAGGCTTAGAGGACCTCCGTTAACTTAATCACTTCTTTCATTTGACTATTTGATATTAGCCATCAATAGTTTGACGCCCACCATGAGGCCTTCTTTCTTCTCCGAGCAATCATGTATGATTCTGAGCATAGGCCTGATTAGTACACTCCCGGAGTATCGCATCTAGTCTATGTTACCCAGTGTCAGCTTGAAGAACTCATCCAGTGGATCACTCAAGCCTTCCAGCAGCAGTTTGATACTTTTACCACCGAACTCCTCCATTAGATCCCTCCTCCTCAGCCCACTTACTCCGTTGCTCCTCCATCATTAGAGGACCAATCTTTGGCAACTCACCCTCCAGAAGCCCAGCTCAAGGGTCCTCCTCTACCTCTGCATGCTGCCCATGACGGATAGTAGAGAAGCCACGCCAAACACATGTCTCCACCTCCATGCCAGTCGATCCTCAGAGCAGATCCTCACCAGCGCTACCCTCCATACATGGAGGTTACTGGGGAGAGTCCCAACCCTGACCATGACAGAAGGGAACACAACACCATGGGAGCTCAGTGAGATACTCGGTGTTATCGTGCCGCTCTTGTCCCCTCAGCTACCTACATGGCCTCCAGTTATGATCGGACTTACCGACCAATCACCAAAGGTATTGGGGGGAACACTCGTCTAACCGTTGACATCATGCATTCCTCATGTGAGAAATTCAAGATACCCAAATTAGATAAGTACAAGGGTGAGGGAGACCTTGCAGAGCATGTCTAAAATTACTATGACATGATGAGTATGCTGCAGGCGCCCGAAGCCATTACCTGCAGGTACTTTCTCATCACCTTATCGGAAAACGCCAAGATCTGGTGGAACTCTTTGGAAAAGAAATCCTTCACCATCTTCGAGAAACTCAGCCAGAAGTTTGTACCCCACTTTTTGGCTAACACCAAGTAGTAATTACCGGCTCATATAGTTGATACAGATGAAGCAAGAGATGGAGAGAGCCTCCGAAGCTATTTTAAGAGGTTCCAAGCAAAGCGGTTGGAGGTTAACAACCTGGGGAGCGTGGTTGTCATGTTGGAAATTATAGCCAGCTTATCAAATAATAAGCTGGCCAACTCACTCACCAAGAAGCAATGCTCCACCTACGAGCAGTTGATGGCCAAGGCTCATGAGTACATGAACATGGAAAATGCCCGAGCCTACAAGAATGTGGCTAGGGCAACAAAAGTGGCAGTGGCAACAGCGGTGACACCGACAACCCTAGTCGTAGCAGTAGTTTTAGTTTCAAAAACTCCTATTGCACCCAGCCGGCCGTCGCAACAGCCCAGATAGCACAGCCAGTATGAGAGTCAGCTAGGGATTTCCTTCCGAGACCCGAGTCAGCGAACCATCCCCTCAGAGCTGACTACCACCAAAATTGGTCCGACAGGAGGGACCGAAAGAGGGAGCCAACACCCAAACCAATTCTCATAGCCCTCAACACCTCTCTCACTGATGCTCTCTATATGGTTTAGCAGGAAGGGTATCTCAATTCTGCCCCTCCTCAGATGAAATCGGTCCCCACAATCGAGACATTCGATAATACTACCGATACCATAAGGATCATAGCCATCTCACTAATGATTGCCGAATCCTTCAAAGGATATTGAGGACTTGATATAGAGAGGATACCTCAGGAGGCTAGGGACCGGAAGGAAGCCATCCCTGCAGGAACCGACAGGAGGTCTTGCTCTCGGTCACATAGCCCTCAACCACCGCCCAATAGTCGACCCGTCGAACCCAGCCATAAGGGAGGCATCAACGCTATTAGTGGTGGTCCCATAGTTGGAGAATCGTCTAACAATGCATGGAAGAGATATGCTAAGCAAGCGCTTCCAGTGAATGTATGTAACAAGAGGCCAAGAGCAGAAGAGCCCATATCCTTCAGCAATACTAACTTGAAGGACGTTGAGACGCCTCATGGTGATCTTATCTTCATTATAGCTGATATTGACTTCTTTCAAGTCAAGAGGATCATGGTTGATACAGGAAACTCTATCGATGTCATGTATATCGACACATTCAACTAGATGGGCATCTACAAGTCCCGATTGTAGCCTTGTCCGGGGCTGCTTATCGGCTTTACAGGGCATGCATTCCACCCGGAAGAAATGATCACACTCCCCTTAACGGTGGGTGAGTTATCCTCAACATTCCATAGTTTAGGTCCAGTTTTAGGTGATGGACATCAAGTCGGCCCATAATGTCATATTAGTCAAAACTTCCCTCCATCTCTTGCGAGTCATCCCCTCCACATATCATTAGAAGATGAAATTTTCGACCCCTGAAGGAGTCGGCGTGGATAGAAGCAATCAACGAGAGGTCAGATTCTACTATCTACTCTTAACAAAGGGAAAGGCATTATAAGAGACCCTGTGATGTGGTGCTTGCGAATATGTCAAGATTACAAGTGCATAATCAAGTTATACTATAAAAAATTTGAATTCCACAAGGAAGGTATTGTAGGAATTAATGAAAAGTGATTCTTAACTTGTGTGTGTGACAATTAAAAGTGATAAATGTGTGATTGTGGAGAGAAATGAGGAGATTGATTGTGACTATATGCAAATAAAAACAAAACTAGAGCGAGAGGGGAGGAAAAAGATGAAGAAATAGAAGGAAAATAAAATTAAGAATCAAATAAAGAAAAATTAAGAATAAAGAGGAAAATCAATAAAGTAAAAGACAGAGGATTCAATTAAAGATATGAGGAATCTAGAATTGAATCAACTAGTCAATTTCAATTATAAATTATGCATCATTCTCTTTTTATCACATTTTACTTTAGATTTATTAAGCATAGACTATCAGACCACTTAAGAAAAGTATAACCTATCAAATTATCATCTAAGTAAAATTATCATTCATGAAAAGAACAAAGACGAGATAGTAATTTTAGAATTCCTCCTACCAATTAGTTCTCTAGCTAATTATCCTAAACATGATCATGTTAAGCACAAGAGAGTAATTCACAATTCATAAAAGAAATTAAACTACTTTCATGCAATTCTAAAATTCCTATAAAAATTAGTTCCACATCTTAGAAAATAAAATAAAGAAATAAAATGGAGAGAATAAAAATAAAAACTAACTCCAAAGAGAGTTCTAGCCTTTAAAAGAGAGAATAAAAGGAAAAGAATGAACAAAAATAAAAACTAATCCTCAGGAGGGTTCTAGCGTCTTGGTGAATAGTGCAATAAAGTATAAACTATGTAAGAAAATAAATGTATACTATAAAATAATTGCAAAAATAAAATAAAATAAAGACATAATGTAAATCTACTCTACAAGGCATAAAAATAAATCTAATCCAAAAGGGTTCTAGCCCCTTGAATATCTAAAGCAAGAAAAAATATTACAAGAAAATAAAAAGTTAAAAGAAAAAAATTCCAAGAGGGTTCTGGCCTCTTGTTGAAGGCAAATCTTCATCTTGATCTTTAACTTCATCTCATCTTCTTCTTCATCATCAAACAAAGAGATGGAAAGAAAAATATGAAGAGGTAAAATTTTTTTTATTAATTGCAATAAAGTTATAAATTTTGGTAGATCTTCTCAATTAAAAATAACCCTCCTCTCCAAAAGGAGTTATTTACAAAAATTTTATCCTCAAACCCCTTAGCCTCTACTCCTATTTATACCAAATAGAAATGAATAAGAACAACTAGATTTTACCTGGAGATCAAGGATTAAATCGAAACCATATAAAAGTTTTTGTTGCGAACCAATCAGTTGGCCGACCGATTGGTATGCAACAGATTGGTTTTTTGTGATTTCTTGACTTGATTTCTTCATGGAACCTTCAGCTTTCTTGGGCCTTCTTTTATCTTCATATTTGGGCTTTAATAAACCTACAATTACGGTATTTTTATTTAAATAATATAGATAATGAGGGTATAATATGATTATCAATATCCCCACACCAATAATTTTTCTAGTCCTCTAGCAAAGAAAGGAAATGAAAAGGAAAGAAAAAAAAATTCTAACTTACTTTCGTAAGAATCACGGTTGCATTTAGCGCATACAGCAAGATTTTAAACCTCTAGGTTACCCTAGAGGAAGAGTTATAGTCTTGTGAGGATTTGCAGTGAATATACCCACAAAATTCAATTAATTTATCAATTTAAAAAAGTTAGTGAACAATTAATTTAACTAATATATTTAAACATTCTAATTGAAGCTAGTTTTTACTCAAGAGAATGTTTTTATGTATAACTCTAAGGCAAATCTCTTAGAAAATATTTTCATCATAGTTATGCAAAATCAAGTCTAACTTAGAAATTTAATTTAAAAGTTTTAAAAGAAACATGCTAATTCTTTGTTTTAAATAATTTTCAAGTATCTTAATCAAGATTTTTTTCAAGAACATATATTCAAATAACTGCTTGGGCTTAATTACTCGGTCAACTTAGGCTTATAAGATATAATCACCTTGAGTTTCAAGAGAGTTTTTATTGGTGCTTATTTTCGCACTCTTTTTTGTAAAGTTAGATTTTTAATATATATTGTTCGCATCAAAAATTGCTATATTCATTACGGTATTCATTACAACTTCACTCGTTACAATGAAAATAAAAAAAGATAGTCTTTTTATAAGACTCTTTTACAATGAAAACAAAAATTATAATTCTCATCAAAACAAATGCAGGGAGATCGTTTATCGATCTCTTGCTTGCGTGGGTGTCTTTGCCTGTGCTGGGTTTATCCGTGGACCACCTTTGATCAGATCCGGTTGCTGAAAATTCGGCAGAGCTGCTACCTCACCAAGGAGGTATTTGCTTAAAGCGCTAAAATCGACCAAGCAAAATCAGTAGCTCTTCTTGAGATTAAGACCAAGCCTAATCTCGAGGAACAGACGAGAACGGGCTTCAGATCCTTCGAATTGCTCCTTCTTTATGTCGGGATTCACCGGGATCTCGTTAGCCCTTGCTGAAATTCGTGCTCCCTTGTTCTCCAACTCGGCAGCACCTCCTCGTCTTGATAATTAACCCGCCCTATGAAATGAGCCCCTAGGCCTGTACTTATAGGCTTCGGTTGGGGGGTTTTTGGATAAGAATGAGTGATTTGGCCTTATCTTCAATCAATAACGACCTAACCACGTTTGTAGATGATATCTAGGTAGTTAGAAACCTCTGGAACAAAAGGAACCGATCGAAACAGCCTAAAAACACATTTTGGAGGTTACAGTCAATTCTGGGCGTGAGACAGACTGATCCGACCCGTCCCCGCGAGGGTTGGATTGGTCTAACCCGCCGGGTCCGACCCGCCGCCGCGCGGGTCGGATTGATCCGACCCGTCGTCGCGCGGATCAGTTTAGGATACCTTCGGTATTTTGGTCTTTACTCTCTCGTTCGACCTCGGATTGAGTTGGTTCAAGATACGTTAAAAAGCTGACGAAGATACCTACAACTTTAATCTTTTGAGTTTCTTCAGATTCAAATTGTAGTATGGTCTAAATGCCTCTTCTTTTTGTGGGCCACTTTAAGATGTTCGACACTTTCTGACTTCTCCGGAGTTGTATTGCGTATTTCGTCATTCCGTTGACTTGTATGATTTGTTGACTCGCTTCATGCACTCGTTAGGTTCTTTATGGAACTTAGAGCTAACCGACGTGTGCGATCTAATCAACGAGTGTGTTTGGTCACTTGGAGCTGACCGACACGCGCGAGTTGACCGACAGGCGTGACGGCCAATTGGAGGTGACCGGTAAGAGCACAAGACATAGTTGGTTCGCTATCCTAGTTCATGTACTTATCAGCATCAGATAATCCTCCTGGACTTGGATAACGACGTTCGTCATCTTCTCTCCATCTCGAGCTGTGCGCATACACCTATAGGTATTTTCAGACGCCTACAGATACCTTCTTCAAAGTATTTCAGACTCATTCTTTTATAGAAGAGTCTGGAAAGCTTTGGATAAGATAGGCCCTTTCCTCAATTTCGTAGAGGGACTTGTGAACTACTTCAATTCTTAACTTTTTCAGCCTTCATTCTATTCAGCATCTTGTCGAATAGATAAAGTTTTTTCGGCGCTTCCTTTATCGTCTGACCGTTGTTGAAGTCTTGAATTAAAGTTGGTGTGTAAATTTCTGAACTTGGCTCGTGCCATTGAGTTGACTTTGAACTGATCATCTTCGTCGGGAATTCATATTTGATTGTAATTGAAATCCTTGGAGTCAACTTTTGTCTTATTTTGGCGAAATTGTTGATGCGTTGACCGGCATCGATCTTTACTGTAACGTGTTGTGCGGCGTTAACTTTTGTTGTAGTCTACACAGTTTAAGCTCTTAAGGTGTTGGAGCATGGTGGTCCTAAATGTTGGGGCTGCAGGACCAACTGTTAAAGCTGATTCATCTGCATGTGTGGATCTTATCTTGATGTTGTTAGACGCTCGAGTCACGAGACCAACTAACGGAGCTGGTGCGTCAATGACTCGTATTTATAGAAGTTTTGGCAAATTCTCAGCCATCTACGGGTTTGATGAGCCTTTACCGACTACCGTTTGAGTCAGGCTAGCACCCGGATTATTTAATTCCGTTCCGCATGTGACGTTATGCTAAAAGAGTTAACCCTTTTAGTGCTACGATATTGAATACGTAGACTTCGTCTTTCTCCTGTGAAAAGACTAAGCAGTAACGTGTATCAGACGTTGAATTAGGATTTTTGGCAAATCCTTAGCCCTCAACGGATTTGATGTGCTCTTACCGATTACCGTTTGAATCGGGCTTACATGTGGATTGTTTTAAGTCCGTTCCGCATGTGACGTTGTACTAGAGGAATAAACTCCCTTAGACTTGATGCTACGACTTCAAATACGTAGACTTCGTCATTGTTACGGGAATAGGCTACCTGACAACGTGTGTTAGATGCTGACTTATCCTTACTTAGGCTTCGGGATAAAAGTTCCCAGACTGAAATTCTGGTGTCTTCTTCATTCGGTGAAAGACTAAACCGGCAACGCGTGTTAGGCGGTGACTTATCCCTGCTTAGGATTCGGGATAAAATTCCCCGCATGTGTAAGGCGCGGATTTTGGCGTTATGAACAACAACCTGCCAAAATGTCGAATATGTGGGCTTTTTTCCTTTTTACGATAAAAGACTAACAGGCAACGCGAGTTAGGCGCTGACTTATCCCTACTTAGGCTTCGGGATAAAATTCCCCAGACTTGAATTCTGGTGTCGTCTTCAATCGATGAAAGACTAAACTGGCAACGCGTGTTAGGCGTTGACTTATTCATGCTTAGGATTCGGGATAAAATTTCCCGTGCGTATGACGCACGGATTTTGGAGTTGAAGGATGATGTCTTATCTTGGGGCAAAGATGAACCTAAAATGGGAGAGGAAGAATTTTATATTCTATCTCCCGAAACCGAAGAGGAAGAATTTTATATTTTTATATTCTATCTCCCGAAACCGAAGAGGAAGAATTTTATATTCTATCTCCAGTGCAGAGGAAACTCAAAGTGGGATCTCTACTTTGAGAATCTGAAGAGTGAAACTAGGAGTGAGATCTCCACTCCGAGAATCGAAAGATTTGGATAATCCTAACTGTCGGAAGGTTTGATTATCGAACTAAAGATGAATTCCTCGTTTATCGAGAGTGAATTGTGGTTTTGGCCCTAATTGTAGGAAGGTTTGACCAAGCGGGAGTTTGAGGTGACCCTAACTGTAAGAATGTTTGATCACTCGATTTGAATATGGACCTCTCATTCATTGGAGGAATCGAGAGGGGATTTTGGTTTTGGTCCTAACTGTAGGAAGGTTTGACCGAGTGGGAAGTTTGAGACGATCCTAACTGTAGGAAAGTTTGATCGCTCGATTGGTGGACCTCTCGTTCATTGGAGGAATCGAGAGGGGATTTTGGTTATGGTCCTAACTGTAGGAATGTTTGGCCAAGTGGACAGTGGAAGTAGGAGTACAAATCACAGTAGGAGTGTTGACTTGTACAAATCACTCAGAGGGGGTTCCTGATGTTAAGTGATAAATACTTAACACAGAGGGGTTTGACAATCGTTAATGTTAAGTGCACAGACGCATCAAAAGTTTGAGTGGATTCAAACGAAAGGAGTTTTGGTGGTCCCACCGTTAATTAGTCTGATCGGTGGGGGATTTTGTGGTGGAACACTGTGAGTCGTCAAACACCAATGGGAGTTTTGTAAGGGAAGATTGATCCAACGAAGTGATCGAATCTCGTCTCCGCAAAAGAGTGATCGGAAATCACGGTGAGTTAGTGTTTATCACTTTATTTGTAATGATCGGGTTATCCCTAAGAAAGTTACATGTAGCATTCTTCCGGGAACTTTTCGTTACATGAATCATCCTACCCCCAGCTTCCTTTGTGGAACTGGGTCTGACATTGTACTCGGTTACATGACCGGGTTATCCTTAAGAATATTACATATAAAAATTCTCTAGGAACTTTTTGTCAATGGTAGGAAATAATTTAAACTCATATACCTATTGGAGTATTAAGAAGCAGAGTATACTCGTATACTTGTCGGAGTGTCGCCATTCTCATTTGGCTTATCCCAGCGTTATGACGTCGGCTTCAACCAAGGTTTGGATGCTATTCTTGAGAGCAAAGCAATCCTTAGTGGGATGAAGGATCCTCCTGTGGTACGCACAGTACTTTGGATCTACAGTATTGTCAGCTTCCTCCTGATTTGCGATAGGTGGTAGCTTGATCTTGTTGTTTTTAAGGAGGGATTCGAAGATGGCTGGAACGTTTTCGTCCTTGAAGGAGTACTTTTTTTGGAGTCTTGAACCCGAAGTCTTTTGCTGTCTTTGGGGTTGCTGTTGTTACGTCTGGTTAGTGTCAACAGCTGCTGCAGGTGCTTTCCCTTTACCACGGGAGGCGAAATTTGATTTCGGAGGGTTAGCCGTCGGTTGGCTTCTTTCGGCTTTCTTCCTTCTGAGGAAGCATTCGGCCTGCTCTCCACGCATCTTCAACTCTTTCCATGTATTGGATGGTGCGACTCACATAACTTCTAATATCTCATTAGATAGGTTGTTATAACATGTTTGGAGGATGAAGTCCTCCGTAATCGGATCTCTGCAGTTCATCGTCTTATTCCGAAAACGTTTGATGAAGTCGTCGACTGTCTCTTTGTCTTCCTGTTTCTCATCAAAGAGTGTTCTAATTGACACCTCGGCGTCATCATCAAAGAAATGAGAGAGGAACAGATTCTCCAGGTCGTCCCAGCTGTTGATGCTTGCAGACTTGAGACGGTGGTACTAATCGAAGGCGGGCCCGCGAAGGGTGCCAACGAATGACTGAACCATCAAGGCTTTATTACCGGAGATCATGCCCAAGTGGGACTTGAAATAGATCAGATGCTGAGTGGGCGAACCTTTCCCGTCGAACGGCGTGAAGTTGATCAGGTTGAACTTCATAGGATACGAGATCGAATCCTACTCTCTCGGGTAAGGACACAGAATACTGACCCTCTTTACCTCTCGAGTAGATATTAGAGCATCAATTTTTCTCTCGAGCTGTTTTATTTTCTCGTCCTCGTCTGTATCATGTTTTGAACGATTTCCAAGAGGAACAATGTGGTCACCCCGGTATTATTATCTTTGACGGGACCACCCCCAGCGTTGTTATCTGTAGGAGGGCATTTGAACCACCCCTGGCGTTTTGGTCAACGGGAGGGTTATCAGCATTGAGGCGTTCATCCATATCTAAATCGCTACCTGCTAGGTTAGCAGTATTGCGATGGTTGGATTCATCAATTTGATTGGACAAAACTAGGATTTGTTTGTCATGCTCTTCCTTCATCCGCTGCATAGCCATTTCCATTTCAATCTTGAATGCCTCTTTCTGCTTGGTTAGAGCATCCTCAAGAATTTTGGCAATTTGTTCAGTGTTGATCATGAACACCTCGCGGGGTTCCCCTGGGCTGGATATCGTTTTGTCAGAAGCGACTGCAAAGTTGGCATCTGATGCTTCATCATCCGAGGATAATTCCCTCTGCATTCGCTGATAATCTCTTTGTCTAATGGTTCCCGATCGCAACCGGGTTAGACGATGAGATATGAGTGGATCAGAACTAGAAGGTCGAGTCGACTTTCCCCTCTAGCCATATTAACTATAACTGCGGATTGTTCAGGTCTGACCGCTTCTAGCTGGAGTCGAGACATCAGTCGAGCTATTCCCGAATTAACTCTTCTTCCTGGAGAAAAATCGGGGCTAGAACCATTTGAAATAATCGGGGACTTTCCCTTATTGACCATATTAATGGTAACTTCTAGGAATTCATCATCTCGAACAGCCGATCATTTCTTTCAGAAACGCTTTGGTTTGGACTTAGTCGTTCCGTTGGAGATCCTCTTGAATACCGAGATCCTCTGCGGAGCAGTCTTGGGGTAGCTACATGCTGATAAGACTGCCCTGATAATTTTGGCGCACTGGCAGTGAGACTCCGCTTCCTGGGTACTTCTCTTTTGAGATTTGTTCGTACCCCCAGCCCGATTGTACAACTCATCGATGTTACCGTCAGAGCAACCTATCGGCTGTTTACATGAATCGTCAGGTATAACGCGTTTGTCTATCTGACGTGTTTTCTTCTGAGTAAACAATTCCTTGTTGGCGTCTGCAGGAGTCATACGTTTGGAATCATATTTTTCTGAGGGTGAAACCTTAACGGGCTCCTGGCCTTCTGTACGCACCCCCAAGTAGGCGGTTACGGGAATCAACTTGTTGGGAGGTCGCGTACGACCCCCAGTCTGGATGATTGCTTGGGGTTCCTTCAACAGTCCCAAGCGTTCCTTAACCGGAGCTTTGCCTCAACCCACGTGCGAAGGACCAAGACGATCCGTGATCTTCATCTTAAATCGGGACAAATCCACGCTATCGCTGTGCTCCACCGGAGGTGTGGAACTCGAAGGGATCGACAAAACAGGTGCATGACATCTTCTGTCTTAACCCTGGCGTGGGTCAGGCTAGAGTGAACCGCGGGTTGGAGGGTCGGATCCAGGTGATCCGCGACTTGGAGGGTCAGATCCGAGTGACCCGCAATTTGGAGGGTCGGATCCGAGTGACTCATGACTTGGAGGGTCGGATCTGAGTGACCCACAATTTGGAGGGTCGGATCCGAGTGACTCGTGACTTGAAGGGTCGGATCTGAGTGACCCGCAATTTGGAGGGTCGGATCCAAGTGACCCACGATTTGGAGGGTCGGATCCGAGTGACCTACGACTTGGAGGGTCGGATCCAAGTGACCCGCAATTTGGAGGGTCGGATCCGAGTGACCCGCGACTTGGAGGGTCGGATCCGAGTGATCCGCGACTTGGAGGGTCGGATCCGAGTGACTCACAATTTGGAGGGTCGGATCCGAGTGAATGACCTACAATTTGGAGGGTCGGATCCAAGTGACCCAAGATTTGGAGGGTCGGATCCAAGTGACCTGTAATTTGGAGGGTCGGATCCAAGTGACCCGCGATTTGGAGGATCGGATCTAAGTGACCCGTGACTTGGAGGGTCGGATCCGAGTGACCCGCGACTTGGAGGGTCAAATCCGAGTGACCCGCGATTTGGAGGGTCGGATCTAAGTGACCCACGATTTGGAGGGTCGGATCCAAGTGACCCGCGACTTGGAGGGTCGGATTTGGGTGACTCACGGGTCGGCGGGTCGGATTTGAGCGACTCGCGTTTTTCGATCTTTTCAGTCGCCGTCTTGGACTTTGGCCTCCATATTTTGCGCACTCTTGATGGCTTCTTTTCCATTTGTTCCTTCTGCAACTTTTTGGCCTTTTGCACAAGAATTTTTGCATGTGAAAGCAATACGCAGCGCCTTTGGATCCGCTCCTCAAGAGTCGAACGGATCCGTTTGATTTGGATCCATTCATTTGTTGATGATTTGGAGGAGAGGGCATTTTTCCGCTGTTGGGATGCTTGGCGTTGCCTAAATTTTAGATCCGCCTTGTAACGGATCCCGTCAATTAGTTCCAAAGCCCTAGCGAGTTGGCGCGCAAGACGTTGGCACGCAAGACGTTGGTGCGCAAGACGTTGGCGCTGTCTTTGGTGAGATCTCTTCGATAAAGTGGGTGCGCCTTCTGTACTCAACTCC
Organism: Asparagus officinalis; assembly: GCF_001876935.1. NCBI lineage: Eukaryota > Viridiplantae > Streptophyta > Magnoliopsida > Asparagales > Asparagaceae > Asparagus > Asparagus officinalis. Next base: position 91,819,451 of record NC_033797.1, on the reverse strand, counting down.
TTGATTGAGGAGGAGTTCAGATCTGCAAATCCGGACTCGACGGAGGCCGGAAGGGCGTTGTAAGGTTCAGCTACCGCAACAACGGCGGCGTTGATCTTCCTTCGCTTGCGAGAGGCAGAGGAATTGGAGGAGGATGATGACAGATACTCCTCGAACTTCAGTTGGTCGAACTCGTATTCAACCACTTCTTCAATCGGGATGCAGATCCGAGGTTGCGACACGATAGCTTCGGCAACAAAGCTGTTGGCTCCCACTGTGGTCGCCAGTTTGTTTGCGTTAAAAATTGCTATATTCATTACGGTATTCATTACAACTTCAGTCATTACAATGGAAACAAAAAAAGATAGTCTTTTTATAAGACTCTTACACAATGAAAACAAAAATTACAACTCTCATCAAAATAAATGCAGGGAGATCATTTATCGGTCTCCTGCTTGCGTGAGTGTCTTCGCCTGTGCCGTGGTTTATCCGTGGACCACCTTTGATCAGATCCGGTTGCTAAAAATTCGGCAGAGCTCCTACCTCACCAAGGAGGTATTTGCTTAAAGTGCTGAAATCGACCAAGCAAAATCAGTAGCTCTTCTCGAGATTAAGACCAAGCCTAATCTCGAGGAACGGATAGAAACGGGCTTTAGATCCTTCGAATTGCTCCTTCTTTATGCCGGGATTCTTCAGGATCTCGCTAGCCCTTGCTAAAATTCGTGCTCCCTTGCTCTCCAACTCGACAGCACCTCCTCGCCTTGATAATTAACCCGCCCTGTGAAATGAGCCCCTAGGCCTGTACTTATAGGATTTGGTTGGGGGGTTTTGGATAAGAATGAGTGATTTGGCATTATCTTCAGTCAATAACGGCCTAACCATATTTGTAGATGATATCTAGGCAGTTAGAAACCTCTGGAACAGAAGAAACCGATCGAAACAGCCTAAAACACATTTTGGAGATTACACAGGCAGTTCTGGACGTGAGATAGACTGATCCGACCCGTCGTCGTGCGGGTCGGATGGATCCGACCTACGGCCGCACGGGTCGGATTGGTCCGACCTACCGGTTCGCGGTAGGATGGATCCCGACCACCGCCGTCGGGTCGGATTGGTCTGAACCCGCCGGCCCGGTGCGGTCGGATGGATCCGACCCGCAACTTGCGGTGGTCGGATTGGTATGACCCGCTACTCACAGGGTCGGATGGTCCGACCCCGGCTCGCGGTCAGATTGTCCGACCCCGTTCGCCGGCCAGGTTGGTTTGAGATATCTTTGGTATTTTGGTCTTAACTTTCTCGTCCGACCTCAGATTGAGATGGTTAAAGATGCGTTGGAAAGCTAACGAAGATACCTACAACTTTTATATTTTGAGTTTCTTCAGATTTAAATTATAGCATGGTCTATATGCTTCTTCTTTTTGTGGGCTACTTTAAGGTTTTCGACACTTTCTAACTTCTCCAGACTTGTATTGCGTATTTCGTCATTCCGTTGAATTGCATGCTTTGTTTACTCGCTTTATGAACTCGTTAGGTCCTTTATGGCACTTAGAGCTGACCGACGTGTGCGATCTAACTGACGAGTGCGTTTGGTCACTTAGAGCCGACCGACACGCGCGAGTTGACTGACAAGCGTGACGGCCAATTAGAGGTGATCGGTAAGCGCACAAGACACAGTTGGTTCGTTATCCCAGTTCATGTGCTTATCGGCATCAGATAATCCTCCTAGACTTGGATAACGATGTTTGTCATCTTCTCTCCATATCGAGCTGTGCGCGGACACCTATAGGCATTTTTAGACGCCTACATATATATGTGTATATGTATATATATCTTAAAAAATATTTAGAGCAAGACATCTTGAAAAATTATTTTCTACTCTATGTTAAAAACATGCAAAAGTTTTATTCCTTTAATTAAAAGTCTTAAGTCAAGACTTTAGTAATGTATACTATTTTTAAAATTATTTCTTATGAAATTTATTTAGAATTATCATAAAAGGTGAACTTGAATATAAAACTAACTAAAATAGATTAATTATTAATTAACTCTATTAATTTAGCAAGTAATAATATTTTTATATTTTTTTAAAGGAAGAAAAAATGACATAGTAAAAAGGAAGAAAAAATTAAGATAAAGAGGAAAAAAATGACTAGTCCCCACCCTCACACCTAAATTTTGCATTGTCCTTACTGTAAACTTTATAATACACAAAGTAAAGCAAATATGAAATGAAGCACTTACATTTATTCAGTCAACCTAGAACAATGATGAAATAATAAAAATATATAATTACCTTTGGTATGAGGAGGATGAAGTCAAAATTTTCTTCTTCTTTTTTTTCTCTTTTTTCACATGTTTTTTTATTTTCTTTTTTTTCATTTTATTTTTTAAAAGAACAAGAAACTCTCAAATAAGAGAGGAATAAATTATTTTTATTATTATAAGATAAAAAGTAAAGATATAGAAAGACAACTTGAATATAAAAAACACGTATTCTACATCAAATGCTACCTTATTGCTGAAAAATCTACTCTTAATTTTAAAGAAGTTTAAGATGATAAACTCAAAAAAGTGCTTAAATTCTGTGTATTCCGAAGGTTCCAATAAATTCTGCAGTAATTAAAGGTAGGTATCAATAGTGTTATGCATTTTGAAAGCTTCAGATTTTAATTTAGATTTCTTATAGATGAAAGTTTGTATGATCACAACCGATTCTTTAAAGTTTTTCTCAAACCCAGGATTCATGTTTGATGTACGAAAATTTGATTGTTGTTTATTTTCTAGGATCCTAAGCTCATCCTCAAATAGTTCTTCAAAACTAAGATTAAGTAAACATACATCTAACACAGCTCCTTTACTCTGAAAGACCTGATCTAACCCATCTAGAACCTTCAGCTCCATACCAAAGATTTCCTCAAAGCTCTATTTTAACTCATTCTCTTCTTCTAACTCTTTAATTGAACTTTCTTGAATGTAATTTATATCCAGAGGTTGATTATTTGGTTGGTTCCTTAGATTGAAAATGTTAAGATTATTAGTCAAATTCCTAATGGACAGCTTCATTTGACCACTTCTACAGTTGATGAGAGTATTATAAGTGGCTAAGAAGGGTCTTAGTAAAATGATAGGTATCTATCCTTTGGGATTGGAAACAGACTGTGTTTTCAAGACTACGAAATCTACTGGGAAAATAAAATTTCCAACCTTAATCAGAATATCCTCTATCTCACCAATGGGGACTTTGGCAGATCTATCAGCTAACTATAAAGTGCATCTGGTTGGTTTGAGTTCTCTTACACTTAGTTGCTGGTAGATTGAATAAGGAAGCAAATTGACACTGGCCCCTAAATCAAAAAGTGATTTATTAATGAAGTTATTTTCAATGACACATGAGATGGTAGGACAATCTAGATCCTTATATTTTAACGATATAAACTTTGAGAGTATATCACTGATATTAACAGCAAAGAAGACTTTCTTCAGAATATTTATTCTTCACTTCTTAGGGCACAAATCTTTTAAAAATTTTGCATAAGAAGGGATTTATTCAATTACATCTAGGAGGGAAAATATTGACCTTAACCTGCTTGAAAGTTTCTAGGACATTCTCTGTTAGACTCTAAAAGGGGGTGATTAGGGTCTTATGCTAATCTAATCCCGATTAAAAGCCAATTAAAAACTTTATTGATTAATTTGGTCTTATGCTAATCTAATCCCGATTAAAAGCCAATTAAAAACTTTATTGATTAATTTGTTCTTGCAAGAATGATATAAGATAGATATGAGCAAGAATGATATGAATAAGCACAAATAAAAAGTACGTTAAGCAAAACACAAACAAACGATATGTTTACGAGCTTCAGTCACCACGACCTATGTCCCCGCTCCTCACTTCAAGGAGATCTCCACTATCACAATCCAGTTTGGAAGCCAGAACTTCTATACACTCGGTTTACAAGTTTACCGAAAACTCTCACACTATGCAATCAAATTTTACACACTAAGTGTAGGAACCTAGCACGTGTCCTCCTCCTCAAGTGCTCGGATGCAACTTCTCCCTAGGTTCGTCAACCGACGCCACTCCTATTGGATTCGACCCCATCTCTCGTCTCATACTTCTCTCGGTGTACAAGTGTATTATAAGTGATACTCACAAATAAAGATTAAATACAATGGTTTGTTCTCAACAACAAATGAGAACGCAAATGAAGCTCACACTCACTAAATCACACCCCACAACCCACACTATATAGTATGAAAATATTAAGCTTAATACAGTGTGTGTGATAACATTGAATGAAAATACGTAACTCAATAAATATAGCTAAGATATGAAAATAAAATTATAAGCTATATGAAAAGATGAGTTAGGAAAACTTCTCAATAAACAAGAAGAACAGTAGAGGATGATGATGATAGGATCCTCAGTTGAAATGAAAGGGCCTCTTCTTGTTGTAGCAGACTTCTTTTAAAACAGATGATCAGAATCAGCTTAAACAGCTCTTTTAAACACACTTAAGATTTTTTTAAAACAAAACTTGGTACATTCAAAGAGATCAGCAATGGGGTATTTATACCCAACCAAAATATCAGCCAAAACCAACTTAAAAAGACCAAAATAGCCTCAGACAGTCGTTACAAAAATAGCCTTTAAAGGGCAATGATGAGATCAGTTGTCGACCGTGGAAATCTCGGGGTTGACTGCGAGGCACAAAAAATGTTAAGAATAGGGTTTGAAAGCTGGCGGTCGGCCGCGACAGTCGACCGCGAAAGTCTCTGGATGGATTCACGGTCGATCGTCATGGTCGACCACGAGCACATAAGAGCCATACTAAGAAAGTTTGCTGCTGGCGGTCGACCGTGGCGGTCGACCGCAAACTGATACATGGCATATGACAGGTTTTGGGCTGATTTTAAAAATACATTAAAAATATCAAATCAATTCTAAAAATAGTAAAACTTTGGGAAAAGTTTCTAAATGATGAAATAAACATGTTTGAAAAGCAATTTTTAGAAAATCAATTTTCATTTGTGAAAACTCACTGTTTTTGAAAAGTGTTCAGAAAACTTGTATTTTCGTGAACATAAAAATTGAGATATGATTTGTTAAAATGTATATATGTAACATGCATATATATTATATATATAAAGAAGTGTGAATGAGCTGTAAACATGAAATAAAAACTATTGTAACAAAGTTTGATGAGAAATTATTTATTTGATAGAAAACGTCAAAATTGTGTTAAGTGTACATATATTGAGCTTACATATAAACATACGATATATGTAAGAAAACTAAACTTATACCTAGGTGAATGCACACACATGAACTTGAATCTTTTGTGCACCGATACGATCAAAGCAAAAATTATAAACATGACCCATACGATTGCAATTTGTGCAATGTAGAGGTTTGAATGGTTTGCGTTGACCGAAATGAAATGCACGTGGTTCATTTGCAAAAATAGATTTTTCTTTGTAATTATTTTGCAAACGAGAATTTTTTTTCAAATCGAAACAAAACATGGCCATATGACCAAAATGACCATAATAATCACATTTGTACACATGAGCATATTTATGATTTACACTATGTGTGTGTACATATGTATGTGATGAAGAAGCTTGATGGGATGCACAATCATGAATAGGCTTGTCAATTTTTTGTGTATTATGACAAAATTGAGCTAAATGGCCTTTAAGACCGCAAATAGAGCATTTATGAATTTTGTCATACATGCGTGCATAGTGAATAGGTTTCTTAGAAGAACTAACATTGTATTTTGCACACAAGTCCATAAGCTTTTTATTATTAGCAATACAAGTGTTTAGTGTTGAATCTAAGGTAGATATATGTTTTCTCATTTGATTCAACTCATCATTGTGCATACAAGCATTGCTACTAGAAGTAGAATAAACAAGATTTTTCATCATAGATTTTAACTTATCTACTTCTAACATGGCATCACGTTTTTCATGAAGCAAACTAGTATTTTCAATTCTCAAATTTTCATTGCATTCTTTAAAAATTATATTTTCATTTGCAATAAAATTAAACTTAGTGGCTAGTGTTTCATGAGTGGATTTCATATTTACATACTTACTCTTTACATCAATATAGCAATTGTGTAATTTTTCAAACTCAAGAGCAAGCTCATAAAAAGTAATAATATCATCGTTATCAAGCTCACATACCTCACTAGGGTTATCACCTAGTGGTAGTGTACATGGAGATGAGGCTTCTTTAGAACTCAAGACGAGATTTTCCAACGCTTGTTGAATGGCCTCCAAGTCTCCTTCATGTGCTTCAATAAATTTCCATAAAGCGTAAGCACTATCAAAATTAGCAAATTTGTTAGAAAATGAAGAGTGAAAAGCGTTAAGCAAATATTCTCACTATCAAAATTAGCAAATTTGTTAGAAAATGAAGAGTGAAAAGCGTTAAGCAAATATTCTAACAAAAGCTTGTTCATATTAAACAATCTTTTATAGCGTTAAGCAAATATTCTAACAAAAGCTTGTTCATATTAAACAATCTTTTATTATTTTCACTCCATTTAGATTTTTCCAAAATCGGAGCAATATAAGCATCCTCAATAATTTCCCATAAATAAAATTGTTTAGATTGAACAAAAAGTTTAAATCTAACATGCCATTGAGCATAGGGGAAAATATCCAAACGATGGGCGACATTAATAGCATAACCTAGACTAGATGCATCATACATATCCATAATGATTATATGGAAGAAGCAAAAAGCAATCAACACTAGATTAGCATAAAAACGATAACTTGGATATTTAACTCAAGGCGATTAGTCATTAAATCAAAGAGTACCAAGCTCTGATACCAATTGTTAGACCCTAGAGGGGGGGGGGGGGATGAGGGTCTTATGCTAATCTAATCCTGATTAAAAGCTAATTAAAAACTTTATTGATTAATTTGTTCTTGTAAGAATGATATAAGATAGATATAAACAAGAATGATATGAATAAGCAAAAATAAAAAGTACGCTAAGCAAAACACAAACAAACGATATGTTTACGAGGTTCGGTCACCACGACCTACGTCCCCGCTCCTCACCTCGAGGAGATCTCCACTATCACAATCCAGTTTGGAAGCCAGAACTTCTACACACTCGGTTTACAAGTTTACCGAAAACTCTCACACTATGCAATCACACTTTACACACTAAGTGTAGGAACCTAGCCCGTGTCCTCTTCCTCAAGTGCTCGGATGCAACCTCTCCCTAGGTTCGTCAACCGACGCCACTCCTATTGGATTCGACCCCATCTCTCACCTCACACTTCTCTCGGTGTACAAGTGTATTACAAGTGATACTCACAAATAAAGATTAAATATAATGGTTTGTTCTCAACAACAAATGAGAACGCAAATGAAGCTCACACTCACTAAATCACACCCCACAACCCACACTATATAGTATGAAAATATTAAGCTTAATACAGTGTGTGTGATAATAGTGAATAAAAATAGATAACTCAATAAATATAGCTAATATATGAAAATGAAATTATAAGCTATATGAAAAGATGAGTTAGGAAAACTTCTCAATAAACAAGAAGAACAGTAGAGGATGATGATGATAGGATCCTTAGTTGAAATGAAAGGGCCTCTTCTTGTTGTAGCAGACTTCTTTTAAAACAGATGATCAGAATTAGCTTAAACAGCTCTTTTAAACACACTTAAGATTTTGTTAAAACAAAACTTGGTACATTCAAAGAGATCAGCAATGGGGTATTTATACCCAACCAAAATATCAGCCAAAACCAACTTAAAAAGACCAAAATAGCCTCAAACAGCCGTTACAGAAAATAGCCGTTAAAGGGCAATGATGAGATCGGTGGTCGACCGTGGAAATCTCGGGGTTGACTGCGAGGCACAAAAAAGGTTGAGAATAGGGTTTGAAAGCTGGCGGTCGACCACGACAGTTGACCGCGAAAGTCTCTGGATGGATTCATGATCGATCGTCACGGTCGACCGCGAGCACATAAGAGCCATACTAAGAAAGTTTGCTGCTGGCGGTCGACCGTGGCGGTCGACCACAAACTGATACATGGCATATGACAGGTTTTGGGCTGATTTTGAAAATACATTAAAAATATCAAATCAATTCTAAAAATAGTAAAACTTTGGGGAAAGTTTCTAAATGATGAAATAAACATGTTTGAAAAAGAATTTTTAGAAAATCAATTTTCATTTGTGAAAACTCCCTGTTTTTGAAAAGTGTTCAGAAAACCTGTATTTTCGTGAACATAAAAATTGAGATATGATTTGTTAAAATGTATATACGTAACATGCGTATATTATATATATATAAAGAAGTGTGAATGAGCTTTAAATATGAAATAAAAACTATTATAACAAAGTTTGATGAGAAATCATTTATTTGATAGAAAACATCAAAATTGTGTTAAGTGTACGTATATTGAGCTTACATATAAACATACGATATATATAAGCAAACTAAACTTATACCTAGGTGAATGCACACATATGAACTTGAATCTTTAACGCTTGATTATCGTGTGTTGAATTACCTGTAAAGAGAAAAAACAAAATAATAAAAACTAGAGAATAGATTAGTGATAAATTATTTGACAAATCATCATCAAAACTATAGGGCCAACATTCTCCTTCTGAGGGGAGTATTTCCTAGGTCTGAGTTGTTTACGTTGGAAATATATTTCATTTGGGAATCCATTACAACTCGTTTATTGAATTACAAGATTCAAAAGAGTGAGCCTTTTTATAAGACTTCTATAAAAAAATAAACAAATTCTCCTAGAAACACAAGCATGATCACTTATCAATCGCTGCTTGTATGAGATCTTTACCTGTGCCAGAGACTCTTTGATCTGTGGACCGCCGGGTATCAGATTTGGTTGATCTCGTTTCATAGAGGAAACAAGAATTGAAGTAAATTCTCAATGATGTGAGATAAGTACTCTTCTTAAGATCACAATGACAATATGATCATAAGGAAACTGATGCAGGGGCTATAGATCTATCGAACTCCTGCTCTTTATGCTAAAGAAATCACCAAGATCTTGCCTTTAGATCTAAAATTCATGTCTCTCCTCTCACAGGGTCAGCAACTCTCCTCCAAGCTCTGAAATTCTAGATCCCCCGTGTATAGAGGCCCTATGGGTGTATTTATGGCCTTCGGGTACCTTTTTTTGGATAAGAATTCATGATTTAGCCTTATCTTAGTTAATAATAGCTCTCTCATGTTTAAGGATAGCCTCAAGGCAGTTAGGAAGGCTCCAGAACCGTCAAAACCGATCAAAAACCATCAAAAACGCGTCCCGGGAGGCTGATCTGTGTGAAACAGTCATGTGTGTTTCGCACTTGGGTGAAACACTCATGAGTGTTTCTCACGTTGTGCGAAACACCCATGAGTGTTTCACACTCTGGGTGCGAAACACGAGGCTGCCTATGTTATTTCACCATTTCATGCGTTTTGTTGACTCGTACGCTTCGCCGACTTGCTTCATACATTTGTTTGCTTCTTTATAGCATCGGATCATCCTCTTTAATTTGGATAATCTTCTTTGATTTGGATAATGACATTTATCATCTATAGGTAATTTTTAACACCTACAAATACCCCCTCCAAAGTGTTTCAGCCTCGTTCTTTTATAGAGGGGTTTGGAATACTTTGGATAAGATAGGTCCAGTCTCTCAATTCTTTAATTTCTTCAACTTTCAGTCTATTCAATATTTTATTGAATAGCCTAAAATTCTTCCGACACTGTGTTTATCATCTGATCATTGTCGAAATCTTGAACTAAAACTAGTGTGTTGATACTTGAGTTAACTTGTGTCCTTGAATCGATGTTGAACTGATTATCTCCATCGAGAATTTGTATCTAATTTATGATTGAACTCTCGGGGTAATTTTGACCTAAAAATTTCATCCAGAGCCTTATTTCGGTGAAATTGTCGATGCGTTGCTTGGCATTGACCTTCGTTGTAACGCATTTACTGGTGTTGACCTTCGTCGTAATGTGTTGACTAGTGTTGACCTTTGTTGTAACACATTGACTGGCGTGAACCTTCGTTGTAAGGCGTTGACAGATGTGAACACAGTTTATACTCATACGTTAACTAGAGTCTACACAATTTAAGCTCTTAAGGCGTTGGAGCGCGGAGAATCAGTTTATACTCATATACTCCTCAGAGTTTCGAGAATCAGGTTAACCTTATATACCCGTTGGAGGTTCAAGGAGATGTAATTTATACTCGTATACTCATTGGAGTATAAATACGGGCCTCGGATACATCAAAACAGGTGAAAACAGTCGAAAAAGGATGGAAATACACTGCATAAACACCCGGTACCCTCCCCTAAGTGAGAAACACATGTAAGTATCTCTCACACGTGCGAAACACTCACATGTGTCTCGCATGCAAAACACCCTAGGGTGTCTCGTACGGGCATGAGAGAGAGAGAGAGAGAGAGAGAGAGAGAGAGAGAGAGAGAGAGAGAGAGAGAGATGTTTTGTCCAAGGGTTTTTTTTTCAAATCCTCCCCCCAAAACAGAATTTTGAACTCTCCTCTTCTTCCCCAAGTTGTTTTCCTCTACAACCATTCATAACCCATGATTCTCCTCAACTAGAATTTCAAATCCACTCGTATTCATCCCCTTTAAAACCTTTAAATCCCTCAAAAATTCGACCAAGCCCTCCTCCTCAAGATCTAGGGTTTGGGTTTGTTGGATTTGTTGGGTTCAAGCTTTTCTTGAGTTAGGTTCTCTCGCTCTTCAAGTTTGTTTCTTCTTCAACTCTTGGTAAGGATCAAATCTCATACCTTTGGTGTTGATTTTTCAATTTAATTTGGTTCTAATCATGAAAGTTTGATTCTTTCTTGTAGGGCTTTGGTGATTGATCCCTTGGGTTCAAAATTTGGGCTCTTCTTCCACCTCATTGAACCTTTTCTTGATATTTGGGTGAGTTTCTCTCACGACCTTGATTTTATGCCCATTGATGCTCAATGCTTGTTCATGCTGGTCAAAAATGGGTATGAGAGATTTGATTGTTGAATTCATGGGTGTTGAACCTTGCATAATAGGGTCGAGCTTGGGTTTGATGGCAAGGGCAAAATTTGATTTTGGATTTTTGAAGTTTGGCCGAACTTGATGTTGGGGTCATGGCCGAATTTTGGTTTGATGGTTGAAGTTTGTTCTAGATGATAGGGGTGACGGCCGAATTTGAACTTGAGGGTGATGATTTTCTCCTCAATCATGGCCGAAATTTAACTTGGGTTTAAAGGGAAAAGATTAGTACTTTAACCCATACCCTAACTTGTTTTGGGACTTTTTGTTAAGGCCTTGATCTTGAGCATTCGAACATGAACCAACGTTAATATTGTGTGGATGTCGAACCCTTTGGCTTGGTTGTAGAATCGAACCTGTTGCTTGTATGTATGCATCCCGTAGGTTTAATTAGACTTTAACCAAAAAAATCCCATTTTGTTTGTAGGATTTTGGTTAAAATTCATAATTTCCCTTTTAATTCAAGCTTTTGAGTTGATTCGATACCTCGCACTTGAATTTCTTTCTGACCTATTGGTTTTCATTACGGATTAGCAATGTCTCCGAGGTGGCCACGTATTCAGAGGAGTCGATCGGCTTCTCAGCATGTTGAGAAAGCAACCCCCACAACTTCATCATTTGAGGGTGAGCTTTTATCCCTTTTGTAAATTCAAAATTAATATTCTGAATATTGCATCCTCGTTTGTCTCCTTTGTGAGGCATTCAGGAAGAGTTGATATCATCTTTTTCGGGGATTGACGTAATTAAAAGATGTGTTTTTGTTTCATCAAAACACATCCTAAGGTAAAAAGGGGCGATTTCACGCTGTATTGCACTCTGTAGAGCAGGATATATTGTCACGTTATTTACACGATAATGTACATTGTCCCTTACGTGTGAAACAGTTGAAATCGTCTCGCCAATTTATAAGGTAGAGACTCTATCTCGCAGATTTGTGAGATGAGTTCAACTTCTTGTATTGTCTTAGAAATATTTTTCTGACTGCGTTTTATTTGTTTCAGTTGAATTCCCCTCCAACGTGTTCCTATCTCGTGCGGCAAGTAGTGGTAGCAGTGAGACTTATATTTCTGCTAATGATACACCACTCGTCACCATTGCTCCTCAATTTAATTGAGATGGGCCCGAGGAAGTTCCTTAGCTTGTACGAGATGGAGATCGTCATACACTATGACGGTTGATTACCGACTCCCCGCTTACTAAGAATCCGAGCTCCACTCAGGCTTTGAGGAAGCCCTATTACATGTTTGATGATCATGTTTAAGACCCAGCCATGTTAACCCTTGAGGATGAACATTGGTTGAATGAAGATGGCAGGAGTTTGCTATATCTTCCCTTGATCCCTCGCTAATACACACTTGCACATTTAAGGAAGCAGACCATGATGCGGGTGATGTCTTAGCATTTGACAGATGATCATGAGCGAGTCCACTGTGGGTTCATTACTCATCAGAAGACCACGGGTTCTAGTGACATAAATTCTATTTGTGGACTCCGTTCTGGTCTTCTGGGACAAGATGCAACATCGCCGAATGAGCTGCATATAATTGCCAACACGGTGAGGAATCAACTTGCCAGACTGGGAAGGAAATTTCCTGTGCCAGGATATAGGTGTTATGGCTAGGTGCACTCATCGATGAAGAAGTGGTGGACCCACATGATGAGTTACGCTCTTGGGCACTGGGGCGATGAGCTGAAGAGTAGCGGATTATACACATCGATACACGCCAGCATGTATAGATTACAGATCAGCTCGTACCATTTCCTAGCATTGTTAGAGCTTTATAACCCCGACACCAACACCTTTATGACTCACCATAGAGAGTTAGGGTTGGCTCTTCATGAGATACAGAAGGTTTCTGGACTTCCGATGGGTGATATTCCATATTAAGAGTATTTTCCTTCCTGGCTGACAGCTGAATCAACTGAAGAAAGACTCTCCCAACATTTACGACATGTTATGGGATCTTACGTGTCATTATCAGATGGCTTTAGCCGGCATAGGTTCCCTAACGAAGAAGAAATCCCTACAGCTAAGCTTGAATCAGTTAGCTGACTACTTGTTCAAGCATCTAGAGGAAGGTTCCGGTGAGGCGGTCTGCGAGTTAGATCCTTTGACTGCCTCAGAGATCAATAACTTGATCGAGAAGATTGGTGCTCAATCATATACTATTCCTACTGCTGAGGTCAATTTTCCAGCGGGGACTAAGCTTTGGACGTTCCTATGGCATGCGTAGAAGCGGATTCGGCCCATGACTCTTCTTGCAGGATATATCTCCATTTGGCTAAAGAAGTGCGTCGTACCATACCAGTTCTTCGATGCCTTACTGATAGAGGTTCTCTTCCCTGTCGTCTAGTTTTCTTATAGGAAGGACCTTTCCTTACTTCCGGGGATGGTCGTCGATATACAAAGCGGGGTTCCATACTTAGTTTTTGGCTTCGTACAGGTGCGGCATAAGCCATCGATCGAGATTCCCCATGTCAAGGTTGAGCTTTCGTATACTTATCTTATGGCGTGACTCGTCCTTCATCGCCCTGATTTAATGTCAGCATCGAGCATTGCAGATCCCTCCGTTTCCCTCCTGTAGCTATTAGAAGATAGCAAATGGGGAGCGAAACAGTTCCTTGAGGTGAGGCGAAAGCTTCACATCCCCAAATGTTGGGAGTTCTTTAAATGCTTCCCCACATTCTCTAGCCATTATAACGATCTGCTGATTGATGAAGAGAGGCTAGGGATGGGGCATACTATCCTTGATGTGGGTTGCTTCCGATGGTTGATGAACATCCGGCCCGGATATCTCATCCTTCATGTGAAGGAGCGCTATCACATAGAGCCTTACTTGTCGTGTCGATTTGCTTGTTAGTTTGGTTACGACCAACTGTACGTTGGGAATCCGAGTCGAGAGCTAAGGACTAAGGGCGGTCTTATAGATGGTGTCCGATCGTGGCTTTGGAGCTTGGTGGGTTGCACAAGCGCCACCTTCAATCTCCCAGTGGTAGGGCGTGAATCATAACTTACCTTCCTTTGCTGCAAGTGTCTCATCGCTACCAATGAGCCCACAAATCTGAAGCATATTATGGAACTGGAAGCAGAAGAAGAGCTTTGGGTTGCCACCAGGATTGTTCGCAATGCTGAGCTTTTGAGGAGGTGGAGAAAAAGGCCTGTCGGGCCTTCTAGCAAAGGCAAACAGTTAGTGGAGGATGAAGATGAGATCCTCCCTACTGATGATGAGGAGACCTTGGAAGAAAGTGCAGAAGACATGAGGACTGGAGGTAATAAGGAGGCCGTGGAAACATGTCTGTCTAGCTCTTTCTTCTCCTCAGGATCACTTATCAGCCTAGTGATTATCCGCCAAGCTTGTCCATTTGTTTTGTTTAAGCTTCCGACGGTGAAGCCGAGGTATGAGGTCTTATTTACATACCCTAATAAAATGACAGTTGACCTTCCAGGTGAGGCGGATAAAGAAGAAGCGCCTCGTCCCTTCCGTCGCATGAGATCCTAATCTGCTGCTGAGGCTTCTTCACGGATCGAGTTGTGTACCAAGTTTAGGTAGGAAAGACCGATTATTCACGAAGAGGCTTGATCCCCAAAGAGGAAGAAGACAGTGCACAAGCCATATGTCAATCCGCGCGCCCTTGAGGTGGAGTCATTCGGCGATGTACCTACCGGTAGGGAAGGTAACGCTCTACTGTTATGTAGTCTTTGATCACTTTATTTATGAATTCTTCGGGCCTAACCATTTTTTTACATTTTCATGGGGTCGTGAAGAAGGTGAACTCTCGTATGATCCTCTCTTTCTAGACTTCGTTCACTTTCGAAGGCTCAAGGTTCGTGCAACATATGCGCGAGGCTATTGATGAAGAGCCTGCTCGTGCTAAGGTTGGCGAGGGTGCGGATGTTAGAGAACTTGATCCAACTATGAGGACCTTAAGCCCAGGTATACCTGACACCAATAGTACACCATTCAGGTGGCAATTACAGGAATTGAATGATTCAGAATACGTGCCTCCCGTAATCGTTTCTACACTTCATGCTCTTTTAGAGAAAATAAAGGGAACATGCCCAAGTGCCGAGACCGAGGAGCCTGCTGCAGCTACCGAAGGTGAGCCTAATCTCCACTCGTCATGAATCCCAAATTTTCTTTCTTTTGCTTAACACATGATTTCTATAGATATCATGATAGAGGATTCGGTTGAAGATGAAACCTTTCATAACGCATACATCGGGGAGTTGGGTGAACACCCGTTTGATCCGACGTCTGGCTCCTCTGAGGCTGATGATTGGTTGCTCGACGATATGCTATCGAAGCAATCCCGTCGTGAGGCTGCAGGATCAATCGTGAAGGCTGGTTCATCTGCAGGTGAGAGTTTTATCCTGACGCTACCCTTATTGGTTTATTAATTCCTTCTTAACCACATGGGAGTTTTAATTGTAGGATCAGCCACTGAAGCTGATACAACTATAATTAAAACTCCCATGTGGTTAAGAAGGAATTAATAAACTAATAAGGGTAGCGTCGGGATAAAACTCTCACTTGCAGATGAACTAGCCTTCACGATTGATCCTGCAGCCTCGCGAGATCAGCCACTGAAGCTGATACAACTACAATTACCGGCGCTTCTGATCAGCCTGAGGGTTCTGGCTTTCATTATTCGAGGTGGCCATGGCCTTAAGTCAGCCGCTTACTTCTCAGCTTAAGGCTACTGTTACTTCAGATTTGATGGTTACAAAAGCCGCTAGTGTTGTAGAGACTGATATTGTTTCCCCAATCGTAAGACCAGCTAGAGGAGCCGGTACATTGATGGTTGTTATACCCACCATCATTCTGACAATTCACGAGGTTGGGTCGGTAGGGCCAAGCACAGGCGTCAAGCTGAAGGGTCCTTCGTTGGCATTAGTAAGTTTTACTTTATGACTTGCCTTGAGATTCTAGTCAATATTTCAGAATTTCTTATCTCTCTTATTTTCTTATAGAGCTTCCATCGTCTCCATATGAGCTCGTCATGGTTCTGTTGTCAGATACTGATCCAAGCAAAGACATATTCCACATGGAACTTGGTCATTTTGCTTCTTTTGTGAGCGAAATGATCGATAAGATCATTCACCGAGGATATTCTTTTGATCAGTTCAGGAGGTCTCTTGATCGTCAAGTGATGATGATCAGAGAGGAAGAATACCCTGATTTAGCTGATCTTCTCACCATGGATTTAGTCACGTTAGAGTGTGAATTTTGAGAGCTAGGGTAGATACAGGCTACAGGTGCTTCTTCATATATGGCTACTCAGTTAGACTCCCAGCTGAAGCAGTGGCGTGATGCCCGAATATCCCTTGACAATGAGCTTCAAATGCAGGAGGGTTATGTTACACAAATGAGGTCATTTCTCTCGAGGAAGGACAAGAGTAGGGCTGAATTGCTTAACTCTTTATCCTTGGGCCATAAGAAGATAGCCGATCTTGAAAAGGCCCTAAAGTATGCCAAAGATTCATGTGTCGTTCTCGAAGGCGAATTAGCCAACATAGAATCCTCTCAAAAACAGACACTTGAGAACCTGGAGCCTGTGCAAGAGAAGTTGAATAAGCTGAGAGGTGAAGCTGCATGGGTAGTGGATGCTACCGAAGCCTTTGTCCGGGCTGATTTGTAGGCTAAGCTTGAGCAGACTTATGCGGTGAAGCTTTCTCTGCTGGAAATTCAAATTCTTGACCATAAAATATACTTGGATTAGTAGCACCACTTTTGTATATTTATTTTGTTTTGACTTCATAATGAAAACAAAGTCCTTTGCTTAGCGTATTTCTTTTATCATTATTTTTATCCTATCTGGAACAAATGAATCACAATACTTATAGGATTTTTGGCAAACCCTCAGCCATCAACGGATTTGATGTGCCTTTACCGATTATCGTTTGAATTGGGCTAGCATGCTGATTATTTAAATCTATTCCGCATGTGACGTTGTGCTAAAAGGAGTTAACTCTTTTAGACTCCGTACTACGATACCAAATATGTAGACTTAGTCATCCCTTACGAGATGCTTATAGGATTTTTGGCAAACTTTCAGCCATCAACGAATTTGATATACCTTTACCGATTATCGTTTGAAATGAGCTAGCATGTGAATTATTTAAGTTTGTTTCACATGTAACGTTGAGCTGAAAGAATAAATTCTTTTAGTTTTGGTGCTATGATATTGAATACATAGACTTTTATCGTTTTCACAGAAAAAGACTAACCGGTAACGTGTATTAGGCGTAGACTTATTTTTAATTAGGGATCAAGATAAAGTTCCACAGATATGGATTATGGTGTTGTTTTCACGGTAAAATACTAACCGGCAACGCGTGTTAGGCGTAGACTTATCTCTAATTAGTGATCGAGATAAAGTCCCCTAGACATGGATTCTTGTGTCCTTTTTGTGGCAAAAGATTAACCAGCAATGCGTGTTAGGCGTAGACTTATCTCTAATTAGGGATCGAGATAAAGTCCCCTAGATATAGATTCTGGTGTCCTTTTCACGACAAAAGATTAACCGACAACGCGTGTTAGACGTAGACTTATCTCTAATTAGGGATCGAGATAAAGTCCCCCATGCGTGTAAGGCATAGATTTTGATGATGTTGAAAGATTGTGTCTTCTCTTGGGGCAAAGATGAACCGATGCCAGAGAGGAAGAATTTTATATTCTATCTCTTGCTACAAAAGAAACTCAAAGTGGGATCTCCACTTCGAGAATCTTGAAAGGTGAAACTAAGAGTCATATCTCCACTCCGAGAATAAAAAAGATCTAGATAATCCTAACTTTTATAGGATTGGTTACCTAATCGAAAAATAAATTTCTTGTTTATCGAGATGAAATTCTAACTTCAGTCCTAACAGTAGAAAGATTTTACCAAAGGAGAATGGGTGGAAACCTTTTATTTAATGAAAGGGAATTCCGGTTTTGAAAGTGGACTTATCATTCATGGGAGGAATCAAGAGGGGATTTTGGTTTTGGTCCTAACTTTAGGAAGGTTTGACCAAATAAACAGTGAGAGTGGTAGTACAAGTAACAATGGGAATGTTAACTCGTACAAATCACTTAGTGGGGGTGTTTAGTATTAAGTGACAAGAGCTTGACACAAAAGGGGGTTTGATAAACACCACTTATTGGAAAATTGAAGTTTTGAATATTGTGTCCGGACTTCAATAGTGGGAGTGTTAAAGACTTGGACACAGCTGTTCGCTGGAAAAATTGTAGCTTTCATCATTGATTCCATTGTACACTCTTGTAATAGTTTATCGATTACAAAGATCCGGTCTTTTTATAAGATCCGGTTACAACGAAAATCAAATAAAAAAGAAATGAAAAATTACAACTTTTATAAGATCCGGTTACAACGAAAATCAAATAAAAAAGAAATGAAAAATTACAACTTTGTTTCCTTATTTATCCAACGAATCGCGAGCTCCTGTTTTGCGGTCGCTCGCTTTGTGGGTTCTTTGCCTGCGCCGGGGTTTATCCGTGGACCACCGCGAGATCTAGATCCGGTCGGATCTACGCAGCATAATGGGTATTATTTCACCAGGGAAATAATAGCCGGGGAGGATTGTTTCACCAAGGAAACAATCGTCCAAATCTTGGGATCAAAGACCAAGCTTTGATCCGGAGTGTAGAAACGTAGATCTGAGATCCGATCCTCTCGAACACCTGCCTTATTTGACGTTGATGATCGCCGAGCACCAGATCTGGATGAGCAAGTCCTTGATGTCCCAAAGTTGAGATCTTTTTTAGATCTGAGTCTCCAATCCTGCAGGGCTTCGCCTCCTCCAAAATCCAACCTTCTCAAATGAACAAGGGGGTGGCCTATTTATAGGCTACCCTCACTGTGCCTTGGGCACAGGGTGGCCGGCCACAAGTGGCTCGGCGGCCACCGAGCCACCTATAGGTGGCTCGGCCACCAACAGTGTCGGCCACCTCTGGGTGGCCGGCACTGCACCGAGCCACCTCAGGGTGGCTCGGCTTGGGCCGAGCCACCTTGAGGTGGCTCGGTTTGAGCCGAGCCCCTCCGGGTGTGTTGTTCCGTCGTTTTCCGCTCTTGGTTCTATCTGTGATTCGGTTCTGTGGTTGATTTATCCAGACTTGATTCGTTGACCTGATTTGGCAGTAAATCCGGATCCCGATTAGGCAGTAAATCCACTTCTGAATTTGAGTCCGAAACCGATCTTGATTCGATCGTGATTCGTCCGAGTATGCCCTTGGTTGGATGACTTGTTGACTCTTCGAACACTTAGCTTGATCCCGCACGCGAATGGACGTATTCCGTTGCTTGCGTGCGATTAGTCAATCTCGTTGCCTCGTTGGTTTGTCGGTTTGTGCCGAGCTGAGCTAAGGGACATATAAGCAATTTTATATGCCTACAACAGCGGGAGTTTGAATGGATTTAACCACAAAGAATTTTAGTGGAACCACCGTCAATTGATTTGATCAGTGAGAGATTTTATGGTGGAGGACTATGAATCATCAAGCATTCTACAATTACACCGTGTGAGTTTCATTAGGGAATATTGACCCGATGAAGTCAATGAATCTCATCTCAACAAACGAGTGTTCGAAAAGTCACAACAAGAGTTGGTGGAATTGATCCTGGTGATTGAAAACAACCAGAGATTGGATGAAGGAAAGAAGACATTCTATTATCTTTCACTTCGCAAGAGAATCCTAATTATCAGAGAAATGTCGGTGACCGTGAAGGGTTTTGGCAACTATTTCTAAGCGGATTGAAGCAGATGAGATATGCTTCTCCCTTGAAGGAATTTAGAGTCACGGTGGGAGAGTTTTAATCATCTTGTTAATGATTAAACAACCACAGTGGGGGATTCTTGATCATTAAATTTTTTTGTAATGATCAAGAATAAATTGCTTAGATGGTCAGCTTTCATCTAGAGTAATCAGCTAATTTTGGGTTATCCTTAAGAATACCATGCATAGTATTCTTCAGGAACTTTCCGTCAAATAGGTTATCCTGAGTGTACTAGGAATAGTACTTCTTTAGTAACTTTCTATTTATTAGCATCATAAGCTTGTCACCGTCTTGGGTGATTAAGCGATATGCGTCGTTTGAGTAGACTATCTCTATCATAAACGGTCCTTCCTATTTGGGTTGGAATTTGCCTTTCTTCTAAGAGTTGAGTATCATTGGTCATCGAATGGCGAGAACTAAGTCTCCTTCCTTGAAGCTTCGTTGTCAGACTCTTTTATCAAAATCCATGGAGATTCTGGCCTGATAAAACTCAATTTATTGCTGAGCCTCTAGGAACTTTTCATCTAACATCTCAAGTTCTTCGAGACGTTTTGATGTTATTCCTCCGTCGTCATCCCTATTGCGAGAGCGATGCGAATGGATGAAATATAGATTTCCAAGGGAAGGAGAGCCTCGCATCCATACACTAGAGAGTATGGAGTCGCTCCGGTAGGCGTACGGGTTGTGGTACGATAAGCCCATAGAGCTTCGCTAAATTTATTTTCACAGTCTCGTTTGTTGGTTCTCGTGAGCTTTGACAAAATCCTAATAATTATCTTGTTGAAGGCTTCAGCCAATCCGTTCGCAGTGGGATTGTATGCCGTCGACGAGACATCTTGAATTCTAAACTTTTCGTAAAACTTGATGAATGCGTTACTGACAAATGTAGGGCCATTGTCATGTATGATTCATTTTAGAACACCGTATTTGTAGATGATATGGTGTTTGATGAACTTGACGATGTCGCTTTTCTTCACTTCTTTGAGTAGAATTACTTCGGCCCACTTTGAGAAGTAGTCGGTAATTGCCAAAATGAAATGATCACCTTTGTTGACAGTGGGAAAAATAGGACCGACAATGTCCATTCCCTATGTCTCAAATGGTCATGAAGTGGGCCGAAAGGTACAAATGCTCTGGGGGTTGGTGCATATAATTCTCATATATTTGACATGCGTGGTACCATCGGGTGTACTCAACTACGTCCATGGTTGGCCAATAATATCTCATCCTTCTGAGACGATCATAGAGTTTGGGACCAGGCTGGTGCACACTACAGGTTCCTTCATATGCTTCTTTGAGATCCTGTTCCGCATCTTTGGTTGAAAGGCATCGGAGTAGCAAACCATCATATGCGTGATGATACAGTGTCTGGGTCGCCGTGTTATAATAGAATCTTGGTGCTCTTCGTCGGACCGAGTCTCTTTCTTTTGTGTTTTCTGGTAAAATACCGTGTAGGACATAATCAATAATGAGGAAACACTAGTCTCGAGGCTTGAGTTCAATTCTAGCCGAGTGCGCCTCTTTGATGTCCGAAGCACAGTCCGGTATGAAGAGTTTGTGGGTTCTCACAGTGACCCATTGTTCTGTCTCAGGAGGCTGTGCTAGAGATACCGTTAATGCTGCCAGTGCATCTGCATATGTGTTCTAAAGACGCGAAATGTACTCGATGAAGAATTCTTCAAATGAGTCTACCATCTTGATGGCCACCTGATGGTACGGGATTAGGTCTTAGTTCTTGACTTCATACTCTCCTCGAACCTGGTTGACTATCAGTTGAGAATCACCAAAAACATCAAGATACTCGACCCCCAGTTCTTTGGCGAAACTGAGTCTAATAAGCAGCGCGTTGTATTCGGCTACATTGTTGGAACACAACTCGATCAGTGAATAGGCTTGAGGCATCACATGTTTCTCTAGGTAAACTAGGACAACTCCGACTCCTGAGGATATTTTGGAGCATCCGGAAGCACTTGCCACATTAGTTGTCCGAGAAGCACCTATGTTTGTCTCTAGGGACAGACCACTAGATTTGGGTTGGGGAAGTGATGAAACTCTGTCATCATAGTGTTCTCACTGCATGGTTTTTTTTGTAAACTTTATAAAAATTTCTAAGCTTCATCGACATTTTTCTTCATAAAATCCCCTTGACACATCAATTCTAATAAAGTTTTTCAAGAATAATCCAATCCTTCATATATAATTTGGCACAATCGTCATTTCTCAAGGCCGTGGTGAGGACATTTAATAAGAATATCCTTAAATTTATCAAAATACTTTTAAAGTTTTAAATGTTGTTTCTAAGCTTAAAGTTTTAAAAGTTTTAAATGTTGTTTCTAAACTTAACTGTTGTTTCTAAGCTTAACTGTTTTGTGGATATGGAAAAATTTCTTCTGAAAAATTATGATAAAATCATCCCAAGTTGAGATAGAATTTGTAGATAAGCTATACAACCATTTCTTGGCATTGTCCTTAAGAGCAAATGGAATGAAGCTAAGCTTAATCGCATCCTTAGATAGTTTCCTAATCTTAATCATAAGGCAAACTTTCTCAAACTCGAAGATAAAGATGTAAGCATCTTCGATTTTATTTCCTAAGAATTTTGGAAGCATGTTTATGTAATGTTATCTAAGCTTAAACTTAGTTCCATTTGCCTAAGAAAGCTTAACGCAAGAAGGGATTGCATTCCTAGTTGGCTAACACATATCTTGAAGAACAGGTGCATTAGATATTTCAAAAGATGGTTCAACATGAATTAAATAATTGGTGATATCCCTAACCCAAACTTGCATACACCGAAACAAATTCTTTTTATAATTTTTTTAACTAAAAAATTCTAAATAAAACAAAAGTTAATTTTTTTGAGGAAAAAAACTAAAAGATCTAAAAGATAATGAGAAGGAGAATGGAAAACAAACTAAAAGAAATCAAAAGCAATCACTTTGTGTCAATCACTTTAGATTCTAGGGTTAAACCTAGAATCAACTAGACCAGCTCCTAACCAAAAATGCCTTTAGTAAAAAGATTAAACTTTACTCGGCCAGTTAGCCAGGTAAGGATAGTACTAGATGGAGATCAAAAATCAATTAAGTATCTCATTTCTTGTGGAGTGTTTTACGCAACCCTTAAACCTTGCCTTAGACACCAACAGATTTAAGTAAGCTTAAACCAGTTCACTTGAAAATTTTTGTACCTTAATGAGCTCGAGTTCTTAAGGGTCAATGTCTAATGAGTTTTAAAAGGGTTAGATTCGTGTAGTGAGGAACTAGTGATTTGAGGGCTAAGAAAAAGGTGATGAAATCCCGCAACTTATCTTAATTAGGGGGTTTTTTCCCTTAAGAATATTTTCAAGTGTATGTCAAATCAAGATTCTCAAATCACTTGGGTGAATTCCCAATAACTATATGCAATGCAATCGTAGGAATTAAAAGCAACTACAAAAGGATGCAAAAAGAATTTTTTTTAAAATTAGGGTTAACAATCAAACTAATATGAGAAAGAGAGCTCTTGTTTGAGATTGTTACCTTATTAGTAAATGTCCAAGTGGAGGGTGAATTTTATTATGGTCGACAAAAGTAATTTTTTTTTAGATCCTAATCGTCTTTGCTTGTGAGGAACTAACAAAAGGGGTAGAATTGAAAATAGTACAAAGAAGAGTTACCACAAGCAAATCTTTAATCTCCAATCTTCAATCCTTGAACATCAATCTTCAAAATGGTTCCTTCAAAAGAAAACACATAAATTAAAGAATCAAAATAGAAAAATCCTACTTATAAGCACGTTCCCCGGCAACGGTACTAAAAACTTGATGTGGTGTTTGTGATTATGTCAAGATTGTAAGTGCACAATCAAGTTATAGTATAAAAAATATCAAATCCCACAAGGAAGGTGTTGTAGGAATTAATCAAAAATGATTCTTAAGTTGTGTGTGTGACAATAAAAAGTGATAAATGTGTGATTGTGGAGAGATATGAGAAGAGTAGTTGTAACTATACGCAAATAAAAACAAAACTAGAGTGAGAGGGGAGGAAGAAAGATGAAGAAATAGAAACAAAATAAAATCAAGAATCAAATAAAGAAAAATTAAGAATAAAGAGAAAAATCAATAAAGTAAAAAATGGAGGATTCAATTAAAGATATGAGGAATCTAGAATTGAATCAACTAGTCAATTTCAATTATAAATTATGCATCATTATCTTTTTATCACATTTTACTTTAGATTTATTAAGCATAGACTATCAGACCACTTAAGAACAGTATAACATATCAAATTATCATCTAAGTAAAATTATCATTCATGAAAAGAACAACAACTAGATAGTAATTTTAGAATTCCTCCTACCAATTAGTTCTCTAGTTAATTATCCTGAATATGATAATATTAAGCACAAGAGAATAATTCATAATTGTAGGATCTGAAATAGATACACTAGAACACTAGAACACTAGAGGGGGGTGAATAGTATTCTTTTAAAATTTATGCAAAGTAGATTATAAATTACAAAGAAAAATGGCAATCTCAGAAATTCACAATCACAAACACAATATTTTATACTGGTTCCACCAATCCGGTGTATATCCAGTCCCCAAGCAAATCCCGCTTGAGAGTTTCCACTATGATTTTGAATAAACTTACAAAATCAAAAACAAATCTGACCAATTTGCAAGTCCCTACAAATTACAACACCAATTGACAAACACCTTGCCAATTTGCACACTAATCTCTAAACTAAGAGATTAACACCTCTCACAACTTGAGAGAACTTTTGAAGCAACAATTTTAATTCCTATAAGCATTGATTTGTAGTGTAGTGTAGTATAGTAGTGACTTAGGAATGATTCTAACTTCTGTAAATTGTCTAAACAATAAGTATTTAAATGATGTTCAGAGGCAATTTCAGAAACTTTTCTTTTTCTCAAAATCTGAATATTTTTCACTTGAAAAAAATGCACAAAGATCAAAGCTTATGGGTATGTAAGTCTCTGTATTTTTTGAACAGATAACCTATTTATAGCCCTTGAAAAGATAAATTTTTTGAACTTTAAAAACGTTTAAAAACGGCTATAAACAGTCATAAATTCAAACTTTGAAATCTGGAAAAACTGTATCTGTAGTCGACTACAATACAGATTAGTCGACTACACTGAGTTCAAATAGACTGTGTATTCAAAAAATTTCTCAGTAGTCGACTACAATGCTCATTAGTCGACTACACTGTATTTTGACAAAAACTTATAAAATGAATTTTGCCTTCAGTAGTCGACTATAATGTAGATTAGTCGACTATACTGTAAAATAAGAGAAACTTATGTTTCTGTCAAACACCTGAGTAGTCGACTATAATCTATATTAGTCGACTATACTGTAAAATAACAGAAACATATATTTAAGTTTTATACACGAGTAGTCGACTACTATTCTAATTAGTCGACTACTAAGAGTAAAAATTATAAAATAAAATGTTTTTATACTCAAGTTTTAACTATAATTCTAATGGTTAACATAGGGGATTTCTATAGTTAACCAACACACTAAGCCTGTGTTAGTGTGTTCTAATATTGTGTGTGTGCGTGTGTGTGATCAAGGCTTGTACAATAATTCTAAGTAAAGAAAATGTAAAATACATTATCTCATATGTTCTTCATTTTCTTCACTTCATAATGCCTTGAAATCAACTTGCACTTGTTCATATTCTGATATTGAAATCTGCATATAAAAGTTAGTGCACACATTGTATAAATTGTTATCATCAAAATACTATCATGGAGATATGATATTCAACATTCCCCCCCTTTTTGATGATAACAAATAATTTATGCATAAGTATGTATTTTATAATCAGGTTTAAACATAATCAAATAACCATACTTACTTCCCCTGCATATATGCAAATTTGATTCTATAACAATACATAACAATACCTATTTCTCCCCCATTGTTATCAACAAAAAGAGGAAAACATTTATGCTAAACATGACATTATTTCTTCAACATGAGCTAAAACTTCAAACAAATCATCCAGGTTATGAACATAGTCCATAACTTTACCCATCCAAATTGGTAGGCAAAGACTTGTCATAAAGACCAAAAGTTTCACAATGTTCATCACCATGATCTGTTTAAAATATGTAGCACATATATTAACTAACCAAACATCATCATAGATAAGTAAACACACAATCAACATACTTGACATAGTAGCAACATAAATAACATATTACATAAGTCCTAACATCTCACAACTACATAGTTTTTGATACTTAAACAAAATAACATAATTGTTTTGAAACTTAACATAAAAACATCCTAAGGTGCTAGAGGAGGTTGTAGTCCTTGAAAATATGCATTAAGCTTTGTGTCCAAGTCTTCAAACTTCTTGATTAGCTCTTCTTGATTACTAATGATATATGAATTCTGAGAATATAGAGCTCTTTGACCAGTTTCAAGTTCAAGAATACGTGCACTTAAAGTGTTGTATTGCACGTTTGAAAAGCATGAGGGTTCTGTAGGAAATGGTGGTGGTTGACTAGAAGAAGCTCCTGCTTGAGTTGAAGATTATGGAATATCTTGTGTAATTTCTTCTTGATGAGGTTTATTTTGAGGATTTTGTTCTTGAATTTCAAAATTTGTCAACTTCATCCTAGTTAGGGCATTAGAATCAAAGAATTCAATGGAACGGACAACAGAATTTTCAGATTGGAGATCCACATGAAATTTGTCAAAGATTTTTGTTAAAAAGGCACCATAAGGAAGAAATCCTCTTGGTATTGTCAGAAAATTATCAAAGTAAACTTCAACCCAATTAACTTGGATATTTCCCATTATAGCATATAGAGCTTTTGCTAAATCTAGGGAAATGAAATGAAAACTCCCAGTTTTTGGAAATAAGTTATACGCTAAGATTCGTACAATGAACCTAGGAATTGGACGAAGTTTGTTTGAGTTATTTAAAGGTTTGCCATATCCAGGAAGAAATATATGATTAGATAAAAGATCTGAATCATTCATCCTAACTGACCTAAGAGAAACTCCTTGATAAGGAATATTGAAGATTTTTCCAATTGACTTTGTAGTTAAGTCAATCTCTATTCCTTTAACAAGAGTCTTAAGTTTTTCAGAACCACCAATAGTTCCCACACGTTCTATATTAGTATAGAACAATTGCACAAGAAAAGGATATGTGGGTTTTCTATTTGGATATGTGAGTTTTCTATTTTCAGCAGAGAATAATTCAAGCAAGCCCACATTTTCAAAATATGACCCAAAATTCCAGGGAATAAAATCATCAAATTTCACAAATCGTCCTGGAAGAACTTCAAAGGATGATATTTTGTTAAATTCTTTTAATAAATCAGGACTTTTTAAATAAATGATGATTTCATCATTAACAAAAGTATGGGAGAAGATGGGGAAGATGGGTTTTCGGTTTTGGGTAGAGTTAGTGGGTTATTTTTGCTTTTTAATTTATCTTTTAATAATGTAAGGTTTAGATTAGATGGTAAATAGAATGTAGGGTCAAGATTAAATTTTAGATGAATGGTTAGGATTGGTGCAGTTAAAAATGAATGGTTTAGATGATTTTTACTAAAGTAAAACGGGTAGGGTTATTGGATATTGGGTTTAAAACAGAAAAAATCCACTTTTCTTAAAAAACTAAAGGTTCAGAATTAGTAGTCGACTAATAGTCAAAATAGTCGACTATACTGTAAATGACAGAAAGTTAAGTTTTAGTTTTTAACTCAGAGTACGTAGTCGACCAATATGTGAAGTAGTCGACTACACTGTAATCAACAGAAAGTTTATTTTTAAGATTTTACATTGAGTAGTCGACTATAAAGGTAAGTAGTCGACTATAAAGTAATTTTTCAGAAAAATTATATGTAAGACTTGTGCATGTAGTCGACTATAAGTCACATTAGTCGACTATTTAGGGTATAAATGTATATATGTTTGTTTTAAAAATTAATTTAAATCTTCAATTGAACATATACCTAATTCCCTTCTTAATTTAACATAAATTTCTTCTTTTAAGGGTTTTGTTAATATATCTGCTATTTGTTTATCTGTAGGTATAAATTCTAATGAAATGTCACCTTTAAGCACATGATCACGTAAAAAATGATGTCTAATATCAATGTGTTTTGTATGTGAATGTTGAATAGGATTTTTAGATAAATTAATTGCACTAGAATTATCACACATAATGGATGATATGGGATAATTTATACCATAATCAGATAATGTTTGTTTCATCCATAAAATTTGAGCACATGTAAGACTTGCAGCAATATATTCAGCTTCAGTTGTTGATAATGATACTGAATTTTGTTTTTTACTAAACCAAGATACAAGTGAATGTCATAAGAAATGACATGTTCCACTTGTACTTTTTCTATTGGATTTACATCCGGCAAAATCAGCATCACTATATGAAATTAAATCAAATGAACTATGTTTTGGGTAAAACAAACCATAATTTGTAGTATCTTTAATATATCTAAAAATTCTTTTCACTGCTTTAAGATGTGAAACTTTAGGATTTGATTGAAATCTTGCACATAAACATACACTAAACATAATATCAGGTCTACTTGCAGTAATGTAAAGAAGTGATCCAATCATACCTCGATAGAGCTTTTGATCAACATTCTTACCGTTTTCATCTTTGTCAAGTGATGTAGTGGTACTCATTGGTGTTGGTTTGCTTGTTGTATTTTCCATTCTGAAATGTTTGAGTAAATCTTTTGCATACTTGCTTTGATTGATGAATATTTCTTATTTCAATTGTTTAATTTGTAGTCCAAGGAAGAAATTTATTTCACCCTTGTGACTCATTTCAAATTCGTCATGCATAGTCTTAGCAAATTCTTGACAAAGATTGTTGTTAGTAGAACCAAAAATAATATCATCTACATATATTTGAATTAGTAAAATATCTTTATTTATTTTCTTAATAAATAATGTTGAATCAACTTTTCCAATATCAAAACCTGAAGTTAAAAGAAATTTCTTTAATCTATCATACCATGCACGAGGTGCTTGTTTAAGACCATATAATGCTTTCTTAAGTTTAAAAACATGATTTGGAAAACTTTCATGTTCAAAACCTGGAGGTTGTTCTACAAAAACTTCTTCATTTATAAAATCATAAAACATGCAAATGCAAGTAAAATTCTAATTGATTCTAATCGAGCAACAGGTGCATAAGTTTCATTATAATCAATTTCTTCTTCTTGATTATAACCTTGAGCAACTAAGCTAGCTTTGTTTCTAATAACTTGACCAAATTCATCTAATTTATTTCTAAAAATCTATTTTGTTCCAATAATGAATTTATTTTGAGGTCTAGGTATAAGATCCCAAACATTATTTCTAGTAAATTGATTAAGTTCATCTTGCATAGCAATTATCCATGAATCATCAAGAAGTGCTTCTTTTATATTTTTAGGTTCAATAGTTAAAATAAAAGCAGTATGAGCAATCAAATTAAAATGAGATCTAGTAGTTACTTTATCAGAAATATTTCCAATAACTAAATCATGTGGATGATTTTTAACTTTTACAAAATCTTTAGGTAAATCATTTGGTAAATTATCATCTTTTGTAATATCTATCATAGGAGTATCATGAATAGTATCAATTATATCATCATCATTATTTAATATAATAGGTGATTTTGAAAAAATTTCATCAAAGGAAACATGTAAAGATTCTTCAATAACTAATGTTCTTTTGTTATATATTCTATATGCTTTACTGTGATTAGAATATCCAACAAAAATTCCTTCATCAGATTTAGAATCAAATTTATCTAAGTTATCCTTTGTGTTAAAAATTGTTTGTCGGAAATTTGCAATAAGAAAATGAATGAAAGAATTGCGTTTGACTTTATTCTCTCTAACTGTTTAGAAAAAGAATGATTACAACTCTCTCTACTCTCGATTACAATTTGAATTCCTGATTACAAAAGAGAAGAGAATGATCTGGATTCTCTCCTTTGTTTAATTCTGGGTTCTTCTTGGTAGCAATGAGATGCCTCCCTCGAGTGCTCGCGTCGAGTTTGCTTCTCATTGACGATCCGACTGTCTATATTCACTGAAACAACGATCTTGTCTGGTTGATAACTCTTGACGAGTTTTGTGATTCAGAACGAATAACAAACTCTGATAAAAAGAGTTGTTTGAACTAAAAATGATTCGGTTAATAAGCCAAGTATCTAACGTCTGGATCCCTCAATGGATGTTGATTCCCCAGACTGTATAAAGAGTTAATTCTCCAACTCTCTCTCTAAGATCCTCTCCAGAAAATCTGATCTCCAATGATATCTCGTCCCTCGATCTGATTAAATCTGATCTCCAATGATATCTCGTCCCTCGATCTGATTATCAAAAATCCGATCTAAGCAATCCAAAAAAGAGAGCCCCTAACTCTGTTGAGTTTGTTGATATTTATAGGGGGATTAGGGTTGTAACTGCCCCCATAATCCGAACCTAAATGGGAGTTTAGTTACCCCATTAATCGGGTGTAACAACCCACATAAGCCACTCATCAAATCGTCCACTCCCCAGATCATGGGTGATGAGCGGTTTTTTAAACTGCTTGGATCGCGTTTGAACAGGTCAGAACTTTGACATGCGTTCTGGCCTAAGTTCTGTGTTTGAGCGCAGCATCTGGAGGTGCGTTCTGCAGCGATATTGAGTTGCGTTCTTCGATGTTTGAAGGTGCGTTTGGCAGCAGTATAGAGCTACGTTCGACGTTGGTTGGAGCTGCGTTGGGCAGCGATGATGAGTTGCGTTGGGTAGCGATGATGAGCTGCATTTGAGCTGTGATTGGCAGCTATTGGAGCTGCGTTTGAGAGCCACTGAAGCCGCGTTCGAGCTGTGATTGGCAGCGATTGGAGCTGCGTTTGAGAGCCGCTGAAGCCGCGTTCGAGCTGTGATTGGTAGCGATTGGAGCTGCGTTTGAGCTTCTCTGTCTTTATATACGGATGACACCAATGACCAGTAGAGAAGGTCTTATTCAGGCCATTTGTAACAATTGAGGCATCTCAATAACGCTCTACTTCAGTGTGTCGAATATCATTACACTGCTCATCAGCACCTCTGATAGTTGCTAATATAATATTAGTCATGTTGTTGTCGCAGCCATCAAGATCAATCATCTCACATAAGAAGCTGCATTTGTGTTTGCCGCGGTAGATGATTGAATTGGTGTTGTGTCTTGATGATGGTACGCAGAGAGGGCTTCCACGTCTTGGTTTAAAGAGGTCGTCGATTTGTAATCTCTTTCTATCAGAGTGGTGCTAAAGATCGTCGTTTTGTAATCTTTGCTTTAGCTCTTTGACATGTGAAAGTCTTCAAATTGTAGCCTTCTTCAAGTCGTCTGATTATAACTCCCCTCATCGGTGTTTGATGGGGGAATCAGCTATCTTTTTTAGACAGCCTACAAAAATAAAACATTTACAACCAAAAACTTTAAAGTAAGATACTTTAGGAATCTTGTTATAAAATAATTCATAAGAGGTTTTCTTTAAAATATGTCTTAATAAAACTCTATTTAATACATAACAAGCTGTTGATACAGCTTCTGTCCAAAAAATTTTGGTAAATTACTATCACACAACATGGTTCTAGCACATTCTTGTAAAGTTCTATTTTTTCTTTCTACAACTCTATTTTTTGGAGTAGCACGAGGAAAAGAAAAAGTATGTGATATACCATGTTTGTCACAAAATTTGCAAAAAATTTATTTTCAAATTCACCTCCATTATCACTACGTATAGAAATAATAGAAGTAGATTTTTGATTTTGAATTCTTTTACAAAATATAGAAAACTCATTAAAAGCATCATTTTTATGTTTGAGAAAAATTACCCATGTGAATCTAGAATAATCATCAACAAGAACAAATGCATATCTACTTCCATTTAAAGATGCTACTCTAGATGGACCAAAAAGATCTATATGAATTAATTCTAATGGTCTATTTATAGATATTAGAAAGAAGATTTGTGCATTTTTCCTTGTTGACATGCATCACAAAAATTATTCTTAAAGGACATTTTAGGCAAACCATTTACAGAATCATTTTTAGAAATCTTAGACATATGTTTAAAGTTAACATGTCCAAAACGTTTATGCCATAAAATAGAATCATTAGATGATGCAATAAGACAATGTTCATTTGAAATATTATTCATAGATAACACATATATGTTATTCTTTCTATGACCTTTAAAAATAATAGTTATTAAATCAATATCATAAATTAAGCATGATTCTTTTTCAAAAATAATTTTAAAACCTTTATCACAAAGTTGACTAATAAGTAAATTATATTTAAGACCATCAACTAATAAAACATTATCAATGATAGGTTTGTTTGGATTACCGATAGATCCAATACCGATGACTTTTCCTTTGTTGTTATCTCTAAAAGTAACGGTACCACCATTCTTGTTTTGAAAAGATGACAACAATTGTATGTTTTCAGTCATATGTTTAGAGCAACC
This sequence comes from Asparagus officinalis, assembly GCF_001876935.1. Taxonomy (NCBI): domain Eukaryota; kingdom Viridiplantae; phylum Streptophyta; class Magnoliopsida; order Asparagales; family Asparagaceae; genus Asparagus; species Asparagus officinalis. The sequence continues at coordinate 91,787,110 of NC_033797.1, read as the reverse complement.
ACTATCCAAAATCCACCTATCTTTTTTGGGTACCTAAAATAATAAACATTTATATTTTAGTACCCATACTATGTTGGGTCCTTTAAATTAGCCTTTAGGAAACCAAACCCATGAAGAGTTTGATTTGCCTAAATAGTTAGGTGATAAACAAATATTTTTAATAAAATCAGAAATATAAAAATTCTTATGTAAAGAAGATAATTCTTTTGGAACCCAAATAGAAAAGAATTTTGATTTCTTTTTACACAAATTTTCATTTCTATATTCATACAGATCATAAGAAGGTTTTACAAAAGTTGTTTTCTTTGATTTATTTTTATTAATTTGAAAACCTAATCCTTTTGTCTTTTGTGATTCTCTTTGAAAAGAAAGAATATTATTAAGATTTTCTTTTCCTTTATTAAATTTGCTTACATTTAAACATATATCTTCATATCTTGATTTAAAAGAAGAAATATCTTTATCTAAACTATTAATTCGAATTTTTAAATCATTACATTCTGATTTTAAATAAATATTCTCATTAGATAAACATTCCTTTTCTTTAAGCAAAGAATAATTTTCTTCTTTCAATTCAATTACTTGAGAATTAGAAAAAGTAGAAGAATTTAAATTAGAAATTTCTTCAAGTAATTTTTTATTTTCACCTTTAAGAAAATTATGTGATGTCTTTAATCTCACAAAAGTTTCATATAATTCATTAAAAGCATCTAAAAGCTCTTCATTGTCACTTACTTCATCTTGTGCCAAAAAACACATGTGAGCACTTTTCTTTTCTTCAATTTCTTCATCTGAAGATGACTCATCACTATCATCCTAAGTGACTGCCATTGCTTTCCTTTTCTTGTTATTTTGAATGTTGTTGAAGTTGTTGAAATAACTTGATTTTTGCTTATTCTTCAACATTGGACAATCTTTCTTCATATGACCTGGTTTATTACACTTAAAACAAAGAGGGTTATTTGAAAATGAACTCTTAGATTTAAAATTACCTCGTTTTATAAATTTCTAAAATTTTCGTGCAAACATGCCCATTTTTTCATCATCATCATCTTAATCTTCTTTATCAGAAATAGTATTGAATGCAAGAACTTTTTTGTTCTTTGTTTCTTTATCATTCTTTCTATCTTCAATTTGAACTTCATATGCCATAAGATTACCAATAAGATTTTTAACCGTAAGAGTTGACGAATCATTAGCTTCTTCAATAACGGTAACTTTCTTTTCCCATTGTGGAGTAAGTGATCGAAGAATTTTTCTTATCATCTCCACTTGTGTATATGTTTTTCCAAGACTAATGAGAGAATTTGTGATATCGGTGAATCTTGTGAACATTTTTCCAATAGTCTTATTTTCCTTCATCTTGAACAATTTAAATCTGTGCACAAGAACAGAAATTTTAGATTCTTTAACTTTATTTGTACCTTCATGAGTTATCTCAAGTGTATGCCAAATATCGTATGCAGATTTGGCCGTTGACACCCTATTCAACTCATTCTTGTCAAGTGCACAAAATAATGCATTCATTGCTTTTGAATCCAAATTTGCATTATTTCTTTGAGAAGTAGTCCATTCTGTAAAAGGAGTTGTTGGCTTCTCATATTTTGTTTCCACAACGTTCCAAAGTTCGTAGCCAATTGATTGAAGGTAAATCTTCATTCGGCACTTCCAATAGTTGTAGTTCAATCCATCGAACATTGGTGGACGATTTGTAGAATGACCTTCTTTGAATTGTGATGTATTTGTTGATGCCATCTTTCACCTTTCTTTGATACCAAATGTAGGATCTGAAATAGATACACTAGAACACTAGAGGGGGAGGGGGGGGGTGAATAGTGTTCTTTTAAAATTTATGCAAAGTAGATTATAAATTGCAAAGAAAAATAGCAATATCAGAAATTCACAATCATAAACACAATATTTTATACTGGTTTCACCAATCCGGTGTACATCCAGTCCCCAAGCAAATCCCGCTTGAGAGTTTCCACTATGATTTTGAATAAACGTACAAAATCAAAAACAAACCTGACCAATTTGCAAGTCCCCGCAAATTACAATACCAATTGACAAACACCTTACCAATTTGCACACCAATATCTAAACTAAGAGATTAACACCTCTCACAACTTGAGAGAACTTTTGAAGCAACAATTTTAATTCCTATAAGCCTTGATTTGTAGTGTAGTGCAGTAGTGGCTTAGGAATGATTCTAACTTCTGTAAATTGTCTAAACAATAAGTATTTGAATGATGTTCAGAGGCAATTTCAGAAACTTTTTTTTTCTCAAAATCTGAATATTTTTCACTTGAAAAAATACACAAAGATCAAAGCTTATGGGTATGTAAGTCTCTGCATTTTTTGGAACAGATAACCTATTTATAGCCCTTGAAAAGACAATTTTTTGAACTTTAAAAACGTTTAAAAATGTCTATAAACAGTCATAAATTCAAACTTTGAAATATGGAAAAACTGTATCTGTAGTCGACTACAATACAGATTAGTCGACTACACTGAGTTCAAACAGACTCTGTGTATTCAGAAAATTTCTCAGTAGTCGACTACAATGCTCATTAGTCGACTACACTGTATTTTGACAAAAACTTGTAAAATGAATTTTGCCTTCAGTAGTCGACTATAATGTAGATTAGTCGACTATACTGTAAAATAAAAGAAACTTATGTTTCTGTCAAACACCTGAGTAGTCGACTATAATCTATATTAGTCGACTATACTGTAAAATAACAGAAACATATATTTAAGTTTTATACACGAGTAGTCGACTACTATTCTAATTAGTCGACTACTAAGAGTAAAAATTATAAAATAAAATATTTTTATACTCAAGCTTTAACTATAATTCTAATGGTTAACATAGGGGATTTCTATAGTTAACCAACACACTAAGCCTGTGTTAGTGTGTTCTAATATTGTGTGTGTGCGTGTGTGTGATCAAGGCTTGTACAATAATTCTAAGTAAAGAAAATGTAAAATACATTATCTCATATGTTCTTCATTTTCTTCACTTTATAATGCCTTGAAATCAACTTGCACTTGTTCATATTCTGATATTGAAATCTGCATATAAAAGTTAGTGCACACATTGTATAAATTGTTATCATCAAAATACTATCATGGAGATATGATATTCAACAATAACTTATAAAAGAAATTAAACTAGTTACATGCAATTCTAAAATTCCTACAAGAATTAGTTCAACATCTTAGAAAATAAAAATAAAGAAATAAAATGGAGAGAATGAAAATAAAAACTAACTCCAAAGGGAGTTCTAGCCTTTAAATGAGAGAATAAAAGGAAAAGAATGAACAAAAATAAAAACTAATCCCTAGAAGGGTTCTAGGCTCTTGGTGACTAGTGCAATAAAATCTAAACTATGGAAGAAAATAAATCTATACTATAAAATAATTACCAAAAAAATAAATACATGAAAGTAAATCTACTCTACAAGGTATGAATATAAATCTAATCCAAGGGGGTTATATCCCCTTGAATATCTAAAGTAAGAAAAATTACTATAAGAAAATAAAAATATAAAAGAGAAAATTTACATTCCAAGAGGGTTCCAGCCTCTTGATGAAGGTAAATTTCCATCTTGGTCTTCATCTCATCTTCATCTCATCTTCATCTTCATCATCAAATAAAGAGAAGAAAAGAAAATATAAAGAGGTGAATTTTTTTTATTAATTGTAACAAAGTTATAAGTTTTGGAAGGTCTTCTCAATTAAGACACTACTCTCCAAATAGAGTTATTATAAAAATTTTCACACTTAGACCTCTCAGTCTCTACCCCTATTTATAGCCTACATCAATAAATGAGAACCCTTGGATTTTACGTAGAGATCAAGGATTAAATCTTAGCCATAAAATAGTATATGTTGCGAACCAATCGGTTGGCCAATCGGTTGGCCGACCTACTGGCCAATCGATTGGCTGATCGACTGGTTTGCAAAAGATTACTTTTTTAATGATATCTTGACCAGATTTCTTCATGGATCCTTGAGCTTTCTTGAGCCTTGTTTTATCTTCATGTTTGGGCTTTAATAAATAGTAGAAAATCAAGGAGTTTGATTCTTTTGGGCTTTTATTTATTAACCCATCATTAACCTAGATAGTCATATTTTTTTATGGGCAGGGTATAAATATGTTATTCAAATAAAATAGATAATGAGGGTATAAAATGTAATAAAAATATGACTATCACCCTGCCCATAAAAAAAACTTGCTTCCAGATGGAGAAAGAATTGGAGCAAGAGAGGACGATTTTCATTAAGGAGCTTCAGAAGATGACGATCGACTAAGTAGGATTGAAGAATGTCAAGATTGGATTCATCCTCGTTGAGCCTCAATGAAGGGAGATGATTGTGTTCCTATTGGTAAACACTGACGTATTGGCTCTGAGAGGCAGAAGGTGGCCGCCGATGAAGTCGACCGGCTCTTAAGAGTCGGCTTCATTCGGGAGGTGCAATGCCCCGAATGGCTATCTAATGTAGTGCTGATGAAGAAGGCTTTTAACAAGTAGAGGATGTGTGTAGTCTTCACTAATCTCAACAAGGTATGCCTAAAGGATAGCTACCCCCTTCCTTAGATCGGTTAACTGGTTGACGGGAGTGTAGGACATGAACTATTTAGCTTTATGGATGCTTTTTTGTCTACAATTAGATCCAAATGGCGGAGCATGACCAAGAGAAGAACTCATTCATTTCAGACCAATGGATCTATTGCTATAAGGTGATTCCCTTCGGTCTCAAGAATGTAGGCGCCACTTACCAGCGACTCGTCAACAAGATCTTCAAGCCCTAGATTGACCAAAATGCGGAATGTTTTTTGATGACATCCTGGTGAAGTCGAAGAAGGCGTCGACCCACTTAGCTAACCTTGATGAAACCTTCTTCGTCCTTCGACGCTACCACATGAAGCTCAACCCAACCAAGTGCGCTTTTGCAGTGTAGTCAGGAAAGTTTCTTTGGTTCATGATCACCCAAAGAGGCATTGAAATCAACCATGAGAAGATAGCTACTATAGAGCAGCTACCCGAGCTCCGCACATTGAAGGACATCCAAAGGTTGAATGGAAAGATTGCCGCATTGGATTTCTTCCTCTCCAAATCAGCCGAGAGGAGACTCTCATTTTTCAAGATTCTTAAAGGATGCAAGGAGGTGAAGGAAAGTAAGAGCTAGACGGCGGAGTGCAGTGCAACCTTCAGAAATCTCAAGGCTTACTTGAGCACTAAGTTGGTGCTAAGTCAACCTAGAAAAGGGGAGACCTTGTATTTATACTTAGCCATCTCTCGCAAAGCTATCGGCTCTATTCTGATTCAAGAAGAGGAGAACACCCAAAAGCCAGTCTACTATGTTAGCCAAATATTAAAGGTGGGTGAACTTAACTACTCTCTCATTGAAAAGGTTTCATTCATCCTCATCACCATCACTAGAAGACTCCACCCTACTTCCAAGCACATTCAGTAGTTGTGCAAACCAACTTTCCTTTGGAGAGGGTGCTTGGGAGCCCCACCACTTCACGAAGAATGGTTGACTGGTTGGTCGAGCTCAGTGAGCACGATATACAATTTGAACAAAGGATGATAATTAAGGCCTCGACCTTGGCAGACTTCCTTATTGATTCAACCCCACTTGAGGATGAATCAAATGTGCCCTTACCGGCAGCACAACCAAAGCCTTTTACGCCTCAAGCAGCCAAGGTACCTACTCCTCGGATGCACCGCACACTTGATATAGCTCACCAGAGTTCACCTCTTGGTGGTTGCTAAAAGTAGATGGATCCTTTGGCGAGGCCGGCAGCAGAATAAGAGTAGTCTTGCACAGCCCTGATGGGTCGACACATGAGCACTCCATCACTTTTGTATTTTTAGCCTCTAACAATGAGACCGAATATGAAGCACTTCTGGCAGGCCTTCAATCCGCCTTAGCAGTAAGAGCCAAGCACATTTACATTTTGGCTGACTCCTAACTTGTAATCCATTAGGTGAATGGAGAGTATGCGACCAAAGATTCCAGGATGGTCCAATATTTGAAGGCAGCTAAAGATCTATTAGCCAATTTCACTAATTTCAGGATTGCCCAAGTCCCCCACACCCTCAACGTTCAGGAGGATGCTCTGTCCAACTCAATTCAACCAGTTCAGGAAGTAGTTCGGGGCCAATGTACACTAACACCCTCGAGTGCCCTAGCATCATCAAGGCATCAAAGGTTGTCATTCAAACTGAGATGCCCATTGACCCGTATTAGATTGATCCTATCATTTAGTATCTAACATGGGGGACCCTACCAGAGGATGCCACTGAAGCTCGAAGTCTGTAAAGGAACGCTCGCTGCTATCTCATGTTGATAGCCAACTCTATCGACCCTTATACTCCAGCAGTGGGGTAGGGCCCTATCTTTGGTGTCTTCGGCCTGCTAAAGCTAATTATATTCTCCGAGAGATTCATGATGGGACTTGCGGGCATCACCCTGGGGCTAGAACTCTCACCCAGGAGATCATTCGCTAGGGGTATTATTAGCCCACCATACTGGCTGAATCCAAAAAGTTTGTCTCTCTGTGCAAGAAATGCCAATTCTTCTCAGTCATTTCGCAAGCAATAGCCACTGAGCTCACCTCCATTCTGAGCCAAATTTCTTTCGCCCAGTGGGGGTTGGATTTGTTAAGCCCTCTCCCTATAGCTTCTAAGCAGCAAAAGTTCTTCATTGTCGCCATCGACTATTTCACTAAGAGGATCGAGGCCAAGCCCTTAGCTAAGATTGGTGAAAGTAAGATCACAAATTTTATTTGGAAGTCCATTGTCTATAAATTTGGTGTATCCCTCTTATTTGTGATGGACAATGACACTCAGTTCTATAGCGAGGGCTTCTGAAGCTTTTGAAAAGAGTGGAATATTCGCCTCAAGTCCTCCTCAGTCTCTCACCCCAAGTGCAATGGACTTGTCGAAGGCAACAACAAATGCATTCTCCAAGCCTTGAAGAAGAAGGTAGACACGATGGTGAGAAATTGGATTGAAAAGTTGCCTAGGGTTCTGTGGTCCTACCGCACTACTAAGAAGAACTCTATAAGAGAAATCCCCTTCAAGTTGGTCTATGAAGCTGAAACAGTCACCCCAGTTGAAGTCGGCATGACGAAGATCTGACTGTCACATTTGGATGAAGACTTGAACATAGAAGGTCTTCGAATTAGACTCGACCTCTTTGATGAAGTCTGAGAGAAAGCTCTTCGATCCCAAGTTGTCAATAACCAGCGCATCGCCTGACACTACAACAACAAAGTCCGGCCATATAGGTTTAATGTCGGCAATCTCGTCCTTCGAGAAGTAGCTTTCGACAAGGACACCAAGCATGGCTAATGTTAGGTCTCGTGTTTTGATGATGATTTACAAACCGTATTATTAGTACTAATTACTTGTCAAGTGATCCTATGCAGGATATATTTACCAAGCAATATAGTACCATGTGTTGGAGGTCAGAAGGTTTTGCGCCTTAAAAATGCTATACATGGAGGTGGAGGCAAGTTGATGAAAAAGCCTCAAAATGATCAAAGATCGACTCAAACATTTATATACTTATGAAAAGAGTTCAAGCATATAGTCAAGAAGAGCTTCATCAACAAATTTCTAACGAATATCGATACTTAAGCATTGTGTACAATTGTAAGTGATATTTATATTTTTACTTCTCTCTAGATCATAATGTAAGCAAGAAATAAAGTAGATAACTTTTGAAGCATTTGTGGATTATACACACACATTTCAAAACTTGTATCTTTAACGGTTTTTGTAAAATAATAAGTTTTCACAAATACAAGATGATATTTTAGAAATTCTTTCTCTAACATATCTATTTATATATATATAAGTATTCTCCCAAGTTTTACTATTTTTGGAGTTAATTTAATATCTTAAACCTAATTTAGAAAATCAACAATTCTGAAAAATTAAGGTTTATGAAATATCAGATTTTCGTTCGACTAGTTTTTTAGATCAGTCGACTAACCAGGAGCAGGTTTTTAGCTCTTGCAGTTGGCCTCTAAATCAGTCGACTAATACACACAGCAAGTCGACAGATACACACAAATCAATCGACCGATACACACAATCGGTCGACCGACATGTATTCTGTGTTCTAGTTCTGCCAAATGGTCAACTGATCGGTCGACTGATTTTCTCAACCAGTCGACCGATCGCAGCCGCCAACAGTAACAACTAGTTTCTAGTTTCTTTACTTTTTGGGATTTGCTTTGGATTTTGGATTTTTTTTTGATTTGGGATGGGTTGTTGAGAGACTATAAATAGTCCTCAGGTTTCATTTATTCAACTAACCAAGAAAACTAAGAAATCCAAGAAAACAAAGAGAAAAGCTTGAGTTTTGTTTTTGATATTTCTAAGTTTATATTTTCAACTTATTCTCAAGTTCTCAAGTTCTTCAAATTTTCAGTTTTCACTTTCACATCCCACAAACCCTTGAGCTTCAATCGTTTATCTCTTCATCCTTGCTATAGGATTATTGTAAGAGATAATTTTTCTTCATCTTGCATTGTGTGGAGAGCGAGATCTCGAGGAGATCATTGTGTGGAGAGTTTGATCTCGGGGAGATCATTGTGAAGAAATTCCAGCTTCCAAACCTCATTGTGTAGTGGATTATCATCTATAGAGGTGGTCGGGGACGTAGGTCGAGAGGACCGAACCTCGTGAACACATCATCATCTCACTTGGCTAACTATCTCTAACTCTCTCTTTTAAATTATTGCCTCATTACTATATTCGTGTCTTAAATTGCATTGAGATTTTTATTAGTTGCACATTATTATTTGATTACCCTATTCACCCTACCCCCCCCCCCCATCTAGGGTACCAAACCTCATTGTGTAGTGGATTATCATCTATAGAGGTGGTCGGGGACGTAGGTCGAGAGGACCGAACCTCGTGAACACATCATCATCTCACTTGGCTAACTATCTCTAACTCTCTCTTTTAAATTATTGCCTCATTACTATATTCGTGTCTTAAATTGCATTGAGATTTTTATTAGTTGCACATTATTATTTGATTACCCTATTCACCCTCCCCCCCCCCCCCCTCTAGGGTAATTTTGTTTGGTATCAGGGTTTAGTCTTTATTTATTCATTGTTTAATCACCTTAGAGTAAAGATCTCATATAGATTCAAACATGAATGTGCATGCTCTTGAAGGACAATCAATTTCTAGGCCTCCTTTGTTTAATGGTAATAATTTTGCATATTGGAAAGCTAGGATGTGCATTTACTTGAGATCATTGATATTGATATCCTAGATATTATTGAAAAAGAATATGTTAAAAAACCTAGTCGTAACATGACCGAGGATGAAAGACATTTGGCTACTCTCAATGTTAAGGCTATGAATGCCTTGATTGTGGACTCACTCCAAATGAGTACAATAGAGTCTTCACTTGTTCAACCGCATATGAAATTTGGGAGAAACTATGTGTAACTCATGAAGGAACTCCTCATGTCAAGGAATTAAAAATTAGTAGTCTCATGCATGAATATGAACTATTTAAAATGCTTCCAAATGAGTCTATTGATGCCTTGTTTTGTCGTTTTACTAACATTGTGAATCAACTACATGAACTTGATAAGGTGCTTGAGAATCAAGAAAAGAACTACAAGATCCTTTGTTCTCTTACACATGTATGGGAGCCTAAAGCAACCGCAATAGAGGAAGCAAATGATCTCACAAAACTCACCCTTTATGGCCTCATTGGTAAGCTCAAAGTTCATGAGAAGAAGATCAAGGAGAAAGAAGAAGAACACCCACAAGGAAATGAAGATCCCACTCCAAAGATGAATCAATTGCACTTAAAGGAGCAATTGAAAATGACTCTTCTTCTTCCGATAGTGAACTTTATGTTTCAAAAGAAGTGGCTCATCTTTCCAAGAGAATATCAAGATTGGTAAGGATGAATAAAAACTTTAAAAATAATCGTTCTAATAAATTTTCTTCTCGTGTACGGAAATACTTTGAATGTGATGAACCGGGACATATGGCAAGAGATTGCCCCAAGTTAAAAGAAAAATACTTGAAGTACAAGAAGAAGAGGGCTATGTATGTAGGATGGGAAGAATCCGAACCTCGTGATTTGGATGATGATGAATTTGCTAAATGTGATTCCAAGATCCAAACGTGTGCTTCACGGCTCATGATGATGAAGTATTATTCGATTCTGATCATGACTCCTTCATTAAGCAGTGTGAATTAATAACCGCACTTGTTGAGTTAAATTTCGAGTTTAAAAAGTTAGCTAAAGAACACTCTTCTTTTATAAAATTGCACCATTCATGTGACTCAAAGTTAGAATTATTACAATCTTCCTTAAATGATGCTATTGCTTTGAATGATAAAATAATTGGAGATCTTGATTTTAAAAATAAACAATTAAAGTCTCAAATTGAGAGATTAAACAATGAAATTACCTCTTTAAAATCTAGTCATGCTTCTTCTAGCCATCCTCACCCTCATTTTGGTAGAAAAAGATTTCATAAATATCATTCACCTATTCACAGGAAAATTTTCATTTGCACTATTACATGAGATATGGTCACAACTCCACTCATTGTAGAATTAGGGATAATATTTATGATTATGGGTAGATGTGGGTACCCAAGGGTACTAAGAGTACTAACATTCAAAGACCTAAGATTTGGGTACCTAAAGTATCTAGAACATCTCACACAAGACGTACAGAAGTGTGGTACCTTGATAGTGGTTTCTCTCATCATATGACAAGCAATAAAGATCTCTTTATAACCCAATCAAGAATGGAAGGAGGCAATGTCTCCTTTGGCGGTGGCGAGAAAGGTAAAATTGTTGTTATTGGTAATATTGGTAAGAAACATTCTCCCTCAATGAAGATGTTTACTTAGTTGAAGAACTAAATCATAATCTTCTTAATATAAATCATAATCTTCTTAATATTAGTTAACTAAGTGATTTAGGCTATAATATTGTTTTTAAATCGGATAAGTGCATTGTTAGCCTCAAAGATAAAATATTTTTGTTGCCCTTAGAAAGTTTAACGTATATATTTTTGAGATGAATGAGCTTGTAGATCAAAAAGTAAAATGTCTTGCCACGATGGATGGTGATCCTTGGATTTGACACAAAAGGCTTGGACATGCAAATATGAAATTAATTTCAAAGCTATCAAAGAAAAGTTTGGTAAGAGGACTACCAAGTTAAAACTTTGTTAAAGATTTCTAATGTGAAGAGTGTGCAAAAAGTAAACAAATCAAAAGTTCATTTAAAATCCATTAACGATGTATCCACCACTAAACCCTTGTAATTACTTCATCTTGATCTTTTTAGTCCCATGCGTGTCACTTCACTAGGAGGAAAATATTATGTTTTTGTGATTATTGATGACTTTTCATGTTTTACATGAGTACTATTTCTTGCAAATATAGATGATTGTTTTGATGAATTTTCACGTTTTGTAAAAAGGGTTGAAAATAAAAAAGATATAAAAATTATCAAATTTCGTAGTGATCATGGAGGTGAATTTTGAAATAAACATTTTAATAATTTTTGTGACCATCATGGTATTACTCATATGTTTTTCGCACTAAGAATACCACAAAAAAATGATGTTATTGAACGGGAAAAATTGCACCATACAAGAGATGACACGTACTATGATAATTGCATTTGATCTACAAAAGTATTTTTGGGTAGAAGCCGTTAACACGACTTGCCACGTTTTAAATTGTGTTTTGATTAGGCTTATTTTCAAGAAAACTCCTTATGAACTTTATTTTGGCAAAACTCCCAACATAAGCTATTTGATACGAGTCGCCATGCGAGCACATTTGATCGCAGAATTATCAAAGGTGGGTTGAGAAGAAAATAACAAGAACACAAGAGTACTTCAGTGTGGTGAAGGAAAATACCTTCTCGAGATTATAAGAATCAAATAACTTACAATCTCTCACAATCTCACTAGAATTGAAGAACAATCTCTCTCAATTCTCCAAGTACAATCTAATCTCCCTTGATTGTTTTAAAACCCTAAAACAATCCCTTTTATATGTGGAACAACGTGGATGGCAAAGTAGTAAATAACCAAGCCTAAACCTTATAGGAAAATATGTAAACAGAAACTCAAACAAACCAGGAAACCATTGATGAGTCGACTCACGTGCAGGTATGAGTCGACTCATGTCATATGGGTCGACTCATGACAGTCATGAGTCGACTGGTCAGAAACTATGTCAACACCTGCTGGGCTTCGTGAGTCGACTCATAACAGTCATGAGTCAACTCATGACACATGGGTCGACTCATACAATAATGAGTTGACTGGTCAGAGACTTTTGACAAAACGACTGAGTTTCATGAGTCGACTTATGACAGGCATGAGTCGACTCAACTTGATGAGTCGACTCATGACTGTTATGAGTGTTAGACCCTAGAGGGGGGGTGATTAGGGTCTTATGCTAATCTAATCCGATTAAATGCTAATTAAAAACTAATTAACAAGTTATCCTAGCAAGTATGAAATACAACAAGAATATAAACTAGGATAAGCAATATGAACAATGAGATATATCCTATATGATAGAGATATATGCAAGGATATATAAACAACACAAGGGTAAATAATCTAAACAAGATAGTGGATGATATAGAAATGAGCAATGCACAATGGCGATATAAGATATGAACATAAATGAAAATGAACGCCAAAGCACACTCACAAGTGAATCCTCACAATTAAGCACAATATAAATCAATTGATTGTTCTCTAAACAAGGTGAGAACTCAATTAAGCACAACTCTTAGTCACAAACCCACAACCCCAAATTATACTATGAATGTAAATACAATAAGCTCAAAAGGTTGTGTGTGAACAAAGAGATATAAATCAAAACTAAACTCAATGTAGTTCTAGCTAAATAACAATGATAATCAAATATATAAAATAGCTAGAAATAGAGTTTAGAAAACTTCTCAATATATCAAGAGTTGGAGGGAGAATAGTTGAATGCCCAAACACCAATAGAGGATCTCCTCAAGCTCTTGTAGAATTGAATCACAAAACCAAAACACTCAAATGCTTAAAAGCTTCTTAAAACAAACTTAAACAAACACTAAACAAGTTTAAACCCTTGTTAAAATCTTTTAAACCATTCTCTTGTTAGAGTCTAGAATTGAATGCAATGGGGGTATATATAGCCTCCCAAGAACTCAGCCAAAAACCAAAGCAAAAGACAAAAACAGCCCCAAGCAACGGTAAGAAAACTAGCCATTGAAAGCTGAAAAAGCTCTCGTCGGTCGACCGGAAAATTCATCGGTCGACCGGAAATTTTATCGGTCGACCGGACTGGTCGACCGACAGACTCTCTGTTGCCTAGTGAGCAAAAAAGAACTTGAGCGGTCGACCGGATCGGTCGACCGAAAACTGATATGCAGGAAACTGATTTGCTGATTTTAAAACGCTGTTTAAAAATATCAAATAAATTCCAAAAAATGTAAAACTTTCGGGAATGATTATAGACATGATAATAAACATGCTACAGTGACTGGTTTTCAGAAAGGACCTCCCAAATGAAAAATATCATCATTTTACAAAATAGTTCAAAAACATGAAAACCTGAAAATTAATATTTTGATATTTTGACTTAAACAACATTTTGAAACATTATGAAATGATTGTACAGACTTGATAAAAGATATAACAAGTTGTTATGAAGTCTATAACCTAGAAATACAATATTTTCATAAAATTGCGTATTCTATGCAATATATTCAAAAACACTAAATATGATTTCATTAAATATAAGCTTGTTAAAGGTGGAATCATATATAGGCATATAAACATGAAACAAAATATTATTTTCCAATTCTATTCATTTGTTTCATATATAAACTCGAAAATTATTAAACCAAAAACATATATGTATATATATATATATAACTGTATATATACAAAACCAAAACCAAAGCGTGTATGTGTGTATATGATTGAGCTTAGAGTATATAACACACATAATATAAAATCTATAAACTACATTACCCAAGCAATCTTGATCTTTAATAAGCTCTTCTTGGTAAACTCGCGGATGAAGCTTGAACTTGATCTTTAACTTTGAATTGCAAGGCTTCACTCCACTATTCCGCCAACCTCCATTGGATATGATCGTTGAAGCACATATTCCATCCATCCTCCAACAGCGTTGTTTGTCTACAATACGTAGGAATACACAAACACTAGACAAACAACATTAGTAGTAAATTGTTTGTAAATCATCATTAAAACAAGAAGGCCAACAATGAGTCGACTCACGGGCTAAAAACTGGATGCTTTGATTCTTCAATTCACCTTTTTGTTCCATGCTTCAACCTGTGTTCCACTGTGCTATTTTGCACCTCTATTCTCAAGTTACCATGAGAATCTTCTATCCTCAAGCTCACATGAGGATCGCTAAGTTCCAAAGAGAAGATACACCCGTATCATGGGTCCCCCCTTTAGGAACTTGAAGTCCCGTTCAAGTTAGAACTTCAGCTGAGGAAACTCGCGAGCTCCTCCTTCCCTGTTGAACCACTTAGCCTTGCTAGGAACCTGACATTGACGTTCAATGAGAAACGACTCCTTCGTCCCCCGCCTCGTCGTGGTCGTCTTTCGCTCCAAAATACAATCTTATTTCAGTGGCTCTTCTCTATCAAACCACAAGTCTTCAACATATGATAAGATCACCTTGTCGTCACCTTCATCATACAGTAATGGAGGCTCGAACAACTTCAAATACTAGGCATTGATCATCGAATACATGCCTAAGTAAGGTGGCAAATCCAGCCTGAAAGCGTTGTCACTAATCTGATCGAGAATCCAAAATGGACTATATCGTTTAGGTTTCAACTTCTTCTCTTCTCCCTTTAGCCTCTCCTTACTCAATTTCAGCCATACCATGTCACCTATGCCAAAGTTACAAGGAACCCGATGCCGATCATGCTTCGCCTTGTACTTGGCTTGTGATTTCTTTAATTGTGCTTCCACCGTGGCGTGAATATGTGCAATCTTCTCCAAAAATCTCTGAGGTCATTGCCTTTCACTCCCTTACTTGTCGTCTGTCATAGCTTTACTTGAAAACATGAGATCAAACGGACTCAGAGGTAATAACCCATAACAAGCCTCAAACGGTGATTTCCCCGAAGATCCATGAATAGCCCGACTAAACGCAAACTAAAGATTGTAGGCATCGAAAATTGCCTATAGATCTCCACAAACAGCTTAGTGTTAAGGAACGACGATAAACGTCACTATCCGGTTCACAGGAGTTCGATTTATATTGGTGAACGATTGAAGTGAATCGATGAACTACGTGAACTAACAAAATTTTAGAATAACGGAGGTACGGGCTAATCGGGAGCCCCGCGATGTTTACAAAAGGAACAATGCCCTTCGTGTCTCATTCATTCTACAGATGATCTGATCATCGGAATTAATAGAACTCCTTGTCGGCTTTCCAACGCACTTCGAATCACTCAAATCCGAGTTCGGACGAAGAATTTACAGCGAAAGCGGACATATACACCATGACGGAGTGTCTCGGACCAACGAGGGTGTCTCGGATCAAGGGGAGACACCCTAGGGTGTCTCGGATCAAGTGGAGACACCCTGGGGTGTCTCCAACATAGATTTGGGCCTTTAGGTGGTTTTAACCGCTCCAAACTCCACCGAGCCTATAAATACAAGCCTCAGGCCCTCATTTTTGAAGATCTGGAATTTTAGAGAATTGGCGAAGCCCTGTCGAACTGAAGAGTGATCGAGTTCTTCAACACAAGAGATCAAAAATTGTCAGATCTACATCACCCGCATCCAATCTTTAGTATTATCCCGTTGTGGTAATTCTAAGAAGAGTAATTATCTCGCTTTTGTTGAGATAAGCGCTTCTATTTCTAGATCTCCTCACGGATCAATGAAGCGCTGGACCTGATCTCATTGCCAGGTAGTCCACGGATATCGACATCCCCGTCACAGGCTAAAGACCCACGCAAGCAAGAGACGACGAACGGATCTTGTGTTTATTTTCAAGAAAGTTGTAATCTTTTATTCTTTTGTTGTTTGAATTCATTTGTAACGCTTAAAGTTTAATGAAATCAATGACTAAGGTAACTTTCGACGAAAACAAACTGGCGACTACAGTTGGAGCCAACAGCCTCGCTGCCGAGGCTGTCGTGACGCAACCGGCATTCAAGATCCGAGTGAATGAAGAGATCGAATATGAATTCGATCAACAGAAGTTTGAAGACTACCTCTCTTCTTCCTCCTCCAGATCCGCCTCTCCAAGCAGGCGCAGGAAGGCATCCTCTTCCAGAAATGCCTCTCCAAGCAGGCGCAGGAAGGCATCCTCTTCCAGAAATGTTCGCGGGACCTCCGGCTCGAAGATCTGAGATCCCCTCGCCGTAACTGCACTTACTCCCCGCGACGCTCCTACGACGTCTAACGTGGTCGAAGCTGTAGATCCAGATCTCCCCTCCACCGTGAAGGTGATCGCTGAAGGTGCTCCAACTTTGTCGAAGAGGGTGCGCCAAAGACGTCGTTAACGCCTCGCACGACACTTGGCCAAGGCCGCAGAGTCGATGGATGGGATCCGGTACAATGAGGATCTAAATTCTAGACAGCGCCAAGAACAACAATGGTGAATCGTCAACTTCTCCTCCAAGCCGCCAACGAACGAATGAGTCTGTGTCAAACGGAACCGTTCAACACTGGAGGAGAGCATTTGCAAGCGCCGCGCAATGTCAGCGCAGGCACGGGCTCAAGTCCAAGAGGCCCGTAGAAGGCTACAGAAGGAAGAGGCCAAGAAGCCGCCACCAACCCGTCAAGTTTGGAGGACGAAGTCTGAAGCGGCGATTCAGACTAAGGCACAATCAGTGTAGCCTTCGAAGCAGGTTCAACCTCCGGCGAGCCGACCAAAGTCGCCGGTAATTCCAATAGCTTCTCCGGGAGATCCTGCGGAATCATCCCGAAGGAGAAAATTAGTCTTGGAGCACCTCGGTACAATTCCCGACTAGAAAGGCAAAGCTCCAGTCCAAGAACGTTTAGGCCCGGTGAAGAAGCCCCGAACGACTCAACACGCTGGGGGTCGTCGTCACCTCCAACATGAGAAGGAGCTCAAGGCAGCTACACGCACTAATTTGCGCATCGAAGTCCAAGAGCCCGCTGAGAATTCACGCCCAAAAAGGCATGTCTCGAGGCGCGTGACTCTTGAGAGCCCTAAGAAGGCAGTTCACCCTCAGAGGGAAACGTTGTCGTCTGATGACGATGATGTTATACCTGAGAAATCGTGCCGACATGCGATAGGTTACTCCGACCTTCAAACCGACGAGTTGTACTATCGTGATAGGAGCATAAGGAAAATTAGGAAGAGGAGTCCCCGAGGACTGGAAACTCAATGCCCCTGTTCCAAACTCATTCGGGCAATATTGTCTGAGTGCAACTGCATCAAGGCGGTCCCTGAAAGAGTTTCAGTTTTCGAAAGGCTCAGTGCCGGTTTCCGACGAAGAAGAAGAGTAGTCGAAGATGGAGAATTTCCGAGGGTCACCACGAATATGACCAGCAAAGGGACGTCGACACAGGAGAATCCCGAGTCAATTCCGGAAGTACCCCGGCGTGTAACCCGTCTGCAGTCCGGAGCCATCAGACGAGGAACTTATGGTAGGATTCGGACAAGACTTCCTTCAGAAGATGAAGAATCGGATGTCTGCTCTGCGGTCGCTTCGGATAATACAGTATCCAGCGAGGGATAACCCCGCGAGTCGCTGATGATAAGCGCCGAACAAGTGGCCAAGATGCTCGAAGAAGCCATGGCTAAACAGCAGGAGAGCTTCAAGCACGAAATGCAGATGGCCATGCATAGTATGAGAGAAATGCATGACCAGCAAATCCAAGCGCTGACAAACCAGCAAGGCGAGCTAAATCGTCGTAACCAGATTGATCTGGAAGATGAGGAAGCTCACAATGACAATAATCCTCCCGTCAATGCAGGGGGTGGTAACGAGAATGCTGATGAAGACTCAGGCGAAAACCTAAAGATTAAAAATCTCGAGAGCAAAATCAATATTTTGATTTCCGCTCAAGAGATGAAGAAGACGGGCATTCCTTGTCCATACCCACGAGAATGGGAATCAATCCCCTATCCGGCGAAGTTCAGTCTAATTAACTTCACGCCGTTTGATGGGAAGGGTTCACCCACGCAGTATTTGATTTACTTCAAATCGTACCTGGGTGTTATCTCTGGTAATGAGCATCTGATGGTACGGTCCTTCGTTGGCACTCTTCGTAGAGCCGCCTTCGATTGGTATCGCCGCCTCAAGCCAGGAAGCGTGAATAGCTGGGACGACATGGAAACTAAGTTCCTCACTAATTTCTTCGACGACGACACCGAGATATCCATCGGAATGTTGCTTGATGAGAAACAAAGAGACGGGGAATTGGTCAACACCTTCGTCAAAAGGTTCCGGAACAAGGCGATGAACTGTCGGGACCCGATCACAGAGGAGTTCATTCTCCAGACTTGCCACAACAACCTCGCATTGGACGTATTGGAGGCAATGGGAACAGCACCGTCTAACACTTGGAAAGACTTGAAGGTGCGCGGTGAACAAGCCGAACGCTTCCTCCGAAGGAAGAAGGCCGAGAGGAACCTACCGACGGCTAATCCTCTGAACTCGAACTTCGCCTCTCGTGGCAAGGGCAAGGCACCTACAGCTGCTGTTGGTGCTAATCGAACGTTACAACAGCAATCCCGAAGGCAGCAAAAGACTTCGGATCCAAGACTCAAAAAAGAGTATTCCTTCAAGGACGAAGACGTTCCAGCCATATTCGAATCCCTCTTTGGAGGCAACAAGATCAAGCTACCACCTATCACAAATCAGGAGGAAGCTGACAACACTACGGACCCAAGATCAAGCTACCACCTATCACAAATCAGGAGGAAGCTGACAACACTACGGACCCAAAGTACTGTGAATACCACAGGAGGGTCGTTCATCCCACCAAGGATTGCTTTGCTCTTAAGAATAGCATCCAAATCTTGGTTGAAGCCGACGTCATAACGCTGAGATAAGCCAAATGAGAACGGCAATACTCCGACGAGTATAAGAGTATAAACTGCTTCTCAATCCTCCGACCGGTATAAGAGGTTAAACTGCTTCCTGATACTCCAACATGTATATGAGTCTAAACTGTTTCATTTCTTTCACGGGAAGTTCCTGGAGAAATTTTTTATATGTAATATTCTTAAGGATAACCCGGTTATGTAACTCAGTACAATATCGGACCCAGTTCCACAAGGGAAGCTGGGGGTGGATTATTCAAGTATCGGGAAGTTCCCGAAAGAATACCACGAGTGATATTCTTAGGGATAACCCAATCACTATAAAAGTGATAAGTAAAACATCCACATTTAAACTCTAAAGGTTGGAATGTTTTCCATTATTGTTATCAAATTCACTAATTCTCATGAGTTATCTTGTTGAGACGAGATTCGATCCTTTTGACAGATTAATCTTTCCTCACAAAAATCCCCCACTGATCAAGTCAATTAACGATAGGTCCACTAAATTTTCTGTCCGCCAATTCATGGCAATTTCCAAAGCTTGACGAGTTAAGTCCTGATTACTTAACGTCAAAACCCTTCATCGAGTGGCCATTCCAGCTGAAGATAGAATATAAAATTCTTCTTCCTCAGTGTCAGGAGATAGAATATAAAATTCTTCCTACCCCATTTCAGGTTCGTCTTTGCCCCAAGAGAAAACACCACCTTTTTCAACTCCCAAAATCCGTGCCTCACAGGTATAGGAAGTTTATCCCGAATCCTAAGTAGGGATAAGTCTGCGCCTAACACGCGCTGTCGGTTTAGTCTTTTTCCGTAGAAAAAGACACCAGAGTTCGATTCTGGGGTATTTTATCCCGAAGCCTAAGTACGGATAAGTCTGCATCTAACCCGCGCTGCCGGTTAATTCTTAACCGTTAAAAAGAACACCCGCCCACATATTCAACATTGTGGCAGGTTGTTATTAATAACACCAAAATCCATGCCTTACACGCATGGGGAATTTCATCCTGAATCCTAAGAAAGAATATGCCGACGCCTAACACGCGTCGCCGGTTTAGTCTTTTACCGAATGAAAAGACACCAGAGTTCAATAGAAGCCGGTTGCGTCATAAATACCCGTACTGGATTAACATTGGAAATGACGTAAATCATCTGTCCAACCAAGTAATGCCGCATCTTTTGCATCAATGGCGAAGTCTACGTATTCGAAATCGTAGCGCCAAGTCTAAGAGAATTCACTCTCTTAGCACAACATCACATGCGGAACAGATTTAGACAATCCGCATGCTAGCCCGACTCAAACGGTAGTCGGTAAAGGCTAATCAAATCCATTGAAGGCTGAGGGTTAGCCAAAAATCCTAAAGTCAACGCCTAACACGCGTCGCCGGGTAGTCTATTCCCGTGAGAAAGACGAAGTCTATGTATTCAATATCGTAGCGCTAAGAGCGTTAACTCTCTTAGCACAACGTCACATGCGGAATGGGTTTAGACAATCCGTATGCTAGCCCGACTCAAATGGTAGTCGGTAAAGGCTTATCAAACTCGTTGATGGCTGAGGGTTTGCCAAAAATCCTATAAATACGAGAGTCACTAACGCATCAGCTTCATTAGTTGGTCTCGTGACCTGAGCATCCAACGACATTCGAAACCCTAGGGTCAACGTCGATCAACGCATAACCCTAGGTCAACGCCGGTCAACGCGTTGCGACCAAAAAAATCAACGTTCGACGTTCGAAACCCTAGGGTCAACGCCGGTCAACGCGTAACCCTAGGTCAACGCCAGTCAACGCGTTATGATCAAAAAGTCAACTCAATAACACGAGCCAAACTCAACTCATCAGTTGTAGATTTGAGACTTCGACGACGGCCAGACGATAAACGCAGCGCCGGAAGAACTTCATCTATTCACCAAAACATCGAGTAGACTGAAAGTCGAAAGAGTCAAGAATCGAAGCTAACTACAGGTTCTTTACACCGACTAAAGGCTAGACCAATCACATCCAAAGTATTCCAGCCTCTTCTATAAAAGAAACGAGTCTTGAACGCTTTGGAGGAGGTATCTGTAGGCATCGAAAATTGCCTATAGGTCTCCACAAACAGCTCAGTGTTAAGGAACGATGATAAACGTTACTATCCGGTTCATAGGAGTTCGATTGATGTCGGTGAACAATTGAAGTGAATCGACGAACTACGTGAACTAACAAAATTTGGGAATAACGGAGGTACGGGCTAATCGGGAGCCCCGCGATGTTTACAAAAGGAACAATGCCCTTCGTGTCTCATTCATTCTACAGATGATCCGACCATCGGAATTGATAGAACTCCTTGTCGGCTTTCCAACGCACTTCGAATCACTCAAATCCGAGTTCGGACGAAGAATTTACAGCGGAAGCGGACATATACACCATGACGGAGTGTCTCGGACCAACGAGACACCCTAAGGTGTCTCGGCCAAAGCCGAGACACCCTAGGGTGTCTCGGCCCAAACCGAGACACCCTAGGGTGTCTCGGATCAAGTGGAGACACCTTGGGGTGTCTCTAACGTAGATTTGGGCCTTTAGGTGGTTTTAACCGCTCCAAACTCCCCCGGGCCTATAAATACAAGCCTCAGGCCCTCATTTTTGAAGATCTGGAATTTTGGAGAATTAGCGAAGCCCTGCCGAACTAAAGAGTGATCGAGTTCTTCAACACAAGAGATCGAAAATCGTCAGATCTACATCACCCGCATCTAATCCTTAGTATTATCCTGTTGTGGTAATTCTAATAAGAGCAATTATCTCGCTTTTGTCGAGATAAGCGCTTCTGTTTCTAGATCTCCGCACGGATTGACGAAGCTCTGGACCTGATCTGATTGCTAGGTAGTCCACGGATATCGACATCCCCGTCACAGGCTAAAGGCCCACGCAAGCAAGAGACGACGAACGGATCTTGTGTTTATTTTCAAGAAAGTTGTAATCTTTTATTCTTTTGTTGTTTGAATTCATTTGTAATGCTTAAAGTTTAATGAAATCAATGACTAAGGTAACTTTCGACAAAAACAAAGATATGGTAAACTCTCATCCTAAGTCTTGGGATGCCTAGAATTATATTCTCTCAACATGTGCACCATAGTCCGATTAACCACTTCTGTTTGTTTGTCTATTTGTGGATGGAATGCCATGCTCTTATTCAACCTAGTGTCCATCAAGCTCCACAAAAAATCCTAAAAATGTCGAAGAAACCGGCTATCTCAATCAGAAATAATCGAATTCGGTAACCCAAAGAGCTTCCATACATGCTCAAAGAACAATTGTGCTGCACCCTCTCCCATCACGGTCTTCTTGCAAAGAATCAAGATCACCATCTTGCTGGACCGGTCCACCACAACGAACAAATAATCATGTCCTCACTTGGCGTCGACAATCCTCCTAAGAAATCCATAGAAATACTCTCCCACGGTCTTGAAGGTACCGACAATGGTAGATACAAACCATGTTTCCTATTAGAAGGTTTCAAGATATAACATAGCTTACACCCTCCAACATATTTAGTGACACCCTCCAACATCTTTGGCCAAAAGACATGGTACCATAGATTGAGAAGCGTCATCTGAATCCCAAAATGACCTTACACACGTGATGTATGTGCCTCTCGATTCCACTATAATCGATCGCCATCCTTCGGAATACAAAGTGACGTCCCACGATACAACAAACCATCCTCACCAATCGCATACTCCCCTTTCGACCAGCCATTGCCCGCTCAAACACACTGCTGAAATCTCTGTTGGATGTGTACATCTGCACATACTCTGAAGGAACCAATGGCTGAATACGCGTCGCCACCAAAAATGCCCTTACTGATGGGCTAGATAACATATCGGCTAACTTGTTCATCATTTCCTTCTTGTACCTAATAATGATGTTGAACGCCATCAAATAGGACATCCACTTCACGTGTCATGCCTGCTGCAGCCTCTTCTGAGCATGTAGAAATTCCAATGGTTTGTGATCTGAGTGCACAACCACCTCCTTACCCAACAAATACACCGTCCAATGTTCGATCGCTTGATAAAGTGCATAGAACTCCTTGTCGTAGGTGGGGTAGTTTTGAATATCATCCGTAAACATCTCTGAATGGTACTCCATCGGCTTACCATCCTGAATCAACACAGCGCTCATAGCATAACTAGAAGCGTCGGTCTCCACCTCGAAGGTCCTCTGCAAATTCGGCAAAGCTAACACCGGTGTCTTTGAGATCTTCTTCTTTAGTAGCTGAAAAGCTTCCTCATGCGTCCTACCCCAACTAAACCTTCACCTTCGTAAGGCTATGCAAAGGTGCCGCAAAAGTCGAAAAATGTCAAATGAACTTGCGCAAGTACTAGCAAGCCCACATGAAGCTTCTCAGCTCCGTCACTGTCCTAGGGGTCGGCCACTTTGTGATCACTACCACCTTGCTTGGATCTATCCTTCTCTAGCCCTCTTCCACGATGAAGCCGAGATACACCAACTCGTCCTTCCCAACCTCGTATTTCTTCCCATTGAGCTTTAGTTGTCCGTTTTGCAACACTTCAAACACTTTCTCAACATGAACAAGATGCTCCTCTCAGGTCCTGCTGTATACCAAGATGTTATCAAGGTAAACTATCACAAAGTCCTCTATAAAGGGTCGCAACAAATCATTCATAAGCCACATAAAGGTAGCCGGAGCGTTGCACAAACCAAACGGCATCACCATCCACTCGAATAGGCCCTGCTTATTCTTGAACGCAATCTTCCAACTATCATCCACCCGAATCCTTACCTGATGGTAGCCAGACTTCAAATCTAACTTCGTGAAGAACCTTGCTCCCTCCAATTGATCCATGAGATCGTCAATCTATGGTAATGGGTAGCGATTCTTAATGGTTATCTTGTTGAGTGCTCAGTAATCGACACACATTCACCAATCTCCATCCTTTTTGGTCACCAACAATACTGGAGACCCGCAAGGGGAACAACTCATCATAATCACTCCTGTCTCCAAAAGCTCCTAAACCTACCTCTTGATCTCCTTAGACTCCTCTACAGATGTGTGGTATAGACCTATATTCGGCAAAGAACTCTCACCGATCAACATAATCTCATGCTCCACACCCCCTCATGGTGGTAGTCCCGTGATCTCTAAAAACAAGTCCACGTATTTGGCCTTCAATCTATCAAGCTCGCCCTCCTAAAACTTGCTCAAGGTAGTCAAGCACACCCTACTCAGCTGCTCGTCATAAGGTCTAATGACTAACAATATGAACCTCTTACTCGCATTCACTAGCCTCTTCGCCTGAGTCACTGTCACCAAACTCGTCTCCTGTGGAAGAGATGCCAAACGGAAAATGAATTGCTCGCCATCTTTGGCGAATGTATACTTCTGGGCTCATCTATCTTAGACCGCAAACCTATCCTATAAATAAGGATTGCCCAATATTACTTGGCAAACATCTAACAGAACGATGTCGCATGTGACATTGTCAATATACGACTCATGGAGCGCAAATCTGAAAGTGCATTGGTTGGTCACACTCAATCCCGCCTCCTTCTGAATCCACCCTAAAGGATAGGGTTTCAGATATTTAACCATCTTAAATCCCAGCTTCTGAACCAAGGCCTTAGATATCAAATTCTTCTGGCTCCCTGGATCCACTATGGCATCAACTAAACTGGTCTTGATCTGCAATTTCAAAACAAAGAGCTGGTCCCTCAGGTCTTCATCCTCTGTCGTGTTCTACTTCCCCTCCATAAGGTTGACACTGCTGGTGGGTGCAATCATCCCTGGAACTTCCTTCGGACCCTGCGCTACCACGTATGCCTTCTTTTCCTCCTTTTTCTTCAATCCATTCGGCTTCAGATGATGATACTTCTCCCAGCAACGATCAGCTACGTGTCCTATCTGTTTGTAGTGATTGCATGTCAATCCCGCCTTCCCCGAGTCATCATTCTTCTTCTCTTTCTTAGGTTGAGAGCCACTAGACTTGCCTCCCATTTGTTTGGAGTCTCCCTTTGTTTTGTTGCCCTTCTTTTGCCTACCCTCAATGGCAATGGCCTTCACACTCGCCTCTGCAATGGACTCAATTGTGAAAAGCCTCATCTTCTTCTGGATATATTTGTTCAGACCCACCATATACTTCATAAAAATGTGATATTCCTCTGTTGAGATGTTGAGGACCATCTCCTGCTACTGGAACTCCGTCGTATACTCTTGAACGGTCTAGTTGAACCATTGGCGCAACCCGTACCACTTGTACCAACACTCTTCAAGGAACCCTATCGGATAGAATTGCTTCCTAAGTAGTTCCTTGAACTTATTCCATAACACCGTCTTCTTCTCCTGCTTGCAATAGAATTTTCACCATGTCAATGCATGTCCCGAAAGCTTCAAAGTCGCGAACACGAGCTTCTCCTTGGATGAATATCCATAGAGTGTGAAATAGGTCTCCATCCGCTCAATCCAATCATCAAGCCTCTCGACATTGACACTCCTGTCATAAACAAAAATCTCCATTTTGAAGTCTATCTTCAAATTCTAGTAAAAACCCTTACCCCATTTGTGTGAAAAAGACTTAACAATACGGGCCTCCTCATCTGAATCAGAACCCTCACCTTCTCCATCGGACTCCACAAGTTTCTTCTTGCCTTTCGAAGAAGATTTCTCCTTATTTCCTTTGTCTTGGAAAAGATTGACGAGATGCACGAGGGTCGAACCCATTACCTCCATCTGCTTCTCCAATGCATCTAGCCTTGCTGAACTGTCTCCTTCAGTCATCTTCTTCTTCCTTAATTTTCAGACTCCTTCCAATGAAATAAGGATCACGCCAAGATTCTTATATTATGATTGAATCAGGACCATGCATAGGATACCCTCTCTATTGGATCTGATCGCTCTGATACCAACTTGATACGAGTCGTTGTGCGAGCACCTTTGATTACGAAATTATCAAATGTGGGTTGAGAAGAAAATAACAAGAACACAAGAGTACTTCAGTGTGGCGAAGGAAAATACCTTCTCGAGATTATGAGAATCAAATAACTTACAATCTCTCACAATCTCACTAGAATTGAAGAACAATCTCTCTCAATTCTCCAAGTACAATCTAATCTCCCTTGATTGTTTTAAAACCCTAAAACAATCCCTTTTATATGTTGAACAACGTGGATGACAAAGTAGTAAATAACCAAGCCTAAACCCTATAGGAAAATATGTAAACAGAAACCCAAATAAACCAGGAAACCATTGATGAGTCGACTCACGTGCAGGTATAAGTCGACTCATGTCATATGGGTCGACTCATGACAGTCATGAGTCAACTGGTCAGAAACTATGTCAACTGGTCAGAAACTATGTCAACACCTGCTGGGCTTCGTGAGTCGACTCATAACAGTCATGAGTTGACTCATGACATATGGGTTGACTCATACAATAATGAGTCGACTGGTCAGAGACTTTTGACAAAACGGCTGAGTTTCATGAGTCGACTTATGACAGGCATGAGTTGGCTCAACCTGCTGAGTCGACTCATGACTGTTATGAGTCGACCCACGGGCTGAAAACTGGATGCTTCGATTCTTCAATTCACCTTTTTGTTCCACGCTTTAACCTGTGTTCCACTATGCTATTTTGCACATCTATTCTCAAGCTACCATGAGAGTCTTCTATCCTCAAGCTCCCATGAGGATCGCTAAGTTCCAAAGAGAAGATACACCGGTATCACTATTTTTGGATTTTTGGTTGCAAATATTTTATTTTGAACACTAAAGATCATCATAATAAATTTGACAAATAGATGTTGGAATATTTTTAGGATATGCATCAGGGAGTAAGGCTTATAGAGTTTTCAACAAACGAACACTCGATGTTGAAGAATCTATAAATTTTACCTTTGATGAAACTAATGATGGTTTGCAAGATTTTATGCTTATTAGGGATGATGATGACATTGAAGGAGGCTTAGAACTATTGCAAATTAATGACAACCCTTCAACGGTTGCACCAAGGACACAAGAGAGAGAAGTTGGAACTAGCAAAAAAGATGATCAAGGAGAACTCTCTAAAACTTTAAAGTATGCAACAGATCACTCTAATGAACAAATCATTGGAAGCTCCTCAAAAGGAGTCATGACTCGCTCAAAAGCAATGAGCGAATTTGGTAACGTTACTTTTCTATCTCAATTAGAACCAAAATGTGTTGATATGCTTTAAATGATGAATTTTGGGTTTTAGCCATGCATGATGAACTAAACAATTTTCAAAGAAATAATGTCTGGAAACTTATTCCTAGACCTAAAAATTTTCATGTTATTGAAACACAATGGGTTTTAGAAACAAACTTGATGAATTTGGTATAGTTACTAGGAATAAAGCTAGAATAGTCGCCCAAGAATACAATCAAGAGGAGGGCTTTGATTATGACGAAACTTTTGCACTGGTGGAAAGAATGGAGTCAATACGCATATTCTTGGCTTTTACTAGTTTTAAAAATTTTAAACTTTTTCAAATGAATGTTAAAAGTACCTTTTAAATAGTTTTATTGATAAAGAGGTTTATATTGAGAAACCCCTAGATTTATTGATCCTTTGTTTCCAAATCATATTTACTGGGTTCAAAAAGCTTTATATGGTTTAAAACAAGCTCTAAGAGCTTAGTATGCTCGCCTCTCTAGTTTTCTCATTGACAATAGTTTTTCAAAAGGAAAAATTAATAATACTTTATTTGTTAGAAAAAACAAAAGTTGTTTCATTTTAATTCAAGTTTATGTCGATGATATTATATTTGGAGCCACTAATGAATCTTTGTGCAAGGACTTTTCAAAAGTTATACAAGAGCGATTTGAGGAGTATGATGGGAGAGCTCATGTTTTTCCTTAGCCTCCAAGTCAAACAAGGTGATGATAGAATTTTTGTCTCACAAAGCTAGTATGCAAGAGAGTTGGTGAAGAAATTTAGGATGTCAAACTCCAAGCATGTACCAACTCTAATAAGCACTTCCATCAAGTTGGATATGGATGAAAGTGGTAAGAAAATAGGCCAAAAGCTATATCGAGGTATGATAGGTAGTTTACTTTATCTCACTGCAAGTAGGCGGGATATAATGTTTAGTATTTGTGCATGTGCACGCTTTTAAGCTTCTCCTAGAAAATCTCATTTAATTACGGTTAAATGTATTATTAAGTATATAAATGGTACTATTGAACTTGGTTTATTTTATCCGAAGCATACTACTTTTAATCTTTATGGTTATTATGATGCTGACTTTGCCAGATGCAAGGTAGACCATAAGAGTACTAGTCGCATGTGTTAATTCTTAGACAACTCTCTTGTTTCTTGGTCATCTAAGAAGCAAAATTTTGTAGCCTTATCCACTACGGAAGCGGAATTGTAAGGACCATGAATTTTTGATATTAGTTAAAATAAATTTTTTGGTATTTTAAAATATTTAATTGTTATTTTAAAAAGAGTATTTGTATTTTTCTCAATTTTCTAGATTTTTTTTTATATTTTAAAGTCTAAGTTTTATATTTATTTGAATGGTTTTGATATTTATAAATTAGTTCAGTGTAGTAAAAATTTATAAAATTTTTCCATTGTGTTATTGATAATATTATATATTATTTTAAATAAAATGTTGTATTATTATTATTTATTACACATTATTTCGTATAAAACGTTATATTATTAATTACGTATTATTTGTATAATATGTTGTATTAATTTTACTATTACATATTATCTGTCGTATTAGCATAACTGGTACGTTTTATTGTGTGGATAATTATCCCATAATTATTTGATTTTAAATGTAAGAAATTATATTTTTTATTAATTAATCTCGTTTAATTGTATAATTTGTGGTATTATTTTTTACTTTTGCGTATTATATGTTGTATTAGTACAACTAGTACATTTTTATGTGTAGATAATTTTTACGTAATTATTTAATATTTTTCGTGATTATAATTATTTTTAATTAATTTTTAAAACGCTAATCCCCTCTCTCTCTCTATATATATATATATTACAATATATCTCTCTCTTCTCTCCTTCTTCATCTTCACGCAGACGCCGCCCCCATCTTTCATTCTCACTCTCCCCGAACCCATCACCGCCTCCTCCCCTCGCCTACACCGCCGGCCTCCACCTTGTCGACCACCCCAACCCGCAGTCTCCCTCTCCCCCTCGTTTCCAGATCTAGCTGGGAGATCGCCAGGAGCCGGAGGATTCTCAGCAGGAGTGCCTTGTAGATAGAGCAGAAGAACAAGTTAAAGCTTAGTTATTCCTTTCAGTTTATTTTCGTAGTTTTTCCTTTTTCGCCTGATCATTGTATTTTATATTCTCCAGTATTTCATTCAGATAGTTTGTATAAGGGCAGCCTGATCATTGTATTTTATATTCTCCAGTATTTCATTCAGATAGTTTGTATAAGGGCATGTTGACCCAAATATTATGTCTCTATTTTATATTCTCCAGTATTTCATTCAGATAGTTTGTATAAGGGCATGTTGACCCAAATATTATGTCTCGGATGTTATTCTATTTGTGATATGATATTTTTATTCTTAATTTGTCTATTATATTCTTGCTGATTGTGATCGGGGATCTGTGACTTCACATTATTTTTATTTTTAGACGCTTAGCGTATTGGATTGAGAAGAAAAGAAAAAGAAAAAATGGTAGTGTATATTTCTTCTCAATCTAATATGTCGCGGGCTTGTTCACGTTCCGATTCCCGGGTATTTTGGGAAGCGGGGCGTGACAGGAATACATTTCCACCGGCTTATATTGTGATCAATTATTATGGATGAAATAAAATTTGGTTGATTTTCATTTACATTTTCATGACACGATTTTTTTTTGTGATAACACTAGTGCTATAAATATTTCTAAAAATTCAGTTCTTCATTCTAGGAAAAAACATATAGATGTACGACATTATTTTTTACACGATCATGTAGAAAGGAAAGATGTATCCTTTGCTTATATTGACACAAAATCACAATTAACAGACATCTTTTCCAAGCCTCTTTGTGAGGAAGATTTTTATTGTATAAGAGGTGAATTAGGCATGTGCATCCTTTGATTTTTGTTTGCTTGTATCTTTTATGCTATCCTCTTCAAAACTAATGTTTTATACTCTTTTAAAACGGATTCCATCGTTTAATGGCTTTGCATGCTTAAGTTTTTTTAGTTGACATATTCTTTTTATATACCCCATTTTGATGTTGACAAAGGGGGAGAAAGTCTCCTATACTTTGTACAAATAGATAGCGGGAGAGCCTTATAGATAGGGGAGCATCTATCTATAAGTTTCTTTCTTTATTTTTATGCTCTTTTATAATGGTGGTTTGTCATCATCAAAAAGTAGGAGATTGTTAGGTCTCGTGTTTGATGATGATTTACAAACCCTATTATCGGTACTAATTGCTTATCAAGTGACCCTATGCAGGATGTATTTATTAAGCAATATAGTACCATGTGTTGGAGGTTGTAAGAATTTGTACCATAATAATGATATCCATGGAGGTGGAGGCAAGTTGATTAAAAAGCCTCAAAACACTCAAAGATCGACTCAAGCATATATCTACTTATGAAGGACGTTCAAGCATATGGTCAAGAAGAGCTTCATCAACAAATTTCTAGCTAATATCGATACTTAAGCATTGTAGACAATTGTAAGCGATATTTGTATTTTTACTTCTCTCTAGATCATAATATTAGCAAGAAATAAAGTAGATAACTTTTGAAGCATTTGGGGATTACACACACACACATTTCAAAACTCGTATCTTTGACGGTTTTTGTAAAATAATAAGTTTTCACAAATACGAGATGTTACTTTAGAAAGTATTTCTCTAACATATCTATTTTTATATATATAAGTATTCTCCCAAGTTTTACTATTTTTGGAGTTAATTTAATATCTTAAATCTAATTTAAAAAATTAACAGTTCTGAAAAAAAATAGGTTTCTGAAATATCAGATTTTTGGTCGACTAGTTTTTTAGATCATTCGACTGACCATGAGCAGGTTTTCAGCTCCTGAATTGGCCTCCAAATCAGTCGATCGTTACACACAACCAGTCGACCGATACACACAATTGGTCAATCGACAATGTATTCTGTTTTCTAGTTCTGCCCAATGGTCAATTGATTAGTCGACTGATTCTCTCGACCAGTCAACCGATCGCAGCCACTAACAATAATAGCTAGTTTTTAGTTTCCTAGTTTTTAGGATTTTTTTTGGATTTTGGATTTTCTTCGGATTTGTGCTGGGTTATTGAGAGACTATAAATAGTCCTCAAGTTTCATTTATTACACTAAGCAAGAAAACTAAGAAATCCAAGAAAACAAAGAAAAAATCTTGAGTTTTGTTTTTGAGACTTCTAAGCTTACATTTTCAACTTATTCTCAAGTTCTTCAAATTTTTGATTTTCACTTTCACATCCCACAAACCCCTGAGCTTCAATCATTTATCTCTTCATCCTTGCTATCAGATTCTTTAAGAGAGAATTTTTCTTCATCTTGTATTGTGTGGAGAGCTAGATCTCGAGAAGATCATTGTATGGAGAGTTCGATCTCGGGGAGATCATTGTGAAGAACTGCTAGCTTCCAAACCAGGTTGTGTAGTGGATTACTATCGGGATAGATGGTCGGTGACGTAGGTTGAGAGGACCGAACCTCGTGAACACACCGTCGTCTCACTTGGCTAACTATCTCTAACTCTCTCTTTTAAATTATTGCCCTATTACTATATTCGTGTCTTAAACTGCATTGAATTTTTATTAGTTGCATATTATTGTTTGATTACCCTATTCACCTCCCTCTATGGTAATTTTAGTAAATTGGCTCCCAACTGGGAAGGACCCAACACCATCCTTGAAGAATTACGCCTAGGCACCTACCGGCTAAGAAGCCCCGATAGGAGAATGTTGCAACATCCCTGGAAAATCGAGCACCTAAGGAAATACTTTCAATAATTATAAATGTGAATTTCATTAAAATCTTTTGAGTATTAACTTTTATTCCGTGCTCTCAAAGTATCTTATCTTTATAGTAACAAAAAGACCTTGGCTCCCTCATTAAGTCCAAGGCACTCAACCAAAGACCTTGGTACCTCTTCAGGGTAAAACCAAGGCACTCCAACTATTCGTCGTCTTTGACGAAAATACCTTAGTTCCCTCATTAATTCTAGGGTACTCAACAAAAGACCTTGGCGCTCTCATCATGTCCAACGCACTCAACCAAAGACCTTTGTACATCTTCAGGGTAAAACCAAGGCACTCCAACCATTCGGTCATCTTCAACAAAAAGACCTTGGCACACTCATTAAGTCTAAGGTACTCAATTAAAGACCTTGGTACCTCTTCAAGGTAAAACCAAGACACTTCAACCTGTCGGTCGGCTTCAACCGAAAGACCTTAGCACCCTTATTAAGCCCAAGGTAGGTTCCCAAGTCACTTCAACATGCAAAGCCAACTTGACTCAAACCACCAATATCCGAACAAGAGTGGAATTAAGATACACAATAATTAGAAAGGCCAACATGACTGGAATTTTATTCCATATTTTTGGATATTTACATTATCACTTACATCCACATTTACAAAAAATAAGACAAAAAAAGAGAGAAGATACAAGTCCTCAGGTGCCTCGGCTCGGGTCGAGAGTATGACTTGGGAGAGAGGCACTTGGCATGGCCTCTGGGGCCTGCTGTGTAGCACTTGATGCGACCTCTGGGGCATGCTGAGCGGTAGGAGGGGCGGCCCCTTCTTGGGCATTCTCGAACTCATCTTCGTCATTGCCATCGTCCCCCTCCAGCATTATTTCCCTCACTTAAACTCAAGTTCCTTGAGGAAATCAAAGAAACTTTTAGGGGAGGGTCGGGACTCTAGAGGGAGCAAAGCTAGAAGATAGTCGAAGCTTGCCTTGCAGGCTAATGATACTTCTACCTTTCCCAAAGGACCTTGGCAATACTCCTCTATGGCCTTCGACTTGTGAGTCTCGGAGTCCAAAAAGCAATCAAATTGACTGGGATTGATTCTCTTTTTTTAAAAAAACTGGGTTTGATCACTTGGTACGAAACCCTTACAATCACTCACACACTCTCTCGATTACAGATGAAGAGAAGATTACTTCAGCTCCTCTTTGTTTAATGTGGGTTCTTGGTGGCGAAAGGATGCTTCTCCTGATACTTG
The DNA here is from genome assembly GCF_001876935.1 of Asparagus officinalis. Classification (NCBI taxonomy): domain Eukaryota; kingdom Viridiplantae; phylum Streptophyta; class Magnoliopsida; order Asparagales; family Asparagaceae; genus Asparagus; species Asparagus officinalis. The sequence continues at coordinate 91,753,794 of NC_033797.1, read as the reverse complement.
AGTCGAGATTGCCTCCTGTTAATAATCAGAACAAGATTGCTAAAGCTTCTCACATTCGTTAGCCGGCTAGAATTAAAGTTCAAACTCTGGATCTGTACGCAGAAACTCTGATCTCCGATGCTTCTTAAATTCTAAGTCAAAAATCTCCAACCCCTTATCCCTGTAGCCATCCATGGGTATTTATAGGGTTTAAGCACATAACCGACGTGCTAAGATCACGGGTAGAGGCGCGTAACTACCTCCTCCAATTCAGCGCATGCCGTAACGTGCTCCTGAAGATTAGCGCACGTGGCTGACTTAGTCTTCGAAGCCATTACAGCTAAATCTAACGTGGACAACAAACCTCATCTTTAATTGAAACAGGGTTCGTCATGTAAAACGAGCCTCGATACGTAGCGAGGTTCATCTTACAAAGCATACTTTGCAATAAATAAGCTTCTTCTGACGAATTTTGTCTTCACTTACTTCGTCTGACGAATTTCATCTTCAACAACAAACTTCGTCTTCGATAGCTAGGTCCAACTACGTAGTAAACCTGGTAACTTTCCCTTAGATGAACCTCGTCTTCACTGACGAGCTTCAAGTCCGACGATGAGCTTTATCTTCACTAATGAACCTCATCTTTCGAAGATGAATGTCGAACCTCATTTCCAATGACGAGCTTCATTGTTTGTTATTGAGTTTTACTGCTCGACGAACTACGTTCTCAAGGTTGATTTTCACTAAACGATGGGCCTCGTCTCTGATTGAGACGAGGTTCATTTTTCTGACCATCCTTCTCATATTTTGAAATTTAGTATTTTTGAATGCCTACACCAGCCTTAGGTTTTAGGCGACTAAGTTATCCCACCAAGAGCTTTCCTTCACATCGAATCGAGTGCACTGCTCACCCTCAACCTCCTCCACCAAGTATCTGATCTGATCACCTCGTTCGGTAATTTCATGCTAGGAGTGGTCGATCTCCTCTTTCAGCTTAGTGATGGTGATTGGCTGCTTGGTACGATGTCCCGAAAGCCCCCTAATCATATCCTCACTCATCTCTACCTCCCAACATAGTTTGCCTTCATTTGATACGAGTCGCCGTGCGAGCACTCTTGATCGCGGAATTATCAAGAGTGGGTAAAGAAGAAAACGACTAAAGAACACAAGAGTTATAATTAGGGCGAAGGAAAATACCTTCTCTAGATTATGAGAATCAATTGGATTTTACAAAATCTCTCTCTCACAATCTCTCTAGATCAAAGAACAACCTCCCTGATCTCTTTTCTGATTACAATCTGAGTTCTCCACCCTAGAAAAGTCGTGTTTCTATTTATACTAAACAGAAATCCTAACTGGAGCAGGAAACAGACCCAGGCCCGGAACCGCTACGCGGTCGACCACAGTACCCAAGGCGGTCGACCGGTCAGAACGACGAAAACTGGAAAAATCGATTACAGTGTTTTCGGTCGACCGCAGCGCCACCATCGGTCGACCGCTCTCAGTCCCGAGACATAGTCTGGGTCTGTGCACTAAGCGGTCGACCGCCGTGACCAATCCGGTCGACCGGCCAGAGTCCAGTACTTCCTACAGTTTTGACGAATCCTTCGACTTCGTCGCCTCCATTGACCTCGTCCACGACTCCTCTACTCTATTCTCAAGATACCATGAGAATCATCTATCCTCAAGTTCCCATGAGGATCGCTAAGCTCCCGAAATGAGAATCATCTATCCTCAAGCTCCCATGAGAATCGCTAAGCTCCCGAAGAGAATCATCTATCCTCAAGCTCCCATGAGGATCGCTAAGCTCCCAAAGAGAAGATACACCCGTATCATGGGTCCCCCTTTAGGAACTTGAAGTCTCATTCAAGTTAGAACTTCAGCTGAGGGAACTCGCGAGCCCCTCCTTCTCTGTTGAACCACTTAGCCTTGCTAGAAATCTAAACGAAAAGCGTTGTCGCCAATCTGATCGATAATCCGAAATGGACCATAACGAATAGGCTTCAACTTCTTCCCTTCTCCTTTGAGCCTCTCCTTACTCAATTTTAGCCATACCATATCGCCTTTACCAAAGTTACAAGGAACCCGATGTTGATCATGCTTCGCCTTGTACTTAGCTTGCGATTTCTTCAATTGAGCTTCAACCGTGGCATGAATATTTGCAATTTTCTCGAGAAATCGCTGAGCACGTTGTCTTTCACTCCCCTCCTTGCCGTCCACTGTGGCCTCACTTGAAAACACAAGATCGAACGGGCTCGGCGGTAAAAATCCATAACAAGTCTCAAACGGTGACTTTCCGGAAGATCCATGAATTGCACGATTAAAAGCAAACTGCAAATATGGTAAGCTCTCATCCCACGTCTTAGGATGCCTGGAATTATACCCCCACAACATATGCACCATAGTCCGGTTGACTACCTCCATTTGTCCGTCTGTTTGTGGATGAAAGGTCGTGCTCTTCTTCAATTTAGTGTCCATCAAACTCCACAAAGAATCCCAAAAATTCCCGAGAAAACGGCTATCCTGATCCGAAATAATCAAGCTCGGTAACCCAAAGTGCTTCCACACATGCTCAAAGAACAGTTGTGCTGCACCCGCTCCCGTCACGGTCTTCTTACAAGGAATCAATATCACCATCTTGCTGAACCGGTCCACCACAACGTACAAATAGTCATGCCCGCGCTTCGTAGTCGGCAACCCTCCTAGAAAATCCATAGAAATGCTCTCCCACGGCCTAGAAGGAACCGGTAATGGTAGGTACAATCCCCTCTTTCTGTTAGAAGGCTTCGAAATACAGCATAACTTACACCCTCCAACATACTTGGTCACATCATCAAGCATCCGTGGCCAAAACACATGTCGCCGTAGATTGAGAAGCGTTTTCTGAATGCCAAAATGCCCTTGCACATGCGAGGTATGCGCTTCCCGAATCCACTGCAACCTATCACCATCTTCCGGAATGCATAGTGATGTCCCACGATACAACAAGCCATCTTCTCCAAGTGCATACTCCCCCCTTCGACCAGCCTTCGCCTGCTCAAACACACTACCGAAGTCCCTACTGGATGCATACAGCTGTATATACTCCAAAGGAACCAAGGGCTGAATACGCGTCGCCACCAATAAAGACTTTATCGGCGGACGAGATAACATATCGGCCAACTTGTTCGTCGCCCCTTTCTTGTACCTAATAATGATGTTGAAAGCCATCAAATAGGACATCCACTTCATGTGCCGTGCCTGCTGTAGCTTTGTCTGGGCATGTAAGAACTCTAATGGCTTGTGATCCGAATGCACGACCACCTCCTTCCCTAACAAGTACACCCTCCAATGCTTAATTGCTTGATATAGTGCATAGAACTCCTTGTCGTAGGTTGGGTAGTTCGCAATAGCACCCGAAAACTTCTCAGAATGGTATTCCACCGGTTTCCCATCCTGAATCAACACCGCGCCCATCGCATAACTAGACGCGTCGATCTTCACCTCGAAAGTCCGCTGCAAATTCAGCAACGCCAACACCGGTGCCTCCGAGATCTTCCTTTTTAGCAACTGAAAAGCCTCCTCATGCGTCCTTTCCCACTCAAACTGAACTTTAGCCTTTGTGAGGCCATGTAACGGTGCCGCATAAGTCAAAAAATATCGAATGAACTTGCACAAATTATGGCAAGCCCACATGAAGCTTCTCACCTCAGTCACTGTCTTCGGCGTCGGCCACTTTGTGATCACCTCCACCTTGCCTGGATCTATCCTCCGCTGGCCCTTCCCTACGATGAAGCCGAGATACACCAACTCGTCCTTCCCGAACTCGCACTTCTTCCCGTTGAGCTTCAGCTGTCCGTCCTGCAACACTTCAAATACCTTCTCAACATGAACGAGATACTCCTCATCACCAATCGCTCGAACAGGCCTTGCTTGGTCTTGAACGCAGTCTTCCAAGTGTCTTCCTCCCGAATCCTCACCTGATGGTAACCAGACTTCAAATCCAGCTTCATGAAAAACCTCGCTCCCTCATACTGGTCCATAAGATCATCGATCCGCGGTAATAGGTAACGATTTTTGATGGTTATCTTGTTGAGCGCCCGGTAATCCACGCACATGCGCCAGCCTCCATCCTTTTTGGGCACCAACAACACTGGTGTCCCGCAAGGTGAACAACTCGGCATAATCACTCCCGCCTCCAAGAGCTCCTGAACCTGCTTTTTGATCTCCTCGGACTCCAGTACTGATGTGCGGTATAGGCCTATGTTAGGTAAGGAACTCTCCCCGGTCAACATAATCTCATGCTCTACACCTCGACGTGGTGGTAGTCCCGTGATCTCCGAAAACAAGTCCGCATACTTGACCTTCAACCTGTCAATATCTCCCTCCTAGAGCTTGCCCAAGGTGGACAAGCACATCCTACTCAGCTTCTCTTCATACGGCCGAATGAACAATAAAACGAACTTCCTGCCCGCGTTCACCAACCTCTTAGCCTGAGTCACTGTCACCAAGCTCGTCTCCTGTGGAAGAGATGCTGAACGAAAAATGAATTGCTCGCCATCCTTGTTGAACGTGTACTTTTGGGCCCGCCGATCATATACTGCGTATCTATCCCACAAATAAGGATTGCCCAAAATAACTTGGCAAACATCCAACGGAACCACGTCGCATGTGACATCGTCAATATACGACTCATGGAGTGCAAATCTGAATGAACACTGGTTCACCACACTCAATCCCGCCTCCTTCTGAATCCACCCTAATGGATAGGGCTTCGGATGCTTCACCGTCTTCAATCCCAGCTTCTGTACCAATGCCTCAGATATCAGATTCTTCTGACTGGATCTACAATAGCATCCACTAAACTGGTCTTCACCTGCAACTTAAGAACAAAGAGCTGCTCCCTCGGGTCGTCATCTTCTTTGGTGGCCTGCTTCCCCGCCATAAGGTTGAGACTGCTATTGGGTTCGGTCATCCCGGGAACCTCCTTCGGACCCTGTGCTATCACGTACACCTTCTTCTCCTCCTTCTTCTTCAATCCTTTTAGCTTCAGATGAGGATACTTATCCCAACAACGATCAACCACATGCTCTGTCTGCTTGCAGTGATTGCATGTCAATCCTGTTTTCCCCGAGTCAACCTTCTTCTTCTCATCCTTAGTGCAGTGATTGCATGTCAATCCTGTTTTCCCCGAGTCAACCTTCTTCTTCTCATCCTTAGACTGAGAGCTACCCGTCTTGCTCCCCGATGGTTTGGAATCCCCATTCGTCTCGTTGCCCTTCTTCTGCCGACCCTCAATGGCAATAGCCTTCATGCTCGCCTCTGCGATTGTCTCTACTGAAAATAGCTTCATCTCCTTCCGGATGTAATCATTCAGACCCGCCATGTACTTCATGAAGATGGAGTACTCGGACGTTGCGATGTTTAGGACCATTGCCTGTTGCTGGAACTCCGTCGTGTACTCTTGAACGGTCTGATTAAATTTTTAGCGCAAGCCATACCACTTGTACCAACGCTCCTCAAGGAACCCCACTGGATAAAACTGTTTCCGAAGTAGCTCCTTGAACTTGTTCCACGACGCCGCTTTCTTCTCCTGCTTACAATAGGATTTTCACCACGTCAACGCGTGCCCTGAAAGCTTCAATGTCGCGAACACTATTTTCTCCTTGGACGAATATCCATAGAGGGTGAAGTACATCTCCATGCGTTCGATCTAATCATCAAGCTTCTCCACGTTGATACTCCCATCATAAACAGGAATCTTAACCTTGAAGTCAATCTTCAGATTCTGGTAATGATTCTTACCCCCTTGATGTCCAGCAGTCTTGACCATCTCAGTCTCCCCCTCTGAATCGGCTTTCTCGCTCTCCTCATCGGATTCGAAGAGTCCCTTCTTACCCTTCGAAGAAGATTCCTCCTTTTTGTCTCCTCCGTTGATGAGACCCACGAGTTGGGTAAGAGTCGTCCCGATCGTCTCAATCTGCTTCTCTATGGCATCAAGTCTTGTTGAATTATCTACTTCAGACATCTTATCCTTCCTTAATTTCTGGACCCCCTCCGAGGAATTAAGGATCTCGCCAAGCTTCTTGTACTGTGAGCTAGTAAGGACCATACACAGTTCCCCCCTTCACAGGATCTAGTGCTCTGATACCAACTTGATACGAGTCGCCGTGCAAGCACTCTTGATCGCAGAATTATCAAGATTGGGTAAAGAAGAAAACGACTGAAGAACACAAGAGTTATAATTAGGGCGAAGGAAAATACCTTCTCTAGATTATGAGAATCAATTGGATTTTACAAAATCTCTCTCTCACAATCTCTCTAGATCAAAGAACAACCTCCCTGATCTCTTTTCTAATTACAATCTGAGTTCTCCACCCTAGAAAAGTCGTGTTTCTATTTATACTAAACAGAAATCCTAACTGGAGCAGGAAACAGACCCAGGCCCAGAACCGCTACGCGGTCGACCGCAGTACCCAAGGCGGTCGACCGGTCAGAACGATGAAAACTGGAAAAATCGATTACAGTGTTTCCGGTCGACCGCAGCGCCACCATCGGTCGACCGCTCTTAGTCCCGAGACATAGTCTGGATCTGTGCACTAAGCGGTCGACCGCCGTGACCAAGCCGGTCGACCGGCCAGAGTCCAACTGTACTTCCTGTAGTTTTGACGAATCCTTCGACTTCGTCGCCTCCAATGACCTCGTCCATGACTCCTCTACTCTATTCTGAAGATACCATGAGAATCATCTATCCTCAAGCTCCCATGAGGATCGCTAAGCTCCCGAAATGAGAATCATCTATCCTCAAGCTCCCATGAGGATCGCTAAGCTCCCAAAGAGAATCATCTATCCTCAAGCTCCCATGAGGATCGCTAAGCTCCCGAAGAGAAGATACACCCGTATCATCATTCTAGCCCCAAGTCACATGCTCAGCCTCTAAAGCAGCAACTTTCCTCTCGACAATCTCTCTAGCTGCCCTTTTGGCTACTATAGCCTCCTCAAATTCGATAGGGAGCCTCTGCACAAAAGTGAGCTGAGAGAGTAGATCTTGCTCAATCAGAGCCCCTCGTAGAAGATAGCTCCTAAGGTCCAGATGCAGACCGGTGCTCAGCATCTCCTACATGATGTCCAATTCCTTCAGGAGCGAAAACTACTACAAGGCCTAGACTGAGCCACCATTAAGTGAGGACAGAGCTCTCCATGTCAAGAGGCCTATTGGGGATGAACTTGTCATCCTCTAAAAACTCCTCCCGATGATCGTATGGACCCCCAGCTCGCCAAACAACTTTGCCCGAAGCTCGCCCCATGCATAGGCATTGACCTCTGAGATGCAATGGCAGAACAACCAGGTAAATCCCCCCTCTGACACCAGGATGGCATCAGCCTTCAGCAGCTTCCCTATAGGCTAAAGTAGAGCCGCCCCCTCTCCCACTGCTCCTGATGCCTCTGCTGACTCTTTACTCGGGCTCTGGGCTAACTCGGGTAAAGAGGTTGGAACTGCTGACTCCCCAGCTTAGGCCCCAGCTACGGCTGACTCAGCACCTTGATCACCCCCAAATGGCATGAGAGGAGAAGCCTTGTTAAGGATGATAACCTATGTCAGCTGAGGAGGAAGGATGCCTAGCTACGGGCCCTCCTTAGGACCCTTTGGGTAAACCCCCACCTTCGCTGCCGAGTTGGTATGAGCTTGCTCGCGTGGCACGCTAGACCATTGGCACCTACACAACCTCCTCCTCTTCTTATGCATTTTCTCTGCTTAGGAGGAGGTGTTGGGTCCGGCCAGCTTTGCAGCAATCTTAGTCGTCCTCGACTGCAAGCTGTTCTGCTCCTTGGGAACCAGCTCACCCCTTAGCCGCTTTCGGGATTTCATGGCCAAGGTTGGTTCCCCGAATACGAGTCCTCCCCCTTTGAATTTTTTAGAGGATTCTTCTTCAGAAGGAGTGCTAGAAAAGCTACTCGTGCCTTGTCGGTCTTAGTAGGGGGAACCCTAGATATGTCAGCCACCTGGAGCGAGTACGACTCGAAGAGATTACTCATCTCCTGGCGATCGCCCATAGGAGCAGATATTCTCTAAGCTGTTGCTCCTCCTTGGAAAGAGTATAGATGGACTCAACACATCCTTTTGATCTCCCACTATGCGGAGCAATATAGGACGGTGTCGGCATTGAAAACCTATACGAACCGCTCCTTCCAATCCCTATTGAACTCCGAAGCATCCGACACCAACTTGCCACTGCCTATGTTGTGGAGGAAATAGTGAGCATCCTTCTTTTTTTTTGACATTGATGAGGTTGCCCAGCAAGCTCATACTCGACTCTACCCAAACTCGGTGACAGATCACCAAGAATCCCACCAGAGTAGCGATAGCGTTAGGGGTGAACTACAAGGAGCATACCCACAGGGCACCACATACCTCTCGAAGTAATGGGTGTAGAGGCAACCGGAGCCCATCCTCCAAATGGGCTAGGTAAAGCAGCGATATATCTTGGCAATGATGATACACTAACTCATCCCTTTGCGACTCTGATAAGGTGAAGGCCCTAGGGAGTTTGTAGAGCTTGTAATAGACTTCTAGCTCTTGGGAGCAAATCTGGGAATGGTAAGGCTAGAAAGTTGATCCTCATCTTATTGTGTCTGGTTGTGGAAGTTTAAGAGGCCATGGAAGATCATCGGTAAATAGGGCAACAATTGTTGAAGAGAAAGGAGTTAGAAAGCAAAGGAATTAGGGCAAAGGCTCATGAAGAAAATCCCCTTTACATCGAAGAGGGATATATATAGATTCCAAGGATGACATGTGGCAAGATCAGGATAGTCCACACACTCTAGGATGTGATTAACCTCAGAATTTAAATAGTCTTTTCAAAAAGCGAAGAGGCACTCTCTTTACTCTACAACCACTCTAGAAAAAAATTGAAAAGATAGTGTTACTTGTCAATCAATGATGTCATAGTCTTTTCAATGACGCCCTTTCGCTTGCCTAATAAAGGCACTTCGGAACTCACCAACATTACAACTATTTGGTTCACAGTTGACACAACTCGTCCCTTTTAAAAGACAACAAAATTCATGACCGAACAAAAATGTAGTGTTAGTTGGCCCTTCATAGAGTCAACTAGAGTAACAGAGACACCCATCCTTTGTAAAGCTAAATGTTGTCCACTAAGCATGTTCTACTCGACAACCCATATGATGAGTTAAGAGATATTTAGAAGCTGACACTGCTGGCTCTACTTCAAGCACTCGTCCTTGTTTATAGGAAAAAAGATGTGTGATACCTCGATCCCCTTTTCACAAGTCTAAGACCTATATCCCTAAACCAATCGAACATTATGAAAGCCACATAGGCAAAAGAATAAATCAACAAATGATTCGGGGCTTAAGCCTTGGATGACTCACTATAGCAACTTAGAATAAATCCAGATAGATAATTGATAGATTATAATTCAAGACGGATTCTAAAATGGTCAGAAGTGCCTTTTATTCATATCTTTAACAATATTTACAAGAGAAGATTTACTAGACAACCTATGGCGATACAAAAATCCCAGGAAGCTAAAAAATAGATCCTAGGAAAGATCCATGCCTACTCCCATAGTCAGTGGTAGGGAATTGCTGGCATTAGGTGATGAATGAGTTAATCTTTCTCTAGCCGAACCATCAACCGGTCTCCTTGGTCGAGCAGTCGCCCCCCCTCATCAGCCCTGTCATCTAGGGCCTTGTCAATCTCCTCACCCGACCCTTCATCCTCCGTACCTCCCTCACCGAGGTTAAGCCCCCCTCCTTGGCTCTCTATCTCTAAGAGCGAATACAAACAATTAGTGACTCGAGGAGGATAGCAGAAATGATCAGGTGCGCTCCTCATCTTGGCTAGGAGTTGAGGCCTTAAGGTAGCCGAATCCTGCTTTGCAAGCGATTGAAACCTCCACTTTGCCAAAAAGGTTTTGGTGATACTCCTCCACGACATCTGACTGATAGGCCTCAGATTCAAGATAGGCGATCCGACTCTAGGCTTTAACCAGGGACACCTCGCGATGAGCACTCTCCTCTTGGAGCCTTATCTGGGCTAGTTCCTTCTCCTCAAGCTTGGCACTAGCGTGCCGGACTGTTTGGTGCTCAGCCTCAACCTGCACCATAGCATGGTCCTTATCCTACAGTCCCTAAATGACCTGCTCGGATAGATGTCTCGCCCTCCTGTTGCTCTCTTGGAGCTCGTGCTGGAGCCTATCAATCTCAGAGGATTTTGGGCATCCGAGGTTTTCAAACCCTCGATCATATGCTCCCACACATCTATCTCTCGCTGCTAGTTGCCCGGCTCATTCTCCTTAGCTGATAGCTCCTTGAGGGCTTCTTCGAGGTCACCCCCCACGTCAGCTGACCGAGCTTCCAACTCCCCTTGAAGTTTGAGGTAGGAAGATCGGATTTTCTCCATGTGACCTAAGAGTTCTTATTCCACAAGAGCCCCGTGTAGCAAGTAGCTCCAGAGGGCTTGATGGAGGCCGAAATTAAAAATTTCCCTCAGTTTCTCCACATCACGAGGTAGCCAAAACTACTCCACCGCTCTCATTTAGGCGATTCAGGAACTAAGGACTGACCCCTCATATCGAGATGGTGGGCAGGCTGGTGGCGATGCTCCAGAGATGGCTCTCCAATATACTAGGGGCCGACACCTGAGGACCCAATCAGCAGCATCCTCATCATCTCCTAAACTTCCATCTCGATATCGTTGACCCAGTGAGGATATGGATACTCTAGGCTCCCTGTAGAGATGATCTCCTCTCTGACTGTCTCTTTCTCCCAGTGATGAGTCAACTCGGCTGGGTCGACAAGGGCTCCCTCCTCCTCTGTACAGGCCTTGGTTTTGACCCTGGCCTCATGATAGGCCTCTTCCTCCTCTTCCCGAGCAAAAACCCCCTCATCCAAATGGATGACTTCAGCCTCGCCTGCCTCGGCCGCCCTTTCAGGCCCTCGACCACTGATCTTTCGAGGTGCCCTCTTC
>NC_033797.1:91692816-91742830 GCF_001876935.1 Asparagus officinalis | reverse complement strand
CCACCTGTACTGGAGCCACCGTAGCCTCCCCATGGGCCAAGTATTGGTGAAGGCACTTCGCCGGCCTCACTGGTAGCCTTTCGTGAGGTTCAGTGAGCGGAGCTGTCGATGCCCCAGCAGCTTCCTCTAGAGGGATGGTTAGCCTGACCGCCCTCTTCTGATCCGTGGTCGGGGGAGGCTCGGCAGATATACCGACCACTCACATAATAAAATTGTCAAGTAGATGCTCCATCTTGCGAGAGCCGGCATATGCCCTAATCTAATCTAGAGCCTACTTCTACGCACTCGATAGTTTCTCCACTGTTAGGGCCTCCCTTACTATCTCAGGACTGTTAGAGCAGCACAGGTCTGAGTCGTCTCCCGAGACCCGAACAAATCTCTCATTCCAGTCTTTGTTCGAGTCAGGAAGGTCAAAGACAATCTTGAATTTGTTCACTACTTGAAAAGGGAAATAGGCTTCCTTCTGGTGCACTTTGACACTAATCAGGTGGCCTAACACATTTAGGGACGGTTAGATCCCCAGCCAGCTGCAGATCACCACAAACCCCACCAGCATCGCCATAGTGTTCGGCTTCATCAACAATGAACATGCAATAGAGGAAGGGGTGTAGAGGCAGATGCAAGATGAATGCCAGGTGGTTTAGATAGAGGGGAGTCCGACTATCATCATGATCATAGACTACCTGTGACCTCATCGGTGCCGTTAGCTTATAACCGCGGGGAATATCATATTTCCCATGGGGGAATTTTAGTTGGGGTAGCGTCACCTTAGAATGGATCTCCGCTAACATTTCTTATCTGGTGTTGAGAACAGGGATGATACGAGTTGCCGTGCGAGCACCCTTTGGTCGCGAAATTACCAAAAGGTGGGTTAAGAAGAGGACGACCAAAACACAAGAATAATTCAGTTTGGCGAAGGAAAATACCTTCTCTAGATTATGAAGAACAAAAGATTACAATCTCTCCCTCATAATCTCACTCTAGAATTGAAGAACAAGCTCTCCAAATCTCAACCTAGAATCTAATCTCTCTTGATTAAACTCTCTGATCTCCAAGATGTTTAGAAACCCTAAAACAATCCCTTATATAGGTGTACAAACGTGGATGGTAGTTTGGTAAATAACCAGACCCAAAACCAACAGGAATTCGTGTGAACAGAATCCTAAACGAACCAGGAAACCCTTGATGAATCGACTCATGACTGAGATGAGTCGACTCGACAGAAACTGGACAAAACTTAACAACCAGTGATGAGTCGACTCATGACAGTCATGAGTCGACTCAACCTGATGAGTCGACTCATGACTGTAATGAGTCGACTCACAGGCTGAAAACTGGGTACTTCGATTCTTCTGCTCGTCGTGTCGTTCCATGCTTTCTCCTGTGTTTCCCTTATTTTGTTTGACACCTCTATTCTCATGCGATCATGAGAATCATCTATCCTCAAGCTCCCATGAGGATCTCTAAGTTCCGAAGAGAAGATACACACGTATCATGTGTCCCCTCTTTAAGAACTTAAAGTCCCGTTCAAGTTAGAACTTCAGCTGAGGAAACTCTCGAGCTCCTCCATCTTTTCTGCACCACCTGACCTTGCTAGGAATCCGGTCTTGACGTCCGATCGGAAACAACTCATTCGTCCCGCGTCTCGTCATAGTCACCGTTCGCTCGAAGTTGCAATCCTTTGTCGATGGATTTTCTGAAAGTCTAATGCACAGTGAGACAAACTTCTTGCTTGCATTCACTAGTCTCTTCGCTCGCGTCACCGTCCCCAAGCTTGTCTCCTTCGGAAGAGATGCCGAACGAAATACGAACTTTACACCATCCTTAGTGAAGGTGTACTTCTGAGCCCGCCTCTCGTAGATCGCATATCTATCCCATATGTACGGATTACCCAGTATAATCTGACAAACATCCAATGGAATGACATCGCATGTGACCTCGTCAATATACGACTCGTGAAGCGCAAATCTGACAGTGCATTGATCAACTACACTCAGTTTCTCCTCCTTCTGAATCCACCCCAATGGATAGGGTTTCGGATGCTTGACCGTCTTCAGACCTAGCTTCTGCACTAATGCCTCGGATATCAAATTCTTCTCGCTGCCCGAATCAACAATGGCATCAACCAAACTGGTCTTCACTTGCAACTTAGGAACAAAGAGTTGCTCTCTCGGGTCGTCGTCCTCTTTCGTCGCCTATTTTCTCGCCATAAGGTTGAGACTGTTATTGGGCTCTGTCATCCCCGGGACTTCCTTCGGATCTTGAGCTATCATGTATGCCTTTTTCTCCTCCTTCTTCTTCAACCCTCTTGGCTTGAGATGAGGATACTTCTCCCAGCACCGATCAGCTGTATGCCCTGTCTTCTCACAGTGATTACAAATCAGCCCTGCTTTCCCTGGATCACCCTTTTTCTTCTCCTCCTTAGATTGAGAATCACTAGACTCGCCTCCCGTCTGTTTGGAGTCTCCCTTAGCCTCGTTGCCCTTCTTTTGCCTACCCTCAATGGCAATGGCCTTCACGCTCGCCTCTGTAATAGTCCCGACCGTGAATAATTTCATCTCCTTTCGGATATGATCGCTCAATTAAACACGGAATATTCCTCTGTTGCAATGTTGAGGACCATCGCCTGCTGCTGGAATTCCGTAGTGTATTTTTGAACGGTTTGATTGACCCTTTGGCGCAAGCCATACCACTTGTACCAACGCTCCTTAAGGAATCCCACCGGGTAGAACTGTTTCCTGAGTAGCTCCTTGAACTTGTTCCACGACACCACCTTATTCTCCTGCTTGCAGTAGGATTTCCACCACGTCAACGCGTGCCCTGAAAGCTTCAAAGTCGCAAACACAATCTTCTCTTTCGACGAATAGCCATAAAGAGTAAAATACGTCTCATCCGCTCGATCCAGTCATCAAGCCTCTCAACGTCAACACTCCCATCATAAACAGGAATCTCCACCTTAAAGTCAATCTTCAGGTTTTGATAAGAATTCTTACCATCTTTATGCAATACAGTCTTAATGGTCTCCTCCTCCTCGTCGGAATCTGAATCTACTCTCTCCACATCGGACTCAACAATTTTCTTCGAAGAAGATTCACCTTGTTTGCCACCTCTATGGATAAGACTGACGAGTTGTGTGAGAGTCGAACCTATCGTCTCGATCTGCTTCTCCAATGTATCAATCCTCGCTGAATTGTCTCCTTCAGTCATCTTCTCCTTCCTTAAATCTTAGACTCCTTCCAATGAAATAAGGATCTCGCCAAGCTTCTTGTATTGGGATCGAGTAATGACCATACACAGGATGCCCCTTCACCGGATCTGATGCTCTGATACCAACTTGATACGAGTTGTCGTGCGAGCACCCTTTGGTCGCGGAATTACCAAAAGGTGGGTTGAGAAGAGGACGACCAAAACACAAGAACAATTCAGTTTGGCGAAGGAAAATACCTTCTCTAGATTATAAAGAACAAAAGATTACAATCTCTCCCTCACAATCTCACTCTAGAATTGAAGAACAAGCTCTCCAAATCTCAACCTAGAATCTAATCTCTCTTGATTAAACTCTCTGATCTCCAAGATATTTAGAAACCCTAAAATAATCCCTTATATAGGTGTACAAACGTGGATGGCAGTTTGGTAAATAACCAGACCCAAAACCAACAGGAATTCGTGTGAACAGAATCCCAAACAAACCAGGAAACCCTCGATGAGTCGACTCATGACTGAGATGAGTCGACTCGACAGAAACTGGACAAAACTTAACAATCAGCGATGAGTCGACTCATGACAGTCATGAGTCGACTCAACCTGATGAGTCGACTCATGACTGTAATGAGTCGACTAACAGGCTAAAAACTGGGTACTTCGATTCTTCTGCTCGTCGTCTCGTTCCACGCTTTCTCCTGTATTTCCCTTATACTGTTTGACACCTCTATTCTCATGCGATCATGAGAATCATTTATCTTCAAGCTCCCATGAGGATCGCTAAGTTTCGAAGAGAAGATACACCCGTATCAAGGGACCTCCATTCACACTGTGGATTATTGCTAGAAAAGGTGATCGGAGCACTTAGTAAATGTGATTTTAGGGTTTCCAAAAATCAGTAACTGCTCCCTCGCCATGGCAACCCTATTTATATGCAGCTGGGCCTCCAACTGTCAGAATCTCAACGGACGAGCTGAACCCCAACCAACGGCCTAGATTAATTCTAGAATTTGAAGCAACCTTTCCCAATCGAGATAAAGCGTGCTCACTTTGCATAGCTTGCAATCCTGTACGAAACACGAAGAGACAATAGTTGTAAATAATTCATTAACATCAGCCACGTCGCATCCAAATAACTTTTTAGATCTGTCATTAATGCTCTTAATAACTCAGTAAGAACTATTAACGTTCCAATCAAGGGTAGACAAGTATCCCACATAATAGGTAATCGAGCCAGCACTTCAAAATAACCTAAGACCTAGCTCGGACGACTTGACATGCCGACATCTCACAAGGATGACTCAAATGGTGTTACATGTCAATCCCTGGCTGGGTCATGTCCCTGATCGACCTACTTGACCATCCATTCGACCGACATCTTGCGAAGGCGACTTAAAGGGCGGTACTTCTCGACCACTGGAAGAGTAGAAAGGCAATGAAATATCTCAAGCCTCAAGCTCAGTCCACGCACTAACAACTAATCACCTCAAGCCTCTGACCCCAATAATCTTTATGATACATTGGACCACGTCAGCACCTCACACCCCCAATCACTTCGCATTAAATACCTAAGTGACATCTTCTCCACTCGTTAGCCGACACCTGTAAAGCAGAGGCTGACGTGGCCGTCCTCTCATACTCAGCCAAAATTATTATTCTACCCTTCTACCACCAGTATAAATAGGGGTACTACTTTTAATAATAAGGTAAAATCTTTATCCTTCTCCATTGTGCTTAAGAACTATTGCAGTTTATTTTACTTCTTCACTCAAGGAAATCACTGACTTGATCGTCGGAGGAACAACCATGGAACCCAACCTTGCCTTCTTATGATTTGCTACTTGTGCAGGGAAGAACAACCTACTCTAGAATCGGACATTCAGAGGATTAGAGGACCTCCGTCAACTTAATCACTTTTTTCATTTGACTGCTTAATATCAGCCATAAACACCCTTACTTTGGATTTCTTTTTGAATTTCAAGCTATCTAAAGGAAAGAGCTCACTATCAAGTCTTATAATTTTGAATTCAAGTTCAAGTGATCTACTTTGCGTCTAGCATATTATGTTCAGAACGCTTCAATTTGTAAGCATAGGCATAACCAAAGAGGAACCTATATTGTATATATAACATGTTAGTTTCTATAAGCCGTACATCATAAGCCAAAGGAATAAGCCATTTGTATGCTCTAATTTAGAAGTACATGCATAACCAAAGAAGAACCCGTGGAGACTAAAGAAATTGGATATACAAACCAATGTAATCATACCCTTCCGTGCGAGTATGGGTGAAACACTTGTATATATAAAAAGAATTAGTGAACTACTCTTAGGGGCTGTTTGTTTCTATGCATTTTACATCCTTGCATTAAAGTAATAGAATCCACAAGTTAAAAATTATGATTTTTTAGCAAATACATTATTTATTCCTTATTTTTTATGCATGGACTTGTGGATGCCATATAGGATAAATGCATTATTTATAATACCCTAAAATTATGCTGATTTTTGTTGGAGTTGTGAATTTGGTCACATATTCTTAGTACAATTCATGTACAACCAAATAAAATTTGATTGAATTTTATCCCTTAGAAAATCCTCTTTAATATCCATCATAAAGAAACACGTGTTTAATTATGGATTTTTCAAAATCTATTACATGCTTCATGATTAATCCACTAACTAAACAACCCCTTAAAGGCATAAAAATATGTCCTGTGTCAAAAAGAGTGTCACATGTCCAGCTATCCAAACGAATTCTAATAATCAAACTCCTCCTTTCTAATCTTATCTTCATGTAATGGCCAATTTGGTTGTACAGAAATATAGGAAGCGAGAAGTAGGTCAAATATGCAACTTTCAAAATTATAAAGTTGGAATTAGCAGAAGTAACACTTCTTTTGTTTGTTTTGCAAATTTTTAGAAGGAGTGGAACTCATATTTTTTTCGCGCGGTTTTCTTTTTTCTATTTATTGGGATAGCCATTATAAATACACAATTTGGTTTTATTCCCAAACTAACTCATGTTTCACATACTTCCGAGCTATTTCGTAATCTTGAGGGACAAAATGATTTGAGCAGTAGGAATGGCGCATAGGCACCATGTCAGCATGTAAGCACAATAAGTAGTTTTTCTAGATAAATAAATAAATATTTTTGTTTGAAAGTAGTAGAAGTAGCACTTTCTTCATTTATTTCAGCTGCTTGCTAGCTACTTTCATGTAAGCAAATCGAGCCTAAGAATCCTCATCAAGTTAAAATTATCCATAATTAGAAAAACTTTAATAATCAAATATGCCCTTTATATATAAAAGGGTTCTCTGAGATTAGAGAATTATAAAATATCCCCTTCAAAACCCAAAACCTAAAACAATCTAAAATTACAAAAAACCCTCTGAGATTCGAAAATTACAAACAGTTTCTTGAAAATTTTAAAAGTCCAAATAGGCCCGTGGAAAATCAAAAATCTGCAAGCAACCCATTATGATTCAAAAATTGCAAATAAACTCCTAAAAAATGCAACAGTTATAAATAGTACTATAGATTTAAAAAATTATAAATTTTTCGCTTTAAAATCTAAAAAGTTAAAAGCAATGCTTAAAATTCTAAAAATATAAATAGTCATCTAAAAAATTCAA
Source organism: Asparagus officinalis (assembly GCF_001876935.1). Classification (NCBI taxonomy): domain Eukaryota; kingdom Viridiplantae; phylum Streptophyta; class Magnoliopsida; order Asparagales; family Asparagaceae; genus Asparagus; species Asparagus officinalis. Next base: position 91,735,993 of record NC_033797.1, on the reverse strand, counting down.
AATTTACAAATAGCCCCATAAAATTTTAATAACAATCCTTTGAAAGTTCTGCAAGTAACCCCTTGAAAGTTTCAAAATTTATTAATATCCACTTGAAAATTATACAAATAGGCATTTCAAAACGTTAACAACCGCTCCTATAAAATTTGCTTAAATGTAAAACACACAACTTAAAATTTTAAAATATTACAAATGTTAGACCCTAGAGGGGGTGGGGTAATTAGGGTCTTATGTTAATCTAATCCCGATTAAATGCCAATTAAAATTATATTAATTAATTTGTTCTTGCAAGAAATATATGAGATGGATATGAACAAGAATGATAAGAATACATACAAATAAAATATATGCTAAGCAAACACAAACACACGATATGTTTACGAGGTTCGATCACCACGACCTACGTCCCCGCTTCTCACCCTGAGGAGATCTCCACTATCACAATCCGGTTTGGAAGCCGGAACTTCTACATACTAGGTTTATAAGTTTATCAAAAACTCTCACACAACAAACACTATGCAATCACACTTCACACACTAAGTGTAGGAACCTAGCCCGTGTCCTCCAACTCAAGTGCTCGGATACAACCTCTCCTTATGTTCGTCAACCGACGCCACTCCTATTGGATTCGACCCCGTCTCACGCCTCACACTTCTCTCGGTGTACAAGTGTATTACAAGTGATACTCACAATAATGGTTAAATACAATGACTTGTTCTCGATAACAAATGAGAACACAATGAAGCTCACTCTCACTAAATCACACACCCATACCCAATAATATATTGTATGGAAATATTATAGGCTCAATAAGTGTTAGCCCTTATGTTTTGATGATGTTTTACAACCACCATTAACGGTACTAATGGCTTATTGAGTGCAAATATAGTAAATTCATTTATTAAGCTTGTTAGTGCCATTTATGGAGGATGGACGGAACATATGCTACAACGATGATATCCAAAGGAGAAGGAGGCATAATGATGAAGCAATGTTATTCCAAGAACAACAAATTCATATAGAAGCTTCATCAAAATTAAAGCTATATCAAGACTCAAGAACTTTATTCTATGTGAGGATATTAGCTATTTTTTTTTATTTTCTCTCTAGTGCTAGAATGTAGGCAAAGAGTTACTGATTTTACTTGAAGCTATTGGGAATCACACACACATTTTCATACTTATGTTTTTAAGCGTTTTTCACAAAATACTATTTATCACAAGTATGAGGACCTATCTACAAAATTCTTTTTCCAAACAGTTTGTTTTTAGTATTAAAAATATTTTACAAAGTTTCATAATTTTCAGAGGTCAAATAAATATTTTGCAAATACATACTAGGTTTATAAGTTTATCAAAAACTCTCACACAACAAACACTATGCAATCACACTTCACACACTAAGTGTAGGAACCTAGCCCGTGTCCTCCAACTCAAGTGCTCGGATACAACCTCTCCTTATGTTCGTCAACCGACGCCACTCCTATTGGATTCGACCCCGTCTCACGCCTCACACTTCTCTCGGTGTACAAGTGTATTACAAGTGATACTCACAATAATGGTTAAATACAATGACTTGTTCTCGATAACAAATGAGAACACAATGAAGCTCACTCTCACTAAATCACACACCCATACCCAATAATATATTGTATGGAAATATTATAGGCTCAATAAGTGTTAGCCCTTATGTTTTGATGATGTTTTACAACCACCATTAACGGTACTAATGGCTTATTGAGTGCAAATATAGTAAATTCATTTATTAAGCTTGTTAGTGCCATTTATGGAGGATGGACGGAACATATGCTACAACGATGATATCCAAAGGAGAAGGAGGCATAATGATGAAGCAATGTTATTCCAAGAACAACAAATTCATATAGAAGCTTCATCAAAATTAAAGCTATATCAAGACTCAAGAACTTTATTCTATGTGAGGATAATAGCTATTTTTTATTTTCTCTCTAGTGCTAGAATGTAGGCAAAGAGTTACTGATTTTACTTGAAGCTATTGGGAATCACACACACGTTTCATACTTATGTTTTTTTAAGCATTTTTCACAAAATACTATTTATCACAAGTATGAGGACCTATCTGCAAAATTCTTTTTCCAAACAGTTTGTTTTTAGTATTAAAAATATTTTACAAAGTTTCATAATTTTCAGAGGTCAAATAAATATTTTGCAAATATTTTAAGTTGAGTCAAAAATCGTTTTCAGCAATATATCAGAAAGCGGTCGACCGGGCTGGTCGACCGCTCCTTTGATCATTCGTCAGTAGTTTCCAGAGAGGTCGTCGGTCGACCGGTGCGGTCGATAGAAATCCGGTCGACCGCGCCGGTCGACCGCGCCGGTCGACCGATGATGGCTCTGCTTGTTTTCTAGGTTTTCTTAGTTGTTCGCGGTCGACCGAATTTTTGGTTGGTCGACCGACGTATTTTTTCGGGCGACCGGAATTTCCTTCGGTCAATCGAAATTCTCTTCGGTCAGCTACGACTTTTTTAAAACGGTCATTTGCCTAGAACACTGTGCTTACACTTAATCGTGTTTGGCACAGTCTGAGCTAAGGGTCTGAAAAGGAGATTATTTTCCTATTTTAGAAGATTGGGTTTTGTTTTTAAATTAATTGATTTCTTCTATTTAAACCCTAGACCTCTTCTTCTTCAGTTGCCCCAACGTTTGCAAAAACTAGAGAGACTGTGCTGTCTTCCTGAGAGAAATTTCAAATATGTTTTCTCTGTGGTTTTTGTGTGTGATTCACTTCCCAGCTTCAGTAATCTTTCTCTTTGCCATAGGGGCTGTGTAAAGAGAGAGTCTTGCATCTTTTCTTCTGCTGTGTGAGTGAGATCTTGTGTAGATCAACTGTGAGGGAGTGTGATCTGTTGAGATCAAACTGTGTAGTGAGAGATCGTGTGGGATCACTGTGTAGACGAAGTTCCGGCTTCCAAACCGGGTGTGTAGTGGATTTCTCCTCGAGAGTGGGGAGCGGGGGCGTAGGTCAGCGGGCCGAACCTCGTTAACACATCGCGCGTCAAGGATAACGATTCCTAACTCTATCTCTCTTACTTTGATTGCATTTCCAGTTTATGGTTTGCTTGTGTTTAATTTTTATTGCATATTAGAGCCTCTTGACCCTAATCACCCCCCCCTCTAGGGTCCAACAATAAGGTGTGTGTGATAACAGTAAATGTAAATATGCAACTCAATTAAATATAGCTAAGTTATGAAAATGAATTAATAAGCTATATAAGAAAGAGTTTAGAAAACTTTTCAATAAACAAGAAGAACAGTAGATGATGATGAGGATAGGATCATCAGTTGGAATTGAAAGCCTCTTCTTGTTGTAGAAAACTTCTTTTGAAACAGACAACTAAAATCAGCTTAAACAACTCTTAAACACCTCTTAATATTTTATTAAAAACTCACTGTAAAACAAACTCTTGGTATTTTGAAAGAGGAAAGCAATGGGGTATTTATACCCACTCAAGACATCTATCAAAACAACCTTGAAAAGACCAAAATAGCCCCAGAGAATCAAATCAGAATATAGCCATTGCAACACAATTATGAGTTCAGCGGTCGACCGTGGAAATATCGCGGTCGACCGCGAAGCACAAAAAGCTTAAGAACAGTTTTGAAATACAGGCGGTCGACCGTGAAAATCTCTGGATTGAGCCACGGTCGACCATGATCCAATAAAAGGCATAATTGAAAAAGAACTACTGGCGGTCGACCATGGCGGTCGACCGCAAACTGATACATGCTAAAATCAGGTTTGAACCTGTTTTTGGCTGACTTTGAACATACATAAAAAATATCAAATCATTTCTAAAAATAGTAAAACTTTGGGAAAATTTTCTAAATGGTAAAATAAACATGTTTGAAAAGGAATTCTTGGATATGCAATTTTTGTTTGTGAAAACTCACTGTTTTTGAAAAGTGTTCAGAAAACCTGTTTTTCGTGAACATAAAAATTGAACTATGACTTGTAAACTTGTATATATATATATATATATATATAATGAAGTATGAAAGAGATGTAAATATGAAATAAAAGCTATTGTAACAAAGTTTGATAAAAATCATTTGTATGATATAAAAAGTCAAACTTGTGTTGTGTTTACATATTGAGCTTAAATATAATCATACGATATGTGTAAGCAAACTACTCTTATACCTCGGTGAATGCACACACATGAACTTGAATCTTTAACTCTTGATTGCCATGTGTTGAATTACCTGAAGAGAAAAAGAAACCACAAAAACTAGAAAATATATAAGCTATAAATTGTTTGACAAATTATCATCAAAACCATAGGGCCAACAATCTCCCCCTTTTTGATGCTGGCAAACAATTTATTTAATGATATAAAATTCATATGAATAAACCAAATAAACCAAACATATAAATCATGTAGTTACATATGAATAAAGCAAATGATTAGTTACATATGAATAAACCAACCATGTGAAGAATATGAATAAACCATATAACCAAACATCAATATGTAGTTTTTCTCCCCCTTTGACAACATCAAAAAGGGAAGAAAAAATAGGAGCAATGCTCCCCCTGCATTCATGCACAGATTGAATGATCAATACTCCCCCTGTTAATTTGCATAAATGACATAACAAATAGAAAGAAGAATATATATGGGAGCTACACATCCATAACCATCCATAAACATTATAAACATCCATAAAAATCCACAACCATTTTAACAATCTACTAAAATCATAAACATATGAAGCAAAACCAAATTTTTAACACAAAAAGCATCCTTAACAGCTTGTTTTCACAATACATTGTTCAAAGGATCTAAAAGCCATAAAAAGATAGTCATAAGCTATCATAACTACAATAAACATAAATAGTTCCACAAGACATAAAGTTTTCAACCACAAATCATAAAGTTATTACAACTTCAAAACAAAAGTTAAATATCCAGGTTCAGTTCTACAAAACATAAATCCATAAACTCAAGTATCAATCACAGCCATCATCAGATTCAGGTGCAGAGCTAGATCCCGAACCAGAAGCAAATCCTTCTTTAGAGCCCTCTTCAGAACCAGTGTCAGAGCTGGAAGAGGGATCTTGAATCCCAAGAGTCTGATGCTGATAGCTAAGGAGAGTCCTAACATCCTTCTGAATGCTCGAGACCTGAGTCTCAAGACGATCCAGACGGTCAAAGACCTCAGAAGCTGAAATAGTGGAAGCTCTAGAACGAGATCGGGAAGATGATGGTTTTGTAGGAGCAGATAAAGAGTCTGAAAGTTGCATTCGAGAGAGGGAAACTCTATCAAAATATTCCTTACTAGGATCAACTTTGGGTTCATGAGACAGAGCAACACCGAAGTGTTGAAAAATAAGAGTGATGAAGCAACCAAAGGGTAGAAACTTAAAATGCTTACATGCCATATTTTTAAGAAAAACGTTTGCCCAATTCACTTTTATCTTGGAAAAAATAGCATACACAACATTGACTTTGTCAGGAGCAAAATGATCAAAGCTACTGGTCTTAGGAATGAGATTCTGAGCAACAATTCATGCTATAATTTTGTCTGTGGGATTAAGAGAATTGTTGTTCATAGGATAAGAGCAACCGGGCTTAAACTAAATATCGTTCACATCCTGATGGGTGCGTTCAATAGACATGAGCTCAATGTCACTTGACGAGATTTTAAGGATTCTCGCAAGCTCGTCAGCAGAAAATGATATATGAACATTCTTAACAGATATATTGATGGTTTGAAGACCATCAGCTGAAGATGAAACAAATAGCTTTGCATAAAATAGATAAACAAGAAATGGGTAATAGGGAACCTTACGTTCCACATCTAACAAGTTATGCAACCCAACAGCAGATAGATTTCATGAATATTATAAATAGCTAATTCTTCATACTTGATGTACCTATTAGATAGAATTTTCAACTTGCAAAGTTCCCTATATTTCTTAACTAGGAATTTGAACAGTAGAAAATCCTCATAGTTAGAGGTAATAGATGATGAAGAACCAGTATCTTGTTTAGATTTTTTTCTGGGAGGCATTATAATAAGATAGGATCAACGATAGGATTTGACAGATAATATTTAAATAGAAACCCTAGAATTGATAATTGAAACCTAGAACAGAAATAGAACACAAGAGTGAGAGAGGAGAGATTACCTAATCAATTTCCAACTAAAATTGATGAAGAGAGATTCGCGGTCGATCGACGAAGAGCGACGGACGACCGTAGGAGAAATCGACAGAATTGGGGGAAATTTTTTTGAATGAGGGAAATAGAGAGGGTCGGGTCTATGAGAGGAAGAATCAATGGCCAAGATCAGCTCAAAAATAAAATCAAGGGTGATAGAAGAATCGGGTATCAGCAAAAACATTATAAAATCTGGATTTTGAGAAAAGTTCGATTTGGATCATTAAATAATTTTGTTTTATAAAAATTATATCTACATATATATATATAAAGACTTTACTTAGTAATCCATGAAAAACATTTTATTTTGTCTTAAGATCGAAGAAAATCAACATTTAAGCTTAAAAACCAATTATTCAAAAAAAACAAAAACATAAATGTGAAATAAAGCTTATTTTGGTACCCAAATCATTTTGGTACCAATAACATTTGGGACATGACCCCTATCATGTAAATCCAAGGCCCTAGGGTTATGAACCTACTTGGGCTTATTTTGTGCACCGATACGGTCAAAACAAAAATCGTAAATATGACTCATGCGATTGCAATTTGTGCAATATAGAGGTTTGAATGGTTTGCGTTGACCGAAATGATGTGCACGTGGTTCATTTACAAAAATAGATTTTTCTTTGTAATTATTTTGTAAACGAGAATTTCTTTTCAAATCAAAACAAAACATGGCCAAATAACCAAAACGATCACAATAATCACACTTGTACACATGAGTATGTTTATGATTTACACTATATGTGTGTACATGTGTATGAGATGAAGAAGCTTGATAGGATGCACAATCATGAATAGACTTGTCAATCTTTTGTGCATTATGACAAAATTGGGCTAAATGGCCTTTAAGACTGCATATAGAACATTTGTGAATTTTATCATACATGTGTACATAGTGAATAGGTTTCTTAGAAGAATTAATATTAAACTTTGCACACAAGTCCATAAGCTTTTTGTTATTAGCAATACAAGTGATTAGTGTTGAATCTAAGGTAGATATACGTTTTCTCATTTGATTCAACTCATCATTGTGCATACAAGCATTGCTACTAGAAGTAGGATAAACATGATTATTTATCATAGATTTTAATTTATCTACTTCTAATATGGAATCACATTTTTCATGAAGCAAACTAGCATTTTCTAATCTCAAATTTTTATTGCATTCTTTAAGAATTATATTTTCATTTGCAATGAAATCAAACTTAGTAGCTAGTGTTTCATGACTACTAGAAGTAGGATAAACATGATTATTTATTATAGATTTTAATTTATCTACTTCTAATGTGGCATCACATTTTTTATGAAGCAAACTAGCATTTTCTAATCTCAAATTTTTATTGCATTCTTTAAGAATTATATTTTCATTTGCAATGAAATCAAACTTAGTGGCTAGTGTTTCATGAATGGATTTCATATTAACATACTTACTTTTTACATCAATATATCAATTGTATAGTTTTTCAAACTCAAGAGCAAACTCATCAAAAGTAATAACATCATTGTTGTCAAGTTTGCATACCTCACTAGGGTTATCACCTAGTGGTAGTATACATGGAGATGATGCTTCTTTAGAACTCAAAACGGGATTTTCCAACGCTTGTTGAATAGCCTCCAAAACTCCTTGATGTGCTTCAATAAATTTCCATAAGGTGTAAGCACTATCAAAATGAGTAAATTTGTTAGAAAAAGATGAGTGAAAGGTACTAAGCAAATATTTTAACAAAAGCTTATTCATATTAAACATTCTTTTATCATCTTTATTCCACTTGGATTTTTCTGAAGTGGGAACAATATAAGTGTCCTCAATAATTTCCCATAAATCGAATTGTTTAGATTGAACGAAAAGTTTGAATCTAACACACCATTGAGCATAGGGAAAGATATCCAAATGAGGAGCAATATTAATAGCATAACCTAGACTGGATGCATCATACATATCCTTAATGATTTTATGCAAGAAGCAAAATGTAATCAAAACTAGATTAGCACAAAAATGATAACTTGGATATTTAACTCAAGGCAATTAGACCTTAAATCAAAGAGTACCAAGCTTTGATACCAATTGTTAGACCCTAGAGGGGGGGTGATTAGGGTCTTATGCTAATCTAATCTCGATTAAATACCAATTAAAATTATATTAATTAATTTGTTCTTGTAAGAAATATATGAGATGGATATGAACAAGAATGATAAGAATACATACAAATAAAATATACGCTAAGCAAACACAAACACACGATATGTTTACGAGGTTTGGTCACCACGACCTACGTCCCTGCTCCTCACCTCGAGTAGATCTCTACTATCACAATCCGGTTTGGAAGCCGGAACTCTACACACTCGGTTTATAAGTTTACCGAAAACTCTCACACAACAAACACTATGCAATCACACTTTACACACTAAGAGTAGGAACCTAGCCCGTGTCCTCCTCCTCAAGTACTCAGATACAACCTCTCCCTAGGTTCATCTACCGATGCTACTCCTATTGGATTTAGCCCCGTCTCACGCCTCACACTTCTCTCGGTGTACAAGTATATTACAAGTGATACTCACAATAATGGTTAAATACGTCTCACGCCTCACACTTCTCTCGGTGTACAAGTATATTACAAGTGATACTCACAATAATGGTTAAATACAATGATTTGTTCTCGATAACAAATGAGAACACAATGAAGTTCACTCTCACTAAATCACACACTACTACCCAACAATATATTATATGGAAATATTATAGGCTCAATAAGGTGTGTGTGATAACAGTAAATGAAAATATGCAACTCAATTAAATATAGCTAAGTTATGAAAATAAATTAATAAGCTATATAAGAAAGAGTTTAGAAAACTTCTCAATAAATAAGAAGAACAGTAGATGATGATGAGGATAGGATCCTCAGTTGGAATTGAAAGCCTCTTCTTGTTGTAGAAAACTTCTTTTGAAACAGACAACTAAAATCAGCTTAAACAATTCTTAAACACCTCTTAATCTTTTGTTAAAAACTCACTGTAAAATAAACTCTTGGTATTTTGAAAGAGGGAGGCAATGGGGTATTTATACTCACTCAAGACATCAGTCAAAACAACCTTGAAAAGACCAAAATAGCCCCAGAGAATCAAATCAGAATATAGCCGTTGCAACACAATGATGAGTTCGGCGGTCGACCCGGAAAATCTCGCGGTCGACCGCGAAGCACAAAAATACTGAAAAAGAACTTGGCGGTGGACCGTGAAAATCTCTAGATTGAGCCACGGTCGACCGTCAGGGTCGACCGCGATCCAATAAAAGGCATAATTGAAAAAGAACTACTGGCAGTCGACCGTGGTGGTCGACCATGACGGTCGACCGTGACGGTCGACCGCAAACTGATACATGCTGAAATCAGGTTTTGAACCTGTTTTTGGCTGACTTTGAAAATACATAAAAAATATCAAATCATTTCCAAAAATAGTAAAATTTTGGGGAAAGTTTATAAATGATAAAATAAACTTGTTTGAAAAGGAATTTTTGGAAATGCAATTTTTGTTTCTGAAAACTCACTGTTTTTGAAAAGTGTTCAGAAAACCTGTTTTTCGTGAACATGAAAATTATACTATGACTTGTAAACTTGTATATATATATCATGCATACATTATATATATATAATGAAGTATGAAAGAGATGTAAACATGAATCAAAAGCTATTGTAACAAAGTTTGATAAAAATCATTTGTATGATATAAAAAGTCAAACTTGTGTTGTGTTTACATATTGAGCTTAAATATAATCATACGATATATGTAAGCAAACTACTCTTATACCTAGGTGAATGCACACACATGAACTTGAATCTTTAACTCTTGATTGCCATGTGTTGAATTACCTGAAGAGAAAAACAAACCGCAAAATCTAGAAAATATATTAGCTATAAATTGTTTGACAAATTATCATCAAAACCATAAGGCCAATAACAAATACAAATTAAAAAAAAACCTTACAAGTTTTAAAAATTACAAACAATCCTAAAATTTAGAAATTACAAATTGACCCATAAAGTTAGAAAAATATCCCTATGATTTTAAAATTACAATAAAACCCATTTTCCAAAAATTACAAACAATATATAAAATTTATAAGATTATAAACTGTTCGATCCCCTTTAGAATTTTAAAATTGAAAAAAAACCCTAAAATCCAAAAATAACAATCAATCCTAAGAAAAGCTCATAAAATACAGATATCCCCTTAAAATTTTATAAAGAACCCTGTGAAAATTTCACAACCTGCCTCTTAAAGGTTTCAAAAATATTAAATATCTTTTTTAAAATTTTACAAATAGCCCTTTGAAGTTTATATTTAAAAGTTGTGAAAATAATAAGCACTTTGCTAAGAATTTTAAAATATCACAAACAACTCCCTAAAAATTTAAAAAACAACATCATGAAGGTTTTAAAAATAAAAAATGCCCCTCAGAGAATTCACATAAAGCCCCCTAGAAATTTTAAAAGCTATAATCATCCCTTTGAATGTTTTGAAAATTAAAAACAACCCTCAAATTTTTGGAAAAAATATAGGCAATCCATTAACAGTTTAAAAGAACACAAAGAGCCTATGAAAATTTTTAAAGCCACAAACATTACAACGAAAATTTCTAAAATTGAAAATGACCACCTAATTTAATATAGTATCTTATAATACTATTGTACTAATACATCATTAGTGTGAGAAAGGTATTAGGTGGAGGGTATAATGGTCATGGGAAGTTGCATATCGTTAATTCTAAGGGATGGTGAAACTCCTACTATCCATTTCGGGGATTACAGGGATGTCGTAATCTCATTCATGTCCCAATCCCTTTGAAACCAAACATGAGGCTTGATTGAAAATCTTGGGATATTGAAATCCTACTAGTTTTAACCTCGCACCATGCTGCGGAAGTTAAAATTTTTTTTTGCTGTAATGTAGATAGCACTTAAGAATCATTTCATATGACACCATTTTGTACATTGTAAATTCTATTAATTGAATAGTTTAGAAAATACACACAATATATGATTCAACTTTAGGCATAAGTCTTCAAAAATTGGTGCATTAAGTCATCACGTGTAGTCATGGAAATAGGAATATATGGAAGATTACACGAAGTCAAAGACGTAGGAATGATTCGAATGAACACTACAAATTCGCCACGTTTCTTCAAGGAAAGTATATACATATCATTTTGCCTCTATTGATTGTGTGATCAAAATTGTCTCTCTTAACGTGGATGCGGGTAACATCATCTAATTGAGATAGATATATAATTTAGATCCATAAATTCACCCTTACGATAGGTTTTATTTTTAAGAGGTCAATGGCTTCCAATGGACTCAAGAATCCATTGTTAATTACCCTCCTCAAGAGACAACTTCGATTAAGAGACAACAAATTATCAGAGAGAACTCACAGCAGAAATGTGGATATTTTATTAAAATAATATAATTTTACATGGCTCAACTAAGGGCATACCCCTAGTATACAATTTGGAAAGAAACTTAAGACATGCTTCGAGCAAGACATGTAGATATAGATGTTGATTTGAGTGGAGGTTGATTTAATTTGGGTTTGATTTGATCTGGAGTACAGTTTGGTGATATAAAGGTCGATTTGATTTGGACTTGAATTTCAGTTTAAATGACATTTTGTTCAATTTGATTTGATTTTTTTAGTTTGCGACATCTCATACATTTGATTTGGACTTGGATTTTAGTTTAAGTGACATTTTGATCAATATTGATTTTGATTTGATTTGAATATTTGGGTTTTGATTGTAGTATCACGACATCTCGATCATCTGAATTTGATTTGAATTGGGCTTGGATTTGGATTGTAGTATAACGACATTATGGTCTTTTGAGTTGAACTTTGATTTGAATTTTAATTTAAATTTGGATTTTTAGTTTAACGATGTTTCTGTCGTTTTTGAATTGAACTTGGATTTTGATCAATTTGATTTTGAGTGAGTTCGTATTTTAGTTTACGGACTTTGTGGTCCATTTTGATTTGAATATTTACGAATTTTGTGATAGCTAGTTAGAACTTTACTACTTTCTACATAGTTTTACACTTTTAGCATTATAAGTTGATTTGTAATTTTGTCAGACTTATGAATTTCATTAGTTTTGGGTTCTTTTTGCAAATTTAAGATACTTTGAGATATCTCTTGTAATTTTGTAGGAACCTGAATTTTTTCAGGAATTATGAAGGGGCAAAATGCAATTTTTAAATCTTTGGGATTGAACAACAATTTCAGGATTTCATGGGTAAACTGTAAATCTCAAAAGTTTGAGGACTAAATTGTTAATGTTTAGATTCAAGGACTGACTTCTTATTTTTAGAAGTTTGATGACTAGATTGTAATATTTTAGAAGTTTGAACAACCAACGATTGAGGATTATGGAGAGGCAAGGATTTAAGGCCATGGAGATTAGTTTTTTCGTTTGCCATCGATTCAGAGGCTTCAGAGAGCTTGATTCGAATATTAGAGAAAGGGTGAAACATCAACGGAGTGTTTGGCGCAGTAGAGGCTTGAGATGGTAACGATTTCAGACCATGGCAGCAAAGGCAATACATGCATGCACCAATGGTGACGGCTTCGCAATTTAAACTCCATCGTAGAGGCGCGATGGTTCTAGGTTGGGTTATGATGAGGAGGTGGATGACGACCAGTGAGGGCAACGACATTCGCAGAGGTTTGAGCTAAGATATCCCAAACGATTTAAACTGTTTGGGACGTCCGTTTGGGGTTTTTTAATAGCCAAATTGGTTTTAAACTTTTGGGTTCATTATCCCAAACGGTTAGAACCGTTTGGGCTAATTTCGACTTGTCCAAATGATTGCAATAATCGTTTGGACTGTGCTATTTTGTACTAGTGAATTGAGAGGGAGTTATAGAGATACGTGGGGAAGAACTATTTGATGTTGTTAGTAGGAGATACTTTTAGATTTTTTTTCTTTATTTTCGTAGTTAGTTTTTAAATATTATATTACCCAATTAAAATTTTTAAAAGAGAAAGATTGTTGACTTAGTTTAACCTTCTTCAAGTATCAACTTTATCAATGTTATTATTATTTTTACTTAGAGCCAACATACTCTGGTTAATCAACTGGTGACAATTTGTGTAATTTATATTTTGCAGATCAAAAGACTTCTCCCTATTTTTATGTCAATATTGATCTTGCACGTTGTTGATCTATCTCTCTTTTATTTTTTTATGCAAAGATTGTTCGATGAATCAATCAAAAAAGACATTGTTGGATGCAAGTTCAGTATCTATGACTTTTTAGTCTAACTTGTAGGTATTTATCCATTAAACGTTCACATTGGTCATGCTCTGATAATTTGCAATTTTTTTTCAACATTGATTAGAAGTATAACTCACAATCAAATGCGAACTAAGGAAGTGAGGCATAGATTGTCCACTATTATCATTAACAGATTATTAAAAAACTTAAGGCAATCAAGTAAATAAAAATAAATTTGGAATCCATCATCACATAGAAAGGAGATCTTAAGAAAAATAAATGCTGATAATGAGAATTTAATAGAATTTTCCACGATTTTGCTGCCACAATTTTAAGAATATGAGTCTCATTTTTAATGTTTGGAATGATGAGTATGGTTTGTTATTTTTAGATTTGATTTTTAGGATTCAGATTGAAAAGATCTCTTTTTTTACTGATATCAATGATGGACATTTTATCTCCTAAAAGGTTAAGTATTTCCTAATTCAAATTTGGCATAATGAAGATGAGGAGGGGAAATGGGACATCTAATAAAAAGAGGAAAATATCATGGAGATCTCACAGTGTAGTTGATATGACGACATGCATGTTAAGGTTATGATGTATTTGTTATGGATATAATATATCTGCGAAGATTATGTCATACATATAATATAATGTACTTGTTAAGGTTTAATGTTATAATATACATGTGGAAGTTATGGCAGACACGTTGTTCTTATCGTATACATGTTAAAAGTTCTTTTGTACCTGTGAAGGTTATGGTGTACCTATTAAGGCTATGATGTACCTGTTAATGTTATACTATAACTGTTAAAATTGATAATTTTTAGAGAATATTTAATTATTATTAGGCAATTTGGGTTAAATTGATAGATTTTATAACTCACTATTTTTTTCTATTCTCACCAAAGTAATGAGGAAATAAAGAAGAATAGTAGCTAGAAGTCAGTAGAGTAAAAGTGCAGGACTTATAAATTACATCTCGTCAACAACTTTGGATGATTATCTAATAATCTCCTATAAGTATCTAAATATCATGCCACCCTCGCCCCTGGGTTTTCAAGTTTAGGGGTTATCAGAAAACCTCATTCAATTTAAAAATTTTAAGCTATGAATCTCAGCAATTGGATGATAAATTTACTCGTGGTACATTAAGTTTATAGAAGAGCTGTTAAATATTGCGGACCACCTCTTGAATGTTTTTTAAATTGTAAATAGCTCTTTAAAAATTTTGTAAAAAAAACCCTAACAGCTATACTCTAAAGATAACAACCAATGGATAAACTTAACTCTCAACGTTTAAAATTAACATTCATTGTATGAACTTAACTGTTAGGTAAGATTCATATCTATTTCTTCATAGTTCACAATCAACTCATACAATTATATGTTTGTCTAATTTTGATCATACTCGCTTTAAAAGCATGAGTTCGGAAAAATCTTTTGATAGACAAAAAAAACCCTTGGAATTCAAATATTATTCCATTAAGTAAGATTAAGTTGATAAATTAATGAATTTTTATTGGATATACATAGTATGAAGATAATGATACAATTTAAATTAAAATGTAAATCTAAATAAAATTATTAAATACCAAATTTACAAATGTCTACAAAATAAAGAGTGTATATGAAAAAACTAAATAAATTAATGAGATAAATTATGTCTACCCCACAGGTCGAACCCGGGAACAATGTAGACCTACAAATGTACATAATATAGATGAAATATTTACAAAATCCACCATACAAATTAAAGAGACAACAGTCATTCTCAAAATTATAAAAACGAAAAATTAAGAAAAACAAAAGTCATACTTGTTTTCGTCGAAAATTGTTTTCTTCATTGTATAACTCATTACAGCTTTGATCGTTACAATAAGTTCAAAAAGATCGGTCTTTTTATAAGACCTTTACACAAAGAAAATAAAAGATACAATTCTCTTGAAAATAAACGCAAGATCCGTTTATCGTCTCCTGCTTACGTGGGTGTCTTTGCCGGTGTCGGGGTTTATCCGTGGATGACCGTCGATCAGATCCGATTGCTAAAAAAATTTGGCAGAGCTCCTACTTCACCAAGGAAGTATTTGCTTGAAACGCTAAAATCGACCAAGCAAAATCAATAGCTCTTCTCGAGATTAAGACAAAGCCTAATCTCAAGGAAAGGACGGGAACGGGCTTCAGATCCTTCGAATTGCTCCTTCTTTATGTCAGGATTCACCGAGATCTCGCAAGCCCTTGCTGAAATTCGTGCTCTTTTGACTCCTCAATCCGGAAGCACCTCCTCGTTTTGATAATTAATCCCCCTCTGAAAAGAGTCCCTAGGCCTGTATTTATAGGCTTCGGTTGGGGGTTTTCGGATAAGAATGGGTGATTTGACCGTATCTTAAGTTAATAACGGCCTAACCACATTTGTAGATGATATCTAGGCAGTTAAGAACCCCTGGAACATATAAATTCTGAGAAAACTGTGTAAAATCGTTAAAAATTGCGTTTTCGGGTCAAAACAGCGCGACGGACGGATCCGTCCCGCGGGGGCGTGGGTCGGACAGGTCCGACCCGTGGTACTATAGCAGAAATCCGACTCGCGGCTACTGTAATAGAAATCTGACCCGCGGCTACTGTAGCAGAAATCCAACATGCGGCTATTGTAGCAGAAATTCGGCCCGTGCTACTGTAGCACGGGTATGCTGTTACTGTAACACGTTATTATAGCGGTCTTAACTCACTCATCCGACCTCGGAATGAGGTGATTCAAGATGTGTTAGAAAGCTGACGAAGAGACCTTCAACGTTTATCATTTGAATTTTTCCAGCTTCATATTGTATCATGGTAAAAATGTCAATCCTTTGTGCGGGCCACTTTGAGGTGTTTGACACTTTCTGACTTCTCCGGGCTTATATTGCGCATTTCGTCATTCCGTTGACTTGTAAATTCTAATGACTCACTTTGTATATTTGTTAGCTTCCAAGGGACAGGATAATCCTTTCCTGACTTGAATGATGACGCTTATCGTTTGCATTTCGCCTCGAGCTGCGTACGGAAACCTATAAGAAATTTTTAACGCCTACAGATACCCCCTCCAAAGTGTTTCAGTCTCGTTTCTTTTATAGAAGAGCCTAAAATACTTTGGATATGATAGGCCCAATCTTCAGTCGGTGTAAAAGGACCTATAGTTGGCTTCAGTTCTTGACTTCTCCACTTTTTAGTCTATTCAGTATTTTGTCGAATAGCTAAAATTTTTCTAGTGCTGTGTTTATCGTCTGACCGTTGTCGAAGTCCTGAATCGAAATTGATAAGTTGATTTTGGCTCGTGACATTAAGTTGACTTTAAACTATAGCTGCATCGCAACGCATTGATCGGCGTTGACCTTGAGCTACGCGTTGACCGGCGTTAACATAGTTTATACTCGTACGTTTGCTGGAGTCTACACAATTTAAGCTTTTAAGGCATTGGAACATGGCAGTCCCAAATATTAGGCTGCAGGACTAACTATTAAAGCTGATTCATCTACACGTGTGGATCTTATCTCGAATTTGTTGGATGTCCAAGTCACGAGACCAACTAATGGGGCTAGTGCGTCACTGACTTTCGCATATATGGGATTTTTGGCAAACCCTCAGCCATCAACGGGTTTGATGAGCCTTTACCGACTACCGTTTGAGTCGGGCTAGCATGCGAATTATTTAAGTCCGTTTCGCATGTGATGTTATGCTAAAAGAGTTAACTCCTTTAATGCTACGATATTGAATACGTAGACTTTGTCTTTCTCACGTGAAAAGACTAAACGGCGACGCGTATTAGGCGTATACTTTAAGGTTTTTGGCAAACCCTTAGCCTTCAACGGGTTTGATGTGTCTTTTCTGATTACCGTTTGAATCAGGCTTGCATGCGGATTGTTTATGTCCGTTCCGCATGTGACGTTATGCTAAGAGAGTTAACTCTCTTAGTGCTACGATATTGAATACGTAGACTTTGTCTTTCTTACAGAAATAGACTAAACGACAACACATGTTAGGTGCTGACTTATCCCTACTTAGGCTTTGGGATAAAATTCCCCGTGCGTGTGAAGCATGGATTTTGGTATTAACATAATAACCTGCCACAATGTCGATATGTGGGCTCTTGTTCTTTTTACGGTTAAGAACTAACCGGCAATGCGTGTTAGGCATTGACTTATCCCTACTTAGGCTTCGAGATAAAATTTCTCATGTGTGTAAGGCACGGATTTTGGCGTTATGAATAACAACCTGCCATAATGTCGAATATGTGGGCTTTTGTTCTTTTTACAGTTAAGAACTAACCGGCAGCGCGTGTTAGGCGTTGACTTATCCATACTTAGGCTTCGGGATAAAATTCCTCATGCATAAAAGACATGGATTTTTGTTGCTACGATGCTGAATACGTAGACTCGGTCATTTTTATGGGAACGAACCACCCAACAACGCGAGTTAAGTACTGACTCATCCCTACTTAGGTTTCGGGATAAAATACCCCAAATTGGTATTTTGGTATCTTTTTTAACTGGTAAAAGACTAAACCGGCAACACGTGTTAGGTGTTGACTTATCCCTGCTCAGGATTCGGGATAAAATTCCCCATGCATAAAAGGCATGGATTTTTGTTGCTACGATACTGAATACGTAGACTCCGTCGTTTTTATGGGAACGAACCACCCAACAACACGGGTTAAGCGCTGACTCATCCCTACTTAGACTTCAGGATAAAATGCCCCAGATTCGTATTCTGGTGTCTTTTTAACCGGTAAAAAACTAAACCAGCAACACGTGTTAGGTGTTGACTTATCCATGCTCAGGATTCAGGATAAAATTCTCCGTGCGTGTGAGGCATGGATTTTGGGAGTTAAAAAAGTGGTGTCTTCTCTGTGGGCAAAGACGAACCCGATGCGGGAGAGGAAGAATTTTATATTCTATCTCCCAAAGCTGAAGAGGAAGAATTTTATATTCTATCTCTAGTTGTAAAAGGAAACTCAAAGTGGTATCTCCACTTCAAGAATCCGAGAATGTGAAACTAAGAGTGGGATCTCCACTCTGAGAATCAAAATGATTCGGATAATCCTAACTGTCGGAAGGTTTGATTACCGAACTAAAGATGGATTTTTCATTTATCGAGAGTGAATTATGGTTTTGGTTCTTATTGTAGGAAGGTTTAACCAAGCGGGAGTTTGAGGTGACCCTAACTGTAGGAAAGTTTGATCACTCAATCTGAAAACGGACCTCTCGTTCATTGAAGGAATCGAGAGGAGATTTTGGCTATGATCCTAACTATAGGAAGGTTTCACCAGGTAAACAGAGGGAGTGGGAGTACAAATCACAGAGGGAGTGTTGACTTGTACCGATTACTCAACGGGGATTCTTAGTGTCAAGTGATAAGAACTTAACACGAAGGAGTTTGACAATTCGTCAAGGATTAAGACATTAAAATTCCAAGTACGATGTATGGACTCTAACATTGAGGATGTTGAGTATACAGATACAACAAAAGTTTGAACGGATTTAACCGGAAGGAATTTTGATGGTCCCACCATCAATTAGTCTGATCGGTGGGGGTTTAGTGTTTATCACTTCGTTTGTAATGATCGGGTTATCCCTAAGAAAATTACATGTAGCATTCTTCCGGGAACTTCCCGTTACATAAATCATCCACCCCCAGCTTCCTTTGCAGAACTGGTTCGGACATTATATTCAGTTACATGATCGGGTTATCCTTAAGAATATTAGCGTAATATTCTCCAATAACTTCCCGTCAAAAGTGGGAAACAATTTAGACTCGTGTGCCTATTGGAGTATTAAGAAGTAGTTTATACTCGTATACTTGTTGGAGTGTGAGAAGGAGCAGTTTATACTCTTATACTTGTCGGAGTCTTCATTCGACTTAATTGAGCGATATAACGCCGGCTTCAACCAAGGTTTGGATACTATTATTGAGAGCAAAGCAATCCTTGGTGGGATGAAGGACCCTCCTGTGGTACGCACAGTACTTTGGATCCATAGTATTGTCAGCTTCCTCCTGATTTGCGATAGGTGGTAGCTTGATCTTGTTGTTTTCAAGGAGGGATCCGAAGATGACTGGAATGTCTTAGTCCTTGAAGGAATACTCTTTTTGCAGTTTTGGGTCCGAAGTCTTTTGCTGCCTTCAGGATTGCTGTTGTGACGTTTGATTAGCACCAACAGCAGCTGCAGGTGCCTTGCCCTTACCACGGGAGGCGAAGTTCGAGTTCGGAGGATTAGCCGTCGCCTTCTTCGTTCGGAGGAAGTGTTCGGCTTGTTCACCGCGCACCTTCAAGTCTTTCCAAGTGTTGGACGGTGCGACTCCCATAACTTCCTATATCTCAATAGATAGGTTGTTATGACATGTCTGGAGGATGAAGTCCTCCATGATCGAATCTCGGCAGTTCATTGCTTTATTCTGGAAGCGCTTAACGGAGTCGTCGACCGTCTCATCGTCTTATTACTTCTCATCGAAGAGTGTCCTGATTGACACATTAGCGTCATCATCAAAGAAATGAGCGAGGAATAGGCTCTCCAGGTCTTCCCAGTTATTAATACTTCCGGAGGAATAGGCTCTCCAGGTCTTCCCAGTTATTAATACTTCCGGACTTAAGACAGCGGTACCAATCGAAGGTGGGCCCGTGAAGGGTGCCAACGAATGACCGAACCATCAAGGCTTCATTACCGAAGATCATACCCAAGTGGGACTTGAAGTAGATCAGATATTGTGTGGACGAACCCTTCTCGTCAAACGGTGTGAAGTTAATCAGGTTGAATTTCGCCGGGTATGCTATTGAATCTCACTCTCTTAGGTAGGGGCATGGAATGTCGGTCCTTTTTACCTCTCGATCAGATATCAGAGCGTTGACTTTTCTCTCGAGGTCCTTCATCTTTTCGTCCTCGTCTGTATCATACTTTGGACGATTTGTGAGAGGAACAATGGGCCACCCTCAGTGTTGTCATCATTGGCGGGACCACCCCTGGTGTTATTATTTTTAGTGGGGCCACTCCCAGTGTTCTGTGTTAGACCCTAGAGGGGGGGGTGATTAGGGTCTTATGCTAATCTAATCCGATTAAATGCCAATTAAAGGGTCTTATGCTAATCTAATCCGATTAAATGCCAATTAAAATTAATTAATAAGTTATCCTAGCAAGTAAGAAATACAACAAGTTATATGAGCTAGGATAAGCAATATGAACAACAAGAAATATCCTAGCAATGAGATATAAGAAATATATGATATATGCAAGGATATGAAACTAACACAAGGAGTAAACAATATGAACTAGATAGTGGATCATTATATGATATATGCAAGGATATGAAACTAACACAAGGAGTAAACAATATGAACTAGATAGTGGATCATAAAAAGGATGAGTAATGCACAATTGGCGATATAAGATAAATGCAAAAGCAACTACGCCAAAGACAAACTCAAACAAGCAATATGATCACGGAGTTCAAACCTTCCGTCCTACGTCTCCGCTCCCCACTCTCGGGGAGAAATCCACTATCACAATCCGGTTTGGAAGCCGGAACTTCTTCTACACACTCGGTTTACAAGTTCACCGAAAACTCTCCCACAACAAACACTATGCAATCACACTCTACACCCACTAAGTGTTGGACCTAGCCGTGTCTCCCTCAAGTGCTCGGTTACAACCTCTTCCTAGGCACGTCAACCGACGCCACTCCTCTTGGGACGATCCCCGACTCTCACCACACACTCCTCACTCGGTGTACAAGTGTATTACAAAGTGAATCTCACAATAAGGCTCAATACAATAATTGATTGTTCTCAATTATGGATGAGAACACAATGAAAGCACAACTCAAAGTTACAATCTCTCACCACCCAACTATACTATGTATGTAAATACTATAAGCTCAATGTGGGTGTGTGTAACAATGAGTAAAATAAAATCTAACTCAATTAGCAAACTAGCAATAATAAGAATATGAAAATCAATAATGAAATTGCTAGAGAAAAGAGTTAGAAAACTTCTCTATAAACACAAAGAAGAGGATGAAGAGGATTGAGAATGAATCCCTCAATCTGCAGTGAAAACTTCCTCCTTTGTAAACAGAAACCCAATCTTTAAACAAACAGTAAAACCCTAAACCCTTGTTTAAAAACTTTGTTTAAAACTCTTCTTAATTGCATAAAAAGAGATCAGCAATTGGGTATTTATACCCTCTCAAAACTTAGCCAAAAAACCCAAACAAAAAGACAAAAAAATCCCCAGAAGACAGCTCAGAAAAATAGTCGTTAGTGTCTAACGGATCTATTGGCGGTCAACCGACAGATCGTTCGGTCGACCGAAAAAAGAATTCGGTCGACCGACGAAAAAATTCGGTCGACCGCGAGCAGGTCTGAAAAACAAAAAACAAGCAGAGACTTCGTCGGTCGACCGGTGCGGTCGACCGATGGAGCTTTCGGTCGACCGGACCGGTCGACCGACAGACTCTCTGTCGCCCAGTGAAGAAAGATCAAATGATCGGTCGACCGGTGCGGTCGACCGAAATCTGACACATGAAAAAAACCTGTTTTGCTGATTTTAAAACACTGTTTAAAAATATCAAATAAATTCCAAAAAATGTAAAACTTTAGGGAATAATTGTAGACATGATAATAAACACATGGATTTGATATTTTAGCTAAACCATGTTTTGAAACAATACAAAATGATTTTATAGACTTAATAGAAGAAGTAAACTATTGTTATGAAGTCTATAAATAATGAATATAGTATTTTATCAAAATACACATATAATACACTAAAACATGATTTCATGGAACTAAATAAAATTGATATTGATGAAATCATATAAATGTATTAAGTATGAAACAAAAATATGTTTTCCAATTGTATTCAATTGTTTCATAGTAAAACTTGAAAACTATCAAACCAAAACATATATGTATATATATAACTATATATATACATGGAAACCAATAAATGTGTGTGTGTATGATATTGAGCTTAAAGTACCAACACACATAATATAAACTCCTAAACTAAATTACCCAAGTGATCTTGATCTTCAACGAAGCTCTATCTTGGTACACTTGCGGATGAAGCTTGAACTTGATCTTTAACTTGAATTGTACGATGCTTCACTCCACAATTCCGCCAACCTCCTCTTGATATGATCGTTGAAGCTCTATTCTATCCATCCTCCAACAACGTTGTTTATCTATAATAAATAAGAAAACACAAATACTAGACAAACAATATTAGAAGTAAATTGTTTGTTAATCATCATCAAAACAAGAAGGTCAACATTCTGGTCAACAGGAGGGTTCTCAGCATTGAGACATTTATCCACATCTGAATTGTTGCCTGCTTGATCAGTACGGTTAAGAAATTGGATTCACCGAACTGATTGGACAGAACCCGAATTTGTTGGTCATGCTCTTTCTTCATCTGTAGCATAGTCATTTCCATTTCAATCTTGAATGCCTCTTTCTGTTTAGTTAGAGCATCCTCAAGAATTTTGGAGATTTGCTCGGTGTTGATCATGAACACTTGGTTGTCCCGGACTGGATACTGTATTATCAGAAGTGATTGCCGAGTTAGCATCCGATGCTTCATCATCTGAGGATAATCCTTTCTGCATTCTTTGGTAGTCCCTGCGTCTAGTAGTCCCTACGCGTAGCCGAGTCAGACGATTAGATACGAGTGGGTCAGAGCTAGACGATCGAATTGACTTTTCCTTATCAGCCATATTAATTGTAACTTCGGGAAGTTCGTCACCATGAACAGCCGATCGTTTCTTACGGAGACGCTTTGGTCTGGACTCAGTCATTTTGTTGGAGATCCTCTCGAATACCGAAACTCTCTGCGAAGCGGTTTTAAGGTAGCTACACACTGATAATACTGCCCTGATAAATTTGATGCACGAGCAGTGAGGGTTTGTTTCCCGGGTACTTCTCTTTCGAGATTTGTTCGTACTCCCAGCCTTATAGTACAACTCATCGACGTTGCCATCAGAGCAACCTATCGGCTGTTTACATGAATCCTCAGGTATAACGCATTTGTTTGTCTGACGTATTTTCTTCTGAGTATGCAACTCCTTGTTGGCGTTCTCAAGAGTCACGCATTTAGAGTCATGCATTTGTAAGCGTGAACTCTTGACGGGCTCTTGGACTTTAATTCGCCGTCTGACGCGGTAAATTACAGGAGCTTTCCGTGTGCGACCCCCAGCTCGAGTAATTGCTCGGGATTTAGTCACCCGACCCCAGCGTTCTTTGACCGGGGCTTTGCCTCGACCCGCGTGTGAAGGACCGAGATGATCCACTATCTTAAATCGGGAAAAATCCACACTGTCGCGGTGCTCCACCGGAGGTGCGGAACTCGAAGGGATCGACAAAACATATGCATAACGTTTTTTGTCTTTACCCTGGTGCGGGTCAGACTTGAGTGACCCACGGGTTAGAGGGTTGGATTTGGGTGACCCGCAAAATGGAGGGTCGTATCCAAGTCACCTACGATTTGGAGGGTCAGATACAAATGACCCGTGATTTGGAGGGTCGGATCTAAGTGACCTGCAATTTGGAGGGTCGGATCCAAGTGACCCGTGATTTGGAGGGTCGGATTCGGGTGACCTGTGAATTGACGGGTCGGATCCGAGTGACCTACGAATTGGCGGATCGGATCCGAGTGACCCGCATTTCGGTGGGTCGGATTTGAGTGACCCTCGTTTTTCGGTCTTTTCGACAACCGTCTTGGATTTTGGCCTCCAAACTTTGTACAGTTTTTGTAGCTTCTTTTCCACTTCTTCTCTCTGCAACCTTTTGGCCTCTTGCGCAAGAATTCGCGCATGCGCAAGCAGTGCGCGGTACATTTTGATCCGCTCTTCAAGAGTTGAACAGGTCCTTTTGACTTGTACCCATTCACTTGTTGATTTGGAGGAGAGGGTATTTGTCCGCTATTGGGCCGCTTAGCGTTGCCTAATTTTTAGATCCGTCTCGTAATGGATCCCATTAATTAACTCCAAAGCCCTAGCAAGCTGGCGCGTAAGGCGTTGGCGCTGCCTTTGGTGAGCTCTCTTAGATAAAGTGGATGTGCTTTTTGTACTCAACTCCTTGATTGAGGAGGAGTTCAGATCTGCAGATATGGACTCGTTAGAGGCCGAAAGGGCGTTGTAAGGTTCGGCTACCGCAGCAACGGGGGCGTTGATCTTCCTGCGCTTATGAGAAGCGGGGGATCTAGAGAAGGAGGACGAGAGGTATTCTTTGTACTTCTGTTGGTCAAACTCGTATTCGACCACCTCTTAATCATCGGTTGCGACACGACGGCCTCGGCAGCGAGACCGTTGGCTCCTACTATGGTCGCTAGTTTATTTTCGTCGAAAATTATTTTCTTCATTGTATAACTCATTACAGCTTTGATCGTTACAATAAGTTCAAAAAGATCGGTCTTTTTATAAGACCTTTACACAATAAAAATAAAAGATACAATTCTCATGAAAATAAACACAAGATCTGTTTATCATCTCCTGCTTGCGTGGGTGTCTTTGCCGGTGCTGGGGTTTATCTGTGGACGATCGTCGATCAGATCTGATTGCTAAAAAATTTGACAGAGCTTCTACTTCATCAAGGAAGTATTTGCTTGAAGCGTTGAAATCGACCAAGCGAAATCAGTAGCTCTTCTCGAGATTAAGACAAAGACTAATCTTGAGGAAAGGACGGGAACGGGCTTCAGATCATTCGAATTACTCCTTCTTTATGTCGGGATTCGTCGGGATCTCACTAGCCCTTGCTAAAATTCGTGCTCCTTTGACTCCTCAATCCGGCAGCACCTCTTCGTCTTGATAATTAATCCCCCTCTGAAAAGAGGCCCTAGGCCTGTATTTATAGGCTTCGGTTGGGGGGTTTTCGGATAAGAATGAGTGATTTGACATTATCTTCAGTTAATAACGGCCTAACCACGTTTGTAGATGATATCCAGGCAATTAAAAACCCCTGGAACAGATAAATTCTGAGAAAACCCGTTAAACCGTCAAAAAATGCGTTTTTGGTTCAAAACAGCACGACGGACGGATCCGTCCCGCGGGGGCACGGGTCGGACGGGTCCGACCCGCGGTTACTGTAGCACCAATCTGACCCGCTGCTATTGTAGTAGAAAAAAATCTGACCCGTGGTCACTATAGCAGAAATCCGACTCGCGGCTACTGTAGTAGAAATCCGACACGCACTACTGTAGCGCTGATACGCTATTACTGTAACGCGGTATTATAGCGGCCTTAACTCACTCATCCGACCTTAGAATGAGGTGATTCAAGATGCGTTAGAAAGCTGACGAAGAGAACTTCAACTATTTTCTTTTGAATTTTTCCAGCTTCAAATTGTATCATGGTCAAAATATCAATCCTTTGTGCTGGCCACTTTGAGGTGTTTGATACTTTCTGACTTCTCTGAGCTTGAATTGCGTATTTCGTCATTCCGTTGACTTGTACACTCCAATGACTCACTTTGTATATTCGTTAGCTTCCAAGGGACCGGATAATCTTTTCCTGACTTGAATGATGACGCTTATCGTTTGCATTTCGCCTCGTGCAGCGTACGGGAACCTATAAGCAATTTTTAACGCCTACAATACTCCCTTTAAAAGCACGAGTTCGGGAAAAGCTTTCCATAATTAAAATTATCATGTACTATTTTAAATATTTAATTTAAATTATAATCTATCCTAATCATATTTATATCCTATCCTAATACCCCATGAACTATCTATAGCTCAATATATTAAATAAGATTAATAAAAATATATATGAAATAGTTCTGTGGTATGAGCTTATTACATGAATTATTACAAAAAATAAAAAAGTTTTAAAAATTAGACCAAATACTGTCAAAAGTTTAAAATTACAAAAATAAAAAGATAAAAATTTAGAACTTGGCAAAGAAAAAAATTATTGTATGATATTATTTCATTAAGATATATAAATATAACTTACAATTTAAGGTTTACTATCCTTTTTCAGAATCTGAAAATAGTCAAGTTGATACTGGTAAAAAAATAGTAATAATAACAGATTAAAAATATCCACTTAAAGAATAAAAATTAAAAAATATATGATAGATTAAAAGCTAATGTTATTGTATAAATTAAAGTAACTATATATAATTTTACCAATATGTTAGAGCAGCAAAAATACGTAAGTATCATTAATTGATAGAAGACTAAATCACAAAAAAGTAATAAAAGACTACAATATAATAGCTTAACATTAATTGATTATAATCTATAAATATTAATCTCTAATGGTAATAATATTTATAGGGTAAAAAATTATAAAGATTTATGTATGTAGAACTATTAAAAAATTTTGAGATATCCTTCAAAATAATCAAGCGGTTTTCATTTCAAATGGAATTTGGAACATCCATGAATCACTTCAATTAACACTAACATAAGTTATATTTATCAAAGAAACACCAACTGAAACCCCCTAAAGAATATATTAAACAACCTTGTTCTAATCAAAGAAACATTCTTCATGGACGATAAAAGAAAATTACCATATCATGACTCTGTGTAAGCAAAATATATAAAATCACAATTTTCTTTTTCTTATATAGTATCACGATCCTGCGTGTGACTTTATTAGGGGTATGACTACTAACGAATGATCAATTCTTAAAGTCACGATTAAAGATAATGATGTAATAGCACTATTAGAATTAAAGATTTCTAAATATGAAGGTAGTATATTTCATTACTAAAATTCTTCTTAAAGGCCACTAAATATAAAATTCACCTTATATCTGTCTCAAATTTATAGAGAAAATATGCATGTCATCGTAAATTACGTCAATAATATATATCAATCCAAAGATACAACTTAGTGAAGAAATAAGAGATTAGTAAGCAAACCAAGCAAACATCCATAAAACACTGTAAATAAAATAATATTATATTTTAAAGCTAATATGCATCGTTCTTTTAGATATAACAAAAATTTAAATTACTAATATATACAACCATTATAATACTCAAAAGATGTATGATCTTAGAAAACCTACTCTAAAATTCATACAATTAAACCTAAGAATAATTTACCAATATATAGACACATTATCGCACCTTTAAGGCAATGATAGCTACCATTTATAATAGAGTTGAGTGGTGGTTCTATGTTTGTAAAGGCTACAACAAGAAAGTGGATAGAGATGTTAATAATAAGTGTCCAAATGATAAATGTTATAGAATCGCTGATGATGTAGTACCAAGATTAAATGATATCTCTTCTTCATGAAATAAATATATCAACATTAAATATTAATATTATAATCTAAAGCAAATTGATAATAAAAATAATGTATTTAGTTTAGATCCTCATGGAAAATGGCACAGATAGAGCAAATGTAACATTATGACATAGCAGAAATTCTTATTGGATACACAACAAAAGAATTCATTGCAGAGAAAAATGATGTAGTTCCTAACCTTATTTAAGTAATAACTTAAAAGAAAAAATTTTTCATATATATAAAATTAATATTTATTCTTATTGAAATAGGAAAATATCAAAGTCCGTATTGTCAGAAGTTTGTGTTGAACATAAGAAATATATTCAACTTCTTTGTGAATTTAGACGAGAAGACAAAAGATGAATGAGCTCAAGTAAAGATAACATACTCCAGTCTCATATCATAATCGATGTAGACGATGAAGACACTACTCTAGAATTGCCCAGGAAAAAGATAAAGATGAAAAAAGATTGATCTCGACTCAATAAAAAATAAAATAGAAGCAACAAAAGATAATGTTTTGTGAATTCTTATAGAATATTTTTATTTTCTTAGTAAAATTAGGAATCTTTAGAAGGGATTTTATAAACTATTTTTAGTTCTTTCATATGCATATGTGGATATTTTTATCATATAAAAGTGTACTAGAGTTAGCATTAAACTTCAGTTTATGAATTTTTTATTAACTATTTTCTGTTATTTTAGCTAACTTTAAATCAATCATCTTGACTTGTTGGCTTCATTATTCATCTTCCTTTTATAATGTTATTTTTTCAAGTGTTTTCACTTTCATAACACTATACTTCCTTAGGTTAAGCTCGGTTTCATGCTGATCCAAATGAAATAAAAAATTAAATTGGTTTTAGATTATATTTATCTCATGACAATTCAACTATGAACATAAAAATTTAAACTGAGTGTAGCCTATTCAAACAAACATCAAATAAATAAATAATCAAAGTGTAATCGAGTAACAAATTTTAGTAAGAAAATAAACCAAAAATACCTAATCAAAATGAGCAAAAATTATCAAAGAGTATCCGAGGAACAAATTTTAGTAAGAAAAAATTATCATAGTTCAAGAAACAACATCCCTCTTTAGCATTCATCAAACTTTTTACAAGTAGACAACGGCGATTAGGATTTTGTGTTGGGAGAGGTGAGGAATGTAGGGAGCTGTGATGGGGTTTTTTTTGGGCGGCGGGCGCGGGGGTTGTAGGAGAATTAATAAAGGGTGTAAATGGGGCTTTAGCAATCATGGAGGAATACGACGCATTTAGCACAAAATGCCATAAACTAAAAGCAACACCCACAACAAGCAGAGTAACACACTGTAACAATAGGATTCGTATTAAAAGTAAATAAACACAGAGATATTTAATCATATAGCTAGAGGGAGACAAGAAATTACTACTTTGAGATTAAATAGAGCATTAAACAAAGAAAAAATCTATCTTCATCCTCTTCATCAAACTACTTCTTTTCAGGCCTCGTCCTCATGTGATGGGTCATCAGCTTCTTTTGCTGCCTTGATGAGCACTCCACCATCATTGTCGGTGCCGACAAAGCTCAATCATAATAACAATATTCCCCCCTCCCATAGCATCTCACTGTGAATGTGGGGGCCACATGAACACATGAACAGCTGCATGTGAGTTGAAGTCGGGTGCTGAAGTGTCCAGGTGCGGACCAAATACCTAAGCTCTCTTATAAGTACCCGATGCCATGTTTTCTAGGGGTTTGGGCACGGAACTTTTGTGGTTGCTGCAAAGCAAAAGGAGGCTTGGTTGCTGCAACGTGCAAGGAGTTTAATTTTTCGGCTGTGAGGTGTTTCGGCAGAGAAGTTTTTGGGTGGTTGTTGTCCTTTTGAGAAAAACGTAGCCGCTGTTTGTGATGGAGGAGTTCTTTTGAGTATCCGTTTGAGGGTTTTATTTGTGAGGGATTTGAGAGTTTGTGTGAGGGTTTAATTTATGTGATTGTAAACCCTAGTTGTATTCTCTCCCTCTAGTAGTAGATCTCCCCCTCCTTGCCCCGTGGACGTAGGCAATTTGCCGAACCACGTAAAATTGATTGTCTCGCTATATATTTGTGTGATTTGTAATAGCTTTTAGGTTCTCTCGACAGGTCAGTCCTAGACTTGATGAGAGAAAGAGCTAATATCTCATTTGGTTGAGATATTTTGCTTAAGGTTCTTGTTTCCTTTGTGAAACAGGAATTCCTATTGCGACCTGACTCTCTTATTGTGCTGTCGAAGTGCTACCGAAATTTTTGCTGCGCGTAACAAGTGGTATCAGAGTCCAGATTTTAGATCTAGGGCTTTGGAGTTTGGTGGAGGAAGATTTTTTGTGTGAAGCTTGGTTCTTGGAGTTCTAGGCTTCGGTGGAGATAGCATTAGGAGTTGTCGTTAGAGATTTCACTTTCCTCATGTGGATAAGAGATCTATTTGGAATCCTATCTAGGGTTCAGTTGGGTGGTTCCTAATTTCTATCAAATTTGTTTTTCTCTACAATTTAGAGTTAGTTTGCAATGGGAGAAGAAGGTGAAAATAGCAAGTCGTTGGCGAGTACAATACAAATTGGTTTTCAGAACACTAAGATTAGTATGGTGAAGTATGATGGCAAAATCAACTTTAGTTTGTGGATGAGCGACGTACAGGATACGCTCAATGCTCATAATCTGGAAGAGACCATCATGGTCCACGAGAGGCCACCTAAATATGAAGAGGCAATATGAGAGAAGATGAATAGGAATGCTTGTGGGGTGATAAGGTCCTGTTTGGAATAGGAGCTGAAATATGATGTGATTGGGGTGACGTTTACAATGAAGATGTGGAAAATTCTCAACAATAAGTATCTCACAAAGAGTGTTGAGAACAGGTTACCCTTGCTAAGAAGACTCTTAAGATTTTAGATGTCCAGAGGCACCTCGCTAGCGGCACATGTAAACAACTACACTAAGTTGTTGTAGGACTTGGCGAATGTTGATGAGAAGATATCAGATGAGTACAAAGCTATTATCTTATTGGACTTCTTACCGGATGAGGAGTATGATACCTTCGTGCTCACTTTGTTGAATGGAAGATCTTCTATCAGCTATAGTGAAGTGACTAACGCATTGACCAATTACGATTTGAGGAGGAAGGACAAGGAGACTTTCTGTGCTAGCACTTTAGGAGAGGCCTTATCGACGATAGGTAGAAGCCGATATCCGAAAGGTGGTAATAGAAAAAAGTCAAAGTCTAGAGGTCACCACCAATTAGCAAAGAACCAATGTGCATTTTGCAAAGAGCAATGACATTAGAAGAGAGACTGCTCGAAGCTCAAGGAGAAGGAGAATGGCAAGAAAAAAGGACCCGAAGGCCAATGAGGTGAATATTGCAAAAGATGATAATTCCAATGATTCAAGCTTTTCTCGACTGATTACTCCGGAGATGAACCACTTGGATACATCAGATTAGATGCTTGATTCCGGTACTACCTATCATGTGACCCATAGACGAGATTGGTTTGCATCTTTTGAGAAGCTCAATGGGGGAGTTGTAGTCATGGGAAATGATCAATCCTGTGGCATTTGTGAGATAAGTACTAGGCGGATTCGGATGCACTATAGAGTAGTTCATGAATTGAAGGAGGTGAGATTCGTTTCTCATCTGATGAAGAATCTTATCTCAGTCGGAGCTTTGGAGGCGAAGGGATTCAAGGTGACCTTTGAGGACGCTGTAGCAAAGGTTACTAAGGGATCTTTGGTGGTGATGAATGGAGTCTACAGTCGGAACTTATATTATCTGAAGGGGAGCACTGAGATTGGCCAGGTTGCTGCGGCTATTTCAGAGGCGGATATGAGCAGGCTTTGGTATTACAGGTTAGGGCACACAGGAGAGAAGTCACTGTAGGCGTTGTGCAAGCAGGGACTATTGAAAGGAGCCAAGAGTGGTAAAGTAGAATCCTGTGAGCACTGTGTTCTTGGCAAGAATATTAAGGTGAAGTTCGGGACTGCTATTCATAGGACGAGGGGCATCCTGGACTACGTGCACACAGATGTTTGGGGTCCCACAAAGACTGCATCACTTGGTGATCGATATTGGTTCATCATGTTTGTTGATGACTATTTTAGGAGATGTTGGGTGTACACCATGACAAAGAAGAGTGAAGTCCTGGATATATTCGTGGAATGGAAGAAGAGATTGGAACTGCAGACTGAGAGAAAGATCAAGACGTTACGATCTGACAACGGTAGTGAATATACTTCAGACCCCTTTCTGTAGCTATGTCGAGACGAGAGCATAGAGAGGCACTTCACGGTTAGTCATACACCACAGCAAAATAGGGTGACAGAGAGGTTGAATCGGTCTTTACTGGAGAAGATATGATGTTTATTGTCGTAGAGTGGTTTGGAGAAGATCTTTTGGGCTGAGGCACTTACATTTGTGAGCCACATTATTAATAGGCTGCATTCATCTGCGATTGAGGAGAAGACCCCTATGGAGATGTGGTCAGGAGAGCCAGTACGAGATTATGACCAGCTAAAGGTATTCGGGTGCCCTGCATTTTATCATGTGAGAACCGATAAGTTAGAACCTCGAGTTAGGAAGGTCATATTTGTAGGATTCAAGCGTGGTGTCAAGGGATACAAGCTTTGGGATCCAGTTGATAAGAATATTGTACTGAGTAGGAACGTCATGTTTGATGAGGCTTTTATCTTGAAGCTTTCCAGCTCTTATCAGGTGGAGAGCGACCCGGCGGAGGAGATATCGCAGGTGGTGGAGATCGATGCAGCTCCACATTATCCAGATGGTACAATATCCATTAGAGTACCGACTGATGTGACGCCAGACGAGCACGACGATGACACGGGGGATACGAGTACTAATGTGCAGGATCATGGACCGATGGCTCAGGTTCAGGATTCGATTGCGGTTCGGAGACAGAGGAGAAGTATACAGATGCCAGCACGGTATGCCGACACAGTTGCATATGCACTTTCGGGGGAGAATATCGATGACTTAGTGCCTACTACATTCAGAGAGGCCGAGCAGAGTTCAGAGACTAATTCGTAACAGGTGGCTATGCAGGAGGAGATGAAATCTCTTCATAAGAACGATACATGAGAGCTTATTGAGCTTCCAAAGGGGCGGAAGGCAATTGGTTGCAAGTGGGTATACACGAAGAAGGAAGGCATTGAGGGCACTTCATTGAGGTTCAAAGCTAGGTTGGTTGTGAATGGCTATGCACAGGAGGAATGTATTGACTATAATGAGGTTTTCTCTCTGGTGGTGAAGCATTCTTCGATTCGGATTTTGCTAGCTTTGGTGGCACAGTATGGATTGGAGTTAGATCAGTTGGATGTGAAGACAGCATTTCTTCATGGTGATCTTGATGAAGAAATATATATGACTCAGCCATTGGGATTCCGAGCTGCAGGGAAAGATAAGTTGGTTTGCAGGCTAAAGAAATCGCTATACGGTTTGAAGCAGTCTCCTCGACAGTGGTATAGGCGATCATTCATACACTCGGAGCCAGTTTGATCCTTACGTATATTTTCGCAAGTTGAAAGGAGGTGCGTACATCCATTTGTTACTTTATGTCGATGACATGTTGATTGCCTCTATTTCCAGGTCGACTATAGATGAGTTGAAAGTTCAGCTTTCAAATGAGTTTGAGATGAAGGACTTGGGTGAGGTGAAGTGCATTCTAGAGATGAAGATCGGCAGAGACAAGAAGAAGGGCTTAATTTTTTTAACACAGGTGGCTTATTTGAAGAAGGTTCTAAAGCGATTCCATATTAGCATGGATACGAAGTCAGTTGGTGTACATTTGGGAGCCCATTTGAAGCTTTTAGCTGGTCTTTCACCAAAATCAGTTGAAGATCGAGAGTTGATGTCAAAGACTCCATATGCGAGCGCGGTTGGGAGCTTGATGTACGCAATGGTATGTACAAAGCCGGATTTGTCACAGGCGGTGAGCATGGTTTCGAGATATATGCATGATCCAGGAGTGGGTCATTAGGGCGCCGTGAGATGGATTTTGAGGTACATTCAAGATACTCTCAATGTTGGTTTGGTTTATGAGCGGGACACTATAGGTGGGCAGTTGTGCATTGGCTATGTTGATTCGGATTATGCCGGGGATTTGGATAAGCGTCGGTCCATGACGGAGTATGTGTATACTTTGATCCATGCATCGGTGTGTTGGAGATGCACCTTACAGTCTACGATGGCTTTGTCTACGATGGAGACAGAGTATATGCTAGTTACAGAGGCTGTGAAGGAGGCTATTTGGCTTCGAGGACTTTTGGATAAAATTGGTATATCGCAGAGGTCCGTCACTATTCATTGTGATAGCATAAGTGCTAATTATTTGGCGAAGAATCAAGTTTTTCATGCGAGGACGAAGCATATTGATGTTCGTTATCACTTCGTTCGAGATGTTCTTGAAGATGGCGATGTGGAGATTGTGAAAGTCCATACGAAGGATAATCTGACGGATATACTCACAAAGGTGGTTCCGAGCACCAAGTTTGATCATTGTCGAAACTTGTTGTACATTCTTGATTGTTGAGGCCATTGATGGCCATTTGGATAAACTACGGACAACTTGATTCCTTAGGCAAGAGGATACGTAGGAAGTCATTTATGATGCAGCCGATTTGGTGAGTAGATACCGACATTTGGTTGCTTTGGTTGTTTTTGTCAAAAGTTACTTTTTTTCATTGCTTTTAAGCCTGTTACACCGTTTATCGATTACAAGTTCAAACTAAAAGAAAAGTTAATCTTTTTATAAGATCTTCTTACAATGAAAAATAAAGATTATAACTTTATCAAACAAAACGCAATAGTAGTTTATCTCCCGCTGCTTTGCGTGGGATCTTTGCCTGTGCTGGGGACGCGTTAGTCCATGGACCACTACAGATTAAACCTGATTGACAGTATAACTACGCTCTTGTTTCACAAAGGAAACAATTACGGAAGCGACAATCATGACTAAGTAAGATTGTGGCTCTTCTCGATATTAAAACCAAGTTTAATCCCGAGGAAAGAAGGGGAAAGAATCACAAATCTTTCAAAGGACTTTCTTTATGAAAGTATTCACCAAGATCTGATGATCCTCCTCTAAAACTCGTGGTTGGTTGGACAATTTGATAGCACCTCCCCTTTTTAACTTCAGATCCTCTTGAAAGAAGACCCTAGGCTTCTATTTATAGGCTTTTAGAGACGTGTTTTTGGATAAGAATTAATGTTTAAATATTATTGGTAGTTAATAACCGCTTAAACGTATTTAGGGATAGCTTCAAAATAGTTGGGGAGGCCCTGGGACGAAAGAATCCTTAAAAATCATCGAAATCTACGTTTTGGGAGTCTTGAGAGTCAAAAAGAGTCGTGGTGGCTTAGTACTGTGCGAGTCACCATTTGGTAGCTCGCATGGGTGCGAGCCACCATTTGGTGGCTCGCACGGTTTGGTGGCTCGCACTCATGCGAGTCACTATTTGGTGGCTCGCCCTTACGCAAGCCTTCGGGTGTGTTTTGTTCATCTTTTTGATACTTCGGCAATTCGTGGCCTCTCAAGTTTGCTTGTTTTGCGTATGGTTTATCGTTTCGCTGACTTACACATTTTACTGATCCACTTCGCATGCTTACTGGTGTTGGATAAATTCCCTTGACTCGGATAATGATGTTTATCGTCTTCTCGTTGTCTTGAACTGTGTTTCGGAAGCTATAGGTAATTTTTAACGCCTACAGATACCCCTTCCAAAGTGTTTTAATCTCGTTTTTTTATAGAAGAGCATGAAATACTTTGGATGTGATAGGCCCAACCTTCAGTCGATATAAAAGGACCTGTAATTGGCTTTAGCTCTTGACTCCTTCAGTCTTCAATCTACTCAGCATTTTGTCGAATAGATGAAGTTCTTATGGTTCTGCGTTTATTGTCTGATTGTTGTCAAAATCTTGAATCAAAATTGGCGAGTTAGTTTTGGCTCGTGTCGTTGAGTTAACTTTGAACTGATTATCTTCGTCGCAACATGTTGACCGACGTTGATTTAGGGCTACGCGTTGATTGGCGTTGGCCTTAGGATTTTGTATCAATTGGTGTTGACTTTCATCGAAACGTGTTGACCGGAGTTAACACAGTTTATACTCGTATGTTTGCTGGAGTCTACATAGTTTAAGCTCTTAAGGCGTTAGAGCGTGGCGGTCCCAAATATTGGGCTGTAGGACCAACTATTAAAACTGATTCATCTGTACGAGGGGATCTTATCCCAAATTTGTTAGATGTCCAAGTCAAGAGACCAACTAATGAGGCTGGTGTGTCAGTGACTTTCGCATATATAGGATTTTTGATAAACCCTCAGCCATCAATGGGTTTGATAAACCTTTACCGACTACCAATTGAGTCGGGCTAGCATGTGAATTATTTAAGTCCGTTCCGCATGTAATGTTATGCTAAAAGAGTTAACTCTTTTAGTTCTACGATATTAAATACGTAGACTTCGTCTTTCTCACGTGAAAAGACTAAACGGCGACGCGTATTAGGCGTAGACTTTAAGGTTTTTGGCAAACCCTCAGCCTTCAACGGATTTGATGTGCCTTTAAATTACCGTTTGAATCGGGCTTGCATGTGGATTATTTAAGTCCGTTCCGCATGTGACGTTATGCTAAGAGAGTTAACTCTCTTAGTGCTACGATATTGAATACGTAGACTTCATCTTTCTTACGGGAATAGACTACCCGACAATGCGTGTTAGGCGCTGACTTATCCCTACTTAGGCTTCGGGATAAAATTCCCCGTGCGTGTGAAGCACGGATTTTGGTATTATGAATAATAACCTGTCACAATGTCGAATATGTTGGCTTTTTTTTTTATGGTTAAGAACTAACCGGAAACGCATATTAGGCATTGACTTATCCCTGCTTAGGATTCGGGATAAAATTTCTCGTGCGTGTGAAGCAAGGATTTTGGTGTTATGAATAACAACCTTCCATAATATTGAATATGTGGGCTTTTGCTCTTTTTACGGTTAAGAACTAACCGGCAACGCGTGTTAGGCATTGATTTATCCCTACTTAGGCTTCGGGATAAAATTCCCCATGCATAAAAGGTATGGATTTTTATTGCTATGATGCTGAATACGTAGACTCGGTCGTTTTTACAGAAACGAACTACCCAGCAATATGGGTTAAGCGCTGATTTATCCCTACTCAGGCTTCGGGATAAAATACCCCATACTAGATTCTGGTGTCTTTTCAATCAGTGAAAGACTAAACCGGCTTTTGGAGTTGAAGGATGGTGTCATCTCTTAGGATAGACGAACCCGAAATGGGAGAGGAAGAATTTTATATTTTATCTCCCAATACTAAAGAGGAAGAATTTTATATTCTATCTCCAGTTGGAAAAGAGACTCGAGGTGGGATCTCCACCCCCAGAATCCGGAAAGGTGAAACTAAGAATGTGAACTCCACTCCAAGAATAAAAAAGATT
Organism: Asparagus officinalis; assembly: GCF_001876935.1. Classification (NCBI taxonomy): domain Eukaryota; kingdom Viridiplantae; phylum Streptophyta; class Magnoliopsida; order Asparagales; family Asparagaceae; genus Asparagus; species Asparagus officinalis. The sequence continues at coordinate 91,698,768 of NC_033797.1, read as the reverse complement.
CGGATAATCCTAACTGTCCGAAGGTTTGATTATCGAACTAAAGATGAATTTCTCGTTTATCGAGAATAAATTATGGTTTTGGTCCTTACTGTAGGAAGGTTTGACCAAGCGGGAGTTTGAGGTGATCCTAACTATAGGAAGATTTGATCACTCGATTTAAAAGTGGACATCTCGTTCATGGAAGGAATTAAGAGGAGATTTTGGTTGTGGTCCTAACTGTAGGAAGGTTTGACTAGATAGAAGGTTTGAGGCGACCCTAACTGTAGGAAGGTTTGATTGCTCGATCTGAAAACGGACCTCTTGTTCATTGAAGGAATCGAGAGGGGATTTTGCTTGTGGTCCTAACTGTAGGAAGGTTTGACCAAGTGAGAGTGGGAGTACAAATTACAGTGGGAGTGTTGATTCGTACAAATCACTCAAAGTGGATTCCTAGTGTTAAGTGACAAGTACCTAACACGGAGGGGTTTGATAGTCGTCAATGATCAGGAGATTAAAATTCCAAGTCCGGAATTTAATAATGGGGATTTTAAGTGCACAAACGCATCTAAAGTTTGAGTGGATTTAACCAAAAAGAATTTTGGTGGTCCCACTGTTAATTAGTCTGATTTGTGGAGGATTTTTGTGGTGGAAGACTGTGAGCTGTTAACAAAAGAGTGTTCAGAAATTAAATGGGAGTTTAGTATTTATCACTTTATTCGTAATAATCGGGTTATCCCTAAGAATATTATATTTAACATTCTTCCGGGAACTTCCCGTTACATGAATTATCCACCCCCAACTTTCTTTGCAAAACTACGTCCAATGAGGAGTACATTGTCCTCAGTCGCATGTTCGGGTTATCCTTAAGAATATAAGATTCTCTAGGAACTTCCCGTTAAAGAAAAGAAACATTTTAGACTCATATACCTGTTGGAGTATTGAGAAACAGTTTACACTCGAATACTCTTTGGAGTATCAGAAGGAGCAGTTTATACTCTTATAGTTATCGGAGTATCGGAAGGAACAGTTTATACTCTTATACTTTTCGGAGTGATGAGAAGTAGTTTATACTCGTATACTCTTCGGAGTGTTGCCATTCCCATTTGGCTTATCCCAGCGTTATGACACCAGCTTCAACCAAGGTTTGGATGTTATTCTTGAGAGCAAAGCAATCCTTAGTGGGATGAAGGACCCTCTTGTAGTACACACAGTACTTTGGATCCGTAGTATTGTCAGCTTCCTCCTGATTTATGATAGGTGGTAGCTTGATCTTGTTGTTTTTAAGGAAGGATTCGAAGATGGCTAGAACGTCTTCGTCCTTAAAGGAGTACTCTTTTTGGAGTCTCGAACCCAAAGCCTTCTGCTGTCTTCGGGGTTGCTGTTGCGACAATTAGTTAGCATCAACAGCTGCTGCAGGTGCTTTTCCTTTACTACGGGAGGCAAAATTTGATTTCGGAGGGTTAGCCGTCGGTTGGCTTCTTTCGGCTTTCTTCTTTTTGAGGAAGCATTCAGCCTGCTCTCCTCGTACTTTCAACTCCTTTCATGTTTTAGATGGTGCAGTGCCCATAGCTTCTAACACGTCTAAGGAAAGGTTGTTGTAGCATGTTTAGAGGATGAATTTCTCCGTGACCGGATCTCGGTAGTTCATTGCCTTGTTCCGGAAGCGCTTAACAAAGTTCTCAACGAGCTCTCCATCTTTCCGGATCTCGGTAGTTCATTGCCTTGTTCCGGAAGCGCTTAACAAAGTTCTCAACGAGCTCTCCATCTTTCTGTTTCTCTTCAAGTTCTCAACGAGCTCTCCATCTTTCTGTTTCTCTTCAAAGAGTGTTCCGATCGACACTTCAGTGTCACCGTCAAAGAAATTAGCGAGAAACATGATTTTCATATCATCCTAGCTATTGATACTCCTCGGTTTAAGATGGCGGTACCAATCAAAGGCAGCTGCACGAAGGGTTCCTACGAACGATCGTACCATTAGAGGTTCATTGCTAGAAATGATCCCCAGGTAGGACTTGAACTAAATCAAGTGTTGAGTAGGGGAACCCCTTCCATCAAACGGTGTGAAATTAATCAAATTGAACTTTGCTGGGTATGGAATTGAGTCCCGCTCTCTTGGGTAAGGACACGGAATGCCGGTCTTTTTTACCTCTTAAGTAGATATCAAAGCATTGATTTTACTTTCAAGGTCTTTCATCTTAAGGTCTTCGCCTGCATCTTTCTTCTGGCAATTTTAGAGAGGGATATTGGTACCACCCCCAGTGTTAAGGACATCTTCGGTATTTTTATCCTCAAGTAGAACATCGGCATTGTTATTTTCCTTCACTTCTGAGTCACTATCTACTTGATTGGTAGTTTGGCGACGTCTGGATTCACCATGTTAATTTGACAACTGTTGGAGTTGTTAGGCATGTAAATCTTTAACCCGTTGCACAACCATATTCATCTTAATTTTAAAGTCCTCTTTCTGCTTAGCCAAATCTTCTTGAAGGCGTTGAGCCATCTGTTCAGTAGTGATCATGAATGATTCTCGAGTCCGTCACGTGCTGGACACGGTGGCATCTGAAGCGATCGTAGAGTTTGCGTCAGATGCTTCATCATCTGAGGAATACCCTCTCTGAATTCTCCTATAATCTCTAGGCCTGATAGCCCTGGTTTGTAGCCGAGTCAATCGCTGGGATATTTGTGGAAAAGGTTCGGGACTGAAGCGTCACATGGATTTTCCTTTGTCTGTCATGTTAATCGTGACTTCTAAGAATTCACGTTCTTGAACGGCCGACTTCCTTTTACGGAAACGTCTTGACTTGTGTCTTATCGTTTCTGTAGAAAGTCTTTCAAATACCGAAATCTATTGTGAGGCGGTCTTGGAGCAGTTACACTCTGATAATACCGCCTTGATGGACAAAGAGAATCTGTTTCCCGGGTATTTCTCTTTCGAGATTTATTCGTACCCCCAGTCTAATAATACAACTCGTCGATATGATTATCGGAGCAACCTATCTTGTGCTGGCATAATTCTCCCATTCTAACGTCGTCGTTTTCTGACGAACATAGCTCTCTTTGAGGGAATAACGCCCTGTCATCATTCTCAAGAGTGGCTCATTTGAAACCACGCCTTCATGCGCATGAGGACCCAACGGGCTCTTAGATTTCAACTCACAATCCGAGTCGGTTATCGGTACTTTCTCCGTAGGAGGGATCTTTGACTTACTGGGGAATCGCGTACAACCCCTAGTCTGACGAACCATACGGGGTTCATTTGGTTGCACTAGGTGTTCTTTATTTGGAGCTTTGACTTGATCTTTATGCAAAGGACCGAGACGATCCATAATCTTCACTTTAAATCGGGACAAGTCCATGCTCTCGTGAGGTTCTACCAAAGGTGAGAAATTCATCGGAACAGGATCAGGAGCTGCCAGAGACTTGAAAGTGATCGCGGGAGGTGAATTTTCTGCAAACAGGGGATTGTTAGCTTGGAGGTGGCACGGACTAGCGTTTGGTGGCTCGGCCTTCGCGCCGAGCCACGTTTGATGGCTCGCCCCTAGCCGACGCCCAGCAACTAACAACTCGGTTTTTTCGGGCCTTGTTTTGGATTTCGGCCTCCAGATTTGACGTGGTTTTGACAGTTTATTATCTACATCGTTTGTTTGTAATTTCTTGGCTTCTTACACCAGAATTCTTGTGTGCGCAAGTAACGCACTGTGTTTCTGGATCAGTTCTTCAAGAGTTGAACGTGTCCTCTTAACGGGGACCCATTCATTCGTCCTCGATTTGAAACAGTCGCTCGCTTGTTGCCGTGACGGTTGGCGTCTTCTAGACTTCAGATCCGCTTCATAGCGGATCCCATCAACTAGCTCGGAAGCTTTGGCCAACTGGCGTGTGAGGCGTTGATGTCGTCTTTGATACGCTCTCTTTGATAAGGTCGGCGTGTTTTCAAGAGTGGCCTTGGCTTTGCAAGGTGTGCCTTGAGCCGCTGCGGGATGAGGATCTTGGTTGTGAACCTTCAGATCCAAGTGCCCCCGAGTCTTCCTTGTGAAGTCTCTCCTATTCCTATGAGTATAGGATGATCTGGAAGATGAGGATAAATATTCCTCATACTTCGTCTGGTCGAACTCGTACTCGACCTCTTTGTTGATCGAGATGATGATCTTTGGTTACGACACTACAACTTCGACAGAGAAGCTGTCGGCTCCCACTATGGTCGCCAGTTTGTTTTCGTCAAAAGTTGCGTTTTCCATTGCTTTCAAACCTGTTACACCGTTTATCGGTTACAAGTTCAAACTAAAAAAAAAGTTGATCTTTTTATAAGATCTTCTTACAATAAAAAATAAATATTATAACTTTATCAAACAAAACACAGCAGTAGTTTATCTCCCGCTGCTTTGAGTGGGATCTTTGCCTGTGCCGGGGACACGTTAGTCCGTGGACCACTGCAGATCAAACCTGATTGACAGTATAACTACGCTCTTGTTTCACAAAGGAAATAATTACGGAAGCGACAATCATGACTAAGCGAGATTGTGGTTCTTCTTGAGATTAAAACCAAGTTTAATCTCGAGGAAAGAAGGGGAAAGAATCACAAACCTTTCGAAGGACTTTCTTTATGAAAGTATTCGCCAAGATCTGATGATCCTCCTCTAAAATTCGTAGTTGGTTGGACAATTTGACAGCACCTCCCCTTTTCAACTTCAGATCCTCTTGAAAGAAGACCCTAGGCTTCTATTTATAGGCTTTTAGAGACGTGTTTTTGGATAAGAATTGATGTTTAAACGTTATTTGCAGTTAATAACCACTTAAACACATTTAAGGATAGCCTCAAAATAGTTGGGGAGACACTGGGATGAAAGAATCATTAAAAATCATCGAAATCCGCGTTTTGGGAGTCTTGGGAGTCAAAAAGAGTCGTGATGGCTTGGTACTGTGCGAGGCACCATTTGGTGGCCGCTACTCATGAGAGCGCACATTTAGTGGCTCGCGCTTACGCGAGCCTCTGGGTGTGTTTTGGTCATCTTTTTGATACTTCGGCGATTCGTGACCCCTCAAGTTTGCTTGTTTTACATACGGTTCATCGTTTCGCTGACTTGAATATTTTACTGATCCACTTCGCACGCTTACTAGTGTTGGATAAATTTTGACTCGGATAATGACGTTTATCGTCTTCTCGTTGTCTTAAACTGTGTTTGGGAAGCTATAGGTAATTTTTGATGCCTACATTAGTGTCGGTTCAGTTTTGGGAAACTTCGTCGAGGTAGAGAATTGTGAATGTAGGGGGCAAATGAACACGTGAACAGCTGCATGTGAGTTGAAGTCGAGCGCTGAAGTATGCAGGTGCGGCCTAAATACCTAAGCTCTCTTATAAATACCCGATGCCATATTTTCTAGGGTTTTGGGCATGGAACTTTTGTGGTGGCTACAAAGCAAAAGGAGGCTTGGTTACTACAATGTGCAAGGGGTTTAATTTTTATGGTTGTGAGGTGTTTTCAGCAGAGAAGTTTTTGGGAGGTTGCTGTCCTTTGGAGAAAAACGCAGCCGCTGTTTGTGACGAAGGAGTTCTTTTGAGTATCCGTTTGAGGGTTTTATTTGTGAGAGATTTAAAAGTTTGTGTGAGGGTTTAATTTGTGTGATTGTAAACCCTACACTAGTGGAAAATGAGGTTTTAGCTACAGAATAATAGTGACGGAATTTTTCGTCGCTATAAGTTAGTTTATAGCGACGGAAAATTCTGTCGCTAATATTCCGTAGCTAAAATTAATACAGCGACGGAAATTTGGGTTTTAGCGACGGAATTATTTCGTCGCTAATTAATTTTATGACGAAAAAATTTTCCGTCGCTAAATAGTTTTTACCGATGGAATTTCCGTCGCTAAAGAGGTTTTAGCGACGGACATTCCGTCGCTAAAAACTAATTCGGGCAAAAATTTTTGGGCGCGGGCGCCCAAATTTTTTGGGCAGCCCGCGCCCAATTAATATACCTAG
>NC_033797.1:91654269-91692205 GCF_001876935.1 Asparagus officinalis | reverse complement strand
TTAGAGGAGTGTTAGGTGAGGGTGGGGGTGATGGTAAGGGTTAGGGTTAGGTTTAGGGTTAGGTGAGGGTGGGGGTGAGGGTTAGGGTTAGGTGAGGGTGGGGTGAGGGTGAGGGCTGGGTGTGAGTTTGAGGGTTAATGATAGGGTGAGGGTGAGGGTGAGGGTTAGGTGAGGGTGAGGGTGAGGGGTTAGGTGAGGGTGGGGGTGATGGTGAGGTTGAGGTTGAGGATTAGGGTTAGGTTTAGGGATAGGTGAGGGTAGGGGTGAGGATCGATAATGGGTTAGCGTAACTATTATATCATTAATTACATAGAAACTACACACACCGTACCCTTATATTTTCGAACCATAGAATACCCCGTCCAATAAATACTATATATAATCTCTTTATTTACTTGTCACATACCCGTACAGGATCGTTGGCGGATACGAGACCATCTTGTTCGGTCCGATAACTTTTTTGTACGCGTATGTGAGAGGGGGCTTATATATAAATATTTATTGGATCTGTCCAGTTTGGACGGGTTAGGTATGTAACCATGGCGTGTATATGTATTTACTTGTGTTCTTGTGTACTTTCTTTTCGTCAAAGTTTCGGCGGCGCTTACTCGTTGTTCTCCGTGTACAAATTGCGGAGGGATATGCATGAGTATATCCTTCCTACTATAGTGTACTCGGAGAACAGCGGGTAGGTGCTGCCAAAATTTTGACGAATTAAAAGTACACTTGAACACACGTAAATACATATGCACGTCACGTTTACATACCTAATGGGATAGAAGCCTTCCTCTGACAGCCGGTCACACATACGGTCCTCTGAACACACGTTTACATCCATAAATTAAAATGATATATGTCGGGATATGCTCACTTCCATTAACTTTTAAATTATAGATGCGGACAGTTCCTGACAAATCGTTCATGAGCATACCACGTGATCGAAGACATCTAGACACCCGGTACAAGGATGGGATAGAAGCTTTCTTAGCCTACTCTGACACAAATCCTCTACGATCGCTAAGCGGGTTAATTTTCTGTCCTTGTAAGAATTGCAGGAACGGTAAAATGCTCGCTAGGAGTGACGTAAGTTTTCATATGTCAATCAATGGATTTAATAGCTCTTATGTATTTTGCAGTCATCACGGTGAAGGCGTCCCGGTGATGTAATCAGAGAAAGAATTCACTGAAGTCAATAATCCGACAGTTGACACGAGTGATATGTTAGAAGATATTCTTACAGTGCCGTCGGTGAGTGATGTCAACACTAATGATATGTTTCAAGATGTAGATCGATTGATGAGACTTGTTGAAGAAAACGAGTCACCGTTATACAAGGGGTGTAAGGAGTTCACAAGGCTTTCTTTTATGCTGAGGCTTATTCATATCCAAACACTCAGTGGGATAGCTGTTACACATTTTGAGATGTTATTAGATTTGCTGAGGAAAGTCATTCCAGGCGGCGATAAAAGCATCCCCGCGACCTATTACGAAGCTCACAAGATTGTTGATATGCTGGGACTTGATTACAAGAAGATAGACGCATGTCCTAACGACTGCATCTTGTACAATAAGGGTAATGAAGCTCTGGAGGAATGTCCGACATGTCATGTATCACGTTGGAAAGGAGAAGTTGCAAGCACATACGAAGGCGGTGCATCCAATAAGCAGAACAGAATCCCTGCGAAGGTTCTTCGATATTTTCCAATTATTCCTAGGCTGCAGCGGTTTTATATGTCTGCTGAGCTAGCTGAGAATATGCGATGGCACTCGACCGACCGTAAAGAAGACAGGAAACTAAGACATCCTGCGGACGGTGAGGCATGGAAGCACATTGACCGTATATACCCCGACTTCGGTAAAGAGTCTCGGAATATTAGGCTGGGGCTTGCTAGCGACGGATTTAATCTTTTTGGATTAATGAGCTCTGCTTGGTCTACCTGGCCAGTGTTGCTAACACCGTACAACATGTCGTCGTCGATGTGCATGAAGCAACCGTACATGATACTGTCACTTTTGATCCCTGGAAGATATTCTCCTGGAAATGACATCAATGTTTTACTCCAACCATTAATTGACGACCTGAAGCTTCTCTGGGAAAAAGGTGTCAGTACGTATGATGCTTATGGTAAGGAGACTTTCTGTATGCGGGCAATGGTCATGTGGACAATTAATGACTTCCCGGCATACGCTAACCTGTCTGGATGGTCGACGAAGGGTCAGATTGCTTGTCCGATTTGCATGTCAAATTATGAGGGAAAGTTCCTGAAGTATAGCCGTAAGTTTTGTTATTGGCAACACAGAAGATGATTGCCTACAGGACACAAGTTCAGAAAGTTAGTAGGAAAGTTTGACGGCAATCCAGAAAGTAGACCGGCACCACCAAGGCTGACCGGATAAGAAATATTTGAGCTTCTACATCCTTTACCTAGAAAAATATTTGGAAAAAAAGATTCAACAAAGAAAATCCATTTGGTGTTAGGAGAAAAATATTGAAGCAAAAATGGAAGGGAAATGGAAAATCAAAAGGAAATAAGCCTCCCAATGTCCAGTCGCATGAGCGTGTCTCAAAAGGCACCGAACTTCCGCATGGATGGTCAAAATTCAGCTTCAAAATTCAGCATATTTTATCACCTGCCATATTGGAGAAGTTTAAAAATACGTCACAACTTGGATGTCATTCACATCGAGAAGAACATATGCGAGAATCTCTTGAACACTTTGTTGCAGGACGGGAAAAAATCGAAAGATGACTTAAGGGCACGTCAAGACCTAGCAGAATTGAACATTCGTCTGGAACTGCAAGCTATAGATAAGGGCGACGGAAAGTTTGAACTCCCAGCCTCCCGTGTCACACTATCGAAGGATGAGATCCACAATATGTGTTTATTTCTAAAGTCCGTGAAGACACCGGATGGTTATGCTTCAAACATTTCAACAAATGTGCATATTGAGGACAGAAAATTTTTGGGACTCAAGACACATGATCATCATATTCTATTACATCAACTTCTCCCGGTTGCGTTGCGACATGCTGACAAGGAACTCGCGATGGTGGTAATAGAATTCTGCGGTTTCTTTAAGCAATTGTGCTCTAAGGTGATTGATGTCAGGGAGTTTGAAGAATTAGAGGGACGTGTTGCTAATACATTGTGTAAAATGGAAATACTATTTCCACCCTCATTCTTCACGGTCATGGTGCATCTCACAATACATTTAGCATACGAAGCCCGCATCGCAGGACCAGTTCAATATCGCTGGATGTACCCCGTGGAGAGGTATTTATTATTATAATATTCATTTAATATTTGTCAAATTACGTTTTTCAGTTCAATTTTGTCACAAATCATGAAACTATATGCTTGTAGGTATTTGGGTTTCATGAAACAACTGATGCATAATCGTGCACATCCTGAAGGGTCAATCGCAGAGAACTACATAAGTAACGAGAGTTTGAATTTTATCTCTCATTACTTGCAGAGCGTAGAGACAAGGCTAAACCGTCCCCAACGAATAATTGACGGTACATTCTACAATGATCGTGGGGAGGATACTAGATTCCCCAGAATGGAGCTAGATCAAGCCCACACATATATCCTGAGCAATGATACTACATTTAACATATACACGGCGTAAGTATTTAACTATTTGAATCAGATTAGATCACCTCACAATAATTATCTCTATTTAACCGTTATAAATGCTTCTTGTCTAGGCTTCACATCCGACATGTCCAGACTAATCTTAAATGCAGAACAAAAAATAAGAGAGTTATGGACACACACTCTAGACAATTCCCTGCATGGCTGAAGGGTGAAGTAAGATCTTTTTACATTTCTGATTCGTATATCAAATATATGTGCCTGCCAACAGATATGTAAACTATTTGCTTCTTTTCTTAAAGGTTGACAAATGGATTACGAATGAGATTAACCTGTCTGAGAAAGTTTGTTTATATGCCAGAGGTCCTTCTAATGTGGTTAAGCATTATGGAGGCTACTGTGTCAACGGCTTTAGGTTTAACATCGTCGGTCTCAAAGAGAGACGACAAACGCAAAACAACGGTGTGTTCTACTCCTTCTCGCAACTGTCATATGCTAGTGCAAAAGATCTAAATCCGATACAGGGGGAAATCTATTGCTACGGTCAGGTAGAAGACATCGTGGAGATTTTCTATGGGATTAATAAGGAAGTTAGTCATGTGATGTTTAAGGTTCGTTGGTGTAAACAGAAAAAGGCGAAGGATGACTACAGTTACACAATCGTTAATCTTAACAAAGAAATATATCAGTCTGAAAAATACATGTTAGCTGCTCACGCCAAACAGTGCTTTTATGTCAAAGATATAATGAAAAATGATGAATGAGTTATCCTTAAGAATCCGCCTAGGGCCTACATTCATGAAGTCGTGTCTGACGAAGATCACGATGAGGAGGTTATCTTGGCCGACGAAATAACCGAGGAGTTTTCATTGACACAAAATAATAATTTGGACGATGAAATTGCACTAGCGCGCCCTGATGTACCTGCGATTATATGTGAGCCAAGGCGTAAAGGAAAAAAACCTGTCCGCAGAGTAGTCGATAAAACTATAAGAACAGTCCTTTCGTTGGCACGCACACGGTTGCAGGCTATCCGTACACGATCGCAGAGTAGAGCCTCAACATCATCTGTTTGACTGGTTATCATGTATCAGCAGAGTAGAGCCTCAACATCATCTGTTTGACTGGTTATCATGTATCACGATGTGTCATGTATTATATTGTTATCTTTATATTATCTGGTTGACTGGTTATCATGTGGATGTGTATGTATTATATTATTACCTTTATATTATCTGTTTGACTAGTTATCATGTAACACGGTGTGTCATGTATTACATTATTGCCTTTGTATTATCTGTTTAACTGGACATCATGTACACGCGATTCTGTTGCCATGTGCTGTTTTATTAATTATTTGCATTATATACTTTTGTTGGATATTCATTTTGTTTTCAAAGTATAGATGACAAAAGGATTACATAAGAAAGCACTTGAGAGAATTTTTGGTAGACATTCTGGAGGCGACGCACATGCCTCTACGTCAGATATTTTTATTTATTTGTTATATTTGTACATTTCTATAAACTATTAACATGAGCCTAATATTTTTTAACATTTACTACACAGGAGGAGGAGATGCTACACATGACTCGCAGCCACATGACACATCACACAGAGATGCTCCACATGATGTGGAGACACATGCTGATCCTACATAGCATGCGGAGATACCACCGCCACCGCATGCAGATGTATTGGAGGAGAGGAGATTTGAGCCGTATAGCGTAGCTTTAGAAGTTGCGGCACTACCGCCAGATTCTATTACGGATCAGCGAGTCCACGGTCCGGCTAAGGTGAGGGATGATTGGGATTCTTATCATGCTATGCGCCATATCGCGCAGCAAAGGTACGAACAAGCAAACCGTAGAAGCCTCGAACTGAAAGGTATGAATGAATTTTTATAGTTTATCTGTTATTATTTTAAATTTTTTTTGCAAATATAGATTGATTCATTGTTTCATTCGATTCTTTGTTTTGCAGGTACTGAGCGACCTCCTAGACGTGGTCGCAATGCTACTAAGGAATCGAACCTCATCCCTGATATTAATCGGAGGGCTGTGATCCGATGGGAAAACGGAGTGCCTGTTGGGGCCTTTGCCAATGCTTTCAACAATTTCCTTGCCGCTTTAGCCAGGAGACACGATTTCTTCAACATATTTTTGACGTGGAAATCGCAGCGGATTGATGCGCTGGTGGCTTGTTGGAGATATATATGTGTGAGTCATTTATTTTAATTTTCATCATTATTAGTTATTAGTTTATTATTATATTTAATACACTGATTTGTATCTACTTTTTCTTTATATGTTGAAGCGATTTTTCTTTCTTGACGATAATATTTGTGCTTGGACGTACTGCTTTGGACAAATCAATGTATCGTTCAAGAGATGGCGGTTTGAGTTAAACAAAAAATATTTTGTCCAAATAACAGAAGATTGGGAGCGATACTAGCATCTTGACAAGCGTGTGGATGGAGTAGATTTTTTTGCACTTTGCAGTTACTGGGACACGGCTGAAATTCAGGTATTATTGAAGTATATATTTTTAATTTATTATTTGAATTTCTATATTGTTTCGAATTGACATTGTTTTGCAGGCTCAAGCTGAAATAGCAAGGAGGAATCGCAACGCGCCTCGCAGTTACGAGCATCACGGGGGCTCCAGGTCCTTCAGCCAGCATTATCATCAATTAGAGCTTGAGGTATATAATATATTAGCTTTTACGTTGAGTATAATTTATGTGTTATGGGTTAATGATATATTTGAATAAAATAGGGAAGGGGAGATCTCAGACATTTTGCAGATCGTATTCTGACTTCCTGGAGCCCGAATTACGCCAATGAAGAGAAGAAAGCAAAGAATAAGGATCTGGCTGTAAGTAGCAGTTCATTTATATATTCAATTTCATATCAATGCATCATTATTAAGTCGACTTGCCCGGGTTGTTTTGATATATCGCAGGAGAAATTACATGCCAAGGTACAGGAGCAATTGACTCAGTCTCAAGTCTGTTCTAACACTCCTGCCCGGCTAAGTAGAGAGGATGAGGACTCCATCATCGAGACGGTCATTGGACCTAGTAGGAAGAACAGATATCGGTGGAGAGGATCCGAGCAGAGGCCGCACGAGTCTAGTAGCACCTACGAGTCTGCAGCACCACAAGGAACACCAGGAAGCAGTTCATATCAAGACTCGATGGAGCAGCGATTAAAAGCGATTGAAGATTGGCAGTCGCAGCAAACAACATATCAGCGGGCTCTAGAGGAAGAACGGAGGCGCCGGGAGCAGACCGAATTGGAGTTCACACAATTCATGTCGACTCTGCCTCAGGAGGCTCAGGAGGCATATATGAGACATTTTCTATCGTCACAGGTAATATATATACTTTGCTTTTTTTTTAATTAGATGATATCGTACATACTGATACACACTACTACAAACTGTTACACACAAACACTAACTCTAACCCTAACACAAACCTCAAAATATATACTTATAATGTTTTTATGTGATGGTGGTGTTGATGGTGTATGCGTGCGTAGTGTTGGTGGTATTGGTTGGTGGGTGGGTTGGTTGGTTGGTTTGTTGGTTGTGGTGTTGTGTAGTGGTGGTCGTTATGTGATTGGTTTGTGGGGGGGTTTGGTCGTGGTGGGGGGAGGAATGGGGATTGGGTGTTGATGGTGGTAATGGTAGTGATGGAGGGGGAGGGGGTGTGTAGAGTATGATTGGTTGGTGGGTGGGGGGCTTTGGTCGTGGTTGAGGATGAGGAGTGGGGATTTTGTTGTGGTGGTGGTTGAGGGGGTGGGTTAGGGCGAGGGGGAGTGTTGTTGGTTGGTGGGTGAGGTTGGAGGTTTTGTGGTAGTGTTGTTTTGTTGTGGTGTGGTGATGTGTTGTGCAGTGTAGTGTTGTGTTGTGTTGTGATGGTGTAGTGTTGTTGTGTTGTGGTGTTGTAGTGTTGTGTTGTTGTGTTGTGATGTTGTGGTGTTGTGTTGTAGTATATTTATATTTGTACTCTTATTAACGTTTACACACACTTGTTAACATTTGATTTATATTTACAGGCCGAGACTTCTTCACAAGGTGCAGTCGGGGGTAGTCATAATGTGGCTGGTGTTGAGGATGAGGATGATGATGATGATGATGATGATCAGGAGGATTGATTGTCCTTAATATAACTTTGAAAACAATTTATTGTGTTGTATAAACAATATTTATTATGTACCTGTCGAGAAACTTTTATTTGCTTTTATTGAATTAAATGTGTGATATATGCGTGAGATGTGATCTTCTGCTGATTGAACAGGTTTTTAAAAATTATTATTGATATTGTACATGGTTTTTTCAATTTTCAAAACATTTTGCAAACTCCTTTTTTTAAATTTTTTAGCTACGGAAATTCCGTTACTAAATACAATTTTAGCAACAGAATTTCTGTCACTAAATAACTATTTAGCGATAGAAAACGTGCACGAAATCATATCTGGTTTTTTTTAAAAATTAATAGAGACGGATTTTCCGTCGCTAATAATGTTTTAGCGAGGGAAAATCCGTCGCTAAAACATTATTAGCGACGGATTTTCCCGTCGCTATTGTTTTTTAATTTTTTTATTTTTAAAAATTAGCGACCATTTGGCCGTCGCTAATAAGCTGTCGCTAAAATTTAGTGACGGAATTTCCATCGCTAAAAGTATTTTTAGGCACCCCTGTTATAACGTCGAAGTTTTAGCGACGGAAATATATTTTTTCCGTCGCTAAAACTTGTAGCGACGGAAAATTGACCTATAGCGACGGATGTGTCCATCGCTAAAGGTTGAAAATCCAGTAGTGCTAGTTGTACACTCTCCCTCTAGTAGTAGATCTCCCCCTCCTTGCCCCGTGGACGTAGACAATTTGCCGAACCACGTAAAATTGATTGTCTCGCTATTTGTGTGATTTGTAATAGCTTTTAGGTTCCCTCGATAGGTCAGTCCTAGAACTGATGAGAGGAAGAGCTGATATCTCACTTGGTTGAGATATTTTGCTTAAGGTTATTATTTCATTTGTGAAACAGGAATTCCTATTACGACCTGACTCTCTTGTTGTGCTGCCGAAGTGCTGCCAAAATTTTCGCTGCACGCAACACTCACTCCCACTTCTCCCTCACAAAATTTGTGCCCATTCTAGCCTCCTCCCCAACCCTACCTCCCCATCTCCCACTTCAAAACTCCACCCTTCAAACAAACACACCCTTTGGAAAGAAAAAAAATTCAATTTAATTCAATAGCATCAAGCGCCCAAGGTGGCCCCTCCTCCCACCCCTCTCGGCCACCTATTTACATCTCCGGTGTCCCCTCCGACCCCACCACTAGCAAAGCCAATGCCCCGTAAACCCTCGTTCGCCTCCACGTTGCATCCTCAAACAAAAGCGATCCTTCCACTAAACCTTCGACTACTCTCACTCTCTCCTTACCCAAGCTCAACCCATACGCTCGACGAGCATTAGATCACCAATGACAAGGAGGATGAGTCTTCTGCCTCTGCGGGCGAGCACTGCATAGCTGGATATTAGCACTTGACTATTTTGATCGCACCAAATCCTCCACCATTGCTTGTTCACGTTCAAGAAAAGTGTCAAGATTTCATGATTTGAGATTTATGAGAATGAAAGGAGGGGCAAATTTGGAATTTAGGGAAAATAGAGTTTAAAAGTGTATATTGTTAATATGGAAGGATTGAACCACATTTTATTTGAGTTTTTAGGGTTTTTGCATATGAGAGAAAGTTGCAAGGGCTTATTCACATGAGTTTGGAATTTTTAGGGTATTGACACAACTTTTCCTAAAATCTTATATAGTTAGTTAAGAGAACAATGCGATTAGAACTTTTGAGTTAATCCAATGGATGACTATTTGGATATCTATTGAGAATGCAGAGATGCTTGCCATTATTTGGTGTTTTTTATTTTGCTATGGAGAGTGAGTTTCGACTTGATGTTGCGGAGTCCAATTGTTTAGGTTGTCGGCCTTCTTTGTTTGGGAGAGTTTGTTTGCCATATATTGGGGAGATTTCCTTGGAGCTGCTCAAGACTACTACATGTTGTAGTTAGGGATGAACATAGTTCAATCTAAACTAATTAAACCGACCGACCGACCAAATTTTTGCAATTCGGTTCGGTTTGATTTTAGAACATCTAAAACTGAAGTAATCAAACCAACCACTCTTAACGTAGTTGTCTAAAATTCATGCTGCTTTTAGGTGAATACATAATTTTAGGGCTGTCCAAAACAGCCCCCCCGGCCTCGGCCCGGAAACCCGGACCAAGTCCGGGCTCCGGCCGGGCCCGGGCCGGCTCTTTTGTGCCCGGCCCGGAATAGTAGTTTTTTTTATTTTTTATTTTTTATTTTTATGTATTATATTATATATGTATATATAAATATATATAATATGTATAATATATGTATATATATAATATATGTATATATAACATATTTCTATATATGTATAATATGTCATATGTGTGTATATATACTCTCTCTTAGTATATAAGTATATATAAGTATACTCTCTCTTATGTAAGTATATATATGTATAAGTATATATAAGTATACTTTCTCTTATATAAGTATATATAAGAATACTCTCTCTTATATATGTATAATGTATGCATGTATGTATATATATACTCTCTCTTAGTATATATGTATATATAAGTATACTCTCTCTTATATATGTATACTCTCTCTTATATAATATATTTCTATATATGTATAATATGTCATATGTGTATGTATATATATACTCTCTCTTAGTATATAAGTATATATAAGTATACTCTCTCTTATATAAGTATATATATGTATAAGTATATATAAGTATACTTTCTCTTATATAAGTATATATAAGAATACTCTCTCTTATATATGTATAATGTATGCATGTATGTATATATATACTCTCTCTTAGTATATATGTATATATAAGTATACTCTCTCTTATATATGTATACTCTCTCTTATATAATATATTTCTATATATGTATAATATGTCATATGTGTATGTATATATATACTCTCTCTTAGTATATAAGTATATATAAGTATACTCTCTCTTATATAAGTATATATATGTATAAGTATATATAAGTATACTTTCTCTTATATAAGTATATATAAGAATACTCTCTCTTATATATGTATAATGTATGCATGTATGTATATATATACTCTCTCTTAGTATATATGTATATATAAGTATACTCTCTCTTATATATGTATACTCTCTCTTATATAATATATTTCTATATATGTATAATATGTCATATGTGTATGTATATATATACTCTCTCTTAGTATATAAGTATATATAAGTATACTCTCTCTTATATAAGTATATATATGTATAAGTATATATAAGTATACTTTCTCTTATATAAGTATATATAAGAATACTCTCTCTTATATATGTATAATGTATGCATGTATGTATATATATACTCTCTCTTAGTATATATGTATATATAAGTATACTCTCTCTTATATATGTATAATATGTGTGTGTGTGTGTGTATACTCTCTCTCTTAGTATATAAGTATAGTATATTACAACGGTTACTTTCCCATTGGCCCAACGAGCAACGGCTACAGGGGTACTTATGTGATTCTCTCTCTCTCTTAAATTATAACTTATAAATATATACAATATATTTACATATAATATATGTATATATAATATATAGTTACATAATAATTTAGAAGTATATACTAATACATAATTATATAAAATATAATAATATTAAACTAATTTTTAGCATTTTTTTATCAAAAAAAAGAAAAGAAATTTAAAAAACCTAGTTGGGATGTACTTATCTATTGTGATGCGATGAATTCCAAAATAAATTTATACTTGTAATTTGTAAATGATTTATTAATTATTAATAAAGAATTTATTTTTATAATTTTTTATTTGTAATTTATGTCATTTTAAGTGATTAATAAAATTATTAATTTTTTATTATTTTTTTGTCTTTTTTTATAATTTAAAACTTAAATAAAATTTGAAAATTTGAAAAAAAAGAAAAAACCCGGGCCGGCTCGGTCGGGCCCGGGCCCGGGCCTGGACCCGGCCCGGGGTACCCAGGTCCGGGTCCGGGCTCCGGTTTTGCCCGACCCGGGCCGGGCCGGGTCGGCCCGGATGGACAGGCCTACATAATTTATACTAATATTTTTAACTATCTTAACTAATAAAAGTTTATTTTTAGTTTCTAAAGTACTTAATTTGATGAGTTGTTTTTTCAATTTAGGGCATGAGATGAATGAAATGTTTGAAAGAATAATTACCTTTTTTTTAGCTGAAAGATCTTCTACTTGATACGTCTAGGTCAAACCGAATAAAATGAACTGACACGCACCAAACCGATACGATTCGGTTTAGTTTAGTTTTGATTCTAGCTTGGTTCGCTTTGGTTTAACAAAAAATGTTCAAAACCCACCAAACTGACTGTTTTCTCACCCCTAGTTGTGGTTCACCATTCGTGGATGTGAATAAGTGTTGGGTGCGCGTGACCGCCCACACCGTCGCGGAAGCTAATTAATCCCGAGAGAAAACAACCCAAGCTCCGAGTTTAAGCCAAACTCAAACTAAGCAATACAAGTAATAAACGACTGTACAGATAAAACAATAGGTAAATGAGACGAGATAACAGATATACGTGGTTCGGCAAACTTGTCTACGTCCACGGGAACCACATAATTAATTTCTTATTTAACCACAAGAAATTACAAAGCTTATAAAAGTGAGAATCTCAAACTAGAGCTCTCACAACACCAACTTCCTTTACTATAGTAAATGCTACAGGAATAATGCAATTTTCTTTAACCGAAAAATTGATTCTCAAATCAGAGAATATCTGCTGGAAGTAAAAGCCGCCGCCACAGAGAGAATTTTCTCTCTGTTGAAATTGTTGAGAATGAGCTCACAAGCTCCGTGAACAGGGTTTCCCTTTTATAGGGAAACCCTAGGGCAATTGGTGCGCTCCAGCTGGATTCCACCCACGCAGGCGAGATCTAAGGTGACAGGCGAGATTCTCGCTTTTCACGCGAGTTCCCTCTTTCAGGCGAGTTTCATCGCCTCTCCAAAGCTCCTAGGCGACACCCCCTCGCCTCAGCAACAGGCGGGTTCTGATTCCATCTCCATGCGACGTCCCAGACAGGCGAGTTCGAGCTTCGCCATCATCAGTCCTCGTTGCTTCTCGTCGTCGTTGACGAACTTCGATCTCCGACGAGATCACCGTCGAGGTAGGTTGTTCTACAATAAGGTTGCTCATTATTTGGTGCTACATAGTCGACAATCTAAGATAGATAGATTTTGTTCAGAAGAAATTTCTCCAGTGTGTATGTCTCGATTTGTGATGATGTATCTATCAAGCTGTATGTCTTCTCCAGTTTGCGGAGGGTCCTCATTTCTGAAAAAAGAAAGAAAAATACTTTATTTATTTCTACCAGCCGTTTAAACCTAGTGCGGATTGATGTTGACCTACCGATTTTAATATGCTTTGCGTTTGATAAAAATAAGATAGGATTGAGTCAAATTTTAGCTCTAAAATCAGGACAAAACTGGTCCAACCCCAATCGATCTTGGCATAACTAAAGAAAAAAAAATCTGGCTTGACATGATTTTAGTATATCGTTGCCAAACACATTTTTCGTTCTGATTTTATTAATAAGAACTAGTACTCCAATGCACACGATGCATACATGATACAAAGCACGGTGAAGAGTGTTGTAATTGAATTATAAAGGAAATGGATAGATATAGATTTTAGTGTATTTTAGTTGATCTTTTCTATTTTAAGAATGTTTTTGTGATTTTTCAAAGTAAGAAGATATCCCTTTGAATTGAGTGTGAGCGCATTTTTGTTTTTTCTTTTTAGGTCCAAGGGTATTTGCAATTAACTTTTTCTAATATAAGGATATTTTTGGAATTCTAAAAAAATGCGCCTCACAACAACTAAAAATGAGCTTCTCTTATTCTATAGTATAAATAGATTTAACACATGATTGGAGTATTATTTGGTCCCAATTAACTCTAAATTTCAGCACATATATGATAATATGTTGCCACACTAACGAGTCGTAAAAGTAAATAGTTTTCTTTTGATAACC
The DNA here is from genome assembly GCF_001876935.1 of Asparagus officinalis. Taxonomy (NCBI): domain Eukaryota; kingdom Viridiplantae; phylum Streptophyta; class Magnoliopsida; order Asparagales; family Asparagaceae; genus Asparagus; species Asparagus officinalis. The sequence continues at coordinate 91,678,464 of NC_033797.1, read as the reverse complement.
TCGGATTCTAATCCAAGATTGTGGAACTATATTGGAACCTCTATAACCGTTTGGACTATGCGAGATGGGTTAAAAGAAAAATAGTTTTAAAAAAAGGAAATTGCTTTTCAGATTATGGGTGTTTTAACAATAAGCATTTGAACAATATTGTTTTCGGTAAAAGTTGTCTTCATTGCTGAATTTATTATAATATTAATCGTTTACAAAGAATTCAAAGTTCAACAAAAGAAAATGAAAGATTACAACTTTCTCGAAAATAACGCAAAATCCGTTCGTCGTTTCTTGCTTGCATGAGTCTTTAGCCGGTGACGGGGACGTCAATATCTGTGGACTACCTGACAATCAGATCAGATCCAGAACTCCATCGATTCACAAAGGAATCTAGAAGCAGAAGCGCTTATCTCGGCAACAGCGAGATAATTACTCTTCTTAGGATTATCACAACGGGATAATCCTAAGGATCGGACGTGGGTGGTGCAGATCTGAAGAATCTCCCTCTTTAGCTTTGAGGAACTCGATCAATCTTCAATCCGGCAGAGCTTCGCCAAATCTCCAAAATTCCAGATCTGAAAAATGAGTGCCTGGGGCCTGTATTTATAGGCTCGGGGGAGTTCGGGTGGTTGAAACAGCACCACGGGCTGTCTTTAGGCCTGGAGACACCCGTGGGTGTCTCAACCTTGGCCGAGAACCCCTTGGGTGTCTCGGCCAAGGCGAGACACCTATGGGTGTCTCGGCCAAAGCATAGACACCCTAGGGTGTCTCGGTTCAAAAACCGAGACACCTCCCCCTCCTTCTTTTTTTTGTTCTCTTTTGGTGTGAGGCACTTTTCCCCCTCTCAAATTTTCAAAAGAAAGGTATCCTTTTCCCCCCTAAACTCTCTCTTCTTCTTCCTCTTACCCAAACACCATTGTTTCCCTCCTTTAAGAACTCTAAACCCATTAAAACTCTCTTCTTTAAAACCCTTCAACTCAAAACAAAAATTCGGATTTTTGTGCTCTCCTCTTGGCCGAAAATATTCTCTTTCAAGGTTAGGGTTTTTCTTCTTCATCTTCAAGCTCAAAGGAAGCTTCTTGATTTGGGTAAGTTCTCTTTCAAAACTCTTTCATTTTGTAAGAATGATTGCAACTTTATGCTTGTGATGGGGGTATGACATGAATTTACATACCAAGATCATAGATTTTTGTTCTCATGAGTTAGGTTTTATGAAAAAGATAGGATATTGATGATGGGTTGTGTGTATGTACAAAGATTTGGGGGGTTTTATGCAAAATCAATACTATGGCCGAAATTTGAGGGGTTTTTGTGCAAAAGTGGACTAAAATTTGAGGACTTTTGTGCAAAAGTGGACAAAAATTTGAGACTGAAATTTCATGCCTATTTGGCCAAACTTTGAGAGGTGTTTTCATGCAAAAGAATCAACATTGTTGAGGGGTTTATTTGTAAAAGTAATCATATATTGTAGAGGGCTTTATTTGCAAAAAGGGCTAAAATTTTAGGGCTGAAATTTCCAAAGTTGAGATCACAAATCTATGGCCAAAATTTTGAGAAGGATATGTGGAAACTAGACCGAAATTTGTGGAGGGGTCTATTTGCAAAATTGGCTAAATTTTACAAAAGGGTTTATTTGTAAAGTTACCCAACATTGTGGGATATTGGGGGTGTTAGATGAATAAATATGATGATCATGATCCAATTCGAGCGTGTCCTTGACTAGAATTTAGCCTTGAACACGAGGGGTATTTTGGGTATTTCACCAAAAATTTCATCAAGAGGGTTTATACTACAATGTGAGCTCTTTGTTTGCACGCATAAAACTCATAGGTTTAATTATCCTTCAACTATAAAATTCTATTTATTTTATAGGATTTTAGTTAAAGTTCTTAATTTCCCTTTTAACTTTCGGGTGTTCAGATTTATGATTGTACCTCCGTTGATTTCCATTGCAGATTCTCCATGTCTCTGCGCCGATCACGATTTCATAGGAGTCGCTCCCTTTCGCAGCATAGCGAGAGGGAGGCTCCCGCGACATCTTCCTCCGTGGCTTTCTCTTTTAGAGGTGAGCATGTGTGTTGTGTACTTTCTGTATCCCCGATTGGTCCCTTCGCGGGTCATTCGGGAAGAACCGACATCCTCCTTCGCGGGGATCGAGGTTTTAGGAAATTCGTGGTTCTGCTATACCCTCGTTTGGCCCCTTCGCGGGTCGTTCGGGAAGAGCCGACATCCTCCTTCGTGGGGATCGAGGTTTCAGACTTGTTTTGCTTGGCCAATTCAAGTCTTCCGGCATATTAGGGTGGTTTCGTGTTGTCTTACACTGTGTAGGTCGGGGTATGTTATCACGTTGTTTACGTGATGATGCATACCGCTCCTCCTGTGTAGGACACTGGGAATCGTCATCCTATCTTGTGAGATGGATTTAATTCTTGTATAATTCATGGATAACTTTCTAACTCTACCCTTGTTTTGTTGCAGTTGCATTCTCTACGGATAGTCTTCCCCCTCATGCTACTACTGGTTGTAGTGGGGAGGTTATCTCTTCCATTGCTGAAAGGCAGGCTATTGGTCCACTTCCTCAGTTTGACAGAAGTCGTTCTGATGAGTGCTACCATCTGATACGAGATGGGGGACGCCGTTCGTTATGCCAGTTGACCACTGATGCTCCTTTTACTGCAGACTCTATTTCCACTCAGGCTTTAGAGAGGCCTAGTTATCTATTTGGAGATTCTGTTGAGGATCCAGCTAGGTTGACTTTTGCTGATGAGCATTGGTTGAATAATGATGGAGGAGCTCTTCTTTATATTCCTTCGATTCCCCGTCAGCATTCCTTTACTCATTTGGAGAGGCAGGCTGTACAGCGACGGATGTCCTAGAATCTTACAAATAATGGTGACCGAGTTTATTACGGATATATCTCCCACCATAAGACTCCTGGCTCCGATAGGCATAACTATATTCGCGGTCTTCGACCAAGGATTCTGGGTCTTGATACCGCACCCCTAGACGAGGTATCAGCAGCTACTCCTACTGTGAGGAACCGTTTGGCTAAGCTCGGGAGGAAGTTACCTCCACCAGATTTTAAATGTTTTGGTTGGGTTTGCTCATAACCCAAGGGATGGTGGACCCGTATGACTAGTTACGTCTTGGGACGTTGGGAGGGTGATCTGAGAAGCAGCGGGTTGTGCACCCATACGAGCCACTATATGTATGGATTCCCAGTCAGCTGTCGCCACTTTCTAGCATTATTAGAAACATATGTCCTTGATAGCAACACTTTCCTGACTTGCGGTGGAGAGTTAGGTTTAGCTTTGCATGAGATGCATAAAGTTTCTGGCCTTCCGATGGGGGATTGTCCGTACCAGGAGTACTTTTCCTCGAACATGCAATTGGAGTGGATGAAGAAGGATTCGCCCGATATGTATGACACGCTTTGGGATCTTACGTGTCACTATTACACATCTCTAATCAAAGTGACCCCTCAGGCAAAGAGGAAGAGACAGATCAGCTTAAAGCAGTTTGCCGTTTATCTATTCCAGCATTTGGAGGGTGGTCCAAGTGAAGCTATTCGCGAGTTAGATATTTTGACACCTTCTGCCATTAATGAGTTGATGGAAAAGGCCGAAGCTTGCTCCTATACTACTGCCGGTGTTGAGGGAGCTTTTCCTGCAGGGACCAAGTTTCGGATATTTCTTGGCCATGCACATAAGTCTATTCAGCCCAGGACTCTGTTAGCAGGCTATCTTGCCATCTGGTTGAAGAAGTGTGTCGTTCCATATCAGTTTTCTGACGCCTTACCTCTTGAGGTGCTCTTCCCAGCCGTTAAACTAGCTTACGGGAGGGAGCTTTCTCTACTTCCGGCGATGGTTGCTGGTATCCATTGTGGGCTTAGGTATTTGGTCGATGGTTTTACACAGGTGGGTCCTGAACCGTCGACTGAGCTTATTTCTGTAAAGGTCGAGCTTCCGTATACATACCTGATGGCGTGGCTCGTTCTTCACCGTCCTGATTTGATGTCGGCACCTAGTACTGCTGATGTCTCCGTTCCTTTTGTTCAACTATTGGAAAGGATTAAATGGTTCGGGAAGACGTTCGCTGATGTACAACGAGAGCTCCAAGTTCGTAAGAGCTAGGAGTTCTTCAAGTGTTTTCCTCGCTTCTCGGGCCGTTACGATGACGTGTTGATTGATGAGGAGAAACAACGGACTGGTCAGACTTCTCTGGACACTGGTTGTTTCCGTTGGTTGGTGAACATCCGCGTTGGATATCTTGTTCTTCGGGTGAAGAACCATTATTACATAGAGCCTTACCTTCCGTGCCGCTTTGCTCACCAGTTCGGTTATGACCAACTGTATGTTGGGAATCCAAGCCGTGGTTTGAAGACTGAGGGGGGGCTTATCGATGGCGTCCGAGCATGGCTTTGGACTATGGCGTGTAGGCGTTGAAAATTGCCTATAGGTCTCCACGAATAGCTCAAAGCTAAGAGAAGACGATGAACGTCACTATCCAAGTCACAGAAGCTTGATTGACGTCGACGAACGCTTGAAGTGAATCGACGAACTACGTGAACTAACGAAGGTACGAGTTAATCAGGAGCCCCGTGATGTTTACAAAAAGAACAATACACTTCGTGTCTCATTAGTTCAACAGATGATCTAACCATCGAAGCTGATAGAACTCCTCGTTAGCTTTCCAACGCATTTTGAATCAGTCAAATCCGAGTTCAGACGAAGAATTTACAGCGGAAGCGGATGAATACACCTCAATGGAGTGTCTCGGACCAACGAGACACCCTACGGTGTCTCGGCTAAGGCCGAGACACCCTAGGGTGTCTCGGATCAAGTGGAGACACCCTAGGGTGTCTCCAAGTCAGATTTGGGCCTTAAGATTGTTTTAACCGCTCCGCAACCCCTCAAGCCTATAAATACAGCCTTAGGCCTCATTTTTTGGAGGTCTGGAATTTTGGAGATGAGGCGAAGCCCTGCCGAATTGAAGACTGAAGGTGCACGGATTTCAGAGAGGAGGAGGAGAGATCGGATCGAGTTCTTCAATGCAAGAGAGAGAGATTCTTCAGATCTGCAGTTCCCCGGGTTCGTTCCTTAAGATTATCCCGTTGTGGTAATCTTAAGAAGAGTAATTATCTCGCTTCGCCGAGATAAGAGCTACGGTTTCTTGATCCCTTCACGGATAGACGAAGCTCTGCCCAATTTTTTAGCAATCAGATCTGATCGACGGTGGTCCACGGATAAACCCCGGCACAGGCAAAGATCTCACACAAGCAGAAGACCGATAAACGATCTCTGCGTTTTTTTGATAAAGTTGTAAACTTTTTTTTGTTTTCATTGTGTAAAAGTCTTATAAAAAGACTGATTTTTTTATTCGTTGTAAACGTCTGAAGTTTATAATGAATCTCACAATGAAAACATCAACTTTCACCGCAAACAAACTGGCGACCACAGTGGGAGCCAACAGCTTCGCTGCCGAAGCTGTCGTGCTGCAGCCGACGATCAAGATCCCCGTGGCTGAAGAGGTTGAAGAGCCGACGATCCAGATCTGCCTCTCCTTGCAGGTGCAGGAAGGCCTCCTCCTCCCAGAAGATCCGTCAGTCTCCAGATCTGAAGAACCAAGAAATCGATCTTCCAATAGCCGATGCTACAGTCGTACCTTACAACGGTCCGCTGGCACCTAATGAGACCAGATCTGCAGATCTGAACTCCTTCACGATTAAGGAGTCGATTGCTGAAGGCGTGCCAACTCTATCAAAGAGAGCACGTCAAAGGAAACGCCAACGCCTCGCGTGCCAATTCGCCAAGGCTTTGGATCAGGTGGATCGACTTCATTACCAAGCAGATCTGGAGTTCAAAAAGCGCCAAGTGACTAATCTGTCGCCACGACCAGCATCGGAATCCTCCTCTCGATCTCCAATTAACTAATGGGTTCGTGTCCAAAGAACCCGCTCTACTCTCGAGGAGCGAATCCAGAAGCACCGCGCCTTGCTTGCGCATGCACGGACTCTTGTGCGAAAAGTACAGGAAATGCAAAAGGAAGAGGCAGTTAAAAGATCGCCAATATCCAAACAAGTTTGGGCGTCAAAAGCCAAATCAGCACCTAAGGCAAAAGCATCCGAAGCTGCCTTCCAGCCTTTGTCAACTCCAGATCCCGCTCCTATTGCTCCTGCACTTCCGGTAAAGCCCTATGACAGCGTGGGTCTCTCCAAATCTAGAATCCCATTGAAGGATCGTGTCGGTGCCCTACCCGAGAATCATGGAAAAGCGCTTGTTAAGGAAATCTGGAGACCGTTAAAGGAGCTTCGAGCAAACATCCGGACTGGGGGTCGTACGTAACCTCCTAACAAATTAATTTCTACAACAGCCCGCTTAGAGGTACGTGCAGAAAACCAGGAGCCCGTTAAGGTTTCACCCTCAAAAGGGTGTGATTCTAAAAGTGTGACTCCTGTAGATTCCAACAAGGCAATGTTTACTCAGAGGAAAACGCTTCAGACAGACGAACGCGTTATACCTGAGAATTCATGTAAACAGCCGATAGGTTGCTCTGACTACAACGTCGATGAGTTGTACTATCGGGCTGGGGGTACGAATAAATCTCAAAAGAGAATTACCCGGGAAGCGGACTCTCACTGTCTGTGTACCAAAATTATCAGGGCAGTATTATCAACATGTAGCTGCCCCAAGACCGCTCTGCGGTGGGTCTCGGTATTCGAGAGAATCTCTGATGGAACGACGAAGCCCTAATCAAGGCGTTTCCACCAAAGAGGATCGGTTGGTCGAGATGATGAATTCCCAGAAGTTACCATCAACATGGTCAATAAGGGAAAATCTCCGATTGTTTCAAGAGGTTCTAACCCTAATTTCTCTCCTGGAAGAAGAGTCAGTTCGGGAATAACCCAACAAACATCTCAGCTTTGTAGGCATCGAAAATTGCCTATAGGTCTCCACGAACGGTTCAGTGTTAAAGAGCGACGATGAACGTCACTATCAGACACCCCAAGGTGTCTCGGAAATTTTCGAGACACCCTAGGGTGTCTCGGAAATATCCGAGACACCCCAAGGTGTCTCGGAATTTCCGAGACACCCCAAGGGTGTCTCGGAAATTCCGAGACACCCTAGGGGTGTCTCGGATTTTCTGAGACACCCTAGGGTGTCTAGGCACCCTAGGGGCTCCCCATAGCCTATAAATAGCACCCCTTACCCCTTTGTTTTGAGATCTGGATTTTTGGAGAGCTTGGCGAAGCCCTGCTGCAGTGAAGAGTGTTCGTGCGCTTCAACCGAGGAGAGGTCTACATCAGAGCCTTCATCACCCGTTCCCTCTTTTCCTTAGTATTACCCTTCGCCGGTAATCACTAAGAAGAGCAGATATCTCGTTTTAGCCGAGATAGACGCTTCAGGCTTCTAGATCTCACGCGGATCAATGAAGCTTTGTCCGATTTTTCGGAACAGATCTGAGTGCCAGGTAGTCCACGGATATTGACGTCCCCGTCACAGGCAAAAGACTCATGCAAGCAGAAGACCGATAAACGATCTCTGCGTTTGTTTGGATGAGAGTTGTAACTTTTTTTTTGTTTTCATTGTGTAAAGGTCTTATAAAAAGACAATCTTTTTTATTTCATTGTAACGACTAAAGTTGTAATGAATACAGCAATGAATACAACAACTTTCTCCGCAAACAAGCTGGCGACCACAGTGGGAGCCAACGGCCTCGCTGCCGAGGCCGTCGTGACGCAACCGGCATTCAAGATCCGGGTGAATGAAGAGATCGAATACGAGTTCGATCAGCAAAAGTTCGAAGAGTACCTCTCTTCCTCCTCCTCCAGATCCGCCTCTCCGAGCAGGCGTAGGAAGGCATCCTCCTCCAGAATCGCTCGCGGGACCCTCGGCTCAAAGACCCAAGAGCCCCTTGCCATCGCTGCACTCGCACCACGTGGCGTCTCCGCGTCGCCCAACATGGTCGAGATCGCAGATCTGGGCTTCTCCTCCGCCAAGAAGATGGCTACTGAAGGTGCTCCAGCTGTATCAAAGAGGACGCGCCAAAGACGGCATCAACGTCTTGCTCATCAGATGGCCAAGGCTTTGGAGCCGATGGACGGGATCCGCTACAATGAAGATCTCAAATCCAGACAGCGCCAAGAGCAACAACGGTACGTAACCAACTCCTCCTCCAAGGCAGAAACGAACGAATGGGTTCGTGTCACGAGGACTCGCTCAACCCTCGAAGAGCGAATCAAGAAGCGCCGCGCACTGCTTGCGCATGCCCGAGCTCTCCTACAGAAAGCGGAGGAGATGTAGAAATAAGAGACGGTTAAGAACCCGTCAAAGCTCAAGCAGGTATGGGTGCTAAAAACAAAGCCAACGCCTAAGACGAGAGCTGAAGATGTTGCTGCCCAACCTTCATCAAATCCAGGTCCTGTTCCCCTTGCCCCTGCACCTCCGACGGAGTCAGGTAAGAACACGGATCCTTCAACATCCAGGGTTCCTTTGAAAGGTCGCCTCGGTCCCTTACCGGGGAATCGAGGTAAAGTACCTATCAAGGAGCGATTGGGTCCGTTGAAAGGTCCCCAAATGATAAACCCAACTGGGGGTCGTTCTAATTCCCCCCAGGAAAATAACAAAGGGAAAACCCCTATTGCCGACCGCATCGGGTTGCGTGTCGAAGTTCAAGAGCCCGTTAAGTTTTTACGCTCGCAAAAGCGTAGACTTGAACGAGCAACTCCTGAAAACGCTAATAAAGCGTCATATCCCCAGAGGGAAACATATTCGTCTGATGATGACGGTGTTATACCTGGGAAATCGTGCCAACACTCTATAGGTTGCTCCAGTTATCAAACTGATGAGTTGTACTATAGAGCTGGGGGTGCGAGTAAGTCTTGGAAGCGAAATGCACGAGACACGGAACCTCACTGTCCATGTGCCAACATCATCAGGGCGGTGTTATCAGAATGCTGTTGCTCTGAAGCCCCAAGGAGAGTCTCGGTGTTCGAGAGAATTTCCACCAGAACGTCTGAGACTAAGCCTAGGCGTTTCCGACGAAGACGAAGGATAGTCGAAGACGGAGAATTACCGAAGGTCACCACTAATATGGCCAGCAAAAGGGCATCGACGGGGGATAATCCCGATTCAATTCCGCTAGTACCCTGGTATTTAACTCATCTGCAGTCCGGAACCATTACACGAGGGACTTATAGTAGGGTTCGGACGAGATTACCGTCAGAAGACGAAGGATCAGATGCCGGCTCTGCAATTGCATCGGACAACACGGTATCTAGCGAGGGACAACCCCGCGAGGTACTCATGATAAGCGCCGAACAAGTAAACAAGATGCTTGAAGATGCCCTGGCTCGGCAGAAAGAAAGTTTTAAGTTCGAGATGGAGATGGCCATGCAGCAGATGAGAGAGATGCATGATCAGCAGATCGCGGCTCTGACAACTCACCAAGGAGAACCCACTCGACCCAATCATCAGAATCAAGATGAGAATGAGCGGGAAGGGAATTATGTCAACATAACTATTCCCCCTGTCAACAACACTATTCCCCCTGTCAACAACGACAACGGAAATGGTCCTGAAGATGATAATACAAAAGAGGACCACGTTACCTCTCCCCTAAGCCACTCGAAGATAGGAACGAGTGAAGACAAGAAGATGAAGGACTTGGAGAGCAAAATCAATGCGTTGATGAATGCTCAAGAGGTGAAAAGGTCCGGCATACCATGTCCATATCCAAGGGAGTGGGAATCAATTCCATATCCGGCAAAGTTCAATTTAATCAACTTTACGCCGTTTGATGGAAAGGGTTCCCCCACCCAACATCTAATATACTTCAAGTCCCATTTGGGAATAATCTCCGGCAATGAACCCTTGATGGTACGGTCATTCGTTGGCACTCTTCGCGGAGCGGCCTTCGATTGGTATCGTCGCCTCAAGCCGGGGAGCATCAGCAGTTGGGACGACATGGAGGACATGTTTCTGATGAACTTCTTCGACGACGACACTGAGGTCTCAATCAGCACTCTGTTTGAGGAGAAACAGAAGAATGGCGAGACAGTCGAAAACTTTGTGAAGAGATTCCGCAATAAAGCAATGAATTGTAGGGATCCGGTCAGCGAAGATTTCATCCTCGAGACCTGTCACAACAATCTTTCCTTGGACATCCTCGAAGCTATGGGAATGGCGCCACCAAAGACCTGGAAGGATCTGAAGGTGCGAGGAGAACGAGCCGAACGATTCCTCAAAAGGAAGAAGGCAGAAAGGGGTCAAATAGCTAATAATGCCCCACAACCAAATTTTGTCCCTAAAGGAAAAGCACATGCAAATGCTGTGGACGCGAATCAAACGTTCGAGGTGCAAGCGCAACCGCAACAGCAGCAGCAAGAGGCGCCTCAACAATCAAGGTGGCAACAGCAGACCCAGAAGCCAAAAGCCTCGGAGCCAAAGTTCCCAAAAGTTTATTCGTTCAGAGAGGATGAAGTTCCCAGTATCTTCAAGTACCTCATTGAGAATAACAAGATCAAATTGCCTCCGGTCCAGGATCAGGAAGATACCAAGAGAATCAATGATCCAAAATACTGCGCATTTCATAGAGCGGTGCACCATCCTACCAAGGTATGCTATGCTCTTAAGGACAAGATCCAAGCTCTAATCGATGTCGGGGTCATCACAATGAAGCAGCCGAAGGAGAAGAGAGTGGGAGCAAATGTAGTATCGATTGGCTTCGGTTCTGCTCCTTTGAATTTGATCCAGCTTGAGCCAGTAATAAATGCAGCAGTGAAGACGGTGAACGATGATCCTCACAAGCAACTCCAGAAGGGACTTGTGCCACACACAGCCCCTAATGGTGAGATTCTTTGGGTTCATCCAGATTTGATCGGAGATGAACAATGGACTGGATCCTCGTCCAAGAAAAAGTCAAAAGGTAAATCTTGTTATGGAACTTCTGCTATTCCAGGGAAAGATGACGAAGCAATGCCTGCTTTCTCATTTTCTGACAATGAACATGAGAATGGTCGACTGAATGGGGTGGAGATGATTACAACTACCCCCGCACCTGCTGAGAGGACCCAACAGGAGCCCCTGCACCAAGATGTTCAAAACCCGAGGCAATCTCGATTCAGTCAGCAGATTGGAAGAGATAAACCAGGAGATTCAAACATTTCATATCACTTCGATGTTATGACCCAATTGGCTAACATCCCAGTAAAAGTGACTCTACACGAGTTATCACGTCTCTCTAAAAACACTAGGGATGCGTTCAACATTACTCCTGACCAGCTCACTCAAATAGTTCAAGAAGCATTAGTCAAGCAGAAAGAAGAATTTGAGGGTAAGATGGAATTGGCTATGCGACAAATAAGAGAGTTGCAAGCTGAAAGGTGTAAATTTCCTAAATCAGATCATCAAGCTGGGTCTAGCTGTTGCGTTACCCCAATCACGCCTATTCCAGATAGGGCAAATAACAATAGTCCAAATTTGAATATGGTTGTCAAGACTGATTCACCCCTCGATAACACTGGGGGTGGTACAACCAGATCCTTCAATGACACTGGGGGTGACCCAATTCCTACTTCTCGACATCATGAAAGTGAAGACGAAAAGCAGAAGGAAGTCGAGTCTGTCACCACCTCGACTAGACGCTATCCTAAAAGAAAGAGGGTCGAGGAAAGCCAATCAGAGTTCGTATTCAGGTTCGCTGCTGATCAAACGTCACAACGACAGTCGTGGGAGCGATCGCCACAACAGTCACTTCAGATACAACGATACTCTTTCAAGGATGATGAGGTTCCAGCCATCCTCAAGTACCTCCTAAGGAACGACAAAATCAAGCTCCCACCTATTAAAAGCCAGGAGGAAGCCAGCGGGAGTTCAGACCCAAAATATTGTGAATACCACAGGAGGATCCATCATCCCAACAAGACTTGTATCACTCTCAAGAATACAATACAGGCCTTAGTTGAAGCCGGCGTCTCAATGGCAGAACAAACCGAATGAGAATGACCATCACACTCCGAAAAGTATACGAGTATAAACTGCTTCTTTCAAAACTCCAACGGGTATATGAGTATAAACTGTTTCCTTTGTATCTTACGGGATGTTCCTGGAGAACATCATACGTGATATTCTTAAGGATAACCCGATATCAATTGCTTATTGAATCAGTCTCTTGAAGTTTTGATGATTCTCAGTAAATTTGAACCCAAATGGGAGGGACCATTCGTAGTGGAGACAGTTTACTCGAGTGGCGCATATCGCCTTGTCACCAAAGACGGTGACCGGCTTATGATGCCGATAAACGGCAAGGAAGTTCCCGAAAGAATACCACATGGGTATTCTTAGGGATAACCCAGTCATTGTAGAATTGATGAATAAGAAATCTACGTTCGAACTCTGAATGTCAGAATGTTTCTTCTTATTTTCATCAAAATTCTCTAACTCTCATGAGTTATTTTTGAGATGAGATCTAATCCTCTGATAGGTTAATCTTTCCTCACCAAACCATCCGCTGATCAAATTAAACGACAGTGGATCCACCAATATTTCCATCTGCCAGTCATTGGCATTTCTCAGACTCAACGTGTTAGGTCATAATCATCTAGCATTAAAGTCTCCCTTTGAGTGATAATACGAGTTGGCACTTTCTTTGCTACCCGTATTCCACTTTCTTTGCCTTCTGGTCAAACCTATAAACGTTAGGGCCAAAGCCAAATTCCTCTCTAGATTCCTTCCATGAACGAGAGGTCCACTTGGAGCAGTCAAACCTATAAAAGTTAGGATTGTTCCCGATCTCACTTAGTCAAGCCTACAAATAGTTAAGACTAAGACCGAGTCATTCCTTTTCGATAAACGAAAATCCACCTTTGTCCCCTTTTCCACCAAACCTATAAAAGTTAGGGTTGAAATTGGGTTTTCTCCTCAATGAATGAGGGATTCTTTGGGTTCAAATGACCAATCCTATAAAAGTTAGGGTCGTTCGAATCTTTCCGATTCTCGGAGTGGAGATCCCACTCTTAGTTTCATCCTTCCGGATTCTGGGGGTGGAGATCCCACCTCGAGTTTCCTTTCCAGCTGTAGATAGAATATAAAATTCTTCCTCTTCAGCACCGGGAGATAGAATATAAAATTCTTCCTCTCCTCGGACCTTTCCGATGCTCGGAGTGGAGAACCCACTCCCAGTTCATCATTTCCGGAGTCTGGGGGTGGGGGATCCCACCTCAAGTTCCCTTTCCGGCCGAAGATAGAATATAAAATTCTTCCTCTTCAGCACCGGGAGATAGAATATAAAATTCTTCCTCTCCCGTTTCCCTTCCAGCTGAAGATAGAATATAGAATTCTTCCTCTTCAGCACCGGGAGATAGAATATAAAATTCTTCCTCTCCCGTTTCCTTTCCAGATGAAGACAGAATATAAAATTCTTCCTCTTCAGTACCGGGAGATAGAATATGAAATTATTCCTCTCCCACGGGGAATTTTATCTCGACTCCTAAATAGAGATAAGCCTACGCCTAACACGCGTTGCCGGTTTAGTCTTTTACCGATTGAAGAAGACACCAGAATTCCAGTCTGGGGAATTTCATCCCGAAGCCTAAGTAGGGATAAGTCAACGCCTAACACGCATTGCCGGGTAGTCTATTCCCGTAAGAAAGACGAAGTCTAGCACAACGTTACATGTGAGACGAGTTTAATAATTCACATGCTAGTCCGATTTCAAACGGTAATCGGTAAAGACATATCAAACCCGTTGAGGGCTGGGGGTTTGCCAAAAATCCCATAAATCTGTCATTCAGAATAAATACAAAAAAAAAATCACAAGAAAGAAGCAAATGCGGGGTTTCTACTGAAAAGATCAAAAGTCAAAGCATTCAGCAAATAAAATCAAACCAAGTGCAGATACAAGGAGACATCTCAAATCAGATCCAACAAACTGAAAGAAGCAAGCGTAGCCTCGACAGCGGCAAGTTTCTCGACGTGTTCCACTCGAACCCTCTCCTCTTCTTCCTTCTGAAGCTTAGTATAAGCAAGACTGGCGGCAGCATCGGCGGTTACGTCTTCTTGGCGCAACGCGTGAAGAACCTCTAGCTCTCCTCTATAAACATTTTGAACCCTGACACTCTCGAGCTCGAAATCTTTTAGAGTCCTCTCCCCTTGGACGGTCCTGATCCCCGTCCTATCAGCAATGCCGTTATAAGCGTCCATCTTACTCTGCAGACAACGTTGTCGTTCGTACAAGTTCGCAACGATGACTTCTTGCTCCGATATGCGTCTCGCTCGAGCCTTACGCTCTCGCACCCTCTGAGTCTGAGCATCGATCATATACGGTGTGGCCTCATCATACGGGTTGAAGTCTACTAGCTCTTCAAAACGATATATGAGTTCTTCTAAGCAAGTCAACCTTATCTCACATTGTCCAGCTAGCCGGATGCCACCTACACGCTGAATGTCTTTAAGACTATCTGTTATAAAAGGGAGCAAATCATAATCTCTTCCCCGTCCAGAATTGATGGCGGTGACCGTTTGTTGTATGACCTTCTCTACTTTTTTGAGGATATCCTGCAAGGATTCGGAAGCCGGGAGGACAGATTCTTGGTCAGACATAATTGCAGCAGTGGGATCTTCTTCCCCTTCATCGTCGGATATTATGATAATTTTGGGATTCACAATCCTCCTATTACGGGAATTCAACTGAGGAGGAAGGCTGCCCGCAGGAAACTCCACTGCAATAAAGCGCAAGGGTGGAGTCAGAAAATTCATAAGAAGAATGATAAGCTCATTCACGGAATAATTGGAGAGACGATTTTGAGTGTCCTACACTGGAAGAACGGTATGCACCATCACGTGAATAACGTGGTAACATACACCGAACTATAAGGTGTAGGACGACATAAAATCGCCCCAATATACCAGAAGACTTGAATTAGCTAAGCAAGACAAGTCTGAAACCTTAACCCCCGCAACGGAGGGTGTCGGTTCTTCCTTCATGACCCGCAAAGAGGTCAATCAGGGATACAAGAAAAAAATATATATAAATTCTCACCCCCGAAGAAAGAGGCCGCGAGGGATGATGTCATGGGAACCTCTTCCTCGCTGTGCTGCGAATGAGAACGACTCCTACGAGGTCGAGATCGGCGTGGAGACATTGAAAATCTGCAACGAAGAGCAGCAAGTCAGGTACAATCTAAAATATGAATACACGAAATTTAAAAGGAAAATTAAGAACTTTAATTAAAATCCTATGCATAAATAGGATTTCATAATTGAAGTCTAGTTAAACCTACAAATTTCGTGCATGCGGGACAATGATTGTCAGTTTTCGCGGTGAATTTTGGTGAAATACCCAAAATACCCTTCGTGTTCAAGGCTAAAATTCAGGTCAATGACACGCCCGGGTTGGGTCATGGTCATCATGTCTGATCATATAACACCCCCCCGATTCCCCACAATCTTGGTTAATTTTACAAATGAGCCCTTTTGTAGAATCGAGCCAATTTTGCAAATAAACCCCTCTACACTTTGTGGGTTGCTTTTTGCAAATAAACCCCTCTATACTTTGTGGGTTGCTTTTTGCAAATAAGCCCCTCAAACAACATCAGCTTTCTTACATAAAGCACCCCTCAAATTTGCGACCAAGTGGACATGCAATCCAAGACCAAATCTCATTCCAATTTTGCTTAAAAGCCCCCAAAAATTTCGGCCATATTGCAATTATGCATAAAAGCCCCCCAAAATTTTCGACCATGTTGCAATTTTGCATAAAAGCCCCCCAAAATTTTCGGCCATAGTGTAACTTTACATAAAGGCCCCCCAAATTTCGGCCCCATTGCAAATTTTGCATAAAAACCCCCCTCAAATTTTCGGCTACATTACAAATTTTGCATAAAACCCCTCAAAGCTTTGTGCATCCACAACCCATCATCAAAGAGCCTATCTTTTAACTCATGAGAACAAAAAGTTGTAATCTTTGTATATGAGTTCATAGCATACCCCCATTACAAACATAAAGCCACAATCTTGCCAAGAAAAAAAAAGGGAGATCTTGTAAAGGGGACTTACCAAATCAAGAGGCTTTTCTTGAGCTTGAGGATGAAGGATGAACCCTAGTTTGGGAGCAGAATTTCGGCCAAGGGGGAGCACCAAGAAAAATCCAAAATTGTGGAATGGGTTTTGAGTTTTGAAAACAATGGTGTATGGTGTATGGAGGAAGAAGAAGGGATTCAAAATTTAAGAGGGAGTCTTGTTTTTGAATTTTGAAAAGAGGGGGAAACAAAAGGGGAAACAAACAAAAGAGAAAAAGACAAAGAGGGGGGGGTGTCTCGGCCCTAGAACCGAGACACCCTAGGGTGTCTCGGCCTTGGCCGAGACACCCAAGGGTGTCTCAGACACCCTAGGGTGTCTCGGCTGTGCCCGAGACACCCCAAGGTGTCTCGGCCAAGGGTGAGACACCCACGGGTGTCTCGGGTCCCATTTGTCCCCGTATGCCTATATATGGACCCGAATTCGCCTATTTTCATCAATTCTTGGATGTCTTGATGAAAATCGACACCAATTAACATTCGATGCACGAAACCCTAGGGTCAACGCCGGTCAACGCGTAACCCTAGGTCAACGCCAGTCAACGCGTTGCAACCAGAGTCAACGTTTGACGATTCAAAACCCTAAGGGTCAACGCCGGTCAACGCGTAACCCTAGGTCAACGCCAGTCAACCCGTTGTGACCGAAAAGTCAACGTTCGTCGTTCGAAACCCTAAGGTCAACGCCGGTTAATGCGTAACCCTAGGTCAACGCCAGTCAACGCGTTGCAACACAAGTCAACGTTTGACGATTCGAAACCCTAAGGGTCAACGCCGGTCAACGCGTAACCCTAGGTCAACACCAGTCAACGCGTTGCAACACAAGTCAACGTTCGACGATTCGAAACCCTAAGGGCAACCGCCGGTCAACGCGTAACCCTAGGTCAACGCCAGTCAACGCGTTGCAACAAAAGTCAACGGTTCGATCGATCTCGAAGCACTGAGGGTCAATGGCAGTCAATCAAGCGTAACCCTAGCTCGCAACCGCCAGTTCAATGCGTTGCGTACAAAAAGTCAACTTTCGAGGATTCAAAATCAAACACAAGTCACGTTCGAGTCGATTCAAAACTTAAGGTCAAACGCCGCGTCAACAGCGTAACCCTAGCGGCTCAACGCCATGTCAAGACGTTGCAACACCAAGTCAACGTTCGGATCGATTTCGAAACCCTAGACGTCAATCGCCGGTCAAACGGTAACCTAGGTCAATGCAGTCAAGCGTTGCCCCAAACACAAGTCAACGTTCGACGATTCGAAACCCTAAGCGCGTCAACGCCGTCAAACGCGTAACCTTAAGGTCCAACTGGCCTGTCACGTCGCTACTGCGACAAAAGTCAACACACGTCGGTGATCCGAACCCTAATGTAACACAAATGACAAGGAGGTAGTTCAAAGTCAACTTATATGACACGAGCCCAAAACTCAATCATCAGCTCACGACTCGAGACTCGACGGACGCCAACGCGATAAACGCAGGCGGAAGACTCGCTTATTCGTCAAAGCATCGAAATAGACCGAAAATCGAAAGCAGCCAAGAGCTTGAAGCCTAACTAAGGTCTTACGCGCGACTTGAAGGCCAGACCAATCACATCCAAAGTATTCCAGCCTCCTTCTATAAAAGAACGAGTCCGGAACGCTTTGGAGGGGGTATCTGTAGGCATCGAAAATTGCCTATAGGTCTCCACGAACGGTTTAGTGTTAAAGAACGACGATGAACGTCACTATCCGATCCACAGAAGTCCAATTGACGTCGATGAACGATTGAAGTGAATCGATGAACTACGTGAGCTGATAGGATTTTGGAACAACGAAGACCCGGGCCAATCGGGAACCCGGCGATGTTCACAAAAAGGACAATCCCCTTCATGTCTCGATCACTCTACAGATAGTCCAACCACCAGAGCGGATCGAACTTTTCGTCAAGCATCCAACGCACTTGGAATTACTCAAATCTGAGTTCGGACGAAGAAGCTACGGGGAAAACAATCAACGGAGCGTCTCAGGCTGAGTTGGGACACCCGGGGTGTCTCGGGAAAGTCAAAACACCCCAGGGGTGTCTAGGAAAAGCCTAGACACCCCAGGGGTGTCTCGGCCAATCCGAGACACCCCAGGGGTGTCTCGGCCAAGGCCGAGACCACCGGAACGGATCGAACTCTTCGTCATGCATCCAACGCACTTGGAATCACTCAAATCCGAGTTCGGACGAAGAATTTACGGGGAAAACAATCAAACATACACAACGGAGCGTCTCAGGCTGAGTTGGGACACCCGGGGTGTCTCGGGAAAGTCAAAACACCCCAGGGGTGTCTAGGCACCCTATATGCTCCCCTTGCCTATAAATAGCCCCCTTGGGCCTCCCTTTTGTAGATCTGGATTTTTGGAGAAGATTGGCGAAGCCCTGCTGCAGTGAAGAGTGGTCGAGCGCTTCAACAAGGAGAGAGGTCTTCATCAGAGTCTTCATCACCCGTCCCCCCTTTTCCTTAGTATTACCCTTTGCCGGTAATCACTAAGAAGAGCAGATATCTCGTTTTAGCCGAGATGGACGCTTCAGGCTTCTAGATCTCACGCGGATCGACGAAGCTCTGTCCGATTTTTTGGAACAGATCTGAGTGCCAGGTGGTCCATGGATATTGACGTCCCCGTCACAGGCCAAAGACCCACGAAAGCAAGAGACCGCAAAACAGGATCTTGCGTTTATTTTGAAGAGAGTTGTAATTTTTGTTTTCATTGTGTAAGAGTCTTATAAAAAGACAATCTTTTTCTCGTTTCATTGTAACGACTGAAGTTGTAATGAATACAGCAATGAATACAACAACTTTCTCCGCAAACAAGCTTCAGCTAGAAACCGTTGGACATAATGATTACCAGGATGTCCATGAAGGAATTCATTCCGATGACGAACTCTCGGATTCTTATTCCGCAATCGCCTCTGATGATACAACGTCTAGCATAGGACAAGCTCGAGAAGTTTTCATGGTCAACACCGAGCAAGTAACCAAAATGGTTGAGGAAGCCTTAGCCAAGCAGAAAGAGGCATTCAAGATTGAGATGGAAATGACTATGCAGGAGATGAGACAAATGCACGACCAACAAATTCGCGCTTTGTCGAATCAGCTAGGCGAGTCCAGCCGTCGCAGCACTGCTAACCAAGTGGGTAGCGATTCAGATATGGATGAACACAACGCTGGGGATGGTCCCACTAAGGACAATAATACTGGGGGTGGTCCCACCAAAGATGACAATGCTGGGGGTGGCCTCGTTATTCCTCTCAAGAATTGTCCAAAACAGGATATAGATGAGTACGAAAAGATGAAGGATCTCGAGAGCAAAATTAATGCTTTAATGTCTGCTCAAGAGGTAAAGAAGACCGGCATTCTATGTCCTTACCCGAAAGAGTGGGATTCGATCCCATATCCGGCGAAGTTCCTCCTGATCAACTTCACGCCGTTCGACGGGAAGGGTTCCCCCACTCAGCACCTGATCTATTTCAAGTCCCATTTGGGAGTGATCTCTGGCAACGAGCCTCTGATGGTCCGGTCATTTGTTGGCACCCTTCGCGGGCCCGCCTTCGATTGGTACCGCCGCCTCAAGCCCAGAAGCATCAACAGCTGGGAGGACATGGAAAGCATGTTCCTCGCTCATTTCTTCGATGATGACGCCGAAGTGTCGATCAGGACACTCTTCGATGAGAAACAAAAAGACGGAGAATCGGTGGATACCTTCATCAAACGCTTTCGCAATCAGGCAATGAACTGCAAGGATCCCGTCACGGAGGAATTCGTCTTGCAGACTTGTCATAACAACTTGTCCATTAATATCTTGGACGTTATGGGAGTAGAACCACTCAATACCTGGAGAGAGTTGAAGGCGCGCGGAGAGCAGGCCGAACGATTCCTTAGAAGGAGGAAGGTTGAAAGATGCCAACCAATGACTAACCCTCTGAATCCGGTTCTCGTTTCCCATAATGAAGGGAAGACACCTGCAATAGTTGTTAACGTTAATCAGACGTCACAACAGCAGTCCCGAAGACAGCAGAATAGTTCGGATCCGAGACTCCAAAAAGAGTACTCATTCAAGGATGAAGACGTTCCAGCCATCTTCAAGACCCTTCTTGAAAACAACAAGATAAAGCTGCCGCCCATCACAAATCAGGAGGAAGCTGACAATACTACAGATCCGAAGTACTGCACGTACCACAGGAGGATCCTTCATCCCACCAAGGCTTGCTTTACTTTAAAGAATAGCATCCAAACCTTGGTTGAAGCCGGCGTCATAACGCTAGGATAAGCCAAATAAGAACGGCAACACTCCGATAAGTATAAGAGTAAAAACTGCTCCTTCCAATACTCCGAAGAGTATACGAGTATAAACTGCTTCTCAATCCTCCAATCGGTATATGAGGTTAAACTGCTCCCTGATACTCCAATAGGTATATGAGTCTAAACTGTTTCCTACCGTTGATGGGAAGTTCCTGGAGAATGTTACGCTAATATTCTTAAGGATAACCCGGACATGTAACGGAGTACAAAGTCAGACCCAGTTCCAAGAAAGAAGCTGGGGGTGGATGATTCATGTAATGGGAAGTTCCCATAAGAACGCTATATATAATTTTCTTAGGGATAACCCGATAATTACGAACAAGGTGATAAACAATAAACCCCCACTATGGTTTGTACTCCCACTCTCACTGTCTACCTGATCAAACCTTCCTATAGTTAGGACCACAACCAAAGTCCCCTCTCGATTCTTTCCATGAACGAGAGGTCCACTTTCAATTCGGACAATCAAACCTATAAAAGTTAAGGTTGTTCCCAATCTCACTTAGTCTAGCCTACAAATAGTTAGGACTAAGACCGAGTCATTCCTTTTCGATAAACGAAAGTCTGCCTTTGTTCTTTTTCCACCAAACCTATAAAAGTTAGGGTCGAAATTGAGCTTTCTCCTCAATGAATGAGAGATTCTTTTGATTCAAATGACCAATCCTATAAAAGTTAGGGTCATTTGAACCTTTCCGATTCTCGGAGTGGAGATCCCACTCTTAGTTTCATCTTTTCGGATTCTGGGGGTGGAAATCCCACCTTGAGTTTCCTTTCCTACTGTAGATAGAATATAAAATTCTTCCTCTTCAGTACCGGGAGATAGAATATAAAATTCTTCCTCTCTCATTTTCCAGTCTGTCTTTGTTCTTAGAAAAGACACAATTTTCAACTTTCAATCCGGGCACTTTGTACACGGGGAATCTTATCTCAACTCCTAAACAGAGATAAGTCTACACCTAACACGAGTTGCCGGTTTAGTCTTTCACCGATTGAAAAAGACACCAGAGTACAATTCTGGGGACTTTCATCCCGAATCCTAAGTAGGGATGAGTCAACCCCTAATACGCGTTGCCGGTTTAGTCTTTCACCGATTGAAAAAGACACCAGAATTCAGTCTGGGGAATTTTATCCCGAATTCTAAGTAGGGATAAGTCAACGCCTAATACGCTTTGCCGGTTAGTCCTTAACCGTAAAAAGGACAAAATCCCACATATTCAACATTATGGCAGATTGTTATTCATAACGTCAAAATCCGTGCTTCACACGCACGGGGAATTTTATCCCGAATCCTAAGAAGGGATAAGTTAACGCCTAATACGCGTTGCCGGTTAGTCCTTAACCGTAAAAAGGACAAAAGCCCACATATTCAATATTGTGGTAGGTTGTTATTAATAACGCCAAAATCCGTGCTTCACACGCATGGAGAAGTTTATCCCGAAGCCTAAGCAGGGATAAGTCAACGCCTAACACGCGTTGCCGGTTTAGTCTTTTACCGATTGAAGAAGACACCAGAATCCGAGTCTGGGGATTTTTATCCTGAATCCTAAGTAAGGATAAGTCAGCGCCTAACACGCGTTGCCGGGTAGCCTATTCCCGTAACAATGGTGAAGTCTACGTATTCAAAGTCGTAGCATCAAGTCTAAGGGAGTTCATTCCTTTAGCACAACGTCACATTCGGAACGGATTTCAACAATCAGCTTTCTAGCCCGACTCAAATGGTAGTCGGTAAAGGCATATCAAATCCGTTGATGGCTGAGGATTTGCCAAAAATCCTAAGTCAACGTCTGATACAAGTTGCTGTTTAGTCTTTCCACAGGAGAAAAACGAAGTCTACGTATTCAACATCGTAGCGCTAAAAGGGTTAACTCTTCTAGCTTAATGTCACATGCGGAATGGACTTAAATAATCCGCATGCTGGCCTGACTCAAACGGTAGTCGGTAAAGGCTCATCAAACCCGTTGATGGCTGAGAATTTGCCAAAAATTCTATAAATACGAGTCATTGACGCATCAGCTCCGTCAGTTGGTCTCGTGACTCGAACATCCAATCACTTAGGGATAAGATCCACACGTGCAGAGGAATCAACTTTCATAGTTGGTCCTGTAACTCCGACATTTAGGACCGCCACGCTCCAATACCTTAAGAGCTTAAACTGTGTATACTCTAGCAAATGCACGAGTATAAACTGTGTTAATGGCGATCTGAAACCCTAGGTCAACGCCGGTCAACGCGTAACCCTAGGTCAACGCCAGTCAACGCGTTGCGATCAAAAAGTCAGCGTACGACGTTTAAAACCCTAGGATCAACGCCGGTTAACGCGTAACCCTAGGTCAACGCCAATCAACACGCTCGATCAAAAAGTCAACGTACGACGTCCCAAACCCTAGGGTCAACGCCGGTCAACGCCTAACCCTAGGTCAACGCCAGTCAACGTGTTGCGATCAAAGAGTCGATGCGATGGATAGGGTCAGTTCTAAGTCAAATCAACGACATGAGCCAAACTCAACTCATCAGTTTTAGATTCGAGACTTCGACGACGACCAGACGATAAACGCAGCGCCGGAAGAACTTCAGCTATTCATCAAAAAACGTCGAATAGACTAGAAATCGAAGGAGTCAAGAATTGAAGCTAATTACAGGTCCTTTACGCCGACTGAAGGCTGGACCAATCACATCCAAAGTATTCCCGTCTCTTCTTTAAAAGAAACGAGACTGGAACGCTTTGGAGGGGGTATCTGAAGGCGTTGAAAATTGCCTATAGGTCTCCACGAACAACTCAAAGCTAAGAGAAGACGATGAATGTCACTATCAAAGTCACAGAAGCTTGATTGACGTCGACGAACGCTTGAAGTGAATTGACGAACTACGTGAACTAATGAAGGTACGGGTTAAACAGGAGCCCCGTGATGTTTACAAAAAGAACAATACCCTTCATGTCTCATTGGTTCAACAGATGATCTAACCATCGGAGCTGATAGAACTCCTCGTCAACTTTCCAACGTATTTCGGATCACTCAAATCGGAGTTCGGACGAAGAATTTACAGCGGAAGCGGATGAATACACCTCAATAGAGTGTTTCGGACCAACGAGACACCCTACGGTGTCTCGACTAAGGCCGAGACACCCTTGGGTGTCTCGGCAAAGGCCGAGACACCCTAGGGTGTCTCGCCCAATCCGAGACACCCTAGGGTGTCTCGGATCAAGTGGAGACACCCTAGGGTGTCTCCAAGTCAGATTTGGGCCTTAAGATTGTTTTAACCACTCCGCAACCCCTCAAGCCTATAAATACAGCCTTAGGCCTCATTTTTTGGAGGTCTGGAATTTTTGAGATGAGACGAAGCCCTGCCGGATTGAAGACTGAAGGTGCATGGATTTCAGAGAGGAGGAGGAGAGATCGGATCGAGTTCTTTAACGCAAGAGAGAGAGATTCTTCAGATCTGCAGTTCCCCGGGTTCGTTCCTTAAGATTATCCCGTTGTGGTAATCTTAAGAAGAGTGATTATCTCGCTTCGCCGAGATAAGAGCTACGGTTTCTCGATCCCTTCGCGGATAGACGAAGCTCTGCCTAATTTTTTAGCAATCAGATCTGATCGACTTTGGTCCACGGATAAACCCCGGCACAGGCAAAGATCCCACACAAGCAGAAGACCGATAAACGATCTCTGCGTTTGTTTGATAAAGTTGTAAACTTTTTTTTGTTTTCATTGTGTAAAAGTCTTATAAAAAGACTAATTTTTGTATTCGTTGTAAACATCTGAAGTTTGTAATGAATCTCATAATGAAAACATCAACTTTCACCGCAAACATGGCGGGCTG
>NC_033797.1:91626635-91654259 GCF_001876935.1 Asparagus officinalis | reverse complement strand
CTAAGCGCAAGCCGTTACTTACTTTTCTCCGCTGCAAGTGGTTCCTTCCTGCCAATGAGTTTATAGGCGTGAGGAGTCTTTCAGAGTTGGAGGCTGAGCACTTGGTTCAAATCATTATCAAGGCTACTCGTAAGGCCGAGCATTCAAAGAAGCAGGGGAAAAGGCCTGACAAACTTTCCCTTATGAGCAGAGACAAGATGGAGGATGATGAAGAGCTTCTTCCTACTGGCGATGAGGACGAGACTTCTAAGGAAGAATATGTGGACACAAATACTGATAAGGAAGAACCTAATGCAGGTTTGTCAAACTCTTTCTTTTCAGAATTAACTGATCTGGCCTTCTTTCGTTGGCATCAACGTCGTATCCTTTCTAGGTCTCAATTGGCTTTTCACAAACCAGAGCGAAAGGTCTTATTCACTTATCCTAACAAGATGACTCTTATCACCTCAGGTAGAATGGTTGACGAACATGAGTCGCTGTTTTCAGCGAAAGTTGACTCCATTGTTGATTCCATTAAACTTTGATTTGTTTACACGAAATTACAATGAAAATAAACGAAAATACAACTTTCGAGAAAATAACACAGAAATTGTCTATCAACTCCTGCTTTGTGGGACTTTGCCTA
Source organism: Asparagus officinalis (assembly GCF_001876935.1). Lineage (NCBI taxonomy): Eukaryota > Viridiplantae > Streptophyta > Magnoliopsida > Asparagales > Asparagaceae > Asparagus > Asparagus officinalis. The sequence goes on along the minus strand of NC_033797.1, from coordinate 91,653,634 downwards.
TGCCGTGAGTACTTTGGCTCGTTGACCATCGATTCGCAGATCGTGATGGTGTTTAGGGATCTTTCCTTCGTTTATCGAAGTAAAGATTTGAAAACGAATATTTTATCGATGTAAGATGTCCGCTCTTCTAAAGATCAAGTCTAAGCTTAGATCTCTAGGAATCACCAAATGATGCTTGTCAAAGGGTGAAAATTCTCTCTCTTCTTCAAAATCACTAAAAGCTCAAGCCTCTTCTGCTCCAATTTGGTCTCTGTCCTTTATTTCGTGTCTAGGGAGGTATTTATAGGAGTGGGAGTGCACAACAGTTGAAATTGGGGCGAAATAACCGACCAGATAACTATTCTTTGACCGCTGCAGTCTACACTGCCGCGGCCATTGGCGCGGCAGTATAGGCTACTGCGGCCAAAGAGGCGGTTATCAGCACGTTCCATCGTGCCTAAAACCGCTCTCCCACGACCTTTAACCACCTTTTTCGTGGTTTAACTGCTTGTCCACGTCAGCACACGTTCTGTTTCTGGTATGCTGCCACGTGGGCCTCAAAAATCATCATATAACTGTTTCGTAACTGCTGCAACACTCCTTTAACATAGCCGCGGCACCCTAGATTGCAGCGCCCAAGCCGCGACACGACAAGCTGTCGCGCTCCAGTGCTGCCTGATGACGTGTATATTGTTCTTCTATGTTGTCTTGAGTGGTGTTTGGACGTCTGTAAGCATTTTTTGACGCCTACAGATACCCCCTCCAAAGTATCTCAGACTCATTATTTTTTAGAGAGGGGTCTGGGACACTTTGGATATGATAACTTTCCCTGCAATTCCTCCAGTGCTGTGTTGAGGAAATTGCGTAAAATGGTCTGTGAATGGCTTCAATCCTTGACTTCTTTATCTTTTAGCTTATTCAGTGCTTTGTAGAATAGCTAAGATTCCTCCGGTGCTGCGTCTATCGCTTGGCTGTCGTCGAAGTTTTGAATCAGAACTGTTGTTGAAGAATGGAGAAATAGTTTATACTCATATGCTCTATTGGAGTGTTCGGGAGACAGTTTAACCTCATATACCAGTTGGGAGGTTCAAGGAGATGCAGTTTATACTCATATACTCATCGGAGTGTATATATTCCAAATACAGCGGGAAATGCATGTGTTTGAATACCCAGGCGTCGTTGTGACAAAGTGAATTATGACTATGTCAGTTGCTGCGACGGTAAATACTGTCGCGCTCGAGCGCGACAGCGTAGAGTGCCGCGCTAGAGCGCGACAGCATAGAGTGTCGCGCACCGTTCGGCCAGTTGGGCTATAAGTCTAATGCTGGGCTTTTTCGGGTCATTTTTACCCGCTTCTTTGAGTTCGAAACTCATCAAATCTCCCATATAAAGTGGCATTTGGCTCTTCTCCTCCTCACCTCTTCATCTTTGGGCTATCTTTTGTTCGAACAGATCTAGGGTTTTGAGATCTAGGGTTTTGAGTTCTTTTTGATTCTGAACTTTCCTTTGATCAAACTTGTTTTCACTCAACCCCAGGTAAAAACCGTACCTATAGATCATATTTTAAGGTTCGATTTCGTTATTTTGTTTGGGATTTTACGAAAAACCCTAATTTTTCCTTGTTTTCAGACTGTTTCTACCATGTCTCCGAATAAAGCTCGTGTTTCAAAGGGAAAATCTGCAGCACCAGTACCTGAGGAGGTTGAGACCATTGCCACGCCATTTGGAGGTAATTTCCCAACTCTTTATCTATTTAAAAATACTGTTTTTGACCAGATCACCTCGCTTGTCTCCTTTGTGGGGCATCCAGGAAGAGTTGACGTTCTCCTCTGAGAGGACTGACGCTGAAAAATACGTATCTTGTTCAATCAAGATGTGTACCACGGCCAAAATTCGAGTTTTCATCGAATTAGAGGCTTTTCAACATTGAAGACCGTTGTTCAGTTACCGCGGCAACTCGTGATGTCGCGCCTGAGCGTGATAGTGTATGCTGCCGCGGTAACGCACGGCAGCAATCATTGCTGCTTCGGCTAAGTGTGGGGGGTTTTGCTATGTTTAGCCTTTCCATTCAACTGTTTTCCAACTTTTCTCTGCAGTCACTTTTCCCTCTGTGGCCTTCTCTGATAGAGAAGACCCAGGTCAGAGCGGTATTCTTCACGCCTCCTTCAGCGGTGACTTCCTGGTTAGAGAAGCCCGCCACTTTAACGAGGGTTGTGATGATAGCATCCCCGGATTGATTCGTGAAGGCAATCGTCGCACCTTACGTGCCTTGTTGACTGATTTGCCTTTAACTCCGACCCGGGATTCCACAGAGCCTTTAAAGAAGACAGATTATTTATTCGGGGATTCAGTTGAAGATCCGGATACTCTTTGCCGCGGGCCTGAAATTTGGTTGAATGAGCACGAAGGTGCTTTTCTATTCCTTCCTCCATTCCCTCGCCATTATTCAATTCTGCAATTAAGGAATCTGGCTGTTTCGAGGAAAATGACGTGGCACCTGACAGAAGATCGTGAGCGCATTCATTGTGGATTCATTGGTAACGATGTTAGTGCTCCTGGCTCTATCGGTAGGCATAATATCCGTGGTCTTCATCCGTAGTGCTCCTGGCTCTATCGGTAGGCATAATATCCGTGGTCTTCATCCGGGAATATTTGGACCAGATGGCGGCCCCCAGAATGAACTGATGATAAGGGCCAATACGGTAAAGAATAGGCTCGCTCGGGTTGGCAGAGAATTTCCCATTCCAAAATTCAGATGTTATGGATGGGTTCATTCTCTTCCCGACAAATGGTGGGCTAGTATGACCAACTATGTACTCCATCGGTGGGATCAAGAGTTAAGGAATTTGGGTTATATGCTCCAATCCGAGCCAACATGCATGGTCTCCCAATCAGTGTAGATCACTTCCTTGCCTTGTTCGAGTCTTATATTTCGGAGACAAATACATTTCTTACCAAATATCAGTGTAGATCACTTCCTTGCCTTGTTCGAGTCTTATATTTCGGAGACAAATACATTTCTTACCAAATATGGGGAGTTAGGGCTTCCGCTCCATGTTCGAGTCTTATATTTCGGAGACAAATACATTTCTTACCAAATATGGGGAGTTAGGGCTTCCGCTCCATGAAATGATGAAAGTATCCGGATTGCCGTTGGGGAATACTCCTTATCAAGAATATTTTCCCAACAATCGTCAGCTTATGAAGATTAAGAAGACTGGCTCTCCTGCTTATGACATTCTCTGGGAGTTAACTTGTCATTATCAGACAGCGATAGCCAAGATTGAAGTGAAGAGTAAGAAGGCGGCTTGAGTCAGTTTAAAACAGTTCGCCGACTACTTGTTTCAGAACCTCGAGAGCGCGACCGATGAAGCTGTCTGTGAATCGCCGATTCTGACCCCTGCTAACGTTAATGGGCTGATTATGAAGATTAACGCCCAGTCTTATAGAATTGAGTCGTCTGAAGGTGGTTTTCTCAGGGGCACAAAATTCAACACTTTCTTATGGCAATCCACCAAGAGAATGAAGCCTGCGACTCTTCTTTCTGGTTATCTGGACATATGGCTAAAAAAATGTGTAGTGCCGCATTAATCTTCCGAGGCGCTTTCTATTGAGGTTCTCCTTCCCGCCGTGCAGCTAGCCGTCGGAGGTTAGTTATCTTTACTCTCCGCTATGATGGCTGACCTTCATAGTGGTTTGCGTAACTTGGCCACCACTTTTACAAAAACGAGTGCTGAGCCTTCGACTAAGATTCCTCTGTCGAGCGTTGAACTGCCGTACACATATTTAATTGCGTGGCTGGTCCTCCACCGAACGGACATGATGTCAGCACCCGACGTGTCTGATCCAGAAATTCCATTGCTGCAGCTCTTGGAGGGAAGAAAGTGGTTGTATCCTTCCCGACAGTGGCCTGACAGGGTGAGGCAGTTTAAAAATGCCAAGTGCTGGGAATTTTACAAGTGTTTCCCTCGGTTTTCTGGTGCCTATAATGACACTCTCGTTAATGAGGAAATGCCTGGGGCTAACAGGACTTCTCTCGACATGGGCAGCTTCCATTGGCTTATGAACATTCGACCAGGTTATAATGTTTTCCGATCGAAGAACCTTTGCAGGATCGAAGAACCTTTCCAGAAATTCCGGTCTTGATCCGCTAGTATTGAACCCATAGATAACCGTTCCTATGGAGGCTAACTTGTTGGCGGGGATTCCGAGATGGTACATCAACCGAAATGGCATGATGCTAACAGCGGAACCCGGATCGACTTGAATCCGGTTGACAACACTAGAGCCAATATATCTAGTGAAATATAGAGGCCTATCATGCTTCGAATTCCTGACTTGCATATCTTCTTTTGTGAAAGCGATGCAAGGAAATTTCATGGCTGCTAGATTGCAATGCTGCACTGATGACTCTGGCTCTTCAGGAGTTGGCTTGACCTGAGTGAGGAATACTTCAGAATCAGCCAAAGCTTCTTGTAAAGCTTCTTTGGTCTCTTTTGAGAGGCGCAATAACTCATATAGCGTAATCCTTGCTGGGATATTGGCTAGCTGAGCCATAATGTCGAAACGATATGGTGCGTTTAAACTTTCCGGTTTATCTCGTCCAATCGGTCGGCTGAAACGAGACTGCTTCAGAACTTGAACCTCTTTATGTTGGGGTTCCTTCTCTTTTTGCTTAACCGGTTGTTGCGGCTTTTCAGCAGCGACTGGAGGAGTTGTAACTATCCCCAACTCTTTCAGAGTTGTAGCATTTGGGTTAGAAGTTTCGGGATATTTATAATGGTATTCATTACCACTCCTTGTAGCGAAAACTTCTTGTTTTCCATCAGAAAGTGATAAAGCTGCTATCTCTTCATCGTTCTTCTCAGGAATCGCTGAGGCTCCATAACAGGATTTCTTCTTTCCCTGGCCTTTTGACTTCTTCTTCGACGTGGATGATGTCCACTGTTCATCTTCAAGCAAATCCGGATGAATCCAAAGGATTTCGCCATTAGGGGTTGTGTGAGATACAAGCCCCTTCTGGTGTTGTCCATGAGGGTCATCGTTGATGGTTTGCACCTTGACCTTTGATACTGGCTCTGCTTGAAACCAGGACAAAGGAACCGATCCGAAGCTAATTGAGACCGCGTTTACGCCTACTTTCTTCTCCTTTGGCTTCGGCGTCACAATACCAACATCAATTAAGGTTTGTATTTTGTCCTTTAAGACATAACACGCCTTAGTTGGATGGTGGACCCTTCTGTGATATGCACAGTACTTTGGGTCATTGATCTTCGTTGCTTCTTCTTGGTTTGTGACCGGTGGAAGCTTGATCTTGTTGTTCTCTAATAAGTACTTGAAGATGACCGGAACTTCATCATCTTTGAACGAGTATTCCTTCGGAAATCTGGGCTCTGAAGTCTTAGGTTGCCTCGGAGGTTGTTGATTCTGGTTTGGTGCCAGTTGGAAAGACGATTGCTGGGGTTGTTGTTGCGGTGGCTGTTGTGACGTTTGATGTGCGTCCACAGCGGCTACGGACCCCCTTTCTCTACCTCGAGGGTTAAAGTTTTGCTTTTGATTATTAGCTGGTGGCAGACCTCTCTCCAAATTCTTCCTCTTGAGAAAGCGTTCAGCTTGCTCACCTCTCACCTTCAATTCTTTCCAAGTTTTAGAGGGAATAACCCCCATTACCTCTAATACATCCAACGACAAGTTGTTATGACATGTTTGCAGAATAAATTCCTCTGTGAGTGGATCTCTGTAGTTCACTGCTTTGTCCCGGAATCGTTTGACAAAGACATCGACCGATTCCCCATCCTTCTGCTTCTCATCCAACAACGTGCCAATAGAGACCTCCGTGTCGTCATCGAAGAAATTGGTGAGGAATAATTCTTCCCTATCCTCCCAGCTAGTGATACTCCCGGGCTTAAGGCGTCGGTACCAATCAAAGACAGGCCCGCGAAGGGTTCCTACGAATGACCGGACCATCAGGGCTTCGTTCCCGGATATTGAGCCGAGATGCGACTTGAAATAGATCAAGTGCTGAGTTGGTGAACCCCTGCCATCAAAAGGAGTAAAGTTAATCAAATTAAATTTCTGGGGATAAGGAACCAGGTCCCACTCCCTCGGGTATGGGTATGGAATGCCCGTTTTCTTTACTTCTTGGGCAATCATCAAAGCATTAACTTTGCTTTCAAGATCATGCATCTTCTTGTCCTCTTCCTCACTCTTCTTCAAGTAGATCTGTGGAGGTTGAGAGGATGATTTGGTTGGACCGCTTCCAGAGTTGTCTTTATCTGGAAGAGGATCGTCGAAGATAGTCTCATCTTCTTCATTACGTCGGCTGGACTCCGCTTTCTGGCTTGATTCCGGTTGGTGTTACTGAACCTGCAAATCTCGCATCTGTTGCATAGTCAACTCCATCTCGGTCTTGAACTCCGCTCTAATTTCTTCGCGCTGTTTAGCCAACGCTTCCTGCAGTATGTGAGCCAGTTGATCCGGCGTGATTGCGAATGATTCTCTGACTCGCCCTACGCTGGATGTTGTACTATCTGAAACTACAGCCGAACAAGTGTCTGACAGTTCTTCATCTGAAGATAATCCTTCGTGCATCCTTTTGTAGTCTCGACGTCGGTTGGCCCTTCGTTGCAATCGCGACATCTTTTGAGAAAGACCCCGCTCAACTCTCCCTCCCGGAGAGAAATAAGGGTCGGGGTTGACTGACTGTTGCTTTCCTTTGTTGGTCATGTTGATAGTGACCTCAGGGAACTCATCTCGTCGGATTACAGGTTTCTTTTTGTTGAAACGTCTTGTTTTGGGTCTTGACGCTTCATTGGACAATCTTTGAAATACGGAGATTCTTGTTGAATTATTCTTAGAGCATCCGCATTCTGTCAGCACTGCTTTAATGAGTCTCTCGCATGCGCAATGAGACTCATCTTCTCGGACAATCCTCTTTCTTGAGTTGTTTTTCTGATAGTATAGCTCATCATTATTGTGATTCGAGCAACCTATCTTTTGCCTTTGAACTTTGTTAACATGCACAGGACGACTGGTCGTCGCCTCTGAGCGATCCAAAGTTGAATTTTTAAATCCACCCCCTTGCGGGTGTGGAGTTTTCAGAGGTCCTAAACAAGAGTGAACTGGTATTCTTTCGTTTTGGACTGGAGTAATTCTGACAGGAGGATGTTTACGACCCCCTGTATAGGAAACCACTAAGGATACAACCACTGTCGGGAAGGATACAACCACTAAGGGTTTGTTTGCTTTGCCTTGATTGTCAACTGAAGGACCAAGGCGATCCGCCATTGTGATCTTGAATTCGGACAAATCTGGGCTAAGCCAGGGTTTCACTGGTGATGTGGTAGATGCTGTCGTAGTAGAAGGACCAGGATTGGGTGTCGATGGAACTGCAGATGTGGTTTTGCGACGGAGATGAGCATCACGACCACATGAAGTGCCGCGGCAGTCCTCACTGTCGCGGTTGAGCAAGGTGCCACGGCAGTTCTGACTGTCGCGGTCGAATAAATTACCGCGGCAGTATGAGCTGTCGCGGTTAGAGTTTACACCCCTTTGTAATTTTTGGGTATTTTCAGTTTTTGGAACCCAAGCTTTGCAGTTCTTCGATGGCTTTTCAGACACCATTTCCTTCTTGTTCCTCTGCACTTGTTGACGAAGGGCACGAGCGCGAGCCGCCTTTGCTTGACGCCTTTGTATACGCTCTTTGAGAGTAGAACGGGCTTTTTTGACCAGAGTCCATTCCTCCGTCGTAAGTTGTGCAGAGATGTGATTGGTTTGCCGTTGAGGCAATTGGTTCACCATTTGATTCCTCGACTTTAGGTCCGCATAGTAATGGACCCCGTCGGTCTGTTGCATGGCTTTAGCCAATTAACGAGCACGGCGTTGGCACTGTCTCTGACGAGCTCTTTTCATCATCATCGGCTGGCCATGATTCAATGACTCTTTGATTGGTACAGAATCATTAGGAGCAGATATGTTGCAGGGAGATTCCTTGGCGATGACTTGGCAAGAATCTTCATATGCAGTCTTCATCTGAATTGGAGACTTGGGAACTTTCTTAGACGAGGAAATCTTCTTGCCCCTGCGAGGCGAGGGAGATTTCGAAGATGAGGATGATAGGTACTCCTCGAATTTTGCTTGATCGAATTCATATTCGATCTCTTCAGTGACGATGATCTTGATCGGCTGCGACACTACGGCCTCGGCAGCGAGGCCGCTGGCTCCCACTGTGGTCGCCAGTTTGTTTTCAGCGAAAGTTGACTCCAGTATCGATTCCATTAAACTTTGATTTGTTTACACAAAATTACAATGAAAATAAACGAAAATACAACTTTCGAGAAAATAACACAGAAATTGTCTATCAACTCCTGCTTTGTGGGACTTTGTCTATGCCGTGAGTGCTTTGGCTCTTTGACCACCGATTCGCAGATCGTGATGGTGTTTAGGGATCCTTCCTTCGTTTATCGAAATAAAGATTTAAAAACGAATCGCTCTTCCAAAGATCAAGTCTAAGCTTAGATCTCTAGGAATCACCAAATGATGCTTGTCAAAGGGTGAAAATTCTCTCTCTTCTTCAAAATCACTGAAAGCTCAAGCCTCTTATGCTCCAATTTACTCTCTGTCCTTTATTTCGTGTCTAGGGAGGTATTTATAGGAGTGGGAGTGCACAACAGTTGAAATGGGGGCGAAATAACCGACCAGATAACTGTTCTTTGACCGATGCAGTCTACACTGCCGCGGCCATTGGTACGGGGGCTGCCGCGGCCAAAGAGGCGGTTATCAGCACGTTCCATCGTGCCTAAAACCGCTCTCCCACGAGCTTTAACCACCTTTTTCATGGTTTAACGGCTTTTTCACATCAGCACACGTTCTATTTCTGATACGCCGCCACGTGAACTTCAAAAATCATCGAATAACTGCCTTATAACTGCCACAGCATCCTTCTTTAACTACCACGGCACTGCAGGTTGCAGCACCTAAGCCGCGACACCCTAGGCTGCCGCGCCTTAGCCGCGGCACCATGGGCTGCCACGCCACAGTGCTGCCTGATGACGTGTATATTGTTCTTCTATGTTGTCTTGAGTGGTGTTTGGACGTCTGTAAGCATTTTTTGACGCCTACAGTCGCTTGTTCCTCGCTATGCGAGGTCTCAGCCTAGTGGCAAAGCCCCCGCATAGGTTGAGATGCGTACTAAGTTCATGCATGAATGACCTGTCGGTTCCGTAAGAGTTCGTACCCCGAAACGGAAGAAGACCGTTCATAAGCCCCATACTGGTCGGCGTACTTACAGGGCAGAGTTGGGAAGCACAGTTGGTGGGGAAGATGGTAATACCCCATTATCTTTATTGCTTTAAGATGATTCACCTTTTGGGATTCATTAAACTTAATCCTGTTTTATGTTCCAGGAAACCATGAAGAAGGTGAACTTCCACAGGATTCTGTATTCCCTGATTCTGATCATTTGGATAGCTTCGTACAGCAGATGTGTGATGCCATTCATGATGAGTCCATGGCTGTTGACACGAACATGGATACTGAGTAGGCTAATAGTGTTGAACCAACAACTCTATGCTTAGGTATATCTAAATCCGATGATACCCTACTCGAGTAGCAACCGAAAGAGTTAGGGAATTCAGGATTTATTTCTCCTTTAATTATTTCCATGCTTTGCTTTCTTTCAGATAACTTGAAGAATCCAAACACGGATGTCAGGGTAAAAGAATCCCTTGCCACTACTGCAGGTATACCTGAGCTCTTCCTTCTTTCCCTATATATCTAACATCTAAATTATTCTACAGGAGCCGTATTAGAGAGACCAGTTGAGGATGAGGCTTTTCATGATACAGGTCTTGAGGAGCAAGGGTATGTCTCAGCACTAAGTTTCTCGGGATCCGATATTAGACTGTTGGTCGACATGCTAGCTGAGCAGGCCGCCAGAGGGGTTGCAGGACCATCCTTTGAGGGTGATCCTTTTGCAGGTACATATCTAATTCTCTTCATTTTGTCAGGTCTTTTATCTGAACGATAAAGAATTATAATCACATGACCAATCACTAGAACTGATCCCGTCATGATTCCTGGCATCTCTAGTTTACCTGGGGATAATGGGCTCACCGGTATGTATATAATCTTCATCACCGTGATTTTTATTTGTCTGAATTTTTATTTGGCTAATGGAGGAGTATATTCACAGGACCAGCCGACAGGACTGATATAGTTACGACTCCTGATATTCCCAATTTGCCAAAGGGTGATGGACTTGCGGGTATGCATATAATCTTATCACCATGATCATCTTTATTTGTCTAAATTTCCATTTGACTAATAAATAAGTGTAACCATAGGACCAGCCGTCGTGACTGATGCGACTACGGTTTCTAGGACCACTAGCTTGCATAGCGGTGGTGTCTCTCCTTCACCATCGAGAGGCACTGTCGATTTACCTAGAGAGGTTGATATACTCTTAACGACCACACCCGTTCTCATCTCGGAGCCCGTTGAGACTATACTGACAGAGCCGATCGTCGGACCTCAGTCTGCGGGGGTCTCTATTGGTACTAGCATGCTTTACAATTCGCTTTAAATTTCTTATCATGTTTGAGAATCTCTTACCTTTCCGTATTATTGCTTGTAGGATCTCAATCATCTCCATATGAGCGTGTCCTCGCCCTTTTGGCTGATTCCGATCCCAACAAAGACATTTTCCGCATAGATCTTGGTTTTTTCGTCCTCTTCTTTAATGGCATGATCGAGAAGCTTCTTCATCAAGGATATTGTTTTGACCAGTTCAGACATTCTCTTTCTCGCTACATGACGATGATCAGATAAGAGGGATATCCGGAGTTAGCTGACTCTCTTACTGCAGATTTTATTATCTTGGAGTCTGAACTCCGAGAGTTGGAGGAGCTAAAGGCTAGAGGAGCTTCTTCTTTCGTGTCCTCTCAGTTGGAGCATAGGTTGTCATAATGATGTGATTTGAGATCTTCCATCGGCAGCGAGCTTCAGTCATATGAGAATTCTGTTGCACAGCTGATGACTGGTCTTGCAAGAAAGGACACTAACAAATCCGAGTTACTCAGTTCTTTAGACTCCAACCATGAGGAAGTAGACAAGTTGAAGAAGGCCTTGAAGTATGCCGAGGAGTCTGGTGCTATCATGGCAGAGGAGTTGGCCGGACTAGAGAAATCTCGCGGACAGATGCTTGAGAGACTAGGATCTACGCAGGAGAGATTGATGAAGCTGAAAAATGAAGCTGTGAGATCTTGAGCAATTCTGAAGAATCTGTCCGAGTTGATCTGCAGGTTAAGCTTGAGCGGAGTTATGCAGATAGACTTTCTAGATTAGAATTTCACATTCTTGCTCGCCGACTGCGTTCGGGCCAATGAGCTTTTTGTTGTATGCTTTGACTTGATCCATTAGTAGAGACCCAGTATTTGATTTAAAACACTCATCTTTTATCATAATGTTTCTTTATTGATTGCGAATCTAATAGACACAATATTTACAGAATTTTTGGTAAATCCCCAGCCATCAACGGGTTTGATGTGCCTTTACCGATTACCGTTTGAATCGGGCTAGCATGTGAATTATTAAAACCCGTTTCACATGTAACGTTGTGCTAAGAAAATTACTTCTCTTAGACTTGATGCTATGATTTTGAATACATAGACTCTACCGTTTCTTATGGGAAAGGGTACCCAGCAACGCGTGTTAGGCGATGACTTATCCCTTCTTAGGTTTCGGGATAAAATTCCCCAGACTTAGACTCTGATGTCTTTTTCAATCGACGAAAGACTAAACCGGCGATGTGTGTTAGACATAGAATTTAGGATTTTTGGTAAACCCCCAGCCTTCAACGGGTTTGATGTGCCTTTACCGATTACCGTTTGAATCGGGCTAGCATTTGAATTATTAAAACCTGTTTCACATGTAACGTTGTGCTAAGAGAATTACTTCTCTTAGACTTAATGCTATGATTTTGAATACATAGACTTCACCACTTATTATGGGAGTATGGCGTCTGTCAACGCGTATTAGGCGTTGACTTATCCCTTCTTAGGATTCGGGATAAAATTCCCCAGACTTAGACTCTGGTATCTTTTTCAATCGGCGAAAGACTAAACCGGTGATGTGTGTTAGACATAGACTTTAGGATTTTTGGCAAACCCCCAGCCTTCAACGGGTTTGATGTACCTTTACCGATTACCGTTTGAATCGGGCTAGCATGTGAATTATTAAAACCCGTTTCACATGTAACGTTGTGCTAAGAGAATTACTTCTCTTAGATTTGATGCTATGATTTTGAATACATAGACTTCACCACTTATTACGGGAGTATGGTGCCCGGCAACGTGTATTAGGCGTTGACTTATCCCTTCTTAGGATTCGGGATAAAATTTCTCGTGCATGTGAAGTACGGATTATGATGTTATTAATAACAAATTGCCACAATATCGAATATGTGGGCTTTTGTCCTTTTTACGGTTAAGGACTAACCGGTGACGCGTGTTAGGCGCTGACTTATCTCTATTTAGGAGTAGAGATAAAAGTCCCCGTGCATAAAGTGTGCGGATTGGAATTTAAGAACTATGTCTTTTCTCAAGGCAAAGACAAACCCAAAGTTGGAGCGGAAGAATTTTATATTCTTGGCCTCAGGTCTTGTTTAGGATAAATATGAACCCAAAAATGAAAGAGGAAGAATTTTACATTCTATCTTTCAACACTGAAGAAGAAGAATTTTATATTCTATCTACAGTTGGAAAGGAAACTCGAGGTTGGATCTCCACCCCCAGAATCCAAAAAGATGAAACTAAGAATGGGATCTCCACTCCGAGAATCGAAAAGATTCAAACGATCCTAACTTTTATAGGATTGGTTGTTTGATCCAAAAAGAGCCCCTCATTTATTGAGGAGGAAGTCCAATTTCGACCCTAACTTTTATAGGTTTGGTGGAAAAAGGAACATTGGCAGTCTTTCGTTTATCGAAAAGAGATGACTCGGTCTTAGTCCTAACTATTTGTAGGTTTGACTTAGTGAGATTGGGAACAATCCTAACTTTTATAGGTTTGATTGTTCAGATTGAAAGTGGACCTCTCGTTCATGGAAAGAATCGAAAGGAGAATTTGGCTTTAGCCCTAACTTTTATAGGTTTGACTTGAAAGCAAAGTGAGTGGAATACAGATAGTAACAGAAGAACTGGTTTGTACTAGCCACTCGATGGAGGATATCGATATTAAGTGATTAGGACTTAACACATCAAGATTTGAAAATTACCATGAATTGGCGGATTGAAATTTTGGCGGACCCACCGTTAATTGACTTGATCAGTGGTGGATTTTACGAGGAAAGATTAATCTGTTAAAAGGATTGAATCTCGTCTCAACAAAAATAACTCATGAGAGTTAATGAATTTGGTAAAAGAAAACATTCTGACATTTAAGGTTTAAATGTAGATGTCTTATTTATCACTTTTATAGTGATTGGGTTATTCCTAAGGATACCACACGTGGTATTCTTCCGGGAACTTCCCGATACATTGGTTATCCTGAAGGTACTAAGGATAGTATTTTTTCAGGAATTTATCGTTTATTGGCATCATAAGCCAATCGCCTTCCATGGTAACTAGGCGATATGCGCCATTCGAGTAGACTGTTTCTACTACGAACGGTCCCTCCCATTTGGATTCAAATTTGCCTTTCTTCTTGGAGTTAAGGATCATAGGCCGTCTTTCAGTTAGGACCAAATCTCCTTCTTTAAAACTCCGTTGTCGAACCTTCTTGTCGAAAGCTCGGGAAATTCTAGTTTGGTAGAACTCAATATGTTGTTGAGCTTCTAGGCGTTTTTCATCGAGCATCTCGAGTTCTTCGAGACGTTTCTGATGTTGTTCTTCGGTCGCCATCTGGGTTGCGAGAGCGATTCGAAGAGATGGAATTTGTATTTCTAATGGAAGAATGGCTTCACATCCGTATACCAAAGAGTACGGGGTTGCTCCCATCGGTGTACGTACCGTGGTACGATAGGCCCATAGAGCCGCGCCAAGCTTGTCATTTCAATCCCGTTTATTAGTTTTCACGAGTTTTGACAAGAGCTTTATGATTGTCTTATTGAAGGCTTCAGCCAATCCATTTGCTGTGGGATTGTAAGCCGTTGACGAGACGTCTTAAAATTTGAACTTCTCTTAAAACCTGATGAAGGCGTTGCTAACTAATTGAGGACCGTTGTCATGTATGATTCGTCTTGGGACACCATACCGGTATATAATATGGTGTTTGATGAATGCAATGACGTTACTGGTCTTAACTTCTCTGAGTGGAATCGCTTTAGCCCATTTGAAGAAGTAGTCAGTAATTGCCAGGATGAATCGGTCACCTTTGACTGACGGGGGATTTATAGGACCAACAATATCCATTCCCCAGGTCTCAAATAGCCATGATGTAATCGAAGGATGCAGATGCTCTGGAGGTTGGTGCATATAATTCGCGTGTATCTGACACGCATGACACTTTCGAGCATTAGTGATTGCGTCACTCATTATAGAGGGCCAGAAATATCTCATTTTTCTGATGCGGTCATAAAGTTTGGGGCCGGGTTGGTGTGCGCCACAAACCCCTTCGTGTGCTTCCTTGAGGACTTCCTCGGCTTCTTTAGCCGATAAGCAACGTATTAGTAAACCATCATACCCCCTACGGTACAACGTTCGACTCTCCGTGTTATAGTAGAATCTCACTGCTCTTCGTCGAATTGAATCCCTCTCTTTCACATCTTCTGGTAAGATTCCATGCAAGACGTAATCGATGATGGGGAAACGCCAATCTCGGGGTTTGAACTCGATCTGAGTTGAGTATACTTCTTTAACATCCTCTTCCTCGCCATTTTCATCGTAGATTGGCACCAGGAGTTGATGGGTTTTTACTGTAACAAACTGTTCTGTCCCAAGAGGCTGCGCCAGGGATACGGCCAATGCTGCTAACGCATCTGCGTAGGTGTTCTGTAACCGTGGAATGTGTTCGATGAAGAATCTTTCAAATGATTCTGCCATCTCTACGGCCATCTTATGATACGGTATTAAATCCTGACTTCAGACTTCATACTCCCCTTGAACTTGCTTAATTATTAGTTGAGAATCACCGAAAGCTTCGAGACACTCAACCCCCAGTTTTTTAGCAAAATTGAGTCCTATGAGTAGCGCGTTATATTCGACAACATTATTTGAGCATGGCTCAGTCAACGAGTAGGCTCGAGGCATTACATGTTTTCCTGGGGAAACTAAGACGACTCCAACTCCAGAAGAAATCTTAGAACATCCAGGAGCACTTGCTACATTAGCTACTCGAGAAGCGCCATCGAAGTACAAACACCACACTTGTTGGTGCGAAGTTGCATTGACTTCGTGGATTTCATCTGGAAGATCGTCATATATCTCGGCAGTATCCGTAGTTGGGTTAGCTGCCAGGAGGTCACAAATGGCATGTCCTTTTACCGACTTCTGTTGTTTAAAGTGCAGGTCATATTAGGACAGGAGCAAGGCCCATTTTGCCAATCGCCAATTTATGAAAGCTGGCTGTGTCATGAACACTCGGACTGGGTTAACTTTAGAGATAACATAAATAGTCTGTCTGACTAGGTAATACCGCATCTTCTGAATTGCAAACACCAAGGCGAGACATTCCCTTTCAATCATGGGATACCGGGATTCGGCTCCTACCAGGGTCCGGCTTAGATAATATACTGCCTGTTCATGACCGTTATCGTCATCTTGTGCAAGTAGTGCACTTAATGAGTGGCTCGTCGCCTTGACATAAATCAAGAACGGTTTGCCCGATTTCGATGCAACGAGTACAGGAGGTTTTGAAAGATATTCTTTAATACTCTCGAACGCCTTTTGACAAGCGTCGTCCCATATGAATGATACGTCCTTCTTGGTGAGTTTGGAGAATGGTTGACATTTTCCTGAGAGGTTCGAGATAAACCGACGAATATAAGCCAGCCGTCCTTGCAGCTCTCTGAGTTCTTTGAGATTTCTCGGGGGTTGCAACTCGTTGATCGCCTTTACTTTATCAGGGTCGATGTGAATACCCTTAGTTGTGATGATGAATCCAAGGAATTTGCCGCTGGACATTCCGAGAAAAGATTTGGTTGGATTCATCTTCAGTTGATGAGTTCGCATCAGATCGAACATTGTCTTCAAGTCTTTGATGTGATCATTTTTATCATGACTTTTCACAACTAGATCGTCCACGTAGCATTCGACAGTTTTCCGGAGATGCTCCTGAAAAATCTTTGACATGGCTCTCTGATATGTGGCACCTGCATTCTTTAAGCCGAAGGGCATGATCGTATAGCAGAAAACGCCGAGGGGTGTTCTAAACGCAGTATGCTTTTCATCATCTGGATGCATCTTTATTTGATTATAACCAGAAAACCCATCCATGAAAGACATCCTCTCGAACCCGCACGTATTGTCGATGATGATATCTGTGATGGAAAGGGGGAAATCATCTTTTGGGCAGGCAGCGTTGAGGTCTCTAAAGTCAATACAAACCCTGATTTTCTCATTCTTCTTAAGAACCGAGATAATATTGGCAAGCCATTCGGGAGGTTGCTCTTCCCTAACAAAGCCCGAGTCAATTAGCTTTTTAACTTCGTACTCGATTGCCTCCATCATCTGCGGACGAAACCGTCTTTGCTATTGTTTGATTGGTTTGACATCTGGCTTAATATTAAGACGATGCACTGCTACATTTGGATCGAGCCCTGGCATATCTTCATAATTCCAGACGAACACATCGATGTACTCCCTGATAAGAGAGATTAACTCCTCTTTCTCATCGGGAGAGAGGTTGTCGCTAATGAATATCGGCTTCGGATTATCCTCGTTTCCCATATTCAATTTGATCGCTTGATCCTCGGTAGGAGGTTCTCTTTGTTCAAACCTATCGCCGTACTGCATGTTTAGGTGATGAACCCAAGGATCTTCCCAAGTCGGCATCTGATCATCTTCCTCTATTATCGCAGGGTCAACCATAGCCATGTTCGACATTAGCTTTTTGAACATTTCACCAAGACTAGCGTCAGAATCCTCGTTTTTACCTTTGTTAGCAATTTGATTGATGACCTGCCAGCGACATTCGTCATCGAATGAGGAGACATAACCTAAACCTCTTTTATGGCGATAATAATCATCGGGTTTTCCTTTTGGTACATAGGCTATTTGAGGCGGAACTCGCGGACCTCAACCAAAGCAAAGATCTTCTCTGAGCGTGAAATCATATCCATATTTCTCCATTAGATCGCGTGCTTTTGTGTTATACCTAAATATATGAGGGGCATGTTTATCATCATCATCTTTCTCTTCCAAGAAGTGGTCTGGTATCGGAGATTCTCTTCCTTTACCGTAGACGACTTCCTTTTCACCCCCTATCTTTGTGGGGATGACAAGTGTCGTCCCGTATGTATCCTGTACCTGCTTTTTCGTCATACAAAATGATTGAAGTGGCATATACAAGTCAGGATTATCATACAGGTCCTTAGTGATATTATTGAGACACCTTGAGTACTCTAAATCATCATTTATTGATATTTCTTCGGCAAGTTACCAGTTACAACTACTTTCCGATGATTCTTCATCGTCAAGATTGATTACAATAGGTACAATGTCATTAAGTACAAAACCGCCATCATAATCAAACCCAGCTTCGGTATCAGCTTAATCTCTGGTGTCCGTTCCTTGGGCCGATGGTTCAGTATCGGATTCGACACCGTATAAAAGGGAATCAGTAAAATAGTTCTCCAATCCCTTAAACAGTTGCTTATCCGCGACTACCGTCTTGACTTCATTATTAGTGTCCACATATTTGAGACACTGATGAAAAGTTGACGGGACTATAAGATTACCGTGGATCCAGGGTCGACCCAACAGTAAGTTATAGGATGTTTCCGCGTCAATCACATAGCACGTGACCTCTGACTTTAAATCCCCGATCTGACACTTTACTCGAATCTTTCCCAAGGGTCTGTACCCACTGGTATTGAATCCATAGATTGTAGTGCCCGTGGAGGCTAACTTACTAGCCGGTATTCTGAGATTGTACATCAATCGGAGCGGCATGATGCTGACAGCGGAACCCGGACCGACTTGGATCAGGTTGACAACGCTGGAGCCAATGTGCCCGGTGAAGTACAAGGGCCGGTCATGCTTTGAGTTCTTCGTCTACATGTCTTCTTTGGTAAAAGAAATGCAGAGAAAATGGTGTGCCGCGAGATTGCAGTGTTGAACCGGAGGCTCTGGTTCTTCAGGAGATGGCTTGATTCGGGTCAGGAAAGCTTCAGAATTGGTCAAAGCTTCTTGTAACGCTTCCCTCGTGTCTTTTTAGAGACGTAACAATTCATACAACATTATTCTAGCTGGTATATTAGCTAGTTGCGCCATAATATCGAAACGAAGTTGAGAGCTTGAAGTTCCCGGTTTGTCTCTCCCAATCGGTAGATTGAACCGAGACTGCTTCGGGTTTTGTACTTCCTGATGTAGAGGCTCTTTCCCTTTTTGCGCTTTCTCCGCAATTACGGGCGTAGGGGGAGTCGTGATCACCCCCATTTCCGCCAACGTCTTAGAGGGAATAGCTTTGGTCACCCCCTGTTCAGCTAACTGCTCGTAGGCATCCGGATATTTGAAATGGTACTCATTCCCGCTCCTGGTAGTAAAAGCCTCCTGCTCATCTTCGGATAATGGGAAAATAGGAATACTTTCATCATCTCCTTCTGGGATGGCCGCAGCTCCACAACAAGACTTACCTTTTCCTTTTAACTTTTTTCTTGGAAGAGGATCCGGTCCATTGTTCATCTCCAATTAGATCGGGGTGACCCCAAAGAATCTCGGCATTTAGAGCTGTGTGTGGTACAAGTCTTTTCTGGCGTTGCTTGTGAGAATCATCGTTCACAGTCTTTACCGCTGCGTTTATTACTGGTTCAGGCTGAAACCAATTCAAGGGAACGGATCCAAAGCTAATCGATATTGTATTCGCACCCACCTTCTTCTCCTTTGGTTGCTTCATAGTGATGACTCCGACATCGATTAAAGCTTGAATCTTATCCTTGAGGGCGTAGCATACCTTGGTAGGATGGTGCACCGCTCTATGAAATGCGCAGTACTTCGGGTCACTAATTCTTTTAGCATCTTCCTGATCTTGGATCGGAGGCAGCTTAATCTTGTTATTCTCTATGAGGTATTTGAAGATACCGGGGACTTCATCCTCTTTGGTTATTCTCTATGAGGTATTTGAAGATACCGGGGACTTCATCCTCTTTGAATGAGTAGACCTTCGGGAACTTCGGTTCCGAAACCTTCTGTTTCTGAGGCTGTTGTTGCCACCTTGATTGTTGAGGCACTTTCTGTTGCTGTTGCGGTTGTGCCTGTACTTCGAATGTTTGGTTCACGTCCACCGCATTCGCTTGTGCCTTTCCTTTACCTTTAGGAACAAAGTTCTGTTGTGGAGTATTATTTGCCGCTTGACCCCTTTCAGTCTTCTTCCTCTTAAGGAATCTTTCGGCTCGTTCTCCTCGCACTTTCAAATCTTTCCAAGTCTTTGGTGGTGTCATTCCCATAGCTTCGAGGATGTCCAACGAAAGATTATTGTGACAAGTCTTGAGGATGAAGTCTTCACTGACCGGATCCCTGCAGTTCATCGCTTTGTTCCGGAATCTCTTAACGAAGTTTTTAACCGTCTCACCATTTTTCTGTTTCTCGTCAAATAATGTACCAATTGAAATCTCAGTGTCGTCATCGAAGAAGTTTGTCAAAAACATATCCTCCATGTCATCCCAACTGTTGATACTCCCCGGCTTAAGAAGGCGATACCAATCGAAGACCCCTCCTCGAAGAGTGCCAACGAATGACCGCATCATTAGAGGTTCATTCCCGAAGATTATTCCTAAGTGAGACTTAAAATATATTAAGTGTTGGGTAGGGAAACCCTTTCCATCAAACGGCGTAAAATTGATCAAATTGAATTTCGTCGAGTATGGAATTGATTCCCACTCCCTTGGGTATGGACATGGTATTCCGGACCTCTTCACTTCTTGAGCACTCATCAATGTGTTAATTTTGCTCTCCAAATCCTTTATTTTCTTATCCTCACTCGTATCTGTCTTCGAGTGGTTTCGGGGAGAAGTAATGTGGTCCTCCTTCGTATTGTTATCATCCGAGGTGCCACTCCCATTATTGTTATTGACGGGAGGGGTGTTCATGTTGACATTCTCATCCACTTCCCGCTCGTTATCATCTTGGTTTAGGATTATTGCGACGACTAGATTCTCCTTGATGAGTTGTCAGTGCCGCGATTTGCTGGTCATGCATTTCTCTCATCTGCTGCATGGCTATTTCCATTTCAAATCTAAAATTTTCTTTTCGCTTAGTCAAAGCGTCCTCAAGTATCTTAGCCATCTGTTCGGCGCTAATCATGAATGACTCGTATGATTGTCCTGTGCTGGATTCGGTATCATCGGAAGCCATTGCCGAGCAAGCATCTGAGCAAACATCCGACACTTCTTCTTCTGAAGGAAGTCCCTTCTGCATTCTTTGGTAATTCTTTTGTCTGATGGTTCCTGATCGTAATCGGGTCATACGTCGGGATACTGCAGCAAATTGATCCAGGCTAAAGTGTCGCGTTGACTTCCCTCTTCCGGTCATGTTTACAGACACTTCTGGAAATTCATTGTCTTGGAGGACCGTGTTGGCCTTCTTGTTTTGATGATATTTAACAAACAATTTATCACTAATGTTGTTTGTCTAGTATTTGTGTTTTCCTATGTATTGTAGACAAACAACGTAGTTGGAGGATGGATGGAATAGAGCTTCAACGATCATATCAAGAGGAGGTTGGCGGAATAGTGGAGTGCTTTATATGCCTATATATGATTTCACCTTTAACAAGCTTATATTTAATGAAATCATATTTAGTGTTTTGAATATATTTGCATAGAATATGCAATTTTATGAAAATATTGTATTTCTAGGTTATAGACTTCATAACAACATGTTATATCTTTTATCAAGTCTATACAATCATTTCATAAGGTTTCAAAATGTTGTTTAAGTCAAAATATCAAAATATCAATTTTCAGGTTTTCATGTTTTTGAACATATTTGCAAAATGATGATATTTTTCATTTGGGAAGTCCTTTTATAAAACCAGTTGTGCAACATGTTTATTATCATGTCTACAATCATTCCCCAAAGTTTTACATTTTTTGAAATTTATTTGATATTTTTAAACAGCGTTTTAAAATCAGATATACAGTTTTTGATATGTCAGTTTTCGGTCGACCGAACCGGTCGACCGAACCTGAGTTCTCGTGCTCACTGTGCGACAGAGAGTCTGTCGGTCGACCGGTCCGGTCGACCGAAAACTGTCCAGTATAGTTCCAACGGCTCTTTTTATTACCGTTGCCTTGGACTGTTTTGTCTTTTTGTTTGGGTTTTTGGCTGAGTTTTGAGAGGGTATAAATACCCCATTGCCTTCAGCTCTCCAACTAGCTAAGATAGTTTTAAAACAAGTTTAAGAAAGTTTTAATCAAGGGTTTAAGTTTGTTTTTAGTGTTTGTTTAAAAAGCTTTTAAGCATTTACAAGAGTTTGGTTTGTGGAGCAAATTTCACAAGAGCAAGTGGAGATCATCTTTGGTGTTTGGGCATTCAACTCATCTCTCTCTCACTCTTGATCTATAGAGAAGTTTTCCTTAAACTCAATTCTAGCTATTTATTGTTTTGATCTTAATTTCCATAAGCTAGATTTCTATATTGAGTTTATATTGTTTTATCTCTTTGATCACACACAACCTATTGAGCTTATTGTATTTACATTCATAGTATAATTTAGGGTTGTGGGTTTGTGACATTGAGAGTGAGCTTAATTGAGTTCTCATCTTGTTTAGAGAACAATCAATTGATTTATATTATGCTTAATTGTGAGGATTCACTTGTAATACACTTGTACACCGAGAGAAGTGTGTGGTGAGAGACGGGGTCGAATCCAAGAGGAGTGGCGTCGGTTGACGTGCCTAGGGAGAGGTTGTAACCGAGCACTTGAGGAGGAGGACACGGGCTAGGACCAACACTTAGTGTGTGAGGTGTGATTACATAGTGATTGTATTGTGAGGTGTAAACGTTGTTCGGGTGAACGTAGAAAACCCGGTTGTGATAGTGGAGATCTCCTCGAGGTGAGGAGCGGAGACGTAGGTCAAGTGGTTAGACCGAACTCCGTGATCATATCGTTTTGTTTGTGATTGCATTGGCGTTCTTATTCTTGTTTTCATATCTTATATCGCCTTTGTGTATTGCTCATCATATTACCCTATCACTTGTGTAGATTGTTTATTTTACCCTTGTGTTAGTTCATATATCCTTGCTCATATATTTGTAATATCTCATTGATAGGATATATTCATTTGTTCATATTGCTTATCCTAGCTTACGTATCTTGTTGTATTTTATACTTGCTAGGATAACTTATTAATTAGTTTTAATTGGCATTTAATCGGATTAGATTAGCATAAGACCCTAATCACCCCCCCTCTAGGGTCTAACAATTGGTATCAGAGCTTGGTGCTCTTTGATTTAAGGTCTAATCGCCTTGAGTTAAAGATCCAAGTTATCTTTTTTGTGCTAATCTAGTTATGATTGCATTTGTCTTGCTTGCATATGTTCCAGACCGGTTTCCTTCTACGGACATGCCTTGGTTTGGCCTCGGACATTCTGGTGGAGATTCTCTCAAACACCGAAACTCTTCTTGGGGCTTTAGAACAGCAACATTCTGATAATACCGCCTCGATTACGTTGGCACACGGATAGTGAGAATCCGTGTCTCGAATCGAGACTTATCAGTACCCCCGGCCCTATAGTACAACTCGTCAGTTTGATAACTGGAGCAACCCTTAGAGTATTGGCACGGCTTCACTGGTATAACATCATCATCATCAGACAAATGTGTTTCCCTCTGAGGATACGACGCTTTATTGGCGTCTCCAAAAGTCACTCGTTCAGGTTTACGCTTTTGCGAGCATGAACACCTAACGGGCTCTTGAACTTCAACCCGTAATCCAATGCGGTTGGTAACAGGGGTTTTCCCTTTATTATCTTTTTTAGGGGGATTGGTACGACCCCCAGTCTGGATTGTTGTTTGGGGACCTTTCAATGGTCCTAATCGCTCCTTCATGGGTGCTTTACCTCGATCTTCCGATAAAGGACCGACGCGACCTTTCAAAGGAACTCTGGATCCTGTGAAACCTACGTTATTATCGGCTCCGTCGGAGGTGCGGGGACAGGGGAAACAGGATCTGGAATTGAAGACGGCCGGACGGTAACTTCGTCCATTTTTGTCTTGAGCGCTGGTTTTGCCTTTGGTACCCACACCTGCTGGTGTCTAGATGGCTTCTTAACCGTCTCTTCTTTTTGCATCTCTTTCGCTTTCTACAGAAGGACTCGGGTATGCGCGAGCAATGCATGGCGTTTCTTGATTCGCTCTTCGAGAGTAGAGCGAGTCTTCTTGACGCGGACCCATTCGTTCGTCTCCGCCTTAGAGGAGAGGCTGGCTGTTCGCCGTTGCCGTTCTTGGCGCTGCCTTGATTTCAGATCCTCATTATAGCGGATCCCATCCATCGACTCCGAAGCTTTGACCAGTTGTTGTGCAAGGCGCTGACACTATCTTTGGCAGCCCTCTTCGACAAAATTGTAGCGCCTTCATCAGTTATCTTCATGGCGGAGGAGGAGCCTGGATATACAGCTTCGACATCTTTGGATGCCGCAAGGACGTCGCGGGGCACGGGTGCAGCGGCAGCGAGGGGATCCTTGACCTTCAAGCCTGAAATCCCGCGTGTGTTTTTGGAAGAGGAGACCTTCCAGCGCCTGCTTGGAGAGGCGGATCTGGGGAAGGAGGAAGAGAGGTACTCTTCAAACTGTTTTCATCGAACTCATATTCGATCTCTTCATTCACACGGATCTTGAATGTCGGTTGCGTCACGATAGCCTCGGCAGCGAGGCTGTTGGCTCCCACTGTGGTCGCCAGTTTGTTTTCGGTAAAAGTTACCTTCATTGCTGAATTCATTATAATATTAATCATTTACAAAGAATTCAAAGTTCAACAAAAGAAAATGAAAGATTACAACTTTCTCGAAAATAACGCAAGATCCGTTCGTCGTTTCTTGCTTGCGTGGGTCTTTAGCTGGTGACGGGGACGTCGATATCCGTGGATTACCTGACAATCAGATCAGATCTAGAACTCCGTCGATTCGCGAAGGAATCTAGAAGCAGAAGCGCTTATCTCGGCAACGGCGAGATAATTGCTCTTCTTAGGATTATCGCAACGGGATAATCCTAAGGATCGGACGTGGGTGGTGCAGATCTGAAGAATCTCCCTCTTTAGCTTTGAGGAACTCGATCAATCTTCAATCCGACAGAGTTTCGCTAATTCTCCAAAATTCCAGATCTGAAAAATGAGGGCCGGAGGCCTGTATTTATAGGCTCGGGGGAGTTCGGGTGGTTGAAATAGCACCACGGGCTGTCTTTAGGCCTGGAGACACCCCAGGGTGTCTCAGCGAGGCCGAGACACCTCGGGGTGTCTCAACTCAGGCTGAGACGTTCCGTTTTGTATATTTATCCGTTTCTGCCGTAACTTCTTTGTCCGAACTCGGATTTGAGTGATTCAGAGTGCATTGAAAAGCCGGTGAGGAGATCTATAAGCTCCGATGATTGGGTCATTGTGGAATAAACTGAGATACGAGAGGCGTTTTCCCTTTTTGTAAGCGACGCGGGGCTCCTGATCAGTCTGTATCCTCGTTATTCCGAAATTCCGTTACTTCACGTAGTTCGTCGATTCACTTCAAGCATTCATCGACGTCAATCAAGATTCTGTGACTTGGGTAGTGACGTTCCTCATCTCTTCTTAGCTTTGAGCTGCTCACGGAGACCTATAGACAATTTTCGATGCCTACAAATATGATAGTGAAAATATAGTTATTACTCCAACTATTTCTAAAAAACACATGGAGAAAATAAACAAGTATCCAAATCAGTTGAGCATCGATCGTCGTTCCTTGATTTTTTTTAACGGTTTCTCTATAGAGTGCCCATGGGCACTCTATAAGAGAGGAGAGAGAGAAATGAATGAGGAGGGGGGTCCCCTGATTTGCATTGGGATCCTCTCCTCATTCATTTCTCTCTATCTTTCTGATCTCTTATAGAGTGTCACTCTATAGAATAACTGTTTTTTTTAGTACGGTTTTATCCCCTGTATGTGAAAAATGCAAATCAATAAATAAGCTGGGTGTATGTACCCCATGTGCCCCTCCGTTCCGTGGCAAAGATAGCACGTGCTCGACGGACACCAGCGTTCTCGCACACGTGTCAATCGAAGGCCCGAGAGATTCAATCCTCCTCATCTTTGGCCCCTCAATTTGCTGGGAGCTGTTAAGAAAAGATCACAACCCCACTGGCTAAAAGGGAAACAATAGGAAAGTTATGTATATACCCGCCTTTTGAGAAATATTTCTTTCCATATACGCCGCAAACTTTAAGTCTTAATTAATTATATATGTCTAGTTTCCTTCTCGTTTCAAATCTTGGAATTATTTTTTGCCACTTTGGTACAACGTGATAGTAAGGAACAATAAAATTGAGATTCAAATAATCATTAATTTTATTTGGCAAGGGGCCCCTTGAATATTTAGGAGCATTACCATATTTTCTGTACATATTTGTAGAACTATATCTTTTGATATTCATAACAAAATATTGTGCCTTTCTTATATATAATAATTAGGGGTTTGCTACAGAGACCCAAAATTTGGGACCAATAAGGGGGACAAGTGAGGTGTCCCCCTTAATGATGACTAACTCATTATCCAATAGGAGGGGGACACCTCACTTGTCCCCCCTATTGGTCCCATATTTTAGGTCCTTGAGGAATTTTTCTAATAATTAATAACAACTTTCTGAGTTTTGGAACATGAGAATAAAAGGACATACCAACAAATTTACGTTATGTTTGTACATAAATTAACAAATAACTTCCAAAGTGGGATATATATATTTTTTCAATAAATAAAAGAGAATAGTGGAGACCCCAGTCGAAATGGACTCCATAATAGTAACATACTACAATTTTAAAAGGACGTGAACCTTCGTCTTGCGTCCCTTCATTCCCTAATGCATACAGATCATTCCTTCCTATAAATAGAAAACATTCGATCATTGATTGCAACATGAGCAAACGGCCCCCCAACAAGAGAGAGACACGGAAAGGGGGAAAATGGCTACTGGAAATCTTTTTCCTTCGCTAGTGATCTTAAAATCAATAAAAATATTTCTCTTTATAGTGTTTTTAGGATGGCTTATGATTTGGGTCATGTTGCCGACCAACACTTATCGAAACAAATGGACTCCAAAACTCCGCGCTGCAACAAATTCTACGTACTTTGGTCGACAAGGTCACAGACCTAATCCAGTTCTTGGACGACCCCGCACCCCCCCCCCCCCCCCACCCCCACACCACGCGGGGATATTTTCCATGCTTTTATTTCTTGATATCTATGTTTTTGTTGCAGGACAATATGTTGATATACACTGTTCCGGTACTACTACTAATTTCTGTGTTGGATGCGTTTACCTAGACTTGTTAAAGAAGAGGAATGATAATAAGTCGTTCAACAGTAAGTTTTCTTCCTTAATATATATATATATATATATATATATATATATTATATATATATATATATATATGATGAGCAATATTGTGATGGTGATTAAAAAAATATTTAATTTTACTTTGATTAATGCAGTGGTAAATTGAGTCGTAGTGGTCTTGATTCATGGAGGAAGCCGGTGATTGTTAAGGGGCCTCTTGGGATATTTACTGCAATGGAGCTATCTTTTTGCTTGATGTTTCTAGCGTTGGTGGTTTGGGCGTTTTCGATATACCTCAAGAATGGCTTTGCTCGTATGACAAAAGAGTCCGTGGAAGAAGAAGGGCTCAAAA
>NC_033797.1:91589887-91626614 GCF_001876935.1 Asparagus officinalis | reverse complement strand
TTTCTGATTTTTTTCCTTTCTTAAAACTCAGTAGTCATATCGCTATTCTTAATCATATTCGCGCGACAAATAATCAACAACTATGATTAAAAGTAGCGAACTTTTTTAATCCACAATGCACTTTTCTTAATATAAAATGCTATAGTTTCCTTTTTCTACCATAATTTTTTCGTTAATATTATTTTATATGTAGGTTCTTCTTCCTCTTTTTTTATGCCATCACCTGTAATTTCATAATATATATAGTATGCATATCTTTCTAGATAGGAAGTCAATAAAACATTTATTGTTGCTATGCGTATATGCATGAAACCACTTGTATTCTGTATGTGATAAAATATTCTAAAAATAATATGACACTTGAAGAATACAGTCAATATATATAGGGTTAATTATTATTTATGAAAAACTATATTATTCACTCTTTGGTTTTTTCTTACACGATTTTGTTTCGAGTTATTTATGTACATGATGCAAAAAAGTATAGGAAGTTAATAAGTCTACCTACATATAAATTTGCTAGCATATCAATTTAAACTTGCCTTTTTTTTCTTTTGACGAAGCAGTGACATTTAGATTAAGTTTTTCCAAATTAAAAATTTTGCAAACATGAAATACTTTTTAAGTTAATTTCAAACATTAATATTGAAAAAGATTACGTCATCTAATTCATCATCATTGATAAAAATTTGGAAGAAATTTCTTATTTCTCCCGCCACTACCCACATCAGATAGATCACCGAAAATATTTGTAAGACATCAAAACGAATAAATTATTAATTACCCAAAAAAATATCTTTTCGTCTCTTTTTTCATGAATTCTAACCATTGAAGATAAACTTTTTTTCCCAGGTGGCAAGCGAAGTTGGAAACTGTGGGTTTACGACTAGGGCTAGTAGGCAACATTTGCTGTGCTTTTCTCTTTTTCCCAGTGACTCGAGGCTCCTCGCTTCTGCCTCTCGTCGGTCTTACTTCAGAGGCCAGCGTCAAGTATCACATTTGGCTCGGCCACATCGTTATGGTCCTCTTTACCTCCCACGGCCTCTGTTACGTTATCACATGGATTTCTACGAACCATGCTTCCATGGTACGTACATAAAAACAATCATTTTAAAAATAAAAAAAATAAATGTTCTGAGAAGTCACTAGATATGATAGTTGTTATAGCTCATCTAGTAAGATAAGTCACTAAATAAATAGAAGTATACTATGGTCATGTAAGTTTTGCGTATGCCTATTAATTACAAGCTAAAGGTAATTAATGATATTTCTCCTGAAATTAATCACTAACCACTCAACAACCCCACCAGGAGATATTCCTTCAACAATGTAAGGTTGTTGATATCATGGGGTTGATTTGGTCTGCCTTCAATTCCGACAGAGTCAAAATAACATTTTGGTTATCATGCAAAAAAATAGGGAGTTGAAAAGTACATATTTGAAGATAATTAAACGGTTAGCAAAGAGAATACAATTTTAGTTTATCTGTTTTTGTATCCATTTACTTCAAAAGTAGAAGGTAAAACATTGATGTTGTATTCTCCACACTTCAATGACCTTTTCTCGGCCAAGTAAAAAAAGAAAAGAAAATAGAATTACCGTCCAAATTTTGACACACTTTTCCTTGACTGTCAACTATTAAAAAAAAATTCAGTAAAATGAACTACCACTATGTAAATATCCAATTTTTTTTCTGTTCTTTTAATTATTATACTCCCTAGGCTTGAAAATTGTTCTCACCACAGATGCTAGAATGGGCTACAGACGAGATAGCAAACTTGGCCGGCGAGATTGCTCTCCTCTCTGGTCTGCTCATGTGGGTCACCACTTTTCCTCGTATCCGACGCAAGATGTTCGAGTTTTTCTTCTACACTCATCAGCTCTACGTGGTCTTCTTACTCTTCTACTTGTTCCATGTGGGCATGTCTTTCTACTGCATGATTCTCCCCGGTGTCTACCTCTTCATGGTCGACCGCTACTTGAGATTCTTGCAGTCTCGGCGAAACGTTTGCCTTATTTCAGCTCGCCTCTTGCCGTCAGAAACCATTGAGCTCAACTTCTCCAAGAGCCCAGGTGATTTTCTCTCCTCTCCTCTCCTCTAATTAAGCCAAATTTTTTACATGATTAACTA
This sequence comes from Asparagus officinalis, assembly GCF_001876935.1. Lineage (NCBI taxonomy): Eukaryota > Viridiplantae > Streptophyta > Magnoliopsida > Asparagales > Asparagaceae > Asparagus > Asparagus officinalis. The sequence goes on along the minus strand of NC_033797.1, from coordinate 91,624,483 downwards.
CTCTTTGTTATTAACTTACTTAACATATTGTTTTGGATACTGCAGCATGTAGCTACACGCCGATGAGTACCGTGTTCATCAATGTTCCGAGCATATCGTCTCTTCAGTGGCACCCGTTTACGATTAATTCTAGTAGTAATTTTGAGCCAGAGAAACTAAGCATAATCATCAAGAAAGAAGGAAGCTGGACTCAGCAATTGTATCAGAAGCTTAATCTGCCATCCCTGGAACGTCTTGATGTTTCCGTGGAGGGGCCATATGGTCCTGCTTCTGTAGACTTTTTAAGGTATGACGTACTTTGTACTCGATCTAACTGCATATCATATTAAGAACTCAGGAAAAATTATTGTTGCTCCCTAAGTTGAAGCTTTAGTTATTTATTTTTCATTATTAACTTTTATTTTTCACAGAAAAATAGGGCTAGGAGCCCTATTCAAAATCCTATTAATACGAACGTAGTTCATCTAAGTGAAACAAAGGAATCAGATGGAGCATAAGATTGCCAGACAGATCATAGGGAGGTCATTCACTTTATTCGTCACATATACTGATGACAGTTTGATTCTCTTATGCTATTGATTCTAAATTCCTCTTAGATGGGCATTCAAAACATCACAACCTTAATTTTTAAAGATCAACAGCAAAAAAGAAACAAAACAAAAGTTTTTGCTGAAATAGACACAACTAGATACCGATCAGAAGTTATCTGCAACTGCAGGCGTATCTTCTCCATTGAGGAAGCTTAGTATTCTTAAGCTTATAAAGTTTCAAGATTTATTCAAGAGAACAAATGCATGATTATTAAGCACATAAGACAAGTGTAAATATCGCACAAAAGAGCATCACAAAGGCAAACTAAATATGTATCTTTTAACGAACACAGTCATATTAATGGCTAGATATTATTTTGAATAACAACCATATTAAATAGATATAACAATGATTTTTTTTTTCTTTTTGGCATAATCGTAGCACATTAAGAAAAAGCTAGGAAACAACTCATAATTTATTGCAATAATGACAACCATATTAAATAGATATAACCATATTTTTAAACATGACTGACACACATACTCAATAGTTTACAGAATACTTTATTTTGTGTTGAGTAACCACTCAAAAAGCCGGGTCTGAACTGACCCTAGCTAGCAACTGCTGGATAACAGGTTTCTAATATGTTTTCTAATTTGTTTTGGTAATAAGTTATTGAGATTCCTAGCTAATCTGTTTTGGTAGCATGATTCCAAATCTGTTTTGGTAACATGTTATTAGGATTTCTAATCTGTTTTGTTTTTTGTTTTAGAATTCCTAGTATGTTTATGATTTTAGGATTTTTATATATATGAAACAATTGGAAGAGAGAATTGAGAAGAAAATTGGGGATATTTGGAGCACAGAAAAGAGGTATTTTATGAGCTATTGGTTAGGGTTTTGTTTGGAGAGAATTAGAGATTTGTTTGTGAGATTAATTGGTGAGTTTGAGTGATTTATAATCTCAATTTGTACTCTTCTTCTCTATTAGTAAAAAACTCTATCCTCTTCTTGCCCCGTGAATGTAGGCAACTTGTCGAACCACGTTAAAATTAGTTGTTTGTATTTGTGGCATTGATTTTGTTCGTTTGGCCTTCTCTCGACGTTCGTTTGATTTGATTTCTCGTAGCACGTTGGTTTGGTTATTTGACTTCCGCAGCGCTCAACAAGTGGTATCAGAGCTTGGGTTACGTTTGGGCTATTTGGAGGAGTAGGTCATTTTGGAGGCTCTCCTAGAGCTTCGCTTCGTGATAAATATGAGATCTTTTTGGTAAAGACTCTATCTTTTTAGTTTTAGATCTATTCTTTATTTGTTTCATATTTGCTTTGGTGTATTGAGAAAGATGGTCGGGAAAGAAGGAGTTATGGATGGTACTTCCGGCGTGAAAACTATCCAAAGTTTGAATATCCACTCTATGAAGATAGATGTGGAGAAGTTTAATGGCACAAACAATTTTGATCTTTGAAGATGAGAAGTCTTGGTTGCGCTCAATGCGCAAAATTTGAACGATACTTTGGAGTTGGACAGAAACCGGATGACATTGAGGAGAAGGTTTCGATAAAGATGAATAGAACGGTGCGTGGTGTGATTAGATTTTGTTTGACTCAAGATTTAAAATATGATGTGATCAATAAGACTTCAGCTAAGAAGATTTGGAAGATCCTAGAGGACAAGTATTTTACCAAGAGTATAGAGAACCGCTTGTATTTGAAGAGGAGATTTTATCGTTTCCAATTGAAGAAGGGGACCTCAATTCATGATCACATGAACCACTACATGAAGCTTCTTGCTGATTTGACCAATGTAGATGTGATGATTGAAGATGAGGACAAGTCGTTGTTGTTGTTGAGTTCCTTACCTAACGAACAATATGAGACCTTCATTCTTACTCTTATTAATGGCAAGGCATCTCTTACTTATAGTGAGCTCACCGCTGCACTTGTGAATTATCAGCTTCAAAAGAAAGATTAGGAGACTTCAGTTGAGCCGGTAGCGGGAGCATGCTGCACTTGTGAATTATCAGCTTCAAAAGAAAGATTAGGAGACTTCAGTTGAGCCGGTAGCGGGAGCATTGACCGCAAGAGTAAAGAGTCCAAAAAAAGAAAGATTAGGAGACTTCAGTTGAGCCGGTAGCGGGAGCATTGACCGCAAGAGTAAAGAGTCCAAGCTGTGGTAGGAGATCGCAGTCTAGAGGGGCACATCTTAAAGTTCGTAGGAATCAGTGTGCCTTTTGTAAAGAGAATGGACATTAATAAGTCGAATGCCTAAAGTTGGTTGATCGAGCCGGAAAGAATAAAGGGAAAGCTATTCAAGCTTCAGAGGTGAATGTTATCAAGGCTAATGGTAATAATTCAGATTCGTTTTCTTTGGGCTACTCGATATCTGCACTACCGTCAGTTTGTATTGCTAACTCTACAGAGTGGATGTTAGATTTGGGTGGTTTTTACCATATTTACCCTAGGAGGATTGGTTCTCTAGCTTTCAGGATTTAAAAAGATGGGAGGTCGTGCTCATGGGTAATGATCATGAATGTCTTATTAGTGGTACCAGTACCGTTCGGTTTAGGATGAGTGACGGAGTAATTCGGGAGTTAGTTAGAGTGAGGTTCGTTCCTCAGTTGAAGAAAAATATCATTTCACTTGGAGTTTTGGAGGCAGCAGACTATAGAGTAACATTGGTCGATTCACGTTTGAAGGTCACATTAGGGTCCATGATTGTGATGAAGGCGTCAGGAGGATTGATTTATATTATTTGATTGGGAGCATGGTGTTTGATAGAGAGCTGACGAGTTCTTTGGATTTGGTTAGACTGTGACATTTGTTGAGGCTGAGTTATTTGATTGGTTATACCGTGCATGGTGTGTTAAGGAGTGCTTTGACCTGTAGATTGAAGTCATTTGAGCACATTGGTATGAGCAAGAAGACCGAGATAGAGTTTGGCACTTCTATTCATCGATCGAGGGGTTTTTTAGGTGGTGTCCAGTTAGGTATTTCGGGCCTTCCAAAGAGGCAACATTAGGAGGTAATCGGTATTTGGTTTCTGTAGTTAGGAATTATTCTAGGTATTGGTGGGTTACAACCAGGTCCCATTGGTGTGAAGTCCTAAAAGTCAACAACAATTAGAAGAAATGTATTGGCAGAAAGGTAACCTGTCGTTCTAGCTTTGGTAGGGGTTCTTTCTTGCATTTGTACTAAGCTCATGACAGTTTGAGACACTTTATTGATGTGGAGACATTGGGGTGACGAGATGAGATGATAGTTTGAATGGGTCATTCCTTACTGGAGGGGATCGATGTTGGTTGTCGAGGATTGGTTTTGATTTTGGAGCTTCGACATATTTGGGTCATCTTAGTCATAAGTTGCCGATTGTTGCGTGTAGAGATTTTGGATCTGGTGCAGCTGCTTCAGATTTTGGGTTACGTCGGATATTTGGTTGCCCAGTATTTGATAACATTGAGGATGTGAGATTTGATCTGATTGCACGTTTGGGATTTAGAGGTTCGTTTGATTATCAGTTAGGAGCTTCTGATTTTGTTCTGAGCAGGTATGTCACATTTGACTCTCGGCAGGTGGAGATTTTTGATCAGATCATTAAGATATCACAGCGACTGGAGGGTGATGCTACTTCACATTAGGTGGAGATTACTCCACATACTCTAGATCATACTACATCGTTTGGGATTCTAGCTAAGGTGACATAGTTTGGAGATCATTTAGATTTGGATGCAGATGATGAGTTGGTTTTGGATTCGAGTGCAGCTGGTGAACATATATTAGATACTGCCATTGGTTCACCTCAGGTGGAGGTGTTTGATTTGTTTCAGTTTGGGGTCATTGGGAGCGCTATCAGTTACAGATCCGTTGGTGATATTGGTAAAGAGTTGTAAACTTTTCTATTTGATTAAGGATCTTTGGAGGCTATTTGGGTGAACTGCGTGAATGTTTGATTCCTTAAGCAAGAGGATACGCAGACAGTCACTTATGATGCAGTCGGTTTGGTGAGTTGATACCGTCATTTAGAGTTTGTTCGCATTCTCGTTTGGGTTCTCGACTTGTTGTGGATTGAGTTTGTTGTCGTGGATTTGTTCCACTTCGTACTGGACGCAACAAGTGAGACGTTTGGTTGGTATTGGTGTTGGCTTAGTTTTGGGAAAACTTCACCGAGATGGAGAATTATTGGATAGCAGGTTCCTAATATGTTTTCTAATTTGTTTTGGTAACAGGTTATTGGGATTCTTCATCTATTTTGGTAACATGATTCTAAATCTGTTTTGGTAACAGGTTATTAGGATTCTTAATCTGTTTTGTTTTTTGTTTTGGAATTCCTAGTATGTTTATGATTTTAGGATTTTTATATATATGGAACAATTGGAATGAGAGAATTGAGAAGAAAATTAGGGATATTTGAAGCACAGAAAAGATGTATTTTCTGAGCTATTGGTTAGGGTTTTGTTTGGAGAGAATTAGAGATTTGTTGGTGAGATTAATTAGTGAGTTTGAGTGATTTGTAATCTCAATTTGTACTCTCCTTCTCTATTAGTAAAAAACCCTATCATCTTCTTGCCCTGTGGACGTAGGCAACTTGTCAAACCACGTTAAAATTAGTTGTTTGTACTTATGGCATTGATTTGGTTCGTTTGGCCTTCTCTCGACGTTCGTTTGATTTGATTTCTCATAGCACGTTGGTTTGGTTGTTTGACTTCCGCAGCGCTCAACAAGTGGTATCAGAGCTCGGGTTATGTTTGAGCTATTTGGAAGAGTAGGTCATTTTGGAGGCTCTCCTAGGGCTTCGTTTCGTGATAAATATGAGATCTTTTTGGTAAAGACTCTATCTTTTTAGTTTTAGATCTATTCTTTATTTGTTCCACATTTGTTTAGGTGTATTGAGAAAGATGGTCGGGAAAGAAGGAGTTATGGATGGTACTTCCGGCGTGAAGACCATCCAAAGTTTAAATATCCACTCTATGAAGATAGATGTGGAGAAGTTTAATGGCACAAACAATTTTGGTCTTTGAAGATGAGAAGTCTTGGATGCGCTCAATGCGCAAAATTTGAACGATACTTTGGAGTTGGACGGAAACCGGATGACATTGAGGGAGAAGGTTTCGATAAAGATGAATAGAATAGTGTGTGGTGTGATTAGATCTTGTTTGACTCAAGATTTAAAATATGATGTGATCAATAAGACTTCAGCTAAGAAGATTTGGAAGATCCTAGAGGACAAGTATTTGACCAAAAGTATAGAGAACCGCTTACATTTAAAGAGGAGATTTTATCGTTTCCAATTGAAGAAGGGGGCCTCAATTGATGATCACATGAACCACTACACGAAGCTTTTTGCGGATTTGGCGAATGTAGATGTGATGATTGAAGATGAGGACAAGGCGTTGTTGTTGTTGAGTTCCTTACCTAACGAGCAATATGAGACCTTCATTCTTACTCTTATTAATGGCAAGGCATCTCTTACTTATAATGAGCTCACTGCTGCACTTGTGAATTATCAGCTTCAAAAGAAAGATTAGGAGACTTCAGTTGAGCCGGTAGCGGGAGCATTGACCGCAAGAGTAAAGAGTCCAAACCGTGGTAGGAGATCGCAATCTAAAGGGGCACATCTTGAAGTTCGTAGGAATCAGTGTGTCTTTTGTAAAGAGAATGGCAACATTAGGAGGTAATCGATATTTGGTTTCTACAGTTTGGAATTATTCTAGGTATTGGTGGGTTACAACCAGGTCCCTTTGGTGTGAAGTCCTAAAAGTCAACAACAATTAGAAGAAATGTATTGGCAGAAAGATAACCTGTCGTTCTAGCTTTGGTAAGGGTTCTTTCTTGCATTTGTACCGAGCTCATGATAGTTTGAGACACTTTATTGATGTGGAGACATTAGGGCGACGAGATGAGATGATAGTTTGAATGGGTCATTTCTTACTGGAGGGGGATCGATGTTGGTTGTCGAGGATTGGTTTTGATTTTGGAGCTTCAACATATTTGGGTCATCTTGGTCATAAGTTGCTGACTGCTGCGTGTGGAGATTTTGGATCTGGTAGAGCTGCTTCAGATTTTGGGTTACGTCGGATATTTGGTTGCCCAGTATTTGATAACATTGAGGATGTGAGATTTGATCTGATTGCACGTTTGGGATTCAGAGGTTCGTTTGATTATCAGTTAGGAGCTTCTGATTTTGTTCTGAGCAGGTATGTCATAATTGACTCTCAGCAGGTGGAGATTTTTGATCAGATTATTGAGATATCGCAGCGGGTGGATGGTGATACTTCTTCACATTAGGTGGAGATTACTCTACATACTCCAAATCATACTGCATCGTTTGAGATTCTAGCTGAGGTGACACTGTTTGGAGATCATTTGGATTTGGATGCAGATGATGAGTTGGTTTTGGATTCGAGTGCAGCTGGTGGACATATTTTAGATACGGCCATTGGTTCACCAAAGGTAGAGGTGTTTGAATTGTTTCAGTTTGGGGTCATTGGGAGCGCTATCAGTTACAGATCTGTTTGTGATATTGGTGAAGAGTTGTAAACTTTTCTATTTGATTAAGGATCTTTGGAGGCCATTTGGGTGAACTACGTGAATGTTTGATTCCTTAGGCAAGAGGATACGCAGACAGTCATTTATGATGCAGTCGGTTTGGTGAGTTGATACCGTCATTTAGAGTTTGTTCGCATCCTCGTTTGGGTTCTCGACTTATTGTGGATTGAGTTCGTTGTCGTGGATTTGTTCCACTTCATACTGGACGCAACAAGTGAGACATTTGGTTGGTATTGGTGTTGGCTTAGTTTTAGGAAAACTTCACCAAGGTGGAGAATTATTGGATAGCAGGTTCCTAATATGTTTTCTAATTTGTTTTGGTAACAGGTTATTGGGATTCTTAATCTATTTTGGTAACATGATTCCAAATCTGTTTTGTAACAGGTTATTAGGATTCTTAATCTGTTTTGTTTTTTGTTTTAGAATTCCTAGTATGTTTATGATTTTGGGATTTTTATATATATGGAATAATTGGAAGAGAGAATTAAGAAGAAAATTAGGAATATTTGGAGCACAGAAACGAGGTATTTTCTGAGCTATTGGTTAGTGTTTTGTTTGGAGAGAATTAGAGATTTATTGGTGAGATTAATTGGTGAGTTTGAGTGATTTGTAATCTCAGTTTGTACTCTTCTTCTCTATTAGTGAAAAACCCTATCATCTTCTTGCCCCGTGCACGTAGGCAACTTGCCGAACTATGTTAAAATTGGTTGTTTGTATTTGTGACATTGATTTGGTTCTTTTGGCCTTCTCTCGACGTTCCTTTGATTTGATTTCTCGTAGCACGTTGGTTTGGTTGTTTGGCTTCCGCAGCGTATAACAGCAACCTCAGACACAAAAGTAGGAGAAAATAAACGCATTCATTAGATTAGTTATACGCAGGCATGACTAACGTGATCTTTTCGACAGGCATGATGCTCTAGTAATGGTGAGTGGCGGCAGTGGGATAACCCCCTTCATCTCCATCATCCGCGAGCTCATGCACCATAGCACGACCTTGGACGTACCAACCCCGACCGTCCTCCTCATCTGCTGTTTCAAGACCTCGTCGGACCTCACAATGCTCGACCTCCTGCTCCCCATCTCTGCCCCTTCCTCCGACCTCCTCTCCAAACTCCCCCTCCAAATCCAAGCCTTCGTCACCAGAGAAACCTCCCCCTCCCCCGACACCCAACGAAAGCCCATCCTAACCCTCTGGTTCAAGCCCCACCCCTCCGACTTCCCCATCTCCCCCGTCCTCGGCCCCAACTCCTATCTCTGGCTCGCTTCCATAATATCCTCCTCCTTCGCCGCCTTCCTTCTGCTCATCAGCATCTTGACTCGATACTACATCTACCCTATCGAGAGCACGGGCACAACCTACCCTCTCATGTCACAGGCCCTGTTGAACTTGCTATTCGTTTGTGCGTGCATCGCTGCAGCGTCCAGTGGCGTGGTGCTGTGGAACAAGAAGAGGAGCAGCATGGAGGTGAAGCAAGTGCGGGGATTGGTCAGCGAGATGAGGCCACAATCGTCACCGCGCTCTTGGTTCTGTAACGGGGATCGGGAGTTTGAGAGTTTGCCGAGTGAGTCCCTTGCGCAGGCTACTACAGTTCATTACGGCAAAAGGCCTGATCTCAAGGGTAAGAATCTCAATTTATGTGCCGATTTGAATTAAAGAGGATTGAAACAGGATTTATTAACCTTACCTCTTATTTTTCTTTTTCTTTTTGTTTTAATGCAGAGATGATTTTGGGCGCAGAGGGATCCAGCGTAGGCGTGATGGCGAGTGGTCCCAGTGGACTGCGTCGACAGGTTGCGGGCATTTGTGCGGCGTCGAAAGATGAGAATGTGCATTTCGAATCGATAAGCTTTACCTGGTGATTTGTTGTCGGAAATATGAGTGTTTGGATGTGGATTTTGTTTCTCCGCGTGCGGTGTCATTAGTATGTAAATAGTTAAGGTTATATGCTGCTAGAAATGAACTTGTAAAATACCAATGTGGCTAATGCCTTTCGAAATTTTGGTATTGTCATGAAATCTTATAATAGTACTGATCCTAAAACCATAATTTTGATATTTAGTCATAATTATAATTTCCCTTGAAGTTTGATATAAGGTGATGGATTTCATGCATCGTAATAATTTTGATATGCTAATCTATTTTCTACATCATAAAGATTTTCTGCACTTTGATTTCCTATAACTCTCAATGGAGGAAATGCGCTGATTTGTGCGGCATTTATATTGCAAGTGCATGCTTGTAGTCACTAGGAATCATTGGATCTTGAGAAATATTCTCAGAGGAACGCAATCTACTACTAGTAAGGACAATGCTATTTCATGCATGGATCACATCAAGAGAAGTTTTCCTTCGGCTAAAAAAATCAATTTTAGTTAAATAATAGTAATCCATATATAGTAATTTCACTCCAACATACTCTTTTGAGCATGTGATTCTAAGTAAGTTAGACATGTCCAAGTTGAAAAATAATTTATGTGTTTTGGGTGAGAAAATATTCATTGAGAAGTTGTCAGAGTTAAGTTGTTGATAGAGGCTCCCTTAGTTCTTCTATTGTTGGATTTATTGATGGGGTTCCTCTTGAAATCACTAAGAAACTATTAAAAGGCATTGAGGTTTGATGCCCCACTGACCCTCTGATACTTAAATTAGTGATTCTCTGAGAAAGTGGGAAATCTAATCAAAATGAGAATGAAATTAGATTTGGTTTTTCTTATCATTGTTAGCTCTTCTTATAATTCGGAAGCGTAGATTAGAGAGAGCAAGAAGTTACTGTGGCATTATCAAGTTAGCTTAGATAATGTTGTGCGCATCGAAAATTTCGGCAGTACCTCTGTTGCACAATAAGAGAGTAAGATCACAACTAAATCCTTGTTTCACAAAGAAAACAAGAATCGAAAGTAATATATCTCAACAAAGTGGGATATACACTCTTCCTCTCATCAGTTCTAGGACTGACTTGTCGAGGGAACCTACAAGCTATTACAAATCACAGCAAGACAATAAATTTTACGTGGTTCGCTCAAAAAAAAACACTGTAGTTTTTCGTCTGCGTTTTCCTCCCCGCACCAAGCCTTAAAAAACCTAGGAACAATCATCCCTATTTATATCCTGGCCCCACATTGAAAAACGCGTCCTGTGATAAAAGGCATTGGAGTAGCCCCCACGCGCTTAGTACTCCATGCGGTTTTCCCCCACGTTCATGGATATGTGGCCCCACGTGACGCGTGAAAAAAAACACGTTCATAATTCTCCACCTCGGTGAAGTTTAACTAATACTGAGCCGACACCAACCAAACCAAATATATCACTTGTTGTGTCCAGTATGAAGTAAAACGATTCACAACAACGGACTCAATCCACAACAAGTCGAGAACCTAAATAAGAATGTGAACAAACTCTAAATATCAGTATCTACTCTCAAATCGGTTGCATCATAAAGACTGCCTACGTATCCTCTTTCCCAATGAATCAAGCCTCACATAGTTCATCCAATGGCCTCCAAAAGCCTCAACACCGAAGAATGTTCAAAAGCTCCAAACAATGACCAAACTTCACACCTGAAACAACTTTGGTCAACATATCTGCAGGGTTATCCTTCGTGTGGACCTTCTCCAATATGACGTCTCCATTATCCATAATGTCACGAACAAAGTAGAATCTGACATTGATGTGCATCATGCGCACATGATAAACCTGGTTCTTCGCCAAATAGATAGCTGACATGCTATCAAATTATACCCGAATGGTCTCCTGTGCAATTCCCAAGTTCTCCAATAATCCATGCAACCACAAAACCTCATTAACAGCTTCAATCACCGCCATATACTCCGCCTCTGTAGTAGAGAGAGACACTATAGACTGAAGTATACATCTCTAACATACCGGATCTCCTGCCAATGTAAACACATATCCTAAAGTAGACCGGCGCTTGTCAAGATCTCCAGTATAATCTGAATCCATGTAACCAATACAATCATGCCCATTCTTCTCATCCTTCTGGAAAATCAATCCAATATTCATGGTGCCTTTAACATACCGTAGAATCCACTTTACAGCTTCCCAATGATCTTTCTCGGGGTCGTGCATGTACCTCGATATCATGCTCACGGCCTGTGACAAATCTGGTCTCATACACATCATCGCATACATAAGGTTACCTACTGCACTGGCATATGGGACCCTCGACATAAAATCTCTGTCCTTAACTGAAACAGGTAATATACTAGCTGAAAACTTAAAGTGGGGAGCTAATGAAGTGCTAACTACTTTTGCATTGCCATCAAAACTGAATTTCTTCAACATCTTCTGCAAATAGCTCTTCTGTGTAAGCTTCAATCTCCCCTTCACCCTGTCTCTCTCAATCTCCATATATAATATCTTCTTTGCTTCTCTAAGATCTTTCATCTCGAACTCGGATGACAGCTGCTCTTTCAACTTTCGAATAGCCGAAGAATTCCTGGAAGCAATAAGCATATCGTCAATATATAAAAGAAAATATATGTGTTCACCATCCTGTAGCTTGTGCATGTAAACACATGAGTCATATGGGCTCCTCGTGTACCCCTAGCCAATCATGAAGCTGTTGAATCTTTTGTACCACTATCGCGGCGATTGTTTCAATCCATAAAAAGACTTCTTCAGCTTGCAAACCAAATATTTTTTTCCTACAGCTTTGAATCCCAAAGGTTGTGTCATGTAGATCTCCTCATCTAAATCTCTGTGTAGAAAGACTATCTTCACATCCATCTGGACCAAATCCAAATCCAGATGTGCCACCAATGCTAATAAGATCCGAATCGACGAATGCTTCATAACGGGTGAAAATACCTTGTTGTAATCAATGCCCTCAAGCTGTGCATATCCCTTGGCAACCAATCTAGCTTTGAACCAAATGTCCCCAATAGAAGATCCCTCCTTCTTCACATATACCCACTTACAATTAATAGCTTTCTTACCCTTAGGTAGCTTTGCAAGTTCCCAAGTGTCGTTCTTCTGAAGAGATTACATCTCCTCCTCCATAACTTCCCTCCACCTGATTGAATCGGGGCTAGACTCTGCCTCCCAAAATATGGTTGGAACAATATCATCAATGACCTCCACTGATAATACATATGCGGTCATGATATCATTATACCTAGCTGGCCGATGAATCATCCTTCTAGGTCTATTCGCTACAATAGACTCCTGAACATGATCTTGCTCCTGAGTCTCATAATCCACTGTATTCTCTATCTGCCCGGCTATCATCCCATCTTTTCCCAGTGTCACCTCTGTAGGAGCCTCGATAGATACAATGTTCTTTGGAGTAAGTGGAGTCATATCATCCTCCACTTGCTGCGATATCTCCCAAATCTGGTCTTCCTCCACCTGCTGAGGAACTTGAGGCTTTATCATGTACGCCTCGTCAAATGTGACATCCCTACTAATAACTATCTTCTTATCCTGTGGATCCCATAACTTGAAGCTTTTAACTCCATCTCTAAATCTTACAAAGGCTGCTTTCCTCGCCCTCGGATTTAATTTATCATCACTGATATGGTAATAAGCAGGACACCCAAATATCCAAAGCGACTTATAGTCACTAGCTACTGAACCAGACCAACGCTCCAACAAAGTCTTTCCCTGTATCGTAGTGCACGACAACCTATTCACGAGATGGTTCGCATAAACCAACGCCTTGGTCCAAAAGGATTTAGGCAATCCACTCTGCGTCATCATACATCGCACTTTCTCTAGTAAAGTATGGTTCAATCTCTCAGCCACCCCGCTTTGTTGCGGTATCTGTCGAACTGTGAAATGTCGTCTAATGCTATGATCCCAAAAAAACTACAGAAACGGATCACTCGTATACTCTCCAGCGTTATCTGAACGTAGAGTCTTCACATTTCTACCTGTCTGCAGCTCCACTTTCTTTTTCTCAATCCACAAAAATATCCAGGACCTCATGTTTATGCTTCATAGGTATACCCAATTCCTCTTAGAATAGTCATCAATAAAAGTGACAAAATAGTTGGCCCCACCAAGTGATGTGTTCTTAGAAGGACCTTAATTATCTGTATGAATATAATCCAATGTACCTTGGGTGTTGTGAATAGCGGTGCCAAACTTCACTCTAGTCTTCTTCCCAAGTACACAATGCTCACACAGCTCCATCTTGCAGGTCTTAGCACCTTTTAATAGTCCCTATTTCACCAATGATTGCAGGGACTTATCTCCTATGTGTCCTAGTCTCATGTGCCATAATGTGATAGTGTCCTCCTCTATAGTGATAGAAGCTGCCAGACCCCCTGTAACTGTCTTACCCTTCAAGTAGTATAGGAAGTTTTCCCTGACTCCTCGCATCACCACCATAGAACCCTTCGTGACCTTCGCTGTAGCATCCTCTAAGGTCACCCGATAACCAGCTACCTCCAAAAGTACCAAGAGAAATAATGTTCTTCATCAACTGCGGCACGAACCTCACTTCTTTCAATTCCCTCACTACTCCGTCATGCATCCTAATCCAGACTGAACCAATACCACCAATAGGGCATACGTGGTTATTTTCCATAAGCACGACATCCCCTCTTTCCAGCTCCTCAAAGCTAGAAAACCAATCCCTACTAGGGCATATGTGATATGTGGCTCCTGAATCCAACATCCACTCCGTGGAGTCGGCATAGCAAACCGATGGTAGTGCAGGTTACGAATAGCCCGAAGAATCTGACTCTGAATGTTCATCAATAGCTTTTGTAACATTCACTTCTGAAGCTTGTACAGCTTTTTCCTTGTTCTTCCCGGCATTTTCCTTCCACTTTGGCCAGTCAATCTTCCAATGTCCTTCTTTTTTATAATACCGACATTGATTTCTACAAACACTCTTATGGGCACCTCTATTCTTCGATTTTGAGCGGTTGAACTGGTGGCGGTTTGAATCATGGCCTCAAACTGCTAGTGTATCTCCCGATGCCTTCTCGGAGGGTTCACCATCACTCTTCCTCAACTCATCGTTCACCAAAGCTGAGGTCACCTCCTTATAGCTAATAGTAGTTCTTCCATTGATCATAGTGAGAATGAACATATAGTAATCATCCTCGGGCAACGAACATAAAAGTAACATTGCCTTGTCTTTATCCTCAACCATGATATCCATATTGGCCATATCTGAAAGCAGCTTCGTAAAATTGTTGACATGCTTCCTGATGGAAACTCCCCTCTTCATCTTGAATTGGTAAAACCTCTTCTTCAAGTGAAGCCAATTCTCAATGCTCTTCATAAGATACTTCACATTGAGTGTTTCCAACATTCTCTTCGCCGACATCTCGTTCGTTACGTCATAAATAAGATCCGACGTTAAGCATGACTGAATAACTCCACAAGCCTTACTATTCATCTTATTCCAAACCTTGTCCTCCATGTCTTTGGGTTCCTCTTATAACTCAAGAGTCTCCTCCAAATTCTGTGCATCCAACGCGTTCATCACCTAACACCTCCACAATCCGAAATTTATCTTACCGTCAAACTTCAGAATATTAATCTTCATGTTATTGATGCTCAGACTCTGTATCGCCTTCGTAAAAGATGAACCTGATGTGCTTGCTTCTCCCATATTGTCGATCTAACTCTTCAGATAGGAATCCTTCACCAAATCCTTTGAATAAACCTCAAGCCAAAACCTGAAGCTCTGATACCACTTGTTGTGCGCAGCGAAAATTTTGGCAGCACCTCTGCTACACAACAAGAGAGTAAGATCATAACTAAATCTCTGTTTCACAAAGGAAATAAGAACCAAAAGTAATATATCTCAACAAAGTAGGATATACACTTTTCCACTCATTAGTTCTAGGACTGACTTGTCGAGGGAACTTACAAGCTATTACAAATCACAACAAGACAACGAATTTTACGTGGTTCGGCAAATTGCCTACGTCCACGGGGCAAGGAGGGGGGAGATCTACTATTAGAGAGAATACAAATAGGGTTTATAATCACACAATTTAAACCCTCAAACAAGCTCTCAAATCTCACACAAATATCTCCCTTAAAAAGATGCCACCAAAAACCAGCCGAAAAGCCTCTGTGATTTACCCCTACACGCCGCTAAAAAAAACTGTAGTTTTTCGTCTGTGTTTTCCTCTCTGCACCAAGCCTTAAAAACCTAGGAACAATCATTCCTATTTATAGCCTGCCCCCGCATTGAAAAACGCGTCCCATGATAAAAGGTGTGGGAGTGGCCCCCACGCGCTTAGCATTCCACGTGGTTTCCCCCCGCGTCCGTGGATGTGTGGTCCCACATGATGCGTGAACAAAAACGCGTTCACAGATAAGCTATAAGGAAGCTTACACTATAATAGATTTACCCAAGTGTGCCTCTAACACTATCGAGGTAGTCAAGATTGCAGGAGATGGTGTGAAGAGAATAATCTTGATGATTACGCTCGTGCTCTCATCCGAGTTAGTTAGGATTTGTTAGCTCAAGTAAGGAGAGGTTTGATCTTATTCTATTGCTAAGAACGAGGTCCCGAGTAGGACTTGGTTCATGATGCTCAGTGTGGTTTGAGAAAAGATGGCAGTGAACAACATCGAGCAAGGGACTGTAAGCGTATAAAAATGCCTATAGGTTCCTACACACAGCTCGGGACGAAATGCAGACGATAAGCATCATCATCCAAGTTAGGAAAGGATTATCTGGCCCCGTGAAAGCTAACAAATATACAAAGTGAGTCATTGGAGTGTACAAGTCACCGGAATGACGAAATACGCAAAAAGCTAACAAATATACAAAGTGAGTCATTGGAGTGTACAAGTCACCGGAATGACGAAATACGCAATACAAGTTCGGAGACAAAGTGAGTCATTGGAGTGTACAAGTCACCGGAATGACGAAATACGCAATACAAGTTCGGAGAAGTCAAAAAGTGTCGAACACCTAAAAGTGGACCGCAAAATGAAGAGGCATTTAGACCATGCTATGATTTTAATCTGAAAAAGTTCAAAACATAAAATTTGTAGGTCTCTTCGTCACCTTTCTAACGCATCTTAAATCACCTTATTCAGATATCGGATATGCGAGTTAAGACCGCTATAGTAACTCTAGGACGCTCAAATCCGACCCGCGCTACAGTCCGACCCGCGCTACAGTCGACGCGCTACAGTCGATGCGCTACAGTCCGACCCATTCTACAGTCTGACCCACACTACAGTTCCGACCTACGCTACAATCCAACCTGTGCTACAGTTCCGACCCGCGCTACAGTAATCCGACTCGCGCTATAGTAATCCGACCCGCGCTATAGTGATCTGATCTGTAGAAAGAAGTAAAGTTTTGACTATGTTGTGATTTGAATCTGAAAAATCTCAAAACATAAAAGTTATAGATCTCTTCGTCCGATTTCCAACGCATCTTGAATCAGCTTAATCAGAGGTCATACGAAAGAGTTAAGGCCAAAATACCGAAGATGTCTCAAACTGACCCGCGCAGCGGTGGGTCGGATCAGTCCGTCTTGCGCTCAGAACTGCCCGTAACCTCCAAAACATGTTTTTAGGCTGTTTCGATCGGTTTCTTCTATTCCAGATGTTCCTAACTACCTAGATATCATCTACAAACATGGTTAGACCGTTATTAACTGAAGATAAGACCAAATCACTCATTCTGATCCAAACCCCCCCCCCCCAAAGGACCCCACCCCCCCCCCCCCAATCGAAGCCTATAAATACGAGCTCAGAGGCTCATTTCAGAGGGGAGGGGATTAATTATCAAGAGAAGGAGGTGCTGCCGGATTGAGGAGTCAAAGGAGCACGAATTTCAGCAAGGGTCAACAGATCTTGGCGAGTTCTTCGGCATAAAGAAGGAGAGTTCGAGAGATCCGACGCCCATTTCCCCTATTTCCTTGAGATTAGGCTTGGTCTTAATCTCAAGAAGAGCTATTGATTTCACTTGGTCGATCTCAGTGCTTCAAATCAAATACTTCCTCGGCGAAGACGGAGCTCTGCCGAATTTTCAACAACCGGATTTGATCGACGGTCGTCCACGGATAAACCCCGGCACATGCAAAGATCCCACGCAAATCAGCGAGTGATAAACGCCCTCTGCGTTTTGTTTGAACGAGAATTGTATCTTTTATTTTCATTGTGTAAATGTTTTATAAAAAGACCGATCTTTTTGAACTTATTGTAACGATCGAAGTTGTAATGAGTTATACAATGAAGAAAACAATTTTCGACGCAAACAGGGACGATCAGTAATGCTGCTCGAGGTGGTGTTTGATCGTTCGCCTCGTTATGTTATCTTCTAAGTTCTTTTCCTCTTTCTTTATTTTTAAAAATAATGTAATAATATCCTCTCGTTTTCTTCTATCTTTTAATTTTCTTTCTCAGTTAATATTAGTGTATTTTCTCATAAAAGTTACATTAACATGAAAATTAATGTTAATATGGAAATATCAAGTTTTCACTACCATCTAATCCATTGCCTTTCAAACAATGGAAAAAAAAAATTAATTGCAACAGTTGCTACTCCAACTATATTTCCAGTATTCAAATTGAGTCTAGATTGACTTGTCACTCATAACTAAGGGTGTTAAACTGTATCCGTATCCGAAGAAATATTTGTAACCGTATCTATTAGGATTCTAATATGGTTAATCAAATCTATAACTGATAGGATATTATTGATGCTAATGATCACACAGTCAATTAAAATGGTTGGATGAGGGTGAAGTTGATGAGGGGCCACTTCCTTTCCTGAATATCTGGTTATGAGTTGAGTGGCTAAAGTCTGCACATGTAAAAACTCGTGAGAGGATGGGAACTGATTCCCCCGTGGTTCCTCTGACGATCAAGTCAGCTGGTGAACTTGAGTGGAGAATATGATGAACTATGAGAGTTCTTGTGTGTGCAGTAGTTTATAGATATTTCTTAAAAGATCTAATTTAGCAGAAGCAGATCAGGTTCTCGACCAAAATCCTCTTTACATTAGAATAGTATCTCTTATTTATATTGATGGTATAAGGGTAGAATTGACACTTCGACTGAGCACAGATGGCGGTGAAGAAGTATGGGCTGGCGGCTGCGTTAGTACCTACTTTACACGTGCTGGTCGGCAAATAGAGGAGAGATCACCTCAGCATTAAATAAGACGTGATCTGCGATATGGCGGTGCTGACGTGGTCCGATGAGTCATGAAGACTATCGGGGCTAGAGGTATGATGTGTCTGCTAAACATTAAATGTGACGCTGACGTGCTATCAGTGGGAGAGGCTCGAGGCTGAAGTCAAGCTCTAGCTTCACTAAGAAGTAACGCCTTTCGAGTCATCCTCGTGAGGCGTCGAATAATTAGTCGAGTGGGCTCGTAGCGAGTCGTCATCGACAAGAGGGCCGACAAGTTCTGCCATTCGAGTCGATATGAAGGAATGTCGAATCGACAAGTTGGCTGAGTTGGAATCCTTGTTGGTCTTTGGCCAGCAATTTTATTAGGGCATTGCATGCAGAAGTACACATGTTTGTTGCTGGCAAAGGGTCATACTTTGGCGATTAAAAACAACATAACAAATATGGTTACGGTTATAATTTTGTAGTGAAATATCCAAATCTCTATCCGAAATATCTGAATACATATTGGTCATACTGTTATAATACTTTTAATCCTTAAAATATAGATTTGAAATTTATTTTGATGATCAAGATGTCTAATATTAGCTTTTTAGATATAACAAACATATTAATAAATTCTTTCATATTACACGAACTATATATTTTAATATTATCTAGTTTTATCATATCCATTTTTTATCAACATGCATATCAGCTTATATATCTGCATGTATATCCATATCTGTATATGATTTTAACAGATATTGATATGAATTTTCCTTGCCAAAGTATACCTATAATAGTACTTGAATCTATGATGATCGTACTTGAATCTATGATGGATAAGCGGATATAATAAGTATCATATCTAACTTGTATCTAGACCGAATGTACTCGTACATAGCTATGTACTAACAGATAGCAAAGAAACTAAGCGGGTACACGTTAACATCTCTTTCTGCAAAGAATACCCATTTTCCACAAGAAAAGTCCAACCGAAGTCAATCATGATGTCAAGAAAAAACAAACAAATTTTAAAATTCAATTATGAAGAGCCCATTGATTAACCTGAAGTTTTTTTTATAACCTCAAGTCTGGTAATTTAGCCAAAATTCCAATGATTAAAGATTTGATTGATCACTAGAATTTTGGCTGAATTACCAGATTGGTATTGCAACTTAATCTTATTATTCAATATAATTATTATTTATACTCCATCATTAATATGTTATTTTAACTTGTGCCCTTATCACAATATGACTCTTTTTTCTCATTGATGGTAAAAATTCTAATGAGCTTCTTTTTGAAAGTTTCGTCCATTCTTCTAACCTATCAAAACTATTAAATCTACACCCTCTTTCTCCTTCAGCCTCCCCTAATTTAAATTGCTTTCATCCTTTTACGCTATAGAATTCTCCTTCGAGGCCCTCTTTCTTCTTCAACCTCCCTCAACTCAAAACATGAACATTAATCCAACCCGAACAATATTTATCCAAGTCAATACCAATTTGAATTAGGATTCGGGTTTGAATTAGGATAGTTTGAAGGAGAAAGAGGAGGTTCTATTGATGAGATGGAAAGAAAGAGTGAAAGAAGATTTTATAGGATAAAAGGGCAGAAGAAATTTAAATTGGGAGAGGTTGAAGGAGAAGAGAGTGTAGATTTAACAATTTTAATAGGCCTAAGGGGTTAAAGAAATTTTTCCAAAAATAAAAAAACACAGTTTGCCAAAAAAGGGCCTAATTGTTATTGGGACCTAAATTAAAATGTCATATTAATGAATGGAACATAAATAAGTGCATTATTGAAAAATAGGGTTAAGTTAGAAATATCATTCTACTAATTTACCCCTTTTCTATCCTCTCCTCTCAACCACATACAGACTTTGGATTTTCTAGTATTTTGCTTTCTAAATATGTCAGTTCATGTTATGAAGCAAACCGAAACTTAAAAGAGAAATTTACATGACCTCTTTTTTTTTGTCAATGAAAAAACTTTATTCATTCACCAAATTTGTAAAGTTTTTATGTACATCAAGATGCTCGTAAACAGAGAAGACCAAACAAATATCCAAACACAAGGAATTTAGCCCTAACAACTACCTCAAAACATTTACAAAGAGAGAAGATAATCCCTATTCTCAACGGACACGGGACTGCTGAGAATTATAGTCATAATATCAACTTTAATAACTCTAACCAAATGATCTTCACATCTGATTTTCTATTGGAAAATTCTTACATTGCGCTCACACCAAATACTATATATTGTAGTAGACAATGCCATTCTCTTTAGTCTTTGCTTGAAACCCTTTCCCCTAAACCTGGTACTAAACCAGTTCAGAAGTAGGTTCCAGTCACAAGCCCTCCAATTAAACTAAAGACAATCCATAATACGATTCTAGACATTGCATGAGAAGGTGCATTCAAAGAACAAGTGATTCCTGCTCTCCATACCTGCACCAGAACATATACAACAATGATTTGCATTTATAATCCCTCTCTTAAGAAGCCTGTCCTGAGTAAGAAGTCTGTCTTAGACTGCCAACCAGCAAATAAAAGAGTGCTTAGGATAATTCAACCTCTCCCAAACTGTGTCATGCCATGACACATTATCAATTGTAGGGGAGTGATGCGGCATAAACATGTACCAAAAAGGTTGCAAGTGCACAACCGTGTCAAGTTATAGTATTTAAGATATCGATCCCACGAGGAAGGTGTTTTGTAGGAGAAAATATGAAATCGGTTCTTATGTTGTGTGCGTGACAAGTAGGAGTGATAAGTGAATGTGATTGTGAAGAGGTTGAGAGAATGAAAATGGTGTGTGAATAGGTGCAAAGTGTAAGTGAGAGTGGATTTGAGTATGATCAATAAGGTGAGAAGGAAAAATGAATAAAAAAATCAAGAATGAAGAACAAAATTCTAGAATAAAAGAAAATGCAAGAAATTAAAGATGGTGGATTCAATTATAGATATGGATAATCTAAAATTGAACCCACTTCTTAGAAAAGGGTGATTCCCTAGAGGGTTCTAGCCTAAAGGCGAATCAAACAAAATAAAAATAAACAAAAAGAAAAACTAAACCCAAGAGGGTTCTAGCCTCAAGGTGAATAGTATAAGAAATTAAAATCTAACTACAAAATAAATTGCAAAATCTAAACTACAAAATAAAATTACAAGAATTAAATGCAAGAAAATAAATCTATTCTATAAGCATAAAATAAATCTAAGGCAAGAGGGTTCTAGCCTCTTGGCTATTTAACAAGAAAATAAAATCTAACTACAAGCATAGAAATAAATCTAAACTAATAAGCAATAAAAGAGAAAAAGAAAGAAATGCAAACCTTCAAATAATTCTCCATCTTTCATCTTCATCTTCATCATCCAACAAAGAGAAGAAGAGAAAAATTTAAAGTGGTGAAAAAATTATTATTATTAATTGCAACTAAAGTTACAATTTTGGAAGGCCTTCTCAATTAAGAGTAAAAACATCAATTTTCAGCCTTTGATTCGTAACAAACTGCCCAGCGTATCGATACCAGCATCGATGGGGTATCGATGCTGGCATCGATGGGGGTATCGATGCTGGCATCGATACGGGCATCGATGCGGGCATCGATGCCCCCATCGATGCTGGCATCAATGCTTGCCTGCTTCTAGCTGCTGTCCGCAGAACTCCTCTTTCATTGGTTCTTGGGCTTGGATCTTGGGCTTTTACTTGGGCTTTTGGGCTTTGATA
This sequence comes from Asparagus officinalis, assembly GCF_001876935.1. Lineage (NCBI taxonomy): Eukaryota > Viridiplantae > Streptophyta > Magnoliopsida > Asparagales > Asparagaceae > Asparagus > Asparagus officinalis. The sequence goes on along the minus strand of NC_033797.1, from coordinate 91,602,600 downwards.
TTTCTTTTAATCCTTCATCTTAGCTTGGGCTTTTGGATAAATTAGAAATTGATTTTCCAATTGGCTTCTTGATTCATTTCTTCATTTAATCAATGGGTTTTTGTTGAGAGATGGGAAGTTGAGATTTATTCTTCATTAACCTGCAATTAAAAGATAAAAACAATTATTAGTGGTATATTTATTCATATAAAATAGATAATGAGGGTATAAAATTGTAATAAAATATGATTATCAAATACCCCCACACCTAAACTTTTGCTAGTCCTCTAGCAAAGAAAATAAAAAGAAAATCCTAACTCACTTTCGCAGGAATCGCGGTTGTATTTAGCGCATACAACAAGCCTTTAAACCCCTAGGTTACCCTAGTGGACGAGTTGTAGTCTCGTGAGGGTTTGCAGTGAATATACCCACAAAATTCGGTCAACTTGCCAAATTAAAGAAGTCAGTAAATAACTAAATTCACTTGATAACTTTTAGATAATCTAATTGGAGCCAGTTATCACTCAAGAAAACATTTTTATATATAACTCTAAGGTATATTTTCAAGAAAATCTTCTCATTGTAGTAATCCAAAACCAAGCCAAACTTAGAAATTTAATTTAAAAGTTTTGAAAAGAACATGCTAACTCTTTGTTTTAAATAATTTTTAAGTTGTTTGATTTAAAATATTTTCCAAGTCCATATATACAATATAAAACATTAAATTTTTTTTAACTCTTTTATCCTTGGTGATTTTTTTCTACTTTAACGGGCTTTCTAAGTGACCTTTTAACGAGTTTTGGGCCAATGGATCCCAACCCAAATGGGCTTAGGTCATTAAGTATGGAAATACTCCTTGGGCTTAATTACTCGGTCAGCTTAGGCTTTATAAGATAGAATCACTTTGAATTCAAGAGATTTTTTTTTTCTTTTTGGTGCCCATTTTTCGCACTCTTATTTTGCAATTTTTTTTTTGTATATGTATATATATTTTGGAAAATATGTAATCAAGACACTTTGAAAAATTATTTTCAACTCTAAGCTAAGCATGCAAAAAATTTATTATTTTAAATAAAAATCCAAGTTAAGGCTTAAGTAAAGTCTACTACTTTGAAAATCATTTCTTAAGAAAATTATTTAGAGTTATCATAAAAGGTGAGCTTAAGTAAATAACTAACTAGGGATTAGAAATTTTCAAATTTATCAAATAAATCAATTATTACATAACTCCATCAATTTGGCAAGTGACGATATTTTTATAATTTTTTTAAAGAAAAGGAAAAATAAAGAGAAAAAAATAACTAATTCCCACCCCCACACCTAAATTTTGCATTGTCCTCAATGCAAACTCTATGATGCATAAAGTAAAGCAGATAAGAAGTGAAGCACTTATATTTGGTCGGCTGATAAAAATCTGCAATTACCTTTGGTCTGAGGAGGATGAAAACAAAAATTTATTCTTCTGTTTTTTTTTTGTTTTTTTTTCTTTCTTTTTTTTTTCTTTTTTTTTCTTTTTTCTTTCTTTTTTTTCTCTTTTTTTTCTTTTCTTTTTTTTTACAATTGAACAAGAAACTCTCACATGAGAGAAGATTAAATTCTTTTTATTGTTCTGAAATAAACAAAATAAACAATGTAGAATGAAATATTCAACATGAAGAGTTCCTGTTCTACATTGAATCCTACCTTACTGTTGAAAATTCTTCCCCGGATTTTAAACAAATTCAGAATGATATAATCAATAATGTGAATTTTTAAGCATTTCGGGGTGTTCAACAATTCTTGCAACAAGGTAAGGTGGATATTATTGGTGTCATGCATTTTGTATTTCTTAATGAACTTAGACTCTTGTACTGTGAAGTTTTGTTTTCTAACAACCAATTCTTCTGTGAAGTTCTGAAAATTTGGTTGTTGATTATTCTCCAAGAATCTAAGTTCATCAAGAAAGAGTTCTTCAAAATTTAATTCAAAGCAGCAAATGTTTAACACAGTTTTATTATTCTCAAGGACCTGATCTGCTTCTTCTAAAAACTCTAACTCTTCATCAAAAATTTCCTCAAAACTTAAATCACACTCTTCTTCTTCTTCTTCTTCTGATCTTTCCTGAATGTAGTTTATTTCTAGAGGCTGATTATTTGGTTGGTCCCCTGGATTAAAAATGTTGAGATCAGCAGTCAAATTCCCAAAGGACAGCTTCATTTGACCAGTTCTACAGTTGATGAGAGCATTAGAAGTGGCTAAGAACGGTCGTCCTAAGATGACAGGTGTCTGTCCTTTGGGATTGGAAACAGGCTGTGTTTCCAAGACTACAAAATCTACTGGAAAAATAAAATCTCCAACCTTAATCAGAACATCCTCTAACTCACCCATAGGGACCTTGACAGATCTATCAGCCAACTGTAAGGTGCATTTGGTTGGGTTCAGTACACCTAGACCCAATTGCTGATAGACTGAATATGGAAGCAAATTGACACTGGCCCCTAAGTCTAAAAGCGCCTTATCAATGTGAGTATTACCAATGATACATGAAATGATGGGGGAACCTGGATCTTTACGTTTCAAAGGTATGGGATTTGACAGCATTTCACTGATATTGGCGGCTAAAAAGACTTTCTTTGGAACATTTATTCTCCTCTTCTTAGTGCACAATTCTTTTAAAAATTTAGCATAAGATGGAATTTGTTCAATTACATCTAAGAGAGGAATATTGACCTTAACCTGCTTGAATGTTTCTAGGATCTTCTCCTCCTGAGGAGAGTGTTTCCTAGACCTGAGTCTATCTGGAAAGGGAGCAACCGGTCTAAATCTATCAAAAGCAGGCTCAGGTTCGGGTTCAGGTTCTTGGTCATCTGAGGGGAGTGATTGTTGAATAGATTCATCAGAAGGAGAAGGAGAAGGAATTTGTACAGGATCAAGAGTTTGACTTGGAGGAGTTCTCACTTGATTATCGACCTGTCTACCTGACCGAAGTGAATGGATTGCATTCACTTGGGCTTCATAGGATGAACTGCATCCTGTGTTCTTAGGGTTAACCACGGGTTGACTTGGAAATTTTCCTTTCTCTCTTTCACTCACGGCACTAGCTAGTTGTCTAAGTTGGGATTCTAATCTAGCTATAGCTTGAGTGTTGGAGTTGAGCATTTGTCCGGTTGATTGCATGAAGGAATTCAGCGTGCTGCATGTTTGAGTCAACATATTCGTGGTTGGAGTAGATGCCTTAATTATGGTTTTTAAACCCCTTTCCAAGATATTGAGACGTTTATCCTGATCTGGATTGTGAGGAGTCTGAATTACAGCTTGATGAAGAGGAGACTGATTTTGATACGGCAGATTGGGTTGTTGAAATTGTGAATGAGAATTGAACGGAACTGTGTTTCCCCTAGGAAAATGTTGGGTCGAAGCGGGAGTGAAGTTTTGAGTTCCGGGAGAATTTCCTTGATTCCATGCAAAGTTGGGATGATTTCTCCAACCTGGATTGTAGGTTGGAGAAAATGGATCATTTCTAGGGTGCTGGAATACAGCGTTCATCTGTTCTAATGTATTTTTGTTTCCTAGGAGAGTACATTCCTCTGAAACGTGGGTAGGAGACTGACAATTATGACATCTTGAGGCAGAAACATGATTGATTTGAGCTGGAGCTCGTTCCTTAATTTCTAAAGCTTCTAACCTTCGCAGAATCGTCGCCATCTTCGCTTCAGAAGCAATGTTTGACTCTAAGGAAAGACCACAAGACTTAGATTGGGAAACTGATAAAACCCTATCATCGCACGCTTCATCAGCATTTTTCCTCATAAAATCCCCGTGGCACATTGATTCTAAGGAAGTTTTTGCAGAATAATCTAATCCCTCATAAATTATTTGGCATAATCGCCATTTCTCTAAACCGTGATGAGGGCATTGGATGAGAAGATCTTTAAAACGGTCAAAATACTTCCAAAAAGGTTCTCCCGGGATAATTTTAAAGTTTTGAATGCTGTTCTTAAGCTTTACCGTTTTATGAATAGGAAAAAATTTCTTAAGAAAAACGGTGACAAATTTATCCTAAGTTGAGATGGAATTTGTTGGTAAGCTGTACAGCCATTTTTTAGCTTTATCTTTAAGAGCAAATGGAATAAATCTAAGCTTAACCGCATCTTCATTTAATTCTCTCATTTTAATCATAATACACACTTCCTCAAATTCCGAAATAAAAATATATGCGTCTTCTGTTTCATTACCAAGGAATTTGGGAAGCATGTTTATGTATTGCGGTCTAAGCTCAAAACTTATTCCATTTGTTTCGGGGAGCCTAATGCATGAGGGGATTGCATTCCTAATGGGATAGCACATATCATGAAGAACGGGTGGATTAGGATGCTCCATTTCTATGATTGGTTCAAAGCGAATTAATCGATGTGTATTATCCCTAATCCACTGTTGCATACACCAAAATTTTTTATTTTTTTATTTATTATTATTTTTTTTTAAGAAGAAAAAAAAATTAGTTTTTTTTTTTAGAAATGAAAGAAAGAAAATTAGTTTTTTTTTTAAGGAAAGAAAGAAGGAAAATTAGTTTTTTTTTTAGATGAGAAGACAAGAAAAATCCTAACTAAAACAAATCAAGACAATCACTTTTCAATCAACTCTAACTCTAGGGTTTAGCCTAACTTAACTAGACCAGCTCCTAACCAAAAACTCCTACAGTGAAAAGATCAAAGTTTTACCCAGGTAGTTAGCCAGGTAAGGATAGTACTAGAGGGTGATCAAAGATCAATTAAGTACCTCTTTCCTTGCGGAGCGCTTTACGCAACCCCTAAACCTTGCCTTAGACACCAACTAATCTGAGAAAACTTAAACCGGTTCACTTAAGGATTTCTTGTTCCTTATTGAGCTCGAATCCTTAGGGGCCAACGTCTAATGAGTTTTATTAGGCTTGGGTGGTGTAGTGAGGAATTAGTGATTTTTGGGCTAAGGAAAGGGTGATGAAATCCCTCACCTTATCTTGATTATGGGGTTTTGCCCTTAAAAATATTTTTAAGTGTGTGTCAAATCAAGATGCTCAAATCACTTGGTGAATTCCTACACTATATGAAATGCAACCCTATGAATTAAAAGCAACTAAAAAGGATGGAAAAGAAAAATCTTTTTTTTTAATTAGGGTTAACAATCAAACAAATGAGAAGGGGGGATTTGTTTGAATTTATTATCTTGTTAGTAAATGTCAAAGTGGAGGATGAATTTTATTATGGTCAACAAAAAATAAAATCTCTTCTTCTTTTTTAAGTCCTAATTGTCTCTAATTGTGAAGAAGTAGCTAAAGGGTGGAATTAAAAACTAGAAAGAGGACTTACCTGAAAGCAAATCTTCAAATCCTAGCTCTCCAATCCGCGATCTTCAAGCTCCAAGCGTTTCCTTCACAAAAAACACACAAGTTAAAGAACCAAAATAATTAAAACCTACTTAAGCACCTTCCCCGGCAACGGCGCCAAAAACTTGATGCGGCATAAACATGTACCAAAAAGGTTGCAAGTGCACAACCGTGTCAAGTTATAGTATTTAAGATATCGATCCCACGAGGAAGGTGTTTTGTAGGAGAAAATATAAAATCGGTTCTTATGTTGTGTGCGTGACAAGTAGGAGTGATAAGTGAATGTGATTGTGGAGAGATAGAGAGAGTGGAAGTGATAGTGTGTAAATCGGCACGAGATATAAGTGAGAGTGGATGTGACAAAGAATGAATATGATCAATAAGGCAAGAAGGAAAAGGAAAATAAAAATCAAGAATAAAGAAAATAAAATTCAAGAATAAAAGAAAATGCAAGAAATTAAAGATGGTGGATTCAATTATAGATATGGGTAATCTAAAATTGAACCCACTTCTTAGAAAAGGGTGATTCCCTAGAGGGTTCTAGCCTAAAGGCGAATCAAACAAAATAAAAATAAACAAAAAGAAAAACTAAACCCAAGAGGGTTCTTGCCTCAAGGTGAATAGTATAAGAAATTAAAATCTAACTACAAAATAAATTGCAAAATCTAAACTACAAAATAAAATTACAAGAATTAAATGCAAGAAAATTAATCTATTCTATAAGCATAAAATAAATCTAAGGCAAGAGGGTTCTAGCCTCTTGGCTAATTAACAAGAAAATAAAATCTAACTACAAGCATAGAAATAAATCTAAACTAATAAGCAATAAAAGAGAAAAAGAAAGAAATGCAAACCTTCAAATAATTCTCCATCTTCATCTTCATCTTCATCATCCAACAAAGAGAAGAAGAGAAAAATTTAAAGTGGTGAAAAAATTATTATTATTAATTGCAACAAAAGTTACAATTTTGGAAGGCCTTCTCAATTAAGAGTAGCCCTCCTCTCCAAAAGGAGTTACAAAAATTTTCACACCTCTAACCCCTCACTCTCTACCCCTATTTATAGTAAACATCAGTGAATGAGAGATGCGGGCATCGATGCCCCTATCGATGCTGGCATCGATGCCTGCCTGCTTCTAGCTGCTGTCCGCAGAACTCCACTTTCATTGGTTCTTGGGCTTGGATCTTGGGCTTTTGCTTGGGCTTTTGCTTGGGCTTTTGGGCTTTGATATTTCTTTTAATCCTTCATCTTAGCTTGGGCTTTTGGATAAATTGGACATTGATTTTCCAATTGGCTTCTTGATTCATTTCTTCATTTAATCAATGGGTTTTTGTTGAGAGATGGGAAGTTGAGATTTATTCTTCATTAACCTGCAATTAAAAGATAAAAATAATTATTAGTGGTATATTTATTCATATAAAATAGATAATGAGGGTATAAAATTGTAATAAAATGTGATTATCAGGGAGAGAGCATAGTATGGGGCAGAGAGTTTAATTTTTGAATTTTTGTAACAAGAACAGATGAGATGTTTTAAATTGCCAACTCCTCTGCAAAAAACCAAGGCTTTATCTCTAACCAGTATCAATTGTTTCCATATCCATGAGTCTCCAGCTCTTGCACTAACTTGCCAAATATTCTTATATTTTAAGTAGTTGTCATGGATCCGTTTAATTCACAATAACTCCTTGTTGACGTGTATGTACCATAGATTTCTCAGAGCAGAGGCTACATTCTAGTTAAGAGCTGAAAAAATCCCTAAGCCACCTTGCTTTCTCCTCAAACACACTCTATCCCATGAAACAAGAGGAACCCTGAAAGCTTGATTAGATTTTCCCCACAAGAAATTCCTGCATAACTCATTAATTTTCTGGAGTACATTGACAGGTAGGATATAGTTAGATGTCCAGTATATTTGAACACCTAGGCTAAAACTTTTAATAATCTGTAATCTTCCAGCATAAGAGAGATTCCTGAACTTCAACCAGTTCTGGAATTAGCTTGTTATTTTTGTAAAAAAAGAGGACTGTAATCCATATATGATAACCTTTTGCATACAAGAGGAACACCCAAATACTTGATTGGCATAGCACCTTCTAAGAACCCTAGGTAATTGTAAATGGAGGCTTTGACAGAATCATTAACTCCCCCATAGAAAATGGAGAATTTATCAGAATTTGCCTCTAGACCAGAAGTTATACTAAACTCCTTGAAACATTGATAGAGTTTTTGTACAGAGTATAGATCCCCTTTGCCAAATAGAGTAGGTCATCAGCGAAAATTAGATGAGTTTTCTTAAGATTACCACATTTTGGGTGCAATTTGAAATGCATGTCATTTTTTAACAAATCCAAACTCCTTGAGAGATACTCCATACCCAGGATAAATAGATAAAGATAGAGGGGATCACCCTGACTTAGGCCTCGTTCACCTTTGAAATAACCGTGAAGAGAGCCATTAATAGAGATGGAATACTTCGGGGAGGATATACAAGTTATAATCCAATTTTTCATTACAGTAGGAAACCTCAGACCATTGAGCATGTCTTTTAAAAAATTCTAGTTGATAGTATCAAAAGCTTTCCTAATGTCGATATTGAGCATGACCCTTGGTGACAAATGTTTTCTGCCATAACTTTTAACAAGTTCATGAGATAGCAAGATGTTGCTTGATATTTGTCTACCTTTTACAAAAGCACTCTGAGCTTCATTAACAAGATACCCCATGACAAATTTGATTCTATTTGCAAAAATTTTAGAGATGAACTTGTAAAGACAATTATAACAAGATATAGGTCTGAAATTAGAAGGAGTCTTAGAAATAAGTGTTAAGGAGGTGGAATTGACCATACCCAACAATTTACCTATTCTGAAGAATTTCTCAATGGCTAGAATGACTTCATCCCAAATAACAGCCCATGCAGATTTATAGAAAGACACTATAACCATCTGGTCCTGGAGCCTTGTTGTTTGACATAGAAAAAATTACATCTCTAATTTCCTCTTTTGTAACTGGAACATAGAAATTCCTAGCTTGAGAAACATTCAGACAAGGTCCAGACTGAACGATGTTGCTGTCTGGAATAGATGTGGCAATAGCAGTGCCCATAAGGTTCTTATAAAATAAAATTAATTCATTACCAATCTCCTCTCCATTAGTGATTCTATTCCCCCATATTATTGTAGAGAACCATCACTCTATTATGGTGCCTATTGGATTTTATTACTGAATGAAAATAATTAGTGCACCAATCACCCTGTATACTCCAGGCTATTCTTGCTTTTTGTTGATAAAATGACAACTCACAGTCCAAAAGCTTGTTGTAAGAAGAAATGCATTCTTTTCTTGATTGATGAAAATAGGACTGAGAGGGTTGACTTGAAGATTCTTTTGAACTTCTTCCAGAGCAAGTCTAGCTTTTTGAACTTGTTCACTGATGTTATAGAAGTTTTTTCTATTAATATTCTTTAGGGTTCCCCTCAGTAGCTTAAGTTTAGCATAAACTGAGTACATTGTATATCTTGCAATAGATGACTGCCAGATATTTGAGACTGTGGGAAGAAAGCTATCATATTTGGTCCACATTTTATAAAATTTGAATGGCTTTTTCCCAAGCACACATTCATCATAGATTGAAACCAAAGCTGGAGAGTGATCATAGAAGCTTGGGAGCAAAAACTCAACATGACTTGAGTTATACATATGAATCTAGGAATCATTCACCAAGGCTCTGTCTAATCTACCCCAAACCCTTGAAACATGGTCTTGCTTATTGTTCCAAGTAAAAAAACAGCTTATAGCTTTTAAGTGAGTGAGATGACAATCTTCAATAAAATCACTGAAATCCCTAGTTTCAGCCTCTGAAAGTATAGCACCATCAAGTTTTCCTCATTGCTAATCAAAGCATTAAAATCTCCACATAGAAGCCATGACACATTCCCAATGGTTTGATGTATGTGATTGAGTTCTAACCATAATTCTTTTCTAGCCTCCAAATGATTATAACCATAAATTGATGATACGACACAATCCATTCTCCCATCCGTAAATTGATGATATGACTCAATTTACATGACCTCTTTGCTAACATGAGTCGTTTATTTTGCTTTCAGCAATATTAGTTATATTTTTAAATATAACTAATAAACATTTTTAACCCATGATTTAGAAAGGAAAGAAGGCGAGTAAGAAGAAATGGAGGAATCTTAAATTTATACAACTTTTTAAATTATCCTACATTTTGGTTTCTGAAGGACCAACACTTCAATCTACTGAAGAACAAGATTTATCTTTAGAATTTGCACTCTATTTCATAATACTGTATGGAGTAGGATTTATAGAATCCTTCACTCAATACCCAGATTAAATAATTGTGTTGTCACTCCTAGCTAAGTGCGAGTTGATAGCGAAGGGAACTAAGCAGGTCCCACTGAGCATCTTTCAACCAAGAATACCATTTTCCACAAGAAGAGTCCAAAATCAAAAGTCAATCGTTGAGTCAATAAAGCTAAAAAAAACATTTTTTAAAATTAGTTCTTCAAATCTTCCATGAGTTGAAATTAGTCCTACAAATGCTCATGATATTTTGAAATTGGTTCCCCAAAATTTTTTAAATCTCAACTTCTGATCTGCTGGAAACCTTTTTTCCAAAATTAATACCCAGATTAGCTATAATCAATACCGTGCATAAGAGTATAACTTGTATTGTATCCAAAAGTATCAAGATGACGAAATATGTCCGTCAATTTTAACCAGCACCAAACCATAAGGACTAACTTTAAAACTTTTCGAGGGGCCTAATTTTGAAGTATGAAGATTATTTCGGAGGACTAATTCCAAAATATGAAAGATGTGGGGGCCTAAGGCGGGAAACACCCAAAAATGGAATACTGGCAGCCAGTTGACTGACGTGAAGTATTTTTATCTCCGGCATATATTCTCCGCTCTTTATTCTGCCACAAAACTGCTCTCGACACTTTCCCTATCCTCTCTCCCTCTAATGGAGATAACCCTACCTTTCCCCTTCACAATAATCCTCGCCTTCTACGCCCTGTCCCTCTCACCATCGTTCAGCTTCTCTCCCAGCACCTTCCTACTTCCTCACCTGCGGCTCCTCAACGTCCGTTCTCCTCCCGACGGCCAGCCCGCCTCGAGTTTCCACCCCGACACCACTACACTCACCTCCAACCGCCGCCACCGAGACACTCACCAACCATCGGCGGCCGGATCCTCTCTCTACTCAAACGCCGCCTCTTTCACATCCCCTGCCTCCTACAAGTTCACCCCGATATCGCCGGGCACTTATATCATCCGCCCTCACTTCTTCCCCTTCCCCGCCCGGTCTCACCGCCTCTCCACGCAAATTTCAGCGTCTCGGCCCTCGCGACGCTTCGCCCTCCTGACCCGCTTCTCGCGTCCGGCCACGACCACGCCCTCCGTGATCAAGGAGTTCCTTCTCTATGTCGACTCCGAATCAACTCACGCTCGACCTCGTGCCGTATTCACTAGCCTTCGTCAACGCGATCGAGGTCTTCAACGCCCCTCCCTATCTCGTCGACGGCGATGGCTGCCACTTACGTAACTGCGGCAGGCGACGCTGGTCCTCTCGGCCAGCTGTCGCGAACAAAGGACTGGAGAGTCTCTACAGGGTCAACGTCGGCGGGAGTTTAGTTACCCCGGCTAACGACACTCTGTGGAGGACTTGGGTCACCGACGATCCATACATCTTTCGTAGTTCAGTCTCATTCAAGAACAGCACGAGCGCGTCGGCGATCGTGTACAGGTCGTCGGACCCCAGACAGACGCCTGAGATCGCGCCACAGAGCGTCTACGACACGGCCCGAACTATGGCCATCATGGAGGATATGGAGAATTCCGGTAACCAATTTAATGTCACGTGGAGTTTTAACGTAACTCCGGGCGAGACGCACTTCATCAGGATGCATTTCTGCGATTTCGTGTCTGCTCAGGTGACTGCGCTCTACTTTAATGTGTACATCGGGAACTTGTTAGCTTATGCTGATCTGCAACCGAGCTCGTTCACTGATCAGACGCCTGCTGCGGCTTTCTATTTGGATTTCGCCGCGGATTCAGACGAGTCTGGTCTGATGAATGTGAGCGTCGGTAGATCGAATAGGAGCACGCCGCAGGCCGCTAATGCGTTGCTGAACGGGTTAGAGATAATGAAACTTGGGCTCGATTCGACGACTACAAACACACACACAAATGGGGTCTCGATCAAAATTCTCATTCCTCCAATCGTCTTTGGGGTTATTCTTGTTCCGATATTGATACTGGCTGCGGTCTTTTTACATAAAAGGCGTCGGAAGCCGAAGAGTGCTGTGCGACCTAAGGCCTCTCCATCAGCATCCTCGTCTCCTTTCGCCCCAGATTTCGCTGGCGCTAGTACAAGTGAATCCAATTTCAACAGCACGTCACCAAGAGTCAACCTCGATCTGCAAATCCCCTTCGAAGAGATCAAGTTCGCAACTGATAATTTCAGCGACAGTCTAGTGATTGGTACTGGAGGCTTTGGCAAAGTCTATAAAGGTGTGCTAAGAGACGGCACCAAAATCGCTGTGAAGCGAGGAATGCCAGAATCAAAACAAGGCTACCCTGAATTCCAAACCGAAATCGAAGTTTTATCACGAATCCGCCACCGTCATCTTGTATCCCTCATCGGATACTGCAACGATCATTCGGAGATGATTCTTGTCTATGAGTACATGGAAAAGGGACCTCTGAAGAATTACTTATACGGGTCCAATAATTTACCGAGCCTGACATGGAAGCAGAGGCTCGAGATTTGCATAGGCGCAGCGAGAGGTCTGCACTACTTGCACACTGGATACTCTCACAACATCATCCATCGCGACATCAAATCCACCAACATTCTATTGGGTGGCGACTACTTAGCCAAAGTTGCGGATTTCGGGCTCTCAAGGGTCGGTCCCTCTTTTGGGGAGACCCACGTAAGCACCGGAGTCAAAGGAACGTTCGGGTACTTAGATCCGGAGTACTACAAAGTTCAGAAACTCACTGACAAGTCCGATGTGTACTCATTCGGTGTGATGATGTTTGAGGTTCTATGCGCAAGGCCGGTGATCGATCCCAAACTGTCCAGAGAGCAGCTGAATTTGGCGGAGTGGGCAGTGTTATCCCAGAGGAGAGGTAGACTAGAGAAGATTATCGACCCGAAGCTTGTCGGAGAGATCAATGAGAACTCGTTGAGGAAGTTCGGGCAGACTGCGGAGAAGTGTCTTGCTAATTATGGGGTCGATAGGCCGACGATTGGGGACGTTTTGTGGAATCTTGAGTATGCGCTGCAGTTGCAGATGACGGAGCTGAGGCGAGAGCCGTTTGAGGATAGCGGGGTCGTGGAGGCGCGGGT
>NC_033797.1:91554358-91589877 GCF_001876935.1 Asparagus officinalis | reverse complement strand
AGGCTGGAGATCATGAAGAGGGTGAGGGTATTGGGCGGAGGTTGGGCGAGGGGGAGTCGGGGGTGAGTGAGAGTACGGTGTTCTCGCAGTTGATTACTGGTGATGGTAGATAATTGGCATTTGAGATGAGTAATGTTTTTATGCTGTGTAGGATTTTAGCGTCGGGTCTTTTGATGTATCTTGTGCTAGACTGGAACTTTGTGCTCGGACGTTTTTGGCGTTATTGGAGCAAATTTGACCAGTGCGATGCTACGGAGATAGTGCGAAGAGAAATTTAGATACTGTGAAAAGAAATTTACTGCCTGTTTGGTTACAAGTCTTTCATTTCAAATTATGAATTTGAGCTAATTTTAGTGTTTGGATTCAAAAAAATTTCAACTTCTACAATTGGCTCAATTCCCTTGGGCTTTTAACTCTATAATGGGCACGGAATTATAAATAACAACTATGGAGGTGTCATTTTGAATTCTCATCTTGTTTCTGAGCTCGCGATCCTCTCTCGATCTCTCTCAAACTCGCAGTCCTCTCTCGATCGCTCTGATCTCTCTCTCTGATGAAACCCTAGATCTGATCTCTCTCTGATGAAACCCTAGATCTGATCTCTCTCTCTCTCTCTCTCTCTCTCTCTCTCTCTCTCTCTCTCTTGTTGATTTTCAATCGGTTGTTGATTTCTTTGGCAAGCCCTAATCCCTTTTCAGCAAGGCGTTGATCGGGATGCTCAACAACGCTGGTCGATCTTCCTCTTGATCAAGCCCTAATTACTCATTGGATCTCGCTCAAGTTGCAGGAGGAGGAGCGCGAGCGAAGGATAGACTTCGTCCCTGACGTGTCGGAGATCAAGGTTGAGCGGATCGAGGTCGACAAGGAGACAATGGAGATGCTCTCGAGTATCGGGATGGGGGATTTTCTTGGAGTTGAGAAGCATGCTGAGGTCATCGTCAAGGCACCGGCCTATGGAGGAAGTGGTGGGTTCGCCAACGGTCACAGGAGCTAAAAGGTAATTTTTTTTCATTGTTTGTTATTTGTTTAGGGCTTTTTATTTAAAATGTCTGTTTGAATCTTGAGAGTTTGAGGTGTAGGGTTATTTTGGTTATCGCTAAGACTTATGGATAGTGAGATTTTATTGTTCGTTTTTTTTGGACAAACTTGCAACTTGTTATAATAGATGATTTTGGTGTTGGATTTGAGAGATTTATCTGCTTGTTTATTGTTTATTTGGATGATTAAGCTGGAAATGTAGTTTAGTTTCAATAATAAAGGAAACTGACTAACTGAGACATAGGCTGTTTACGTCGAAAGTTGGTTTATTTGTCGAATCCATTACATGTTTATCGATTATAATGAATTCAAAAGAGTTAGTCTTTTTATAAGAATTCTAACTTACATAAATAAAACAGAAAAAATACAACTCTCTTTAAACACACGCGGAGGATGTTTTATCACCCGCTGCTTGCGTGGGATCTTTGCCTGTGCCGAAGATGCGTTAGTCCGTGGACCACCACGGATCACATCCGGTTAACAGAATAAAAATTTAATGCTCTTATTTCACAATGGAAGTATTCGCAGAAGTAAATAATCTTGACCAAGTGAGATTACTATTCTTCTCGAGATCAAAATTAAGTTTGATCCGGAGGAAAGAGGAATGAGCCTCAGATCTCTCGAACTCTCCTTCTTTATGCTAAAGAACTTCACCAAGATCTGCTAGCCTCTCTAAAATTCATGATTCACTCTTCACAGGGATAGCACCTCGCCTAAATTTTAGATCCCCTGCATATAGGATCAGGTTTGTATTTATAGGCTTCGGTTGTAGCATTTTAGGATAGGAATTGATGATTTGACCTTATCCTCAATTAATAACTGCTTAACCATATTTAGAGATGATATCAAAGTAGGTGGGAGGCTCAGAAACGAACAGATCCTGAGAAAAACTATCGAAAACGCGTTTTTGTCATTTCTGGGCGCGAGCCACTCTAGGGTCGCTCGGCCTTAGCCGAGCCACCTGGCCTTGGCTGAGTCGTTTTGATGCGACTCGGCTGCCAGGGGCTTTTCCGGTTTGGTCTTGTTCTACCATTTTGCGTATTTCGTCGTTTCGTTGACTCGTACGCTTTATTGACTTGCTTCGTGCACTTGTTAGCTCTTTTACGACACGGATAATCCCGTTTGACTTAGATAATGGCATTCATCACCTTCTCTTCATTTTAAGCTATGCGCCGGAACCCATAGGTAATTTTTGACGCCTATAGATATCCTCTTCAAAGTGTTTCAGTCTCACTCTTTTATAGAGGATCCTAGAATACTTTGGATATGATACGCCCAACCTTCAATTCATCGACTTCTTCAGCTTTTAGTCTATTCAGTATTTTGTCTAATAGCTAAAAAAAATTTGGTGTTACGTTTATCGTCTGACCATTGTCAAAATCTTGAACTAAGACTGGCGTGTTAAAATCTGAATTAGCTCGTGTCGTTGAATCGACGTTAAACTAATTATCTTCATCGGGAGTTTATATCTGAGTCGCGATTGAGCTCCCTAGAATTAATTCAGAATTGAGAATAATCCTGAACCTTATTTTGGTGAAATTATCGACGCATTGATCAGCGTCGACCTTCATTACAACGCATTTACTGGTGTTGACTCGCGTCGACCGGCATTGACTCGCGTTGACCGACAATGACTCATGTTGATCGACGTTGACTTTCATCGTCACACATTGTCCGGCATTGACTTTCATCATTATGCGTTAACCGATGTCGACTTTCATCATCACACGTTGACCGGCATTGACTTTCATCGTCATGTGTTGATCGGTATTGACTTTCATCGTCATGCGTTAACCGGTGTATACTTTCATCGTCACGCGTTGATCAGTGTTTGACACAATTTATACTCGTACCTCTATTGGAGTCTACACAGTTTAAGCTCTTAAGATGTTGGAGCGGGGAGCACCAGTTTATACTCGTATACTCCTGGGAGTTCTAGTCACAAGACCGACTGGTGAAGTTGGTGTGTCAGTGACTTTTGTACCTTATTATGATTACTCATACTGTTTAGAATAAATAACCATATTACTTATAGGATTTTTGGCAAACCCTCAGCCATAAACGGGTTTGACGAGCCTTTACCGACTACTTTTGAGTCGGGCTAGCATGCGGATTGTTTAAGTTCGTTCCGCTGTTGACGTTATGCTAAAAGAATGAACTCTTTTAGACTTGATGCTATGATATCGAATACGTAGATTTCGTCATTTTACGAGAATAGGCTACCCGACAATGTGAATAGGATTTTTGGTAAACCATCAACCATCAACGGATTTGATAAGCTTTTACCGACTACCGTTTGAATCGAGCTAGCATGTAAATTATTTAAACTAGTTTTACATGTAACATTATGCTAAAAGAATGAATTCTCTTAGACTTGGTGCATAGGTTTTGTCAATTTAACGAAAATAGACTAACCGGTAACGCGTGTTAGGCGTAGACTTATCTCTACTTATGGTTCGAGATAAAATTCCTCATGTGTGTAAGGTATGAATTATGGCGTTATTAATAACGGCCTGTCACGATGTCAAATACGTGAGCTTTTGTCTTGTTTACGGTAAAAGACTAATCGGCAACGCGTGTTAAGCGTAGACTTACCTCTACTTAGGGTTCGAAATAAAATTCCTTATGCGTATAAGGCATGGATTATAGCATTATTAATAACGGCCTATCATGATATCGAATACGTGAGCTTTTATCCTGTTTATGGTAAAAGACTAACTGACAACGCGTGTTAGGTGCTGACTTATCCCTACTTAGAATTCAGGATAAAATTTCCCCTGTGTGTAAGGTACGAATTTTAGCATTATTAATAACGGTCTGTCACGATGTTGAATACATGGGCTTTTGTCTTTTTTATAATAAAAGACTAACAGACAATGCGTGTTAGGCGTTGATTTATCCATACTTAGGATTTAGGATAAAATTCCCCATGCATATAAGGCACGGATTTTGGTGTTGGGAGGTGTGTAGGCGTATAAAATTGCCTATAGGTCCCTTAGCACAGCTCGACGCCGATTTAACAAACGGACCACCGGGCGACGTATCCAAACAAGACCGTTAGCTCGCCAACGCTGAAGCCAAGCTATACGCAACGGAGCAGGTTAACGAGGCGACAAATCGCACCCAAGCATTGGAATGCATCCACTCGCACGCGGAATCAAACCAATGTTTAGGTGAATCACCGAGTCATCTAAACAAGAGCGAACTCGGATGAATCACGATCAAATCAACATCAATTCCGGACTCAAATTCAGAAGTTGATTTACTGCCATATCAGGAACCCGACTCACTGCCAAATCTGGAATCAAGTCAAAGAGTCGTTGCCAAGTCAATCAACCACACAAGAGAACCAGAACCGGAAACAAAGGACAAAACGGACAAACACCCGGGGACTCGGCCGAAACCGAACCACCCCAGGGTGGCTCGGCCCAAGCCGAGCCACCCTGAGGTGGCTCGGTGGCCGAGCCACCTCCAAGGCCGAGCCACCCATGGGTGGCTAGGCTCAGAACTGTGCAAATGCACAGTTCTGAGTGCCTATAAATAGGCCTTGTGCTCATTTGTTTCAGAGGTTGGAAATTTTGGAGAGAGGCGAAGCCCTGCTGGATTGAAGACTCAGATCTAAAAAAAGATCACAACTTTGAAGGCTTGGAGACTTGGACTTTCAGATCCGGTGCTCGGCGATCACCAACGCCAAATAAGGCAGGAGTTCGAGAGGATTGGATTTGAGATCTACACGATCACACTCCGGATCTAAGCTTGGTTCTTAGATCCCGAGATTCGAGCGGTTGTTTCCTTGGTGAAACAATCCCTCCCGGCTATTATTCCCTTGGTGGAATATTACCCGTCATATCGTGTAGATCCGACCGGATCGAGATCACGCGGTGGTCCACGGCAAATAACCCCGGCGCAGGCAAAGAACCCACCAAAGCGAGCGACCGCAAAACAGGAGCTCGCGATTAGTTCGACAAATAAGGAAAATTGTAATCTTTACTTTGTTTTCTTTGATTTTTCATTGTAACCGGATCTTATAAAAAGACCGGATCTTTGTAACGCATAAAGTTGTTAACTGAGATAGCAATGATATCAACAATGAAGAAAGACATAATTTTTCCCGCGAACAATCTGGCGACCACAGTGGGAGCCAACAGCTTTACTGCCGAAGCTGTCGCGTCGCAGCCGCGGATCCCGATCCCGGTCGAGGAGGAGGTCGAGTACGAATTCGACCAACAAAAGTTCGAGGAGTATCTGTCATCCTCGTCCGAATCCACCTCCCCTCGCAAGTCCAAGTCTCCAAAGCTCTCTTCCAAGAGAAAACTTCGTTGGTACGAAGAAGTTGAAGCTGCCAACGAAGATCTCGCCCCGTTTGATGCCGAAGCTGCATCGGGTGAGATCTCTCCTTCCAACCAGGTCAGATCTGCTCTGGCCGAATCTTCCGTTGCCGAGGGCGTAGTGACTCTCTCAAAGAGAGCCCGCCAAAGGCAACGTCAGCGCCTTGCGAAACAAATCGCAAAGGCAATGGAATCTGTGGACGGGATCCGTTACAACACGGATCTGAAGAACAGAAGAGGCGAACGACCTCAACAACCAATGAATGGCAACTCCTCCAAGCCACCAACGAACGAATGGATCCGTGTCAAACGGAACCGTTCAACGCTGGAGGATCGCATTCAGAAGCGCCGCGCACTCTCAGCACAAGCACGAGCTCAAGTTCAAGAAGCCCGTAGAAGGTGGCAGAATGGAGTAGCCAAGAAATCACCACTAACTCACAAAATATGGAGGCCAAAGTCCAAAGTGGTGAGTCAGGCCGAGGATCGACCTTTACAGCCTTCAAAACGAGTTCAACCTCCCGAACCATCCCGAGGAAGGAGGTCAATCTTGGAGCGCCTCGGTCCAATTCCCGACGAGCGCAACGAAGTCCATGAACGCTCGGGCCCGATGAAGAGGCTCCGAACTAATCAACATGCTGGGGGTCGACACAACCCTCAACATGACAAAGAGTTTACGGCACCCAAGCGCACTACCTTGCGCATCGAAGTTCGGGAGCCCGCTGAGAATTCATGTCTACAAAGGCGTGTTTCGAGGCGAGTGACTCTCGGAAGTCCAAATAAGGCAGTTTGCTCTCAGAAGGAAACGTTGTCATCCGAGGATGATAACGTTATACCTGGGAAATCATGCCAACACGCGATAGGTTACTCCGATCAAATGGACGAGTTGTACTATCGTGCTGGGGGTACGAACAAAACAAGAAAAAGAAGCCCTCAAGGGCTCGAAACTCAGTGCCCATGTGCCAAGCTCATTCGGGTAGTACTGTCTCAATGCAACTGCATCAAGGGAGTCCCCGAGAGAATTTCAGTGTTCGAAAGGCTCGGCACCGAAACGCCAAAACCAAGGCATAGGCGCTTCCGGCAAAGAAGAACAGTGGTTAAGGATGGAGAATTTCCGAAGGTCACCGCCAACATGACCAGCAAAGAGACATCGACACAGATTGATCTCAAATCGTTTCTGGAAGCGTCCCGGCGTGTAACCCGTCTGCAGTCCGGAGCCATCGCACGAGGAACTTATGGTAGGGTTCGGATAAGATTGCCTTCGGAAGATGAAGAATCGGATTCCTGCTCTGCTGTCGCATCGGACAATACAGTGTCCAGCGAAGGACAACCCCGCGAGTCATTCATGATAGGCGCGGAAGAAATGGCCAAAATGCTTGAAGACGCTTTGGCTAAGCAGAAAGAAAGTTTTAAATTCGAGATGGAGACGGCCATGCAGCAGATGAGAGAGATGCATGAACAGCAAATCCAAGCATTCAGGAACCAACAAGGTGAACCAAGCCACCGTAACCAGGTTGCTCAGGAAAAGGAGCACGCGGATGGGGATGAAGCTCACAATGCCAATAACCCTCCCATCAATGCAGGGGGTGGTAGTGAGGATGCCAACGGGGATACAAGTGAAGACTTGAAGATCAAAAGCCTCGAGAGTAAAATCAATACGTTGCTGTCTGCTCAAGAGGTAAAGAAAACGGGCATTCCTTGTCCATACCCGAGGGAATGGGAATCAATCCCCTATCCGGCGAAGTTTAGTCTAATCAACTTCACGCCGTTCGATGGAAGGGGTTCCCCCACCCAGCATTTGATTTATTTCAAATCGCACCTGGGTGCTATCTCTGGGAACGAGCCTCTGATGGTGCGGTCATTCGTCGGCACTCTTCGCGGAGCTGCCTTCGATTGGTATCGTCGCCTCAAGCCAGGAAGCGTGAACAGCTGGGATGACATGGAGACGAAGTTCCTTGCAAATTTCTTCGACGACGACACCGAGATCTCTATCGGATCGTTGCTCGACGAGAAACAAAAAGACGGGGAGTTAGTCGACACCTTCGTCAAAAGGTTCCGGAACAAGGCGATGAATTGCCGGGACCCGATCACCGAGGAATTCATTCTCCAGACTTGCCACAACAACCTCGCATTGGACGTATTGGAGGCAATGGGGACAGCACCGTCTGACACTTGGAAGGATCTGAAGGTGCGCGGTGAACAAGCCGAACGCTTCCTTAAAAGGAAGAAGGCCGAAAGGAACCAACCGACGGTTAATCTGCTGGACTCAAACTTCGCTTCCCGTGGTAAGGGCAAAGCACCTGCAGCTGCTGGTGGTGCTAATCAAGCGTCACAACAGCAATCCCGAAGGCAGCAGAAGACTTCGGGTCCGAGACTCCAGAGAGAGTATTCCTTCAAGGACGAAGACGTTCCAACCATCTTCGAATCGCTCCTCGAAGGCAACAAGATCAAGCTACCACCTATCACGAATCAGGAGGAAGCTGATAACACTACGGACCCAAAGTACTGTGCATACCACAGAAGGGTTGTTCATCCCACCAAGGATTGCTTTGCTCTCAGGAATAGCATTCAGACCTTGGTCGAAGCCGGCGTTATAACGCTAAGGTAAGCCAAATAAAAACGGCAAAACTCCGACCGGTATAAGAGTATAAACTGCTTCCTGACACTCCAAAGAGTATACGAGTATAAACTGTTTCTCAACACTCCGAAAAGTATACGAGTATAAACTGCTTCTTAATACTCCAATAGGTATATGAGTCTAAACTGTTTCCCCACTTTTGACGGGAAGTTCCTGGAGAATATTAAGCTAATATTCTTAAGGATAACCCGGTTAGTTAACTGATAATAATGTCCGAACCAGTTCCGCAGAGGAAACTGGGGGTGGACGATTTATGTAACGGGAAGTTCCCAAAACCACAGCAATGTAATGAATAAGGACTCCCATTCAAGTTCTCACTGTGTCTGTGCACTCAACACTCTCTCTGTTAGAGTCTGGACGTAAAGTTCCTGATTGGTCAAACCTTCTTACAGTTAGGACCACAGTCAAAATCCCCTCTCGATTCTCCCAATGAACGAGAGGTCCACAAATCAAGCGATCAAACCTTCCTACAGTTAGGATCGTCTTAAACCTTCCATTCGGTCAAACCTTTCTACAGTTAGGACCAAAACCAAAAACCCCTCTCGATTCCTCCAATGAACGAGAGGTCCACTTTCAAATCGAGTGATCAAACCTTCCTACAGTTAGGGTCACCTCAAACCTCCCACTTGGTCAAACCTTCCTACAGTTAGGACCAAAACCACGATTCATTCTCGATAAACGAGAAATTCATCTTTAGTTCGATAATCAAACCTTCCGACAGTTAGGGTTATCCGAATCTTTTTGATTCTCGGAGTGGAGATCCCACTCTTAGTTTCACCTTTCCGGATTCTGGGGGTGGAGATCCCACCTCGAGTCTCCTTTCCTTCTTTGTTCGGGGAATAGAATATAAAATTCTTCCTTCCCCATACCAATCCTTTTCGAAGAATTCAGGATTCATCCTAGGAAGTTTATCCCGAATCCTAAGCAGGGATAAGTCTGCGCCTAACACGCGCTGCCGGTTTAGTCTTTTTTCTGCACAAAAAGACACCAGAGTTCGATTCTGGGGTATTCTATCCTGAAACCTAAGCAAGGATAAGTCTGCGCCTGACACGCGCTGCCGGTCAGTTCTTAACCGTTTAAAAAGAACACCCGTTCACATATTCAACATTGTGACAGGTTGTTATTAATAACACCAAAATCCATGCCTTACACGCATGGGGAATTTCATCCTGAATCCTAAGAAAGGATATGCCGACGCCTAACACGCGTCGCCGGTTTAGTCTTTCCCCGTAGAAAAAGACACCAGAGTTCGATTCTGGGGTATTTTATCCCGAAGCCTAAGGAGGGATAAGTCAACGTTTAATACACGTTGCTGGGTAGCCTATTCCCATGACAACGGCGAAGTCTATGTATTCAAAGTCATAGCAACAAGTCTTAGAGGATTCAGTCTCTAAGCACAACGTTACATGCGGAACGGATTTAGACAATTCGCATGCTAGCCCGACTCAAACGGTAGTCGGTAAAGGTTAATCAAATCCGTTAAAGGCTTGGGGTTAGCCAAAAATCCTAAAGTCAGCGCCTAACACGCGTCGCCGGGTAGTCTATTCCCGTGAGAAAGACGAAGTCTACGTATTCGAAGTCGTAGCATCAAGTCTAAGGGAGTTCATTCCTTTAGCACAACGTCACATGCGGAACGGACTTAAGACAATCCGCATGTAAGCCCGATTCAAACGGTAATCGGTAAAAGCATGACAAATCCGTTGAGGGCTGAGGATTTGCCAAAAATCCTAAGTCAACGTCTGATACACGTTGCTGTTTAGTCTTTTCACAGGAGAAAGACGAAGTCTACGTATTCAATATCGTAGCACTAAAAGAGTTAACTCTTTTAGCATAACGTCACATGCGGAACGGACTTAAAACAATCCGCATGCTAGCCCGACTCAAACGGTAGTCGGTAAAGGCGCATCAAACCCGTTGATGGCTGAGGATTTGCCAAAAATCCTATAAATATGCGAGTCATTGACGCATCAACTTTATGAGTTGGTCTCGTGACTCGAGCATCCAACGACCTTGGGATAAGATCCATGCTCCAATTCCTTAAGAGCTTAAACCGTGTGTACTCCAGCAGACGTACGAGTATAAACTGTGTCAAATGCCGAACAGTGCATCATAATGAAGCCTGGACGCCGGACAACGCGTCGCAATGAAGCTCAAACGCCAGACAACGCGTTATAGATGAAGATTCAACGCAGTCAATCGATGATAAGTTCTGTGTTGAAGCAGCAAACTCGAGCCAAAAAGTCAAGAAATCAAGAATCGACTTCAAGTTCAAATTCCAACAACGGTCAGACAATAAATGCAGCACCGGAACCCCTACAGGCATTCTACAAAGCACTGAATAGCCTGAAGGAATTGAAGGAATCCAGAACAGAAGTCATTCCAGAGTCCCGTTACACCGACTGAAGGTTGGGACAATCACATCCAAAGTATTCCAGACTCTTCTATAAAAGAATGAGACTGAAATACTTTGGAGGGGGTATCTGTAGGCGTATAAAATTGCCTATAGGTCCCTTAGCACAGCTCGACGCCGATTTAACAAACGGACCACCGGGCGACGTATCCAAACAAGACCGTTAGCTCGCCAACGCTGAAGCCAAGCTATACGCAACGGAGCAGGTTAACGAGGCGACAAATCGCACCCAAGCATTGGAATGCATCCACTCGCACGCGGAATCAAACCAATGTTTAGGTGAATCACCGAGTCATCTAAACAAGAGCGAACTCGGATGAATCACGATCAAATCAACATCAATTCCGGACTCAAATTCAGAAGTTGGTTTACTGCCATATCAGGAACCCGACTCACTGCCAAATCTGGAATCAAGTCAAAGAGTCGTTGCCAAGTCAATCAACCACACAAGAGAACCAGAACCGGAAACAAAGGACGAAACGGACAAACACCCGGGGACTCGGCCGAAACCGAACCACCCCAGGGTGGCTCGGCCCAAGCCGAGCCACCCTGAGGTGGCTCGGCCAAGGCCGAGCCACCCATGGGTGGCTAGGCTCAGAACTGTGCGCGGGCACAGTTCTGAGTGCCTATAAATAGGCCTTGTGCTCATTTGTTTCAGAGGTTGGAAATTTTGGAGAGAGGCGAAGCCCTGCTGGATTGAAGACTCAGATCTAAAAAAGATCACAACTTTGAAGGCTTGGAGACTTGGGCTTTCAGATCCGGTGCTCGGCGATCACCAACGCCAAATAAGGCAGGAGTTCGAGAGGATTGGATCTGAGATCTACACGATCACACTCCGGATCTAAGCTTGGTTCTTAGATCCCGAGATTCGAGCGGTTGTTTCCTTGGTGAAACAATCCCTCCCGGCTATTATTCCCTTGGTGGAATATTACCCGTCATATCGTGTAGATCCGACCGGATCGAGATCACGCGGTGGTCCACGGCAAATAACCCCGGCGCAGGCAAAGAACCCACACAAAGCGAGCGACCGCAAAACAGGAGCTCGCGATTCGTTCGACACAAAAGGAAAAAATTGTAATCTTTACTTTGTTTTCTTTGATTTTTCATTGTAACCGGATCTTATAAAAAGACCGGATCTTTGTAACGCATAAAGTTGTTAACTGAGATAGCAATGATATCAACAATGAAGAAAGACGTAATTTTTCCCGCGAACAAGGTGGTGTCTTCTCTTAGGGAAAAGACGAACCCGATACTGGAGAGGAAGAATTTTATATTCTCTCCAGGTGCAAAAGAAACTTAAAGTGGGATCTTCACTTGAGAATCAAAAAAGATTCGGATAACTCTAACTATCGAAAGGTTTGATTACCCAATCTAAAGGTGGATTTCTTATTCATCGAGAGGAAACTCTAGTTTTGGCCCTAACTGTAGGAAGCTTTGACCAAGTGGGAGGTTTGAGACGACCTTAACTGTAGGAAGGTTTGATCACTCGATTTGATAGTAGACCTCTCGTTCATGAAAGGAATCGAGAGGAGATTTTGGCTTCGGTCCTAATTATAGAAAGGTTTGACCAAGAAATAGTAGGAGCGGAGGTGCAAATAACAGTGAGAATGTTGACTCATACGAATCACTTGGTAGGTATTTTTAGCGTCAAGTGACAAGGACTTAACATGAAAGAGGTTTGCTAATTGCCATAGATCAGCAGCTTGAACTTTTGAGTACCGTGTTGGGACTTTAATATTAGGAGTGTTAAGTGCACAAACACAGTGAGAGTTTGAATGGACTCAGCCAAAAGAAATTTGGTAGACTCACTGTTAATTAATTTAACCAGTGAGGGACTTTATGGTGGAGGACTGTGAATCATCAAGCATTCCATAGTTACGTCGTGGGAATTTCGTGAGGGAAGATTGAGCGAATAAGGTCATTAAATCTCATCTCGATGAAAGAGTTCTCGGAAAATCACAGTGAGTGGGTTTTAATCATCTTGTAAATTATTAACTAGCCATAGTGGGAGGTTCTTAATCATTTTTTTTTTCTTATAATCAAAAATGAATTATTCAGACGATTGGTCTTCCTCTTGAATAATAAACCGGTTTTGGGTTATCCTTAAGAATACCATGTCTAGTATTCTCCAGGAACTTCTCATTGGATTGCATTGAGGTATTCCACCCCTAACTTTTTGGTGAACCTGAATCCAGTCGGGTTATCCTTAAGAACATTAAGAGTAATATTCTCTAGGAACTTCCTGTTGTTAGAAATAAGAGAAGCAGATTAATCTCGTATACCTGTTGGAGGATGCCGAGTTATCCTTAAGAATATTATGTGTAATATTCTCCATGAACTTCTCGTCAAATGTAGGGAATAGTTTAGCCTCATATACCTGTTAGAGGTTAGGGAAACAATTTATATTCGTATATTTGTTCGAGTATCAGGGAGCAGTTTAACATCATATACCTGTCGGAGGGATGGGAGGAACAGTTTAACCTCTTATACTCATCGAAGGAAACCATTCTCATGCGGCTCATTTCAGCGTTATGATGTCGACGTCAACCAAGGCTTGTATGCTATTTTTTTAGAGTAATACAAGCCTTGATGGTATGATGAACCCTCCTATGATATGCATAGTATTTCGGATCCGAAGTGTTATTAGCTTCCTCCTAATTCGTAATAGGTGGTAGCTTTATTTTATTATTTTCAAGGAGGTATTTGAAGATAGCTAGAACCTCTTCATCCTTGAAGGAGTACTCTTGTTGGAGTCTCAGATCCGGAGTCCTTCGCTGCTTCTGAGGTTACTATTGTAACGTCTGATTAGTGTCAATAGCCACTGCAGGTACCTTTCCCTTACCACGAGAAGAAAACTTGAGTTCGGGGGGTTAGTCGTTGGTTGACCTTTTTCAAGCTTTTTTCTTTTGAGAAAGCGTTCGGCCTGTTCCTCACGTAGTTTTAATTCCTTCCATGTTATGGATGGCACCACCCCCAGGACCATTAAAGGTTCATTGCCGGAGATCACACCTAGGTGGGACTTGAAGTAAATTAGGTATTGAGTGGGTGAGTCTTTTCCATCGAATGGTATGAACTTAATTAGATCGAACTTCACCAGATACGGGATTAACTCCCACTCCATTGGGTAGGGACATGGAATATTAGTCTTCTTTACCTATTGAGCGGACATTAGTGCGTTGATCTTGCTCTCCAGGTTTTTTATTTTCTCGTTCTTGCCCATATTTTCCTTTGGGTGATCTCGGGGAGGATCAACTAGACCACCCCCAGCGTTGTCATCCTCAGTAGGACCACCCCTAGTATTTCGATCAACAGGAGGGGTATCAACGTTGAGATTTTCATCCATGTCTGAATCACTATTTTCTTGATTGGTAGCATTACGACGGCTAGATTCACCAATCTGATTTGATAAGGCTTGAATCTGTTGATCATGAAATTTAAAACACCCTAGAGGGGTGGTGAATAAGGTTTATGCTAATCTAATCCGATTTAATACCAATTAATAACTTATTAACAAATATCCTAGAAAAATAGATATGCAACACTTAATATACAAGGAAATGAAACTAAGGATAATATAAACACAAAGCAATATAAATAAGATAGTGGACAAACTAAATAATGAGACAATAGTGATATAAGCAATGAGCACAAATATAGGTGAACGTGAATGCACACTCAAACACACAAGAAATGGTCATGGAGTTCGGACTTTCCGTCCTACGTCTCCGCTCCTCACTCCCGGGGAGAATCCACTACATAACCGGGTTTTCAACACTCACCTGAATAACGTTTACACCACACAATATTGGTTTTTAACGTTCACCGATCAATGTTCATAAACACTCATAATGTAACTACACAACTACCACCTTAAGTATTAGCCTCTCATGTGTCTCCCTCAAGTGCTCGAAATTACGACCTGCCTCTAGGCTTTACCACCGACCCTACTCCTCTTGGGACCGACCACGTCTCTCACCTCTACACTCCTCTTGGTGTATTTGTGCAATACAAAGTGACCTCACAATTAAGCTCTTAATACAAATAAATTATTCTCTACAATGGATGAGAACACAATGTAGGCTCACTCTCTAAGTCACAAACCCACAACCCCAAATTATACTATGTATGAAAATACTAAAAGCTCAATGTGGGTGTGTGTAATAAAGAGATAAAACAAATATAAACTCAATTTAAATCTAGCTTATGGAAGTTAAGATCAAACATATAAATTGCTAGAATTGAGTTTAAGAAAAAATTCTCTATGATGACAAGAGAGAGAGAGAGAGAGAGAGAGAGAGAGAGAGAGAGAGAGAGAGAGAGAGATGAGTTGAAGCTCAAACACCAAAGGATGATCTCTTCTAGCTCTTGTAAAAATTTCTTCACAAACTTGAAACTTGTAAACACACTAAACAAACTTAAACACACTTTAAAACTTGATTAAACTCTTTCTTGGTTGGTTTTTAGTCTGATGTATGAAGGGTATTTATAAGGACCCCAAAACATAAAAAAATCAAAACAAAAAGACCAAAAACTCAAAACAAGACATGACTAAAAAAACTAGTCGTTACAGCTTCAGTCGACTGACGGGTTTTATCAGTTGACTGATGAGCTGACCGTTATAGGTATTTTCCAGCTCATCAGTCGACTAACAACCTTATCAGTTGACTGATGACCTCATCAGTCGACTGGTCAGTCGACCAACATAAAAACAGACAGTTTTGTACTTTCCAGGTGATTTCTTTGGTCAACTGATCCCTTGCATCAGTCTACTGATAACACATAATCAGACTATAATGAATAGTAAAACTAAACTTTAATCCTCTTTAAAAATTAGCAAATAAATTTAGAAAAATGTAAAACTTTAGGGAATACTTATAAACATGAAAATGAACATGTTACAAAAAATTGGTTTTCAAATAGCACCTCTCATTTGTGAAATCTCATCATTTTGCAAAATCACTTAAAATACGAAATCTCAAAAACACATGATTTTGACAAAATGACTTAAACACAATTTTAAAACTTTGTAAAATAATTTTATAGACTTAATGAAAGATGTATATCATGATTTGACTTAAACACAATTTTAAAACTTTGTAAAATAATTTTATAGACTTAATGAAAGATGTATATCATGATTGTTAAGTCCATAAACAAAAAACTCAACTAGACTTAATGAAAGATGTATATCATGATTGTTAAGTCCATAAACAAAAAACTCAACATTTTCACAAATCTATATTTAAATAAACTTGAAAACCAAAAACCAAAATGTGTAGGTATATATATATACTATATATATATATATATAAGAAATCAAAACTTATATGTGTGTATGTGATTGAGCTTAAAGTATTAAACACACATAATATAACACCTAAACTAATTTACTCAAGCAATCTTGATCTTTAATAAGCTCGACTTAGTAAACTACGGATGAAGCTTGAACTAGGATCTTGACTTGAATGTGTAAGGCTTCATACGATATACCTTCACTCCTCCAAAGGATATGTGTTAGGTCTCATGTTATGAGCCTACATCTTCTAATATTGTTTTGATGATTACAAACAAATCCTAATATTATTTGTCTAGTATTTATGTTTTATTATTAGGTATTCTAGACAAACAATACGTTGAAGGTTGGATAGATTGAGCTTTCACGATCACATCAAATGGAGGTTGGCGGAATATCGGTATGAAGCCATTGTACATCAAGTTATATTCAAGATCAAGCTTCATCTGCAACCAAGTCAAGCATATTGAAGATCTATCAAGCTTGGATAAATTAGTTTAGGGTTTATACTTTGTGTGTTAATATCTTAAGCTCAATATTATACGCACACAATTTAATGGTTTATGTGTTTTATCCACAAAAGTTTTTGCAAACAAATAAACATATAATACTTATTTATTTTCTATGTGGATAAGTTGTTTTGCTTTAGCTATATAGATATGAAGCAATATATATTCACATTTATGTGCTTCATACTATATTGAATTTGTAAAATATTATGTTTATGGATTGAAGACTTACTTATACTATTTTCATATCTTGTATAAGTCTATAAATCTATTCTAAAGTGTTTCAAAGTTTTGTTAAGTCATTTTAGAAAAATCAAGTTTTCAACATGTTCATAGTTATGTGATTTTGCCAAATGATGAGATTTTACAAATGGGAAATACAAATTGAAAAATTCTTTTTGTAACATATTCATTATCATGTTTACAATCATTTCCCAAAGTTTTATATTTTTTTGAATTTATTTGATATTTTTAAAAGATATTTGAATTTCATTTTTAGTATTCAATTTAGGCTAATAACCTGTTATTAGTCGACTGATGACATCAGTCGACTGAAGAATGTGCCTACAATCTTTAAAAGTTTTTGTTTTATTTTGGTCGACTGACCAGTCGACTGATGATCCATCAGTCGACTGATAAAGGTCATTAGTCGACTGATAAGCTATCGATTGCCTACAACAGTCAGCTCATCAGTCTACTGATGAAACCCGTCAGTCGACTGATAAGCCTTCCAACGGTTAGTTTTGTGTAGTTTCTAGATTTTTGGTTTTTGAGTTGTTTTGTCTTTTTCTCTGGGTTTTGGCTGATGTCTTGAGTGCCTATAAATACCCCAGTGCATTCAACTCTTATGACAATCAAGGAAATTATTTTAATCAAGTTTTGAAAGAGTTTAGTTTGTGTTTAAGCATTGTTTTAAGTTTGTTTCAAAAGAGGAGTTTTTCACAAGGAGGAAGCTTTTGATTTCAACTGAGGAATTCATCCTCATCATCTATCTACAGCTCCTTGTGTTTATAGAAAAGTTTTCTAACTCTTTTATCTAGCTTAATTATCTTTTGATTTTCATATTCACATCTTAGCTAGTTTTATTTGAGTTAGTTGTTCTCATTTATCACTCACACCTCAATTAAGCTTTTAATATTATTCATACAATATATTGTTGGGTTGTGGTGAGTGACTTAGTGAGAGTGAGATTCATAGTGTTCTAATTCATTGTTAGAGAACAAATCTTGTATTTGAGCCTTATTGTGAGAGTTCACTTTGTAATACACATTTACACCAAGAGGAGTATGTGGTGAGGACGTAGCCGATACCAAGAGGAGTGGCATCGGTAGTAAAGCCTAGAGAGAGGTAGTAAAGCAGAGCACTTGAGGGAGGCGATACGTGAGGACCAACACTTGAGGTTTTAGTTTGCATATGTACATTGTGCAAGATTTGTAGAGTTTTTAGTGAGCTAGAAAACCGAGTGTGTAGAGAAGTTCCAGCTTCCAAACCGGGTGTGTCAATAGTGGAGTTCTCCCTGGGAATGGGGAGCGGAAATGTAGGACGGAAGGTCCGAACTCTATGATCATATCATTATGTTTGGATTGCTCTTTGTGTTCACTATTTGTTTATATTGTTTCTTCTTTATTTTTCCCTTTGCATATATATCATTGCATATGTAGGACGGAAGGTCCGAACTCTATGATCATATCATTATGTTTGGATTGCTCTTTGTGTCCACTATTTGTTTATATTGTTTCTTCTTTATTTTTCCCTTTGCATATATATCATTGCATATGGCTTATTGAATATCATCATTGTTATGATATATTTGTTAATAACTTTTAATTTGTATTAATATCTAATAAGATTAGCAATAACCCTATTCACCCCCCTCTAGGGTTCTTTCAAATAGTATCAGAGCTTGGTGCTCTTTGATTTGAGGTCTAATCACCTTGAGTTAAAGATCCCTTATTCTTATTATTATTGCTAATCTTATTTTGATATTATTCTTCTTGCTTGC
This sequence comes from Asparagus officinalis, assembly GCF_001876935.1. Lineage (NCBI taxonomy): Eukaryota > Viridiplantae > Streptophyta > Magnoliopsida > Asparagales > Asparagaceae > Asparagus > Asparagus officinalis. Next base: position 91,571,662 of record NC_033797.1, on the reverse strand, counting down.
ACGTTTATTATGGATATGCATGGTGCCCCTTGTTTAGGTTATGATATAAATGTTGCTCCTTTATTCAATAATTTTACTTATGCTCAATGGATGTTTAGATTTAAAATATTTGTTAGATCTAAACATTTAGATTTATATGAATTTATTGATAGTGTTTACATTATGCCCACTTTGGATAAATCCAAGTAGAGCAATCATGAAAAGAAAATATCTACTATGAACAAGTTATTGTTAGATTTTCTGCTTAAAGCTTTTGAACCATCTATATCTAACAAACTTGTTTCTTTTGATAGTGACTATTTATTGTGGAAACATATAGATGTATGTCAAGGCAACTTGGAGAGATCCAACGGATTCCGATGGACTCTACTTTAAGTAATAGTGGAGCTTCATCTTCATTGTGCACACAACCACTAGGCGATAGCCCTAGTGAGGTATGCAAGCCCGATACCGATGATGATCTATCCATTTATGAACTCGCATGTGCTTATGATAGATTAATGAAAGCCTATAACAAATTATGAACTCGCATGTGCTTATGATAGATTAATGAAAGCCTATAACAAATTGCATCATAATTTTGTAGATTTAAAAAGCAAGCATAATGAAAGCCTATAACAAATTGCATCATAATTTTGTAGATTTAAAAAGCAAGCATGTTATTTTAAAATCAAATCATGAGGCTGTAGCAACTAAGTTTGATATCATTGCTAACAAAAATGCAAACCTTAAAGAAAGCAATAAAAAATTAAAAATAAATATTGCTAGTTTATCTCATAAAAAAATGATGCCATGTTAGAAGTAGAAACAATTATGAATGAATATAATTCTTTTAAAATTAATCATGATTGTTCTACTTCTATTGTCAATAATATTATGTCAAATGATGAGTTGAATAATATTAAAGATAACATTTCTTCATTAGATTCAACTCTAACTAAATGCATTAACAATCACAAGAAGCTTGTGAATATGTGTCCTAAGTATAAAGAAAATAAGTCCACTCATTATGCACACGTATATAGCAAAACTTATAAGTGCTCTATTTGCGACCGAAAAGACCATCTTGCTCAATTTTGCTATGATGCACATAAACATTCTAATAATACTATTTCATGTGCATCTCATAAAATCTTGCTCAATTTTGCTATGATGCACATAAACATTCTAATAATACTATTTCATGTGCATCTCATAAAGTTTCTACATCTCATACACATGCATATGCACATATTACACATCACAAACATGCTCATGTGTATAAGTGCGGTTTTTGTGGTAGGTTTGGCCATTTAGCCAAATTTTGTTTTGATTTGAAAAATATTTCTCATTTGTAAAAACCTTCAAATAAATTACCTTTGTTCGCAAATGATTTCCGTGGACCACCTTTTGACCAATACAAACCTTTTAAACCCTTTCATTGCACTCATTGCAATCGAAATGGCCATCTATATGAATTTTGTTTTGACCGTGTTCGTACACCATATATGCCCAAAAGTGATCATAACCCTAAGGCTTTGAGCATTAATGATAGGGGTCATGTCGCTAGACTCTTAGGTACCAAGAGTAATTAGGTATCAAAACAAGTTTGATTATTTAAGAACAAATTTTTAAATTTTAAATTTTTTTATGTTCTTAAAGTTGATTTTTTTTTTGAGATTTTTGCAAATAATTTTTAAAATCTTTAAAAGAAAGTACTTTAATATCTTGGTTTCAACCATGTTGTTTTTTATTCATTTTGATGTGTTTGTGTTTATGGGATCATTATAAAACACTCTTATGATGATATTTATATGTTTGAGCTTTCAGATCATCTATTTGTGATTTATAATATATTCCTTATGTGGTTTGATCAAGTTCTACAAAGAATTTTTCTTCTATTGATCAAACACATTTTAGATATATATACTTTGTTTTCATGTGTTGAGACATCATTATCATAATAACGTATTTCTACATGTTCTCAATCAATCATGATTTATGGTTTGATAACTTATGAATTTTCTTTTGGATTTATTGACAAATCATTTGATTCTTGATTTGTGATTTTTAATCTTTGATTTTAATTTTTAGAATTTGTTATTATTTTTGATATATCCTATGGATATATATATATATATATATCTTTGTGTTAGACCCTTGTGACACTTTCTATTAATGATACACATATGAATGTTCAATTGGTCTTATATGTGAGTGGTGTTTAGCATACTTTTATCTATGTTTGCTCACATTTGTTTGCCATGCTCATAATTACATATTTTTCATATGGCATTTTGATAGGGGGAGGAATCCCTATATCTTTTTATTGTTTATACTCACCTATGCTTTATGATAGGGGGAGCTTCCGCTCTCTTACTCTTATGTTTTTTCATTTTGATATTGCCAAATAGGGAAAGTGGATTGTGAGTATATTTTAAGAGAATTATGTTTTATTGTATATCTTATATACTCTTTGGGTAGATTGTTTGTCATCATCAAAAAGGGAGAGATTGTTAGGTCTCATGTTATAAGCCTACATCTTCTAATCTTGTTTTGATGATTACAAACAATCTACACATATTGTTTCAATATAATCGTGAATGCTTGATTCCATCCATCATCCAACATATTGTTTGTCTATAATAAATACAAAAACATAAATGTAGGCGTCAAAAATTACCTATAGATCCCCGCACACGGCTCGAGATAGAGAAAAGATGATGAACGTTGCTATTTGAGTCACAGAATCTCATTTGACGACGACAAACGCATGAAGTGAGTCGACGGATCATGCGAAGCAACGGAATTTCGGAATAACGGAAACATGAATGAACCAGGAACGGCACGTTGCTTACGAAAGAAGAAGCGTCTCTCATGTCCTATTTACTCCACATATGATTCAATCATGGGAGCTTGTAGAACTCCTCGTCGGCTTTCCGACGCATTCTGGACCGCATGATTCTGAGTTCTGATGATGAAAATACAACGAAAACGGACGGAATGCGCAGACCGAGCCTTAAGCCAAAGTCAAGACACCTCTTTGGTGTCTCGACCAAGCCGAGACACCCAATGGTGTCTCGGCTTGGCCGAGACACCCCTTGGTGTGATGCCCCTGGTTTCACACAAGGCTGCAGTCCTAGGTGAAACCAAGAATGTCAAACCTGCCATGCACCACACCGTGCATTAACATGTTTCACCATCACAATTCTATCACTCTAGTAGAGTCAATAACAGGTGTTGGTACAAAAGCAAGTAATAGATAATACAGAGAATAACTGTTGAAATGGTAGAGATCATAATAACATTTCATCATCCAACATACCTAAGTACAAAGTCAAAGTCTGAAATGAACAAACTGGAGTTTTCAACAAGCCTCAAATACAATAAGTCTGAGTAAAGGAAATAAGGCATACAGCCTTTACAACATCTATAACATAGTCCTCAAATGTCTAACAAATACTACAGTGGAGCTCCAACATAAAGCATAGCTAGAAAAGATAGCTGAACACTAAAGTGTGTCGCCATCAACCTGCGACTCTCCGGGCTCCTGGCTCGTGACCTGAAAGGGGGAGGGACAACGAGCGTCAAAGCGCTAGCGAGCAACATCACAACCAACCCCAAGGGAGAGGGCTCGTTGTATAAGAAAATACAGTTATCACAAAATGTATATGTATAAACAAATTCCCTGAAGCAAAGGGGGTCTTAGTACTTAGGAAATTTCAACACGAGCATAGGTACGTCGAGCGAAATAATCCGGAAGTGACCGTTGTCCAACGCCTGGACCGGATGTGACCGTTGTCCAACGCCTGGACCGGGTGGTAATACATATCCAGCACGAGGATATAAAGGTATGTCCAACACGAGGACTAAGAGGTATGTCCAACATGAGGACAAAAGGGGGGGGGGTAGTACTTGTCCAACACGAGGACTGAGTTTAACCTAGTTTTTCCCACCACATGGGCCAAATAGTAATCATCGATGAGATGTATGAGGAGATATACTTATACCAATTTCACACTCAACTCGGTGTGTGATTCTAAACTGGCATTTTAAGCCATCTATCATGCATAGATACTTAGTAGACTGAGAACCAAAGTTAGAAAGTCGAGACAAACACTCGAACGAGTGGAAAGTTCAACAAAAACAAACAGGGCATAATAATCTGTGCGGAGGTCGATCGCATAGCCTACTCCGATCGACCGCTCGCAGGTCCGAGAAGTACTGGGCTCAAAAGCTGGGCGGCGGTCGACCGCTGGGGTCATGCCGGTCGATCGCTCAAAGTGCAGAAGCGATTCTGCTGGCAAAGACTCGCGACGGTCGACCGCTGAGTCCGTTGCGGTCGACCGCTGATCGGACAGAACCCCAGTCTGGGTTTCTGTCAGCTTCGAAACTCATTCAAATTTTGAGGTTTTCTATAACCAACTAATTTTAACAATTCAATAGTAATGTATGGCAGTCAAACACAAGTTTTAATAGTTAAAACCTCATTACCAAAAATCACAAATCTTAATCAACATGATTTAAAAAGTTCTTAAACAGTAAAGAAATAAGTTTAACCTTCATAAAACGTTCCAGATCAAGATCTCATTAATTAAACATCATTAGTGAACTTTTTAAGACTGAAAAATATGATTTTTGCACCTCATGCCATAAGATCTACTTTATCTACACAAAATACGATTTGGGCTCAATAAAAACCGGATTAAAACTCAAATCTAAGCATAAAAATGAAAAGGGGTGAAGTTGGGCGGCCTATGATGAGAACGAAGCCCTAGATCTGAAGGAAGATGATCCCTCTTGCTGAATCCACCAAAAATCCGCTGAAAAACCCTTCAAAGCTCCTCCAAATCACCAAAGAGTGAGAAACTAGGGTTTGAGGGGAGATAGGGGGGCTAGGGTTCTGATTTCAGATGAAAAGGGGTTCTCTTGGGTAAAATAGAATATATACTAAACCCCAAACCCGACCCGAAACCCGTTAAGACCCAAAACCCAGCAAACTCTCTGCCTGCTGGGCGGTCGACCGCCGCGCCCAGTGCGGTCGACCGCACAGCAGGAAACGAGTTTCCTGAGTGCGAGAACGAGGTGCGGTCGACCGCCGCGTCCACTGCGGTCGACCGCAAAGCTGACAGAAGCCCAGTTAGGGTTTCTGTCGGCTTCAAATCCCAACCATACTTGACGATTTCTGCAATAACTTAAATTTAACACTTAACAAAGGCATAGAACAGGAAACTACAAATTTTAAACATTTAAAATCTATCCTTTAAAATCCTAAGCATATAACCATGATTTAGATGTCTTAAAAACAGTATAAACATGATTAAATTTGCTAAAAAAAATTTCAGATCTAGATCTCATTAATTTAAGCTTTAAAAATCCGAAATATTTGATATATAACCAAAGATATCAACATAATATAAGGTACTTGTCATAAAATTTATTTACCTGATCAAACAAATGTGGGTAGTCGCGTCGCATGTCCTCCTCGCGCTCCCAAGAAGCTTCCTCAACTCCACTTCGGTTCCATTGAACTTTCACCAATGGAATCACCTTGTTCCTTAGGCTCTTGTCTTCCCTAGCAAGAATAGACACTGAGATCTCAATAGTAGTCAAATCATCCCGAAGCTCAATCTCCGGTACATCCAACACTCGCTGCTACTCCTCATCATGCAAGTGCTTCTTGAGCATAGAGATATGGAACACATTGTGCACACTCTGGAAGGTCCAGTCTGTATGACACCGCTCCAATGCGCTCCAAAATCCGGAAAGGTCCAATATATCTCGGCGCAAGCTTCCCCCGTCATCCAAATCTCTGTACGCCCTTCATAGGCGATACCTTCAACATAACTGAATCTCCAACCTGAAACTCCAAGGGTCTTCGCCTCTTATCTGCATAGCTCTTCTGCCGACTCTGAGCTGCTAGAATTCTCTCTCTGATCAAGGCTATCTTCTTAGTAGTCTGCCTCACCAGCTCCGGTCCAAGCATCAAGCTGTCCTCCGGCTCAGCCCAACATATCGGTGACCTACAAGGTCTCCCGTACAATGCCTCATACGGGGCCATCCCGATCGTCGCTTGATAACTGTTGTTATAAGCGAATTCTACCAATGGAATATGATCCTCCTAGCTACCTTGGAAGTCAATGACACATGCCCGCAACATGTCCTCCAACACCTGATTCACCCTCTCCGTCTGACCATCCGTCTGGGGGTGGAATACACTGCTATAAGATAGCCTGCTACCAAATGAGTCCTGAAAACTCCTCCAAAAATACAAAGTGAACACCGAACCCCGATCCGATACAATCGTGTCTAGAACTCCATGAAGTCGAACTATCTCCCGGATAAATATCCTCGCATATGCCTCGGCAGTATAGGTAGTCCTCACTGGAATGAAATGGGCTGACTTCGTCAACCGGTCCACTATCACCCAAACAGAATCATTCCCCTTTTTCAACTTCGGCAACCCCACAATAAAATCCATGGAAATATCCGCCCACTTCCACTCCGGAATAGGCAAAGGCTGAAGGGTCCCTGCCGATCTCTGATGCTCTGCCTTCACCTGCTGACAGGTAAAACATCTAGCCACATAGTCTGCAACCTCTCTACGCATACCGCTCCACCAGAAATGTCTCTTCAAGTCCTTGTACATCTTGGTGGTTCCTGGGTGCACCGTGTACCGAGTACGGTGTGCCTCATCAAATAGCTCCCTCTTCAGCTCTGCACTGGCTGGCATAACCAATCTACCCTTCATCCGTAGACCTCCATCTGCTCCAATGGTCCAATCAGTCTTAGGCTCTTTGGAAATCTCCTCCTTTCGGATTTGAATCCAAGAGTCTCCCAACTGAGCTCTGACAACTCTGTCAATCCAAGATGGTTGCACTGTCACGGCTCCCAAAAATGCATTGGTTCCTCCAATCTCGGGTCTAAAATTAAACTGGCTAAGAGTGATAAGATCCCGATGTAGTGAACACCTCAAAGCTGAAATCCGATGTCGGCGCTTCCTGCTTAAAGCATCTGCTACGACGTTCGCCTTCCCCGGATGATACTGGATCGCGAACTCGTAGTCCTTAATAAACTCAATCCATCTCCTCAGTCTCTGGTTGAGTTCCTTCTGAGAAAAGAGGTACTTCAGACTCTGGTGGTCTGTGAATAACTCAAACTACACTCCATATAAATAGTGCCTCCATGACTTTAGTGCAAATACCACTGCTGCTAATTCCAAGTCATGAGTGGGATAGTTCTGCTCATGCACTCTCAACTGCCGTGAGATATAGGCTACTACCCTCTGGGCCTGCATCAATATGCCTCCTAAGCCTGCCAACGATGCATCTGAATACACGATGAATGTCCTGTCGCTGCTCGGAATAGTCAGAACCGGCGCTGTAGTCAACTTAGTCTTCAAAACATCAAAGGCCTTCTGGCACTCCATGCTCCATATGAACTATACACCCTTCTTCGTAAGGTGTGTAATCGGTGCCGAAATCTTCAAGAAGTCCTGAATGAACTTCCTATAATAACCAGCTAAGCCCAAGAAGCTGCGAATCTCTGTCACCGTCTTCGGTGGCTCCTAATCAAGAACTGCCGTGACCTTAGCTGGGTCCACTGCTATATCCTCTCGACTGATGACATGGCCAAGAAATCTGACTTCTGATAGCCAAAACTCGCACTTACTGAACTTAGCGTACAGCTGATGCTCCTGAAAAGTCCTCAACGCTATCCGTAGATGCTCCTCGTGATCCGCCTCCGATCTCGAGTAAATAAGAATATCATCGATGAAAACGATCACAAACTGATCTAATAAAGGACGAAAAACCCGGTTCATCAAGTCCATGAATACCGTGGGTGCATTGGTCAATCTAAATGGCATGACCAAGAACTCGAAAGAACCATATCGAGTAAGAAAGGTGGTCTTGGGAATATCCATCTCCCTAACCTGCAACTGATGATAGCCAGAACGAAGATCAATCTTAGAAAAATACTACGCACCCTGCAACTGGTCAAACAAGTCATCAATCCTAGGTAGTGGGTACCTATTCCGGATAGTGACCTTGTTCAACTCTCTATAATCTATGCACAATCTCATACTACCGTCCTTCTTCTTCACGAAGAGGACCGGTGTGCCCCATGGAGAATGACTCTAACGGATAAAACTCTGTGCTAACAACTCGTCCAACTGGGTCTGAAGCTCCCTCATCTCAGCTGGCGCCATGCGATAGGGTATGCGGGATATCGGGGCTGTGCCTGGCTGCAACTCAATACAGAACTCAACCTCTCTCACAGGAGGTAGCCCAGGTATGTCCTGAAAGACATCCTGACACTCTGAGACAACTCTAGTCTCCAACAAATCAGAACTCTGATCTTGTCACATCTCCTCATCGATGAACGCCAAGAGTGACTCCACAAAGCGATTGCCCTGAGAAGTGGCCACAATCATCTTGGACCCATTGGATGCTCGCAATCTGGCTATCTTCGTGAAGATAGTCATAATTAATATGGCAGGATGACACTTAATCCATAACAAGGATAATATCAAACTCGGACACCTGCAACACTATCAAATCTATAACAAACTCCGACTCACCTAGACTAATAATACACATCCTACAAATGCTCTCCAGAAGCGATACCCCACCTAAAGGGATGGAAAACCGATAATGGGATGTCTAGGGGCTGAGCTACGATTTGGAGTCTAGTCATAAAAACATACGAACTGAAAGAACACGAAGCTCCCGAATCGAAAAGAATACGGGCGGGAAAAGAAAGAAAAAAGGTTTATGAGGGACGTACCCTCCACAACTGATCTGCTTGCTCCATTATCATGCGGAACTACTGCATATATTCCGCCGGTGGATAAAAACTACTCTGCTGCTGGTGTTGGAGAATATGGGACAATCTGCCCCTAGGGAACCTCCTGAACTGCTAGAACACGTCCCTCAATCTTCTGCTGTTGCTGATTCGGACCATTTCTCTTCTGATCTCTTGTTGGTGCACTGCGACACTCTAATGCCTTGTGTCCGACCTTGCGACAGTTAAAACAAGTTCCCCTGAACTTGAGCTGCTATTGTGCTCTCTGATCCTGTTGGGATCCCTTCTTATGAGGGCCCTGCTGCTGCTGTAGAGGTTCCATGAAAGATCTATCAGATACTGGGGAGCCTGCTGCGGCTCAAGTAGGTCTGATGTGCTCGGTTGAAGTTTGTTGTGGTTTCAGCATGTCCAGGTCTCGGGCACGTGGCATTACCATATTCCGACATCTGAGCATATAATAAAAAAGGATGTTCACGATGGCCAAATAGATTATATGTACATTACATAACGTATCACATACGACTTTCACACATACTATTTCATATTCACACTACTACTTTAATATATATATATATATATAATATATAATATATATATATATATAACTATTATATATATATATATATATATAGTTTAATCATTTAGCCATGAATCAACCGTACAGTCTTGATAAACACGTATATATATATATGGACTTTATTGAGTGCAACCACTTGGGCCTTATTTGGGTTTAATTTTCCTGAGTTAGTCTAATTAAACATTCATTTTTAATTATTTTAATTTATTATATACATAGCACACAAAAGGATCAGACTAATATTTCTTCTGTAATTCTGCATTCTACAATGAAGAATACTAATTCATGTTTGATGATCTAATAAAGGATATTCGTACATGAATCCACAAAATTATGGCTTCACCGATTAACCTTTTCCAGGAAATAACCCATTTGATAATCGTATAACAGTTGATTCAAGGATTCTGTACAAACATCATACTCGGTATTGCTAGCTATTGCTGAGGGCTGCCGCTGATCTGAGCTCACTTTAGATATCAACAGGATCTGAACGCTTATAGAATAAGAGATAGCTCTATGAGAACGCAGACATCAAGGTTATGTCCATGCATTATATGAAGTGAGGGTAATATCATGATTAAGTTGGCTAATCACTCTCATGTTTGGATGGTAATTTTATTTATTTTTTTATTTTATTTTTTTTATTAATTTTTTTTTTTGCAGTAAAAAACTGGTGATGTTATTAGGATACATACTATCCTATCAGCTTCTTTCATGCATTTTCAATACGCTAATTTATATAATTTTTGAAATTAAATTACTCATCAAAATCACAGAGTTACTCTCCTCTAAGATGATGTGGGGGAGGAGAGAGAAAAAGAGAGTGCAGAGAGGGTATGGGCGGTGGTTTCGGCTTCGTGGGGTGAAGGAGTGAGAAGGGAGAGAAAAACATATATATATATATATATATATATATATATATATATATATATATATATATATGTTTTATATTATTGATAAATCAAAATGATTTTTGTTTTTTCAAAACCATAGTTCATGTTTCTCACGTGGTTTATAATCTTGGTTTGAACTATGTTGTTTTTTATTCATTTTGATGTGTTTGTGTTTATGGGATCATTATAAAACACTCTTATGATGATATTTATATGTTTGAGCTTTCAGATCATCTATTTGTGATTTATAATATATTCCTTATGTGGTTTGATCAAGTTCTACAAAGAATTTTTCTTCTATTGATCAAACACTTTTTAGATATATATACTTTGTTTTCATGTGTTGAGACATCATTATCATAATAACGTATTTCAACATGTTCTCAATCAATCATGATTTATGGTTTGATAACTTATGAATTTTCTTTTGGATTTATTGACAAATCATTTGATTCTTGATTTGTGATTTTTAATCTTTGATTTTAATTTTTAGAATTTGTTATTATTTTTGATATATCCTATGGATATATATATATATATCTTTGTGTTAGACCCTTGTGACACTTTCTATTGATGATACACATATGAATGTTCAATTGGTCTTATATGTGAGTGGTGTTTAGCATACTTTTATCTGTGTTTGCTCACATTTGTTTGCCATGCTCATAATTACATATTTTCCATATGGCATTTTGATAGGGGGAGGAATCCTTATATCTTTTTATTGTTTATACTCACCTATGCTTTATGATAGGGGTAGCTTCCGCTCTCTTACTCTTATGTTTTTTCATTTTGATATTGCCAAATAGGGAAAGTGGATTGTGAGTATATTTTAAGAGTATTTTGTTTTATTGTATATCTTATATACTCTTTGGGTAGATTGTTTGTCATCATCAAAAAGGGAGAGATTGTTAGGTCTCATGTTACAAGCCTACATCTTCTAATCTTGTTTTGATGATTACAAACAATCTACACATATTGTTTCAATATAATCGTGAATGCTTGATTCCATCCATCATCCAACATATTGTTTGTCTATAATAAATACAAAAACATAAATGTAGGCGTCAAAAATTACCTATAGATCCCCGCACGTGGCTCGAGACAGAGAAAAGATGATGAACGTTGCTATTTGAGTCACAGAAGCTCATTTGACGACGACAAACGCATGAAGTGAGTCGACGGATCATGCGAAGCAACGGAATTTCGGAATAACGGAAACATGAATGAACCTGGAACGGCACGTTGCTTACGAAAGAAGAAGCGTCTCTCGTGTCCTATTTACTCACATATGATTCAATCATGGGAGCTTGTAGAACTCCTCGTCGGCTTTCCGACGCATTCTGGACCGCATGATTCTGAGTTCAGATGATGAAAATACAACGAAAACGGACGGAATGCGCAGACCGAGCCTTAAGCCAAAGTCAAGACACCTCTTTGGTGTCTCGACCAAGCCGAGACACCCAATGGTGGGCCGAGACACCCTTGGTGTGATGCCCCTGGTTTCACACAAGGCTGCAGTCCTAGGTGAAACCAAGAATGTCAAACCTGCCATGCACCACACCGTGCATTAACATGTTTCACCATCACAATTTTATCACTCTAGTAGAGTCAATAACAGGTGTTGGTACAAAAGCAAGTAAGAGATAATACAGAGAATAACTGATGAAATGGTAGAGATCATAATAACATTTCATCATCCAACATACCGAAGTACAAAGTCAAAGTCTGAAATGAACAAACTGGAGTTTTCAACAAGCCTCAAATACAATAAGTCTGAGTAAAGGAAATAAGGCATACAGCCTTTACAACATCTATAACATAGTCCTCAAATGTCTAACAAATACTACAGTGGAGCTCCAACATAAAGCATAGCTAGAAAAAATAGCTGAACACTAAAGTGTGTCGCCATCAACCTGCGACTCTCCAGGCTCCTGGCTCATGACCTGAAAGGGGGAGGGACAACGAGCGTCAAAGCGCTAGCGAGCAACATCACAACCAACCCCAAGGGAGAGGGCTCGTTGTATAAGAAAATACAGTTATCACAAAATGTATATGTATAAACAATTTCCCTGAAGCAAAGGGGATCTTAGTACTTAGGAAATTTCAACACGAGCATAGGTACGTCGAGCGAAATAATCCAAACAAGGAAACCCTCATGTATATACCTTGTATCTCAAATTAAAAATCCCTAAGTACCAAACCCGGAGTCTAATACGGGAACAGAAAACAAGTAAAAGGAAATACAACCCATTTTAGACATAAATACAGTATTAGGTAATGACCTACATGAAAACCATGTCGTATTCTACATAAGTGTCATATCATACTCACATGGGTGACGTGTCAGAAAATGATTAAGTGTCCAGAACATAGACTACATGAAATAAACGTCCAACTCATGGACTGAGTATAACCGTTGTCCAGCGCATGGACCGAAAGTGACCGTTGTCCAATGTCTGGACCGGATGTGACCGTTGTCCAACGCCTGGACCGGGTGGTAATACATATCCAGCACGAGGATAAAAAGGTATGTCCAACACGAGGACTAAGAGGTATGTCCAACACGAGGACAAAAGGGGGGGGGGTAGTACTTGTCCAACACGAGGACTGAGTTTAACCTAGTTTTCCCCACCACATGGGCCAAATAGTAATCGTCGATGAGATGTATGAGGAGATATACTTATACCAATTTCACACTCAACTCGGTGTGTGATTCTAAACTGGCATTTTAAGCCATCTATCATGCATAGATACTTAGTAGACTGAGAACCAAAGTTAGAAAGTCGAGACAAACACTCGAACGAGTGGAAAGTTCAACAAAAACAAACAGGGCATAATAATCTGTGCGGCGGTCGACCGCAGAGCCCACTCCGGTCTACCGCTCAAAGGTCCGAGAAGTACTGGGCTCAAAAACTGGGCGTCGGTCGACCGCTGGGGTCATGTCGATCGACCGCTAAAAGTGCAGAAGCGATTCTGCTGGCAAAGACTCGCGATGAGTCCGCTGCGGTCGACCGCTGAGTCCGCTGTGGTCGACCGCTGATCGGACAGAACCCTAGTCTGGGTTTCTGTCAGCTTCGAAACTCATTCAAATTTTGAGGTTTTCTATAACCAACTAATTTTAACAATTCAATTGTAATGTATGGCAGTCAAACACAAGTTTTAATAGTTAAAATCTCATTACCAAAAATCAAAAATCTTAATCAACATGATTTAAAAAGTTCTTAAACAGTAAAGAAATAAGTTTAACCTTCATAAAACGTTTCAGATCAAGATCTCATTAATTAAACATCATTAGTGAACTTTTTAAGACTGAAAAATATGATTTTTGCACCTCATGCCATAAGATCTACTTTATCTACACAAAATACGATTTGGGCTCAATAAAAACCGGTTAAAACTCAAATCTAAGCATAAAAAACGAAAAGGGGGTGAAGTTGGGCGAGATGTTACTCGCCTATGATGAGGACGAAGCCCTAGATCTGAAGGAAGATGATCCCTCTTGCTGAATCTACCAAAAATCTGCCGAAAAACCCTTCAAAGCTCCTCCAAATCACCAAAGAGTGAGAAACTAGGGTTTGAGGGGAGAGAGGGGGGCTAGGGTTCTAATTTCAGATGAAAAGGGGTTCTCTTGGGTAAAATAGAATATATACTAAACCCCAAACCCGACCCGAAACCCGTTAAGACCCAAAACCCAGCAAACTCTCTGCCTGCTGGGCGGTCGACCGCCGCGCCCAGTGCCGGCTCGACCGCCGCGCCCAGTGCGCGTCGACACGCCGCCTCCAGTGCGGCGACCGCCGCGCCAGTGGCGGCCGCACCGCACCTCAGTTAGGAAACGCAGTTTCCTGAGTGCCCGAGACGAGGTGCGGTCGACCGCCGCGTCCACTGCGGCTCACCGACTCAGAGAAACTTTGCCCCAGGTTTGAGCTGATCACCACTATGATGCCTCGAACTACTCAATTATCTCACTTCAAACACATCTGATGAAGTTCGCGTACCACTGATAATCACATTCATATGAGTAATAATATATACTCATACTATATATATAATATATTCATACTATATATATATTATATATAATAATATATATATATATATATATTATATATATATATATATAATATATATAATTATACTATATATATATATTCACAAGGAATTATTGATTACTAGAAATTCAATATATTCATTATAAAACTTTCACGGTACTACACTTGGCTGTCTCGGCCGAGTTGATACACTCACAAGTGTCTCGGCCACGCCGAGACACCCACGGGTGTCTGCAGACCCGAAAATCAAATTTGGCTATTTTTTGTGGTTTTTCGACCGTTAACCACCTGGATTTACTCTAACTGATAAAATATCATCTATGAATGTGATTAAGTGGTTATAACTGAGGATAAGAGGGAATCAGCCGTTCTTATCCGAAAACAGGGCTCCCGAAGCCTATAAATACAGCCCCAGGGCCTTTATTTTTAAGATCTGAAATTCTCGAGCGTTGGCAAAACCCTACCAAACTGAAGACTGAAAGAGCACGAATTTCAGAAGAGAGGAGGATATCAGAGCGAGTTCGTCAGCACGAAGAAGAAGAGTTCATCGGATCTGCAGTTCCTATGTTCTTCCCTTGAGATTATCTCGTTGCGGTGATCTCGAGAAGAGTGATTATCTTGCTGTTACCGAGATAATTGTTTCAGCTTCTTGATTCCTTCATGAATCAACAAAGCTCCGGATCTTATCAAGTTGCTTGGTAGTCCACGGATATCAATGTCCCCGTCACCGGCCAAGAACTCACGTAAGCAAGAGCCGATAAATGATTCTTGTGTTTATTTTCAAGAGAGATGTAATTTTTTATTTTTGTTATTTGAATTCATTATAAACAATTAAAGTTGTAATGAAATCGATAATGAAGGAGACTTTCGACGAAAATAAGCTGGCGATCATAGCGGGGGCTAATAGCCTCTCTGCCGAGGCTGTCGTGACGCAATCGGCGATCAAGATCCCGGTGAACGAAGAGATCAAATATAAATTCGACCAGCAGAAGTTTGAAGAGTATCTATCTTCCTCCTCCTCCAAATATGCCTCTCCTCCCAAGCACAGGAAGGCCTCCTCTTCTAGGAAAACCCATTGGACTTCAGGCTCAAAGATCCAAGATCCTCTCGCCTCCACTGCACTTACACCTCGCGACGCCCCTCCAGGGTCCAACGAGGTCCAAGCTGTAGATCTGGACCTCCCCTTCAGCAAAATATTAACTGGTGAAGACGTGCCAACTCTGTCGAAGAGAGCACGCCAAAGACAACGCCAACGCCTTGCGCGTCAACTAACCAAGGCTTTGGAGCTAATGGACGGGATCCACTATGATATGGATCTAAAATCTAGGCAGCACTGAGAACAACAATAGTGAGCAAATAACCCCTCCTCCAAAGCAGAGATGAATGAATGGGTCTGCGTCAAAAGGACCCGCTCTACCCTTGAGGAACGAATCCAAAAGCATCGTACATTACTTGCGTACGTTTGCGTTCTTGTGCGAAAACTGTAAGAAATGCAGAAGAAAGAGGCGATTAAAAAATCATCCAAACATAAACAAGTGTGGAGGCCGAAGGAGAAGTCAGCGCCTAAGGCAAAAGTGGACGAAGTTACCATTCAGCCTTCGTCAACTTCAGATCATGTTTCTCCTATCCCCATACCTCCGACGGAGCTATATGGTATTGTAGATCTCACCAAATTTAGAGTTCTTCCAAAAGATCGTCTTGGTCCTCTCCCTGAAGATCGAGGTAAAGCACCTGTTAAGGAGCGTTTGGGACCGTTGAAGCGCTCCCAAACGACCATTCAGACTGAGGGTCGTACTAATCCCCCCAATAATAACAAAGGGAAAACCCCTATTACCGACTGCATCGGATTGCGAGTCGAAGTTTAAGAGTCCGTTAGAGTTTCACGCTCATGAAGGCGTAAATCTGAACGAGTGACTCTAAAGCCTTAGCGTGTTGGTGCACGAGTCATTGACGTTGCCTTTGACGTGCCCTCTTCGATAGGATTGACGCGCCTTCAGTATTCAACTCCTTGATTGAAGAGGAGTCCAGATCTGTAGGTCCAGCCTCATTGGAGGCCAGAGGGGTATTGCACGGTGCAGCTACCACAATAACGGGGGCGTTGATCTTCCTGTGCTTGCAAGTGGAGGAGGATCTGGAGGAGGAGGATGACAGATACTCCTCGAACTTCTGTTGGTCGAACTCGTACTCGACCTCTTCTTCAACCGGGATCCGGATCCGAGGTTGCGACATGACAGCCTCTACAGAGAAGATGTTGGCTCCCACTGTGATCGCCAGCGTGTTTGGGTCAGAAATTATTTTCTTTATTGTATAACTCATTACAACTTTAATCATTACAAAAAGTTTAAAAAGATTTATCTTTTTATAAGACTTTTACAGAATAAAAATAAAAATTACAATCTTCTTAAAACAACACACAGATCCTATTTATTAGTCTCTATTTGTGTGGGATCTTTGCTTATGCTGGGGTTTATCTGTGGACTACCTCGGATCGGATCCGGTTAACAGAATGATTAATCAGAGCTCCTACTTCACCAAGAAAGTATTCGCTAAAGTACTGATATCGACCAAGCGAAATCAGTATTCTTCTTGAGATTAAGACCAACCCTAATCTCAAGGAATGGAGGACGGGGCTTCAGATCTCTCAAACTCTCCCTCTTTATGCTGAAGAACTTTGCCGAGATCAGCTAGCCTCCTCTGAAATTCGTGCTCCCTTGCTCTCCAACTCAGCAGCACCTCCTTGTCTCGATAATAATTCGCCCCTTCTGAAAGGAGGCCCTAGGCTTGTATTTATATGGTCCCAGATGCGGTTATTTGGATGAGAATGAGAGATTTGGCCTTATCTTCAATCAATAATGGCCCACTAACGTTTAGATATGATATCTAAGCAGTTAGAGAGGTTTTGGAACTGAAAAAACTGATCGAAATAGCCTAAAACGTGTTCTTGGATGTTATGGGCAGTTCTGGGTGCGGGACAGACCACGGTGACCCGCTCGGCTGC
>NC_033797.1:91553698-91554348 GCF_001876935.1 Asparagus officinalis | reverse complement strand
CTGCGGGTCACCACATGGTGACCCGCGCGCAATGCGAGTTCCAAGCTTTTTAGTGTTTTCGGACTTTCTCGGACTTGTACTTTCTGCCATTTTGCGTATTTGGTCGTCTTGTTAACTTGTACGCTTCGTTAACTTGCTTCATACGCTTGTTAGCTTTTTTACGGTACTTGGAGCTGACCGACAAGTGTGGCGGGCACTTGGAGCTGACCGACAAGCGTGTGGGCCACCAGCTCCGACAAGCGTGCATGCCACTCGAGTTATCCTTCTTGACCCGGATGATGACGTTCATCGTCTTCTTTTCATCTCGAGCTACATCCGGACACCTACTGCTATTTTTAGACGCCTACAACATCACATTAATGACGATCAGGTGTTACTAGGATATTTTTCGTGAGAAGAGGAGAGTGGTAATTTCGGGACCGATGTTGAAATACATACAATACATATATACATATAGGCTTATAAGGCTGGGCTATATTTTACTCGGTTTTTGGGGCTAAACAACATAGGAAAATGTTTGTGGGGTTGGCCACATGAGCTTTGATTTTGTTTGGCCTTGACACAATTTTTCCTTTCTTAATGAATAGACAAAATATTTTTTGGGGTTCTGGTAGGGGTGTATTCAGTTCAGATACGGCTTGGATATGATG
>NC_033797.1:91520227-91553688 GCF_001876935.1 Asparagus officinalis | reverse complement strand
GATATGATGAATATAGTATCCATATCTGCTTACCCATCTCAGATACGGATACGAAAATGGATATACCTCAGTAAGAAAAATTCATATTCATATGCGCTAAAATCGGATACAGTTACGGATATATATGCGGATACAACACGTATATGAGAAAACTAGATAGTATTGAGAAAAACACGGTTCATGTGATACAAAAGAGTTCGTTAATATGTTCATTGTAACTTAAGATTAGACATCTTGATCATTAAAATTAGCCATAAATCCATAATCTAAGAATCAAAACTATCGTAAGAGTATGACTAATATATATTATGATATTTAGGAAACGGATATAGATACTTCACTACAAAATCATATTCGTAACCATATCCTATTGGTTATAGATTTGAGTAACCATATTCGTATCCTAATAAATACGGTTATAGATATTTTCTCGGATATAAGGAAGGTAATGAGGTGGAAATTGGATTAGGTGATTAGTATTTGTGTTTTGTATTGTTTTAATTGATAATACCAATATATGATAGATCATTAAGTGAGCAAGTTTGTTTTTTTCCTTATTATCAAACATACTGGAAACCAAATTTTGTGTATCTTTGACATTTCTTTATTGACATTCTTTTTTATGATGAGCTTCAATATATGTACATCTATTTTTAAAGTTTTGCTTTTTAATTGTCATAATGTAAACTTTAATGTTGTCTCTATGAATATTTACAATATCACAGGATGATGGAGAATATAGAAAAGTATGCATATGGGGGTAACAGTACTAGATACTTTCAAGTCACTTCAACACTAGATCAACAATCGCAACATTACTCTCGTTCTCAAGGGGTACACGCTCTTGGAAACCCCTATGTTTTTTGTCGTCTTAGAGATTCGCCTAATCAACAATTCATGAATGCCAATATTGGTGGAACTCCTATTGGGTTCCCACCCATAAATTTGACCCAACAAATCATACGATCACAAAGCTCCCAGAATAATGCTTCACAAAATTCAATTTCAAGTCTTGAGGTTAATTCTCCTTCAAAAGATGGAAAACATACGAATGAAGGGAAGAAACGAAAGTCAACCGGGAACAAAGACACTCTGACAGGAGGGAAAAAATGTACTAGTAACAAAAAATGGAAACCTCCATATATTGAGGCATTAATTTCTTGCTTGGTGGAACTTGCTAATAATGGTTATAAAGTGTATAAGACATTTAAAGCCCCTGCTTTCAAAAAGGCCGTTGAGCATGTGAATTCTCTCTTTGGAGAAAATTATACTACATACAATGTCGAGAACCACTTACGAACCCTCAAAGATAAGTGGAAACTTATTTGTGAAGCAAAAAAACTTAGTGGAGCCGGATGGGATGAAGAGAGTAAGATGATTACACTTGATACCACGACATATGCTGAGCTTATCGAGGTATATTATTTTCTTAATCTTGTCCACCAAGTTAATTCAAAAATTTCTTTTTGATATATTACATTAAAAAGCTCTAATTTTCTTATAAACAGAGACATCCAAAATACAAGCCTTATTTGAATTGTCCAATTCCAAGATATGAAGAGCTTCGCATTATTTGTGGGGAGGATCATGCTACTGGAGAATTTAGAGAGACAAGTTATGACCCTGACATTGATAAAGAGATTCTAACTATCAATATCGATGAAGATGATCTTGTAGATAGTCCTGGTATTAATGGAGTTCGTGTATCACAATTCAACGGAGTGGACCCTCCGAGCATTTCTGTCAAGCCAGGAACTGTAAGTGGTAAATCGTCTCGTCCAGTAAAGAAGAAGAAAAGGGAGGACTCCCATATAATTATTGGTGAGAAACTTGTGGAGGAAATGGGAAAGGTAGCCACTGACATTGTTGGTTTGAAGGAGCAAACTTGGGTTGAGGTTCTTGCTGATAAGGTTTTTGGTTTTCAAGATATTTCCATAGATAATCTTGAACTGGTTTTCGATGAATATTACAAGAATGAAGATGAAGCGAAGGCTTTTATGGTATTATCCGAACCAATATAGAGAAAGAGGATTCTTAAAGTGTTGGAGAGGATAGGTAGGTGACCAATTTTGGACAACGCTCAGAGAGGAACTACTAGTTTCAGAAACATGGATAACACCCCTTAATAAATGGTTCTCATTTAAGCTATTTTTCTAGTATGAATAGTCTTCCTAAAATTTGCACTTTATTATTTTATTTTAAACTTAATGATACTGGTTTATTGTCAATTATGCATGTTGGACTTTGATATGAATTGAGCTTACAATAAGACTACGATTCTTATTTATTTTAGTTAATTTTTAATAGCACTTTCTTTTTGTCAGCTCAATATATTTTTTGTGGATGTTTTTTTTCTTTTTTCTTTTTGGTGCCTAATTGTTGGTTTATCAAAGTCATTTCTGTAGCATGGATTCAAAGTCAAATAAATGCTCTAGGCAAATTGGATAAGTATTGGATGTGGAGGCAAATTTGTGAAGGCTATAGATATGTTGCTCTTTTGATCAGTAATAATACATAATCAGTTATTGGGCTACACCAAGCGTGATTTCAGTATACTGTGATGATTTGTTGTTGATCTTATAGTCGGTCATTGCTCACTGTCAAAAATCCTTTGGGGATGATTAACTTTCCGAGAAATTACTTTGTGTTCTCTTTGAAGTTATAGTCGTTCTGATGGCTTTCATTTATTAAATGGCTTTCTTTTTTTAATAAATTCAACAGATATTTAATGTGCTTGTTGCAATTATGCTGCACGTCTCATTATCCTCGTACTGTGTTATTTATCTGATGATTTACTTTCACTCATTTTCTTGTTATTGCACGAAATAGCATGCATAAGAAACTGAAACCCTCGTACTTGACCAGTTCCATAGTTTATTATGTTTCTTTCTTGTTTGCTGCGGATGCTCCCTTGTTATCCTCAGTGTTTCGTGTCATACCTCTTGATCCAAAAATGGTAAGATTACCTTTATTATATATCAAGCAAATCAACTATGAATTTTGGTCTCTTCAATTGATGGCAACAACAGTTCTATTTCCATTTCAATGACAATCCAAACAAGAATAAAATGGAAGCAACAGTATTAATTACTTCCAAGTAATATTTCAAATATTATCCAAACAAAAAATAAATAAATGAAGAGGAAGAAGTTCTACTTCCATTACTTCTAAAAATATATAAAACAAACAAAAAAAATGCTATTTCCATTACTTCCTACTTCATAGTTTTGAAAGTTACTTCCGTAATCTACTTCTTACTTCTAATACTTCCATTATCCAAACGGGTCCTTAGGTTCTAGCCATCCCCAATCCCCATCCAGAAAACGCTTTAGTCTGGAAAAGAATCATGTACGGTTTCTACTGTGAAAATCATGTAGGGTAGAAGAAAAGGTTATATGTGTTTTTATGTTTTTATGTTTTTATTTTATTTTCATTTTATTTTTTAAGGAATACATGCTTCTTTTAATTTATAGTTGATGATCATGCTGATTATTATTTTGCTGGCCAAGTCATGAGTGCACATCTTTTCACGGTCAAGTTGAACTTTGTCAAAATCTCTATGTTCAAGATCATATATCTCTACGTTCCAGCACATCTCATTCATCTTTTTGGAAAGCTGTATTATCTCATAAAGATGCTTTTATGCATAACATAAGATGGCATTTAGGAACTAGAGAGAGAATAAGATTCTGGGAAGATAAGTGGCTTGATTCCAACAGTTTAGCAAATCTATTTCCACAATCATACAAGTTGGCTCTTTCTTCTAATGCTTCCGTCAAAAGTTAAGGTTTTTTCAACCATCAATTCTGGAATTGGCATTTATTGATGAGAAGAAGTATCCTCCCTTGTGAGAAAACAAAGAAAATTGATCTTTTGAATCTTATTAAAGATTCACAACCTTCAAATAACCTTGATCATGCAGAATGGTCTCTAACTACAAATAAACAGTTCTCTGTCAACTCTCTTTATAATTTTCTTAATGAGAGAGGTGTCTCAAGTCCTATCTACAAAGTTATCTGGAATCCCCTTGTTCTATCAAAAGTTCGTATCTTCCTTTGGTTACTTACTAAAAACAAACTGCACACAAAGGAGGTTCTTCTTTCCAAAGGTTGGCAAGGTGACACTACCTGTTCATTCTGCGAATTAGAACTGGAATCAACAGAGCACTTGTTCTTCTCATGTCCAGTAACAAAAGTAGTATGGCAGCACTTCATAAACTACAATCTTCCATTCACTTGGCCGACAAATTGGGCTGACCTTTTGCTTACCTTAGAATCAGTTCATGGGTTGAAAGGATATATGTGGCGCAGTATATTTGCATCGGTTTGCTGGAGTATATGGAGATCAAGAAATAATTCTATTTTTGATTAAAAACAGTTTTCTATCAAGTCCATTATTAACTATGCAATATCGTCATTATATGATTGGATAGGTACTCAAAGTGGATCTGCAGCACATAAGATACAAGCTAAGTTGGAGGAAGACCCAATCCGTAGATGCGTTTGACTTATCTAAAAGAGACAGGAGGAAAATTTTGTTTTTATGTATAGAAAATACTTTTGTTTTCTTTAGTTTTTTGTTGATTGGGCTATAGAAATATTAGTTTCTTGATGCTATATATATGGCTGGCTTTGGTTCTTTCTTATATCTGTGTCAACGGTGAATAACGGCAAGGCCCTCTCTTCACCTTCATGGATGTTTGAAAGAAGAAAGTCATATATCTCTAGTGTTAAGAAACTAGTATTTCTATCTTCCAATTCTTGGATACAATTCGTATCATGTTTTTTGTAAAACTTGTCTCTTAATACAAATGACAGGGTATATCCCTTCTTTTTGCTCAAAAAAAGTTGAACTTCTTCATTCTCTATTGTATTCATAGAGAAGACTATATAAGTTTAGTTTCACACTTATTCTTTTCACCCACTCAAATGGTAACTTATTGAATTAGTTCCAACTTAAACTTCACAAATCCCCTGCTAGGTTTGGAGGGCTTTTCAGATAGCCCTAAATTTTAAAAATATCATTAAACCCCCTTGCTTTAGACAAAAAACCATATGTTTTCTTCTTTTTCTCCGCCTAACCCCCTAGTGGTGTTTATATAAACTTGTAAATGACAAAAGATATCATTTTCAAATTAACACTTAAATTATTAAAATTAAATTAAATTAAATTAATTGGAAGCTTGGCTGGCAGGGGTAATCTCAAACATCGGATCACACTTAAGGAAGTTTTAAAACTATTACCGCATGTAATTGTCGCGTGGTGTTAGGGGGTGTTTGTTTAGGTGTAAGTGAAAATTGTAAGTACGAAAGTCACTTATTTTTTAGATTTAACTTGTTTGTTTTATTAAAAGTCATTATGAAAGTGATATAAAAAAAGTATCCACGTAGGATTTTTTTTTGCAAGTTCAACTTCCCCTATAAAACCGCAGAAGTGAGCCGCAAGAGAAAAAAATGAGGCCCACGTCACATTAAAAAAATTATAATAACACATATATTAATTGCTTTCGTCTTCAACAACCTTATCCTCTTCTATTTTCGCTCGCGCCTCGCCTCTTCCCCGTGAAATTTTACCCCATTTTTTACCTCTTTAGAAATAATCCCACCAATTTTCCCCGCGTTTTTTTTCCAAAAAAAATTTCCCTCCATATAATTGATCCAACTATATTTGTGTTGATTTCTAGTATAAAATCTACATTTTTTGTGAGATCAAGCTAAAAAATTAAGCGGTGCGGTGAAGTTGAGGATTTTTGCCTGAGATCCTTAAGAGAGGTAAGAATTTTCTCTTGATCAATGTGTTGGAGATCGTTCTCCTCTTTGATTTCTCACTCTTTCTCCGCTTGCAGATCAGATTCATCATCGTCAAAACTGCAGGTTAGGGTTTCACTCTTTCTTTGTTGCGTTTGTTAATTAGTATGTCGTTGTTTCTCCCTTGAATTTGTAGATTATTGTTGCATCGGTCATTTAGGAGTTTAGATTGATGAATTTGGGTTTGTGATCTCTGGGATTTGTTCTACTACTATTGTTTACTGATTTCTAGGGTTTGGCAAGGGATTCAGATCAATAAGATACTCGTGAAAACTTATATTCTTAATTTTGTCTCTAATCATTACTATCGATTAATTAAGCCAAGGCAGCAGCGTTTGTAAATAGAGGTCTTTTGCACCGTCATGTTTTTTATTTTAGCTAAACCGAAGCCGCCCGCGCCCCGCCAAACAGTCTGTGAAATAAATTACACCGCGACCTGTTTTTGGGCAGTATGTTACCATGTCTAACCCGCTGATATGACAGTCAAGTCCCGCGGCACACCGAAGAAAGACCAAGAGCACTTTGCTCTCCAACAGATGGTGCTTGTATCATTATAATATGATCACGACTTTCTTTCCATAGTGAAATCCAATCCAATTGTGAGTTTGGATCTTTATGTTTGCAATGGATTAGATTTATGTTTACAATGGATTAGAAGTTACTTGAACTAAAGTGTTGATGTACAGTAATGATTTCGTAATCGATTTTGTGCTAAAAGGTTTCTTTTC
This sequence comes from Asparagus officinalis, assembly GCF_001876935.1. Lineage (NCBI taxonomy): Eukaryota > Viridiplantae > Streptophyta > Magnoliopsida > Asparagales > Asparagaceae > Asparagus > Asparagus officinalis. The sequence continues at coordinate 91,547,153 of NC_033797.1, read as the reverse complement.
TTTTTTTCTTTTTTTCTTTTTTTTTTGATCTCACATGCGAAAAGGGGAAAAAGTCTACTACATTAAAGAAGATATAAAGATCATCGAGCCACATGTTACTTCGTAAATTCGTTCACCTTGGTTTTCTTCAAAATAGCTGTAATAGTCAGATAGTATCCGATCTATCAATTTGTCATGAACTCATGGTCTAGAAAAAAATATTGACATCTTTTTCTCTGACGTTCTACTCTTTTTTACGAGATAAAATCTGATGGTATGCTTTGTTTTACTGGATAAGTGCAATGAATAATATGTATATCGAAACGATAACTTTTTCTATGATTAATCTTCAAATTTGATAAAGTAAAGAAAACTAGTGTGTGCTACCAATTTACAATGACATATTACGATGCAAATTCATGAATCTTCAAATTTGAACTAATTACTTACATTATAACAGTTATGTTATTCTTATTTTCAACTTATGTATAAATTATATTCTTATTTTCTGTTTGCTTAATTGATATAGATGGATCGCAAAACTCAACATCGTCTTTTGTTACAACGGGCAGTAGCAGCTTATGCATGAGAAACTTGTGTAGTAGCATACTATATTTTTTTTCATATTAGATTGTAAGGACCACATTTGTCGAGAACCCTCTATGTACAGAGATCTACTTAGGAAAGTGCATATGCATAGAATATTTTATGGCGGGAATACAACATGCATATATTACCTTAGAATGGCTCCTGTTCCTTTCTTTAGACTAGCAAGTATGTTGAGAGATAAAGGATTATTAAAAGACACTATAAATGTATCCATTGAGGAACAGCTAGCAATGTTTCTTCACATAGTCGGACATAATGTAAAGAATAGGGTAATGAAGATTGAGTTCTACGATCAGGGGAGCCAATTAGTCAATATGTCAATTTTGTATTGCACGCTATTTGTGGTGTGAGAGATTTATTTGTACGACAACCTGGTTATGAAACGCCAGAAGAGATCACTTCCTCCTCAACTTGGTTCCCATGGTTCAAGGTAAATTCTATTCTATGAAATATGAGAAGTAAATATAAAATAACTTTATACGTTGAAATTGATACATTAACAAAATATATTGAATCTAAATAGGATTGCATTGGTCTCATTGATGGTACCCATATCGAAGTTAGTGTTCCAGAGGAAATTGCTATTCAATTTATAGGAAGAAATGGTGGGACTACCCAAAATGTTCTTGCAGCATGCTTGCCTAATAAGCAATTTACTTATGTTTTGGCCTGTTGGGAGGGATCTACGACGGATTTCACTGTGCGTTGTCTTTAGAACCACCAATGGGTCTAAAAGTGCTACCATGTATATAAAGAACATAGTCAAATATTTTAAAATAAAATATTATATCACTAATGATATATTTTATTGAAATGTAGGCAAGTATTATCTTGTTGATGCAGGCTATACAACAATGCTGGGGTTTATTGCTCCTTATCATGCAGTGCGATATCATTTGAGAGAACAACATAGCAGAACACCCAAAAATTCTAAAGAACTTTTTAATTTGAGGCATTCAAGTCTTCGAACAAAAATTGAGGCTGCTTTTGGGATATTGAAAAATAGGTTCAAAATCTTATGCAGTCGTCTATTCTTTCCTCTTGAGACTCAAATTGATATAGTTCTCGCATGTTGTGTTTTGCATAATTATATCGTACATAATGATGATGATGACTATTTTGCAAATTTAGCATATGAGAATGAAGCTAGTGAAGAAGCGCTCTATAGTGAAACTCAATCCTATGCAACCAATCTCACTCAACGTGAGCAACGAGATCAGAATAGAATGTGGAATGAGAAGAGAGAAAATATAGCTCAAGCAATGTGGCATAATTATTACCAAACTTATCAAACTGGAAACATGGAGGAGGGATAACTTACTACAAAAGAAGTAGTTTTTATTTTTGTTTATTCAATTGTCTGTAGTGCTTTTAGTGATATATTTTGAGCCGTTGCTTCAAGAATGTTATTTTCTTTTATTTTTGTCTTTAGAACAATGTAGGAATTTGGTATAAATATGTGATTATTTATCTTTTTGAGTTTAGTTAAATTAGATCAACATAATTTTTTATCTTTTCATGTTATATGATCAATAGTTTCATATGTAAAATTTATAATTATGTTCACTTGCTTAGGACATGGTTGGGGCTCCATATAAAAACTAATACCAATTGGAGTTAAGTCAAGATTCTACTGATTCTAGTCAAGGGATACCTGCATCTCTAAGTCAAATTGGAAGTCAAGCAAGTCCTTTTACATATATTCTCGGAGGAATCGGAGATTCCACATATCAAAATGCTTTGTATCATGCAATGTTTGTTGGTTCTCAAGAGATGATGAAACCACAATATAAGGAGCCAAATCATATTGAAGATGAAGAGGAAGGTAATGCTATCCCCGATGAACCTATTTCTAAGAAATACAAAAAGAGTAAAAATAAAACAAAAGAAGAAGGAGGTATGAAGGGCTGTGGAACTCCGAACAAACGCTGGAGCAAAGAGGAAAGTGGTTTTCTCTTGGAATTTCTCGCTGAACAAGCTACTAATGGAAACAAAAGGTAAAAAACATTCAAAAAGCCTGTTTTAATTGATACTGTTGCTGCTGTAAATAAAAAATTTAATTAAAGTTTTACACTGTTGAATCTAGAGAATCATCTTCGTAGCCTCAAAGCTAAGTGGAAGGATATTTGTCACTGTAGAGACAAAATAAGAGGCGCTGGTTGGGATGAGGATAAAAATTGATAATCCTCGACGATCTCACTGTTAGACCCCTAAGGTCGCTATGAAAGAACCCTAGAGGGGGGTGAATAGGGTTTATGCTAATCTAATCCGATTTAATGCTAATTAAAACTTACTAACAAATATCCTAGCAAATATGATATGTAATAAGATATATATGCAAGGATAAGTAAACTAAGCAAGGGCAAACAGTATAGTGGAAGAAATAAATAAGATGCAATATGCGATATAAGATGAACACAAAATTAAGTGCGCCAATGCAATCACAAATAAACGATATGTTCACGAGGTTCGGTCCCCATGACCTACGTCCCTGCTCCTCACCTCGAGGAGATCTCCACTATCACGACACAGCCGGTTTGGAAGCCGAAACTTCTCTACACACTCGGTTATCAAGTCAACTGACAACTCTCACAAAATCTCACAATGTACATACACAAGCTACAACCTCAAGTGTTGGTCCTCACGTATGGACTCCATCAAGTGCTCGGAATTATCACCTCTCACTAGGCCACTGATGCCACTCCTCTCGGATCGACTCCGTCCTCACCACACACTCCTCTTGGTGTACAAGTGTATTACAAGTGATCTCACGATAAGCACACAAATGTAAATTTATTCTCTACAATAGATGAGAACATAATGTAGGCTCACACTCAATGTCACACAAACCCCACAACCCAAATTATACAATGTATGCAAATACAATAAGCTCAATGGTTGTGTGTGTAAACAAAGAGTAAACAAAATTAACTAAACTCAATATAAACACTAGCTTAATAAATTGGTAATTAAACAATATAAATGTAAAGCTAGATTGAGTTTAGGAAAACTTCTCTATAGATAATAAGAGAGGGAGAAGAGTGAATGCTCAAACACCAAGGATGATCTCCACTTGCTCTTGTAAAATTCTCTTCACAAACAAAACTCTTAAACGCTTAAAAGCTTATTAAACAAACACTAAACAAAACTTAAACCCTTGTTAAAACTTTAATAAAACATTCTCTTGGATCATTTTAGAAGTATGAGGGCATGAGGTATTTATAGGCTCATGAAACAACCCCAAAAACCAAGAGAAAACAAGTAAAAAAACAAAAACCATCAAATCTGGAAAACTAGCCGTTATAGGCTGAAAATATCTGTTAAGTCGACTTATAAGTCGACTTATAGAGAGCTGTTGGAACGGTAACGGCAGTTTTGGAATTTTGCGTATCTAGTTTTGTAAAATCAATCAAAAATAGTAAATCAACTCTAAAAATTATGACATTTTGAGGGATGTTTCTAAACACGTATATAAACGAGTTACAAAAAGAATTTCTGAAATATAACTTCGAATTTATGAGAAATAAATATTTGAACACAGATATTTTAGATTCTAAAACTGCTGAAACACGCGATTTTGTAAAATCAATTTGACATAGTAAATAAACTCCAAAAATCATGAAATTTTTAGGGAAGCTTCTAAACATATGGATGAACATGTTAGAGAAATAATTTCTTAATTATAACTTCCCATTTGGGAGAAATAATTTATTTTGTAAACTGGTCAAAAATACATAACTGTGCAACACTTCATAAGTCGACTTATAAATGTTATAAGTCGACTTGCTTTGCTTGATATTCGACTTAGCAGAGGCAAAATGCACTTACTAGAGGAGTTCATAAGTCGACTTAACAGAGTTTATAAGTCGACTTAAAAACATGCACAGTCACTGTTCATGCTGAAAATCTGATTTTAAAATAGCAAATAAATTCCAAAAAACAATAGAATATGAAACATATAAAAGTGTATATGAAGATATATATTATTTCATATCTAAATAGCTAAACCAAAAACATATATGTATATATATAACTATATATATATATATAAAACCAAAACGTGTATGTGTGTATAGAATTGAGCTTAAAGTACTAACACACATAATATAAACTCATAAACTAAATATACCCAAGCTTGATCTTGATCTTCAATATGCTCTTCTTGGTACACTTGCGGATGAAGCTTGATCTTGAATCTTTAACTTGAATTGCATTTGCTTCACTCCACTATTCCGCCAACCTCCATTGGATATGATCGTAAATGTGCAATTCCATCCATCCTCCAACATGTTGTTTGTCTATAATAAATAAATAAACACAAATACTAGACAAACAATGTTAGAAGTAAAGTGTTTGTTAATCATCATCAAAACAAGAAGGCCAACAATCTCCCCCTTTTTGATGATGACAAACAATTTACAAAAAGAGATATATGCATGATAGGAAATTAATATGTAAATTAGAATTATCATGCATATAACCAAAACAAGATATACTCATAATATTTCTCCCCCTTTGACAACATCAAAAAGGGGATAAAAGATGAAAAGAGCGAAAGCTCCCCCTATTAATATGTATGGGTGAGTATAAAAATATATATATAGGGATTGCTCCCCCTATCAAAATGCCATATGGAGTGTATGCAATAAAGATCATGGCAAACATGTGAGCAAACATAAATATAAAAATATGCTAAACACAACTCACATGCAAAAGAATAATAAGAACACATGTGTATATATAACATCATGAAGGGTGTTACAAAGATTTTAAGATGAATATATACAAACCAAACATTTATCATTCTTGCCCCAAAGAGATAAAATGAGAATCCAAAAAGACATCGTTTGAAAAAAAAATGTTTATGAAGGAGGATTTATGAAGGAAAATAATTTGCTTATAGGTAGGGGGATCAAGAAAATAAATCATAAGTTTTCTTTGCTTAGAGATACAATGTATGGATTTATAAAATCAAAAGAAGGGAAAACATGAGGATCATGAAAAAAGTTTTCAAATGAAAACGAATCAACCAAATGAAATCATAAATCAACAATTTAAACCAAAAATGATGTTTGATCAATAAAGGAAGTTTTCTTTGTAGAACTTGATCAAACCACATATAGAATACATTATAAGGCACGAATAGATGATCCACGAACACAAACATATAAATATCATCATATAAGTGAAATATAATGAACTCAAAGCAACAAATCAAAACAAAATCTTTGACAAAAGAATTTCAAGAGAGGCAACAATATATCAAGCTCTTAAGCTTGTTCCAACCCATATAATCATTCTAGCATCCGGTAAACATGATTTGGGAATAAACACCCAATAAACCCCGAGGGGGGAGGGAGGGGGGGGGGTTTTACATAAATATAAACCTCTCATCAAAACAAAACCAATAATCGTGAAAACAAAAGAATTAATCAAAGAAAAAAATTATTTTTATATTCAAAGTTTTTAAAACACATTTTTCAAAACCAAGAAAAGGAAAAAGAAAAACACTAAAATTCTTGGTTTAAAATTAAATTTGTTTTGGTACCCAAGAATTTTTGGTACCAAGAGATTTAGGGACATGACCCCTATCAATAAAGCTCAAAGCCCTAGGGGTATGAACCCTCTTAGGCACATTTGGTGCACTAACCCGGTCATAACAATAATTGCTCAAATGACCCTTCCGATTGTAATTTGTGCAATGAAAGAGACTCATTTGTTTTTGTGGACCATATGCTCGTGCGCGGGAACCATTTGCAAACAAAGATTGTCTTTTAAAATTATTTTGCAAATGAGAAACATTATCAAACAAAGGTGGTTTACTTGGAAAATTTGGCAAGTTTGAATATTTTTTCAAATCATAACAAAACTTCGCCAAACGGCCAAATCTACCACAAATATCACATTTAAAAATATGTGGTCTACTAGAGACATTTGGCAAATGTGATTTTCTTTTCAAATCAAAACAATATTCGGCCAAATGACCAAAACAACCATAAAGATCACACTTGAACACACTAGCATGCTTATGATGAACTTTGTGAGAATGAGCATGTGAATGTATAAGTGTACAAGATGAAGAAGCTACATGAGATGCACAAGGAGCATTAGCATTCTTATGTTTGTGTGCATCATAGAAAAATCTATCAAAATGGCCTTTACGACCGCAATTTGTGTATTTGTAGACTTTGCTATACATGTGTGCATGATGAATAGGATGTTTAGATGTTTTAGCATGAGACTTAGCACACATGTTCATAAGCTTATCATGATTAACAATACATGTTTTAAGGGTTGAATCTAAAGATGATATGCGATCCTTAACATGATTCAACTCATCATTATGCATACAAGTATTGTTATTAGAAGTAGAACATATATAGTTATTTATAAAAGAAGCAGTATCATTTTGTATGTTCTCTACTTCTAACATGGTATTATTTTTAACATGAGATAAGCTAGTGATGGATGAGGTTAATTTATCATTTTCCAAATTTAACATATCATTGTTTTCTTTAAGCATAATATTTTCTTTTGCAATGACATCAAATTTGGAACCTAGCAACTCATGATCAGATTTCAAATTAACATGCTTGCTTTTTAAATCTATAAAATTATTATGCAACTTAGTGTAGGCATGCATTAATCTATCATATGCACAAGCGAGTTCATTAATGGATATATCACTATCGAATTCCGAATCGCTTACTACACTAGGGCTATCGTCTAGTGGTCGTGTGCACGATGAAGATGAAGCTCCACATGAATTAGAAGCGGAATCCTCCAAAGCTTGTCGGATTGCCTCCAAATTCCCTTGATGTACTTCTATAAGTTTCCACAATGTGTAAGCACTATCAAAAGAATCAAGCTTGTTAGAAAAGGATAAGCCAAAAGCATCAATTAGAAATTCTAACAAAAGCTTGTTCATAGTAAACATCTTTTTATCATGATTACTCCACTTGGATTTCTCCAATGTGGGCACAATATAAGTATCCTCAATAACTTCCCATAAATCAATATTTTTAGATCTAACAAATAGTTTAAATCTAACACACTATTAGTCATAGGGAAAATTATTAATTCTAGGAGCAACATTAATGACATAACCAAGACTAGGTGCACTGTGCATGTTCATGATATAAATTACATGCAAGGAAGATACAAATAATCTCAAAATAAGATTAGCACAAAAAGATAACTTAGATCTTTAACTCAAGGCGATTAGACCTTAAATCAAAGAGCGCCAAGCTCTGATACCAATTGTTAGACCCTAAGGTCGCTATGAAAGAACCCTAGAGGGGGTGAATAGGGTTTATGCTAATCTAATATGATTTAATGCCAATTAAAACTTATTAACAAATATCCTAGCAAATATGATATGTAATAAGATATATATGCAAGGATAAGTAAACTAAGCAAGGGCAAACAGTATAGTGGGAGAAATAAACAAGATGCAATATGCGATATAAGATGAACACAAAATTAAGTGCGTCAATGCAATTACAAACAAACGATATGTTCACGAGGTTCGGTCCCCACGACCTACGTCCCCGCTCCTCACCTCGAGGAGATCTCCACTATCACGACACACCCGGTTTGGAAGCCGAAACTTCTCTACACACTCGGTTATCAAGTCAACCGACAATTCTCACAAAATCTCACAATGTACATACACAAGCTACAACCTTAAGTGTTGGTCCTCACGTATGGACTCCCTCAAGTGCTCGGAATTATCACCTCTCACTAGGCCACCGACGCCACTCCTCTCGGATCGACTTCGTCCTCACCACACACTCCTCTTGGTGTACAAGTGTATTACAAGTGATCTCATGATAAGCACATAAATATAAATTTGTTCTCTATAATAGATGAGAACACAATGTAGGCTCACACTCAATGTCACACAAACCCCACAACCCAAATTATACAATGTATGAAAATACAATAAGCTCAATGGTTGTGTGTGTAAACAAAGAGTAAACAAAATCAACTAAACTCAATATAAACACTAGCTTAATAAAATGGTAATTAAACAATATAAATATAAAGCTAGATTGAGTTTAGGAAAACTTCTCTATAGATAACAAGAGAGAGGGAGAAGAGTGAATGCTCAAACACCAAGGATGATCTCCACTTGCTCTTGTAAAATTCTCTTCACAAACAAAACTCTTAAACGCTTAAAAGCTTTTTAAACAAACACTAAACAAAACTTAAACCCTTGTTAAAACTTTATTAAAACATTCTCTTAGATCATTTTAGAAGTATGAGGGCATGAGGTATTTATAGGCTCATGAAACAACCCCAAAAACCAAGTGAAAATAAGTAAAAAGACAAAAACCATCAAATCTGGAAAACTAGCTGTTATAGGCTAAAAATCTTTGTTAAGTCGACTTATAAGTCGACTTATAGAGAGCCGTTGGAACGGTAACGGCAGTTTTGGAATTTTGCGTATCTAGTTTTGTAAAATCAATCAAAATTAGTAAATCAACTCTAAAAATTATGAAATTTTGAGAGATGTTTCTAAACACGTATATAAACGAGTTACAAAAATACTTTCTGAAATATCTCTCCTCATTTGTGAGAAATAAATATTTGAACACAGATATTTTAGATTCTAAAACTGCTGAAACACGCGATTTTGTAAAATCAATTTGACACAATAAATAAACTCCAAAAATCATAAAATTTTTAGGGAAGCTTCTAAACATATGGATGAACATGTTAGAGAAATAATTTCTTAATTATAACTTCCCATTTGAGAGAAATAATTTATTTTGTAAACTGGTCAAAAATACATAACTGTGCAACACTTCAAAGTCGACTTATAAATGGTATAAGTCGACTTGCTATAAGTCGACTTGCTTTGCTTGATAAGTCGACTTAGCAGAGGCAAAATACACTTACTAGAGGAGTTCATAAGTTGAGTTAACAGAGTTTATAAGTCGACTTAAAAACGTGCACAAGCACTGTTCATGCTGAAAATCTGATTTTAAAATAGTAAATAAATTCCAAAAAATAATAGAATATGAAACATATAAAAGTGTATATGAAGATATATATTATTTCATATCTAAATAGCTAAACCAAAAACATATATGTATATATATAACTATATATATACAAAACCAAAACGTGTATGTGTGTATAGAATTGAGCTTAAAGTACTAACACACATAATATAAACTCATAAACTAAATATACCCAAGCTTGATCTTGATATTCAATATGCTCTTCTTGGTACACTTGCGGATGAAGCTTGATCTTGAATCTTTAACTTGAATTACATTTGCTTCACTCCACTATTCCGCCAACCTCCATTGGATATGATCGTAAATGCGCAATTCCATCCATCCTCCAACATGTTTTTTGTCTATAATAAATAAATAAACATAAATACTAAACAAACAACATTAGAAGTAAATTGTTTGTTAATCATCATCAAAACAAGAAGGCCAACACTCACTTATAAAACTTATGTGTTGGTATGTTGTCTAACCTCAATCCAAAGCTTATTTTTTTCTACTGTTAATATATAAGATAACTTTTGCCAGGTTTGCATAGTTTTATCTGTCACATGCTTTTTCCTACTTATTCTTTCCTAATGTTAACATATGAGATAACTTTTGTCAGGTTTGCATTGTTTTATTTGTCACATGCTTTTTCCTACTGTTATTTTTTCCCACTGTTAGCATATGAGATAACATATGATATCTATCTTAGACCGAAATCTGATATCTTAATGTTAGCCTTCTGAATTATTTTATGCTTGTTAGGCTTGTGAAGTACCTTCAAGTCCTTGTGATAAACCCCTCTGCTGCGACAATAACTAATAGCATCAATTAGTTGTTGAAAAATTCTTCGACCTTCACGTTCTGGAAGTTTTCATTTTATAAGCACTTAGCTTTAACTTGTTGGAGATCATCACATGCTTCTCAATTAAGTTTGAAGTATTTAACTGCTGCATATTAGGATGTAAGTAGCTCATTTAGTAATGGTCTGGTTTTCTGTTCTTATAGTTGAGGTAACTGACAAAATTCCCATGAGTAATGTTATATACAAGTGTATTTCTTTTAATATGGTTGATAAATATGTTGTATTAAGGTGCTTGTAAGTTTCTTTTCAATATTAAACTTTCTCATAAATATAATATCTAAATTTATTTGTCATATTGCTTTCAGGCTCATGAAACAAGAAGGGCATATCTCAATTATCCTATTCTATTTTATGAGGAGATGAAGATTGTATGTGGGGAGGCTTTTGCCACTGGATCATTTAGAAAGAATATATATGATTCATTTGGAGACCATGGCGGATCCAGTAACAATGACATTAACGGTGGATTTCTGATAACAATGACTGATGATGGTGATGTCACTGATGGTGCTAATGAAAAGTAGAATGTCAATAAATGGTAGAACTCCTCAAAAAAATTGTAAGAAGACTAAGCATCCAAAGGAGAAGAAATCAAATGATTCAAGAAATGATGTCCAAGAACTAAAGGAAGGTCTTACTTTCATTGCCAAAGCAATTGAAAACGCTACGCCTGATTATTGGAGGCTTAAACTTAATAAGGTCATCATGGCTATTGAAAGGTACAACGAGGATGATTTGGATGCCATTTTTTAGCATTATGCAGATAGTGAGCATAAAGCGTTAACATTCATTGCAAAGCCTCCTACAAGATAAAAGAAGATTGTAAATGAATATATCAAAAACATGAAGGGCTTTAGCAAAATATGAGTTAGTATGTTTCCTATAGTAGTACAATGAGTTAGTATGTTTCTTACAGTAGTACTAGTTTGTTTGAAAGTAACCTGTAGTTTAGCTAGTAGTACAATGAGTTAGTATGTTTCTTACAGTAGTACTAGTTTGTTTGAAAGTAACCTGTAGTTTAGCTTGTGGAATTACTTTAGAGTTGATCACTTACAGTAGTACTAGTTTGTTTGAAAGTAACCTGTAGTTTAGCTTGTGGAATTACTTTAGAGTTGATCACTATTTACTTCAATTTAAAACTCTTTTCTATTTATTTGGGGTTTGATAAGTAGTATTAGTTGGTTTGGGAACTTTATTATCCTATGAATGAAATTGTAGTTTTTATTTTGAATACTATTCTCATCATCTTTGGTTGCAGCTATGGTTTGAAATATATCAATGGCTTTGTTGTTTTCATTGAAGATAAGTAATTGGGTTATTTACATTTTGTACCTTGGATGTTCTTTGGTTGCAGCAAGTATTATCTTTGTGATCCTCGTTCCCATTTGCTAACATTAAAAAAGGATCATTACGCTAATATTTATTAATGATTTTTCTGCTAAAATTTTATCAGTGAGATTATTATACTAGAACTATTCATGATGATTGTATAGTTTTGGGTATATATGTTTTAGGATTTATTTATTTTGTTAAATTACTGTTTATGACAACATGATGTCGGTCCTGGATATGGTACAAAAATAAATAGAGATGGGAAGCAATTTATATAAAAACATGATTTTTAATATATAATTAAATTAAAATAATGTTGTCACATCATCCTCACTTTTCTACTTTCAACGATAACTAATTTTTGTAAACAAACAATGTATGCCAATTGTATGCTGACTTGGATGCGTTAACCCACTTCAAAAAAAAGTCACTTTCATACTTTCAACTCACTTACAACTAAACAAACACTCCCTTAGTTACAGAAAATAGGGGTTACATGGTGGTGTTTCTAAAAGTTAGGGGGTTCTATAGAAAAACGGCAAACTTCTCCGGGTTTGCTGAAATTCAGCATTCCATCTCTGCCTCTACTCTGTTTGGGTCCCAGTAGCCCAGGTCCCACATCCACCTCCTCAAGACAAAAAAATGCATGCCAGCCAATTTCCAGCCCAGAGCGAGCGGCCCGCCTCAAGACAAAAAAATGCATGCCAGCCAATTTCCAGCCCAGAGCGAGCGGCCCGCATCCAATACTCCTAGCCCACACCCAAACGCGTTCAGTTGACTTGACTCTCTCTCTCTGTGTGACCACGTCGCTTGCCGCTCTGTATCCCACGGAGATTGCTTCACCTCTCCCAAGCTCCAACCAAATCCAATTCCATGGCGACTCCACGAAACCCTAGCAATCTCCTCCTCCTCCTCCTCCTCCTCCTCCTCAGTCTCTCCCTCTCCTCAGCTCTTTTCTCCCCGATCGACAACCACTTAATCGACTGCGGATCCGGGTCCTCACCCGCAACCCACCTCTGACTCCGAACCCGCCGCCTCCTCCTCCCGCCTCCTCTCTTCGGGCCCCAAGATCTCCGTCTCCGACCCAAACCCTAACCCTAATCTCCCCTCTCTCTACCGCACCGCTCGAGTCTTCACCAAGCCCTCGGCCTACGAGTTCCAGATCAGATCCAAAGGGACTCACCTCCTCAGGCTCCATTTCTACCCGTTCTCCGCTCAAAGATACAACCTTTCCTCCGCCCAATTCCACGTCACCGCTTCCGGCTTTGTCCTCTTGAAGGATTTCAGCTTCGGAACCCGTGGAGATTCTGCTGCTTTGCCCCAGTTGAAGGAGTATCTCGTCAATTTGGACTCCGGTAAGTTCGTACTCGCTTTCGTCCCTGCTGACTGCTCCTCCTTCGCCTTCGTCAACGCGATTGAAGTAGTTTCGGCACCGGAGGGTCTCGTTGCTGATGCGGCAAGGCTAGTGAACTTCGATAAAGTTGAGAACTTTGATGGTATCTCGAAGCAGGCTCTACAAACTCTTTATAGGATCAATGTGGGCGGTCCCAAAGTTACTGCTTTCAATGATACATTTTGGAGGAACTGGGTTCCTGACTCCGGATACTTGGTGTTGAATTCCGCTTCCAAGGATGTGATTTTTAGCGGAAAGATTATGTACCAGAAGTTTGGGGCGAGTCGAGAGGTCGCGCCCGATAATGTTTACAACAGCGCCAGGACCAGCCGCTCGAACATGACATGGAACTTTGCTGTTGATCCTGGATACAAGTACCTGATTCGGATGCATTTCTGTGATATTGCTAGTTTAGCTCTCAATGAGCTATACTTTGATATCTATATTAATGGATATTCTGCTTACCAAAATTTTGACATCTCTGATGCTACCGGACAAGTTCTGGCATCGCCTCACTATGAGGATTTCGTCATCGATGTGGGTAGCTTGGGCAATTTGAATGTTGTAGTTGGCCCTTCGAAGCTTACTGATCCTTCGAAGATTGGTGGGCTGTTGAACGGGTTGGAAATTATGAAGATGAATAACACCTTTGGCAGTCTTGATGGTGAATCTTCATTGGTTTTTGCTTTGGAGAATCAGAGAGCAGGAAGCTTTGCCGGGATTGTTCGCTCAATGGCTTGTTGGTTTGGTTTCATGAGCTTATCAATTGTTGTGCTCATGTTGGCATTGAGGTGGAGGGCAGAGAGGAGGGAGCCTTTGGCATGGTCACGGTTGCCTGTGGATGTTTTGGAGAGTGAATTGGTTAAAAGAAGTCCCCTAGTACCAGGTAAGTTTGTCTACTTTTGATTGAGTAGCTAAGGCCTTTGAATTGTTACTGTCAGATAGTAGTATGTTGTTGTGTAATGACTCTTGTTCCACTAAATGGCTTGTATGTACGACCTTAAGTTTTCGTATCTCTTCAAAATTTTGAGATAGTATGTTGTTGTGTAATGACTCTTATTCCACTAAATGGCTTGTATCTATGACTCTTATTCCACTAAATGGCTTGTATGTACGACCTTAAGTTCTCGTATCTCTTCAAAATTTTGAGAAGATTATATCCCTCGTCTTCGAATGATCTAGTGCGAAATTTTCTTGCTACTATTGTCCAAATGCGGTTTTATTTCAAAATTATGATGCTGTTGAAATTAAAATTTACACGTCAATTATGTTTGTCCGTAAAGGTGGCCACCCTGTCTCGATTATGAAATTGTATGTAGATCATTGTTTCTTAATAAGATGGAAAAACCTCCGACCCTCTACCTATTTAAGCATCTTCAGTTAAAATGTGGAATCTGATAACCTACACTACCGCAAGAACTCTTTGCTCTGCTTCCCACTGACATTTTTAAAGATGATCATAGATTGAAAGGATTAGTTAACTGTTCGATGGATCATATACTCGACAAACTACTAAGGAGTATTTTGATAGAAGTAGTAGCTTTGAGCTACTCTTTAGGCAATGTTCTACTTAAGGAAGTTGTGTGATTACTTAGGTGTACATACCCTAGGGTTGCTTTGAAGCATTCACATTGGTAAAGCTGTAGACTAAACATCAGGTTATAATGTTTAGGGGAATTATAAGCAAGCAAATAAGGTTTAGGGGTATTATATAGAAATGCTTTTCATCATTTCAAGATAGTAAGGGATCATGTACATTGAATATTTGATAATAATTAGTCTAGAGAAAATTTTATCAGATATACAATACTTTTGACTGCTGCCTTTGGCACTCTCCATCTCAACACCTTCATTACCATCGTAGTAGTGATCACTCTCATGAGACTTGTTGTCCGTGTCATTGTGATGGATACCAAAATTTCAAACTCCTTAGTAGATTTTTGTGCTTATGTTTATTGCAATATCGTTAAGATACTTTCCTCTCTATAATTAGAGGCTAAATCAGTATAATAAATTGGGGGTCAATGATAAAGTGCTCTAAAAGTCCCAGCCTTGGTCTGCACAAAAGCCCGGACATATCAAGACTACATTATGCTCACAGAAAACTCAAAATTGTACCTATCATTGATTGGCTAACAAAGATTTGATGGAGCATCAGAACCAGTTTCATACCAAAAGTCATGATTTCTTCCATACCATAAAAACTGTTGTGTGTCAAAGTTCTAATAATGGTTGTATGTTCGCTCATTTGCACATAGCCTTGATCATCATCATCTTCTTCTTCTTCTTCTTCTTCTTCTTCTTCTTTCTCTTCTTCTTCTTCTGTGTGTGCACGTGCGTACGCGTGTGTGTGTTGTGTTTGTGTGTGCGTGTAAGGCAAATATCTCCAAGTTGCATTAGAAAGTCTCTGATATTCTGTACATGCGGCTGCCAATACAAAAGAGGTTCATTACGATGCATCCGAAGTAGAAGTCCAATTACTGATATATGCACAGAACTGTTTCCCTAGCAATTTATGGGTTGAGAGTAATTGGATTTGGGTGTATATTGTTGATTTTTTCGTCACATGACATGAACCTTAGGCCCCGTTTGGCAAAGGGTTAAAGAGAAGGATTAATGTACTTAGCCCATTTGATAATCCGAATGACTAAATTATTAACTCGTTAAATAAGTTTTATTTTAGTCCTTATGATCAGTTTTAGTGTTTGGGAATAACAATGATTTTGACTATAAATAAGTTTTATTTTAGTCCTTATGATCAGTTTTAGTGTTTGGGAATAACAATGATTTTGACTATTTTCTTTATAATTAGAAGGGTTAACTCTTATTCCATCTAAATAGGAGTATTAGTAAACCCCTCATTTTGAGGGGTTAACTCATTTTAACCCCTCTAGAGGCGTTAACTTAACCCTTCTATATTTTTTTATGTTTGGCAAGTTATGGAGGGTTAACTCACTTTAATCCTTATATAGATTTGTTGTGTTTGGCAGTTAAGAAGGGGTTAAGTCTCCTTAACCCCTCACTTAAACCTTTGCCAAACGGTACCTTAGAGTGTAGGCGATAAAACTTTATATTTTAAAACAAAAATATGCATTAAAAATAATTCTTATGGGAACTTTGAATATTGATGAACGAATAATTGGGGAAGTATAAAGTATGAGTCTATTTAAATTGATAGAAAAAGATTTGACAGGTATAATGGTTTGAACAAAGTCCTTGGAGGAATAATGTTGAGGCTTATTCCGGCTAAATTCCATTTGCATAATGATAACTGGACTTGCCTTGATAGTAAAAGCAGTTTTTTCTTATCATAACGATGTGCCCTTGCAGCCTCTCTTGATCTCCAGAAAGACAGGAACACTTTCATTCCTATAGTTTTTTCTTTTTTTTTTTCTTTTTTCTTTGGTGTGACTAGTGAAACTTGACGTGGTTGATAAAATTTGGTAAATTGCAGAGGTGCTGGTAGTGTTGAACATTAGGTAGAGGCTTACGTTGGTCTATCTTAAATTTTAGTGAACACTGGTAAGGTAAGGGATTTTCTAATTTAGTGTAGTGTAGAGTTTATTACATTGAACTCAATAGTAAAGGCAAATATTCTAGTACCAAACTTTAGTAGAATAAGGATGTCTATCCTTCAAGAGTAACAGGTTGATTTTCCGATACAATGAGTGGATAAACTAGCTCAAGTATCATTTATTGATACCCCAAGAGTTGGTCTCACATCGGATATTGATTGAGTAATTGAATGATTTAAATGATGGGTCTCGAGAGCTAAGTGTAACCTTGACCAGTGAATTTTGGACTTCAAGAGTAACAGGTTGATTTTCCGATACAATGAGTGGATAAACTAGCTCAAGTATCTTTTATTGATACCCCAAGAGTTGGTCTCACATCGGATATTGATTGAGTAATTGAATGATTTAAATGATGGGTCTTGAGAGCTAAGTGTAACCTTGACTAGTGAATTTTGGAAGTGGATTGAGCCAAATTATGTTGCACTCAGTTGGTCCTAGGGCTTACATTGCACTAACAGGCCCGGAGGCGTGCCAATTTACATATATCATCTTCCCAATAAAGTCATGGATATTAACTTTATAATGGAGTTCTAGTGATTGGTACTAAACGAAGTTAACAAACAAGATTCAAAGTTGACCCTTTTGCATGAAAGCGTAAAATTATGTTACAATACATAGAGGTTGATAGATATTTATCAAACATGCTGAAAAGTAAAATACCGTATACCTTTCTTCAGTTGATATATTGAGCCCTGCATTCTCATATTTTTACTATTGAAATGAATGGAAATAGAATTTATATTATTTTTATGTGATGGCACTCAAAAATTGTGGCAAACCATGCTATTGCATATCTATTTTCTGAAGCAGGAAAAAAAAGGTGGAGGTTAAAATACACGGTTGCTGACCATAATTTCATTCATTCTTCTTCTTCTGTGTCTTGTCCTTTTTTGTGGGGGTTTTAAACTTCAAAACTGATTAAATGTTGATAGGACTTGGGAGATGCTTATTTCTCCAACGATGATGTAGTTTTTGTAAAGTAATAGCACATTCGAGATTATAGTACTTCATGTTAACATGGGGGTGAAAAGTATTTTTTGGTTAAACTGCACGTTTTACCTTCTCTCTTTCCTTTTAGGCGAAGTTTTAAACATAGGGGTTGTGCAACATGTGTATATAATTTCCTGGACTTTTTCTTAATTATGGTTCTGCCTGAAGTAAATTTCTTTCTTTCATTTTTGCTCTTTATTTTGTTGCTTGTTGCCTTCTTTGACTTTAGATTGATTCATGAATTAACTATCACTGGAGCATAATAATATGGATATCAATATCATGATAACATGAATGTACTGACACTATTCAGTTAGTTGTTGAGCTTACTCGCGTCAAACCACCCAAATGAAACAAAGAAAAGAGAAACAAAAAACATCACTTTGGGCATAGAATTGGATTTTGAGATAAAGTTGTCTGAATCATATTATTGCTTTGTTGGTAACATATCCAAATCCCACCCACAAAACCAAAACAAATGCAAGTGTATTTAGGATGCTACTCCTTGTTAGACAATCAAGTGAGGTATAATCACAACTATTATTTTAATATTCTTTTCATTGCAAACTTATGTATGAATACAAATTACGCATGTCTTCTAAAATTCCATGCTCTTCTTCACTGACAACACTAAAAAATAAGCTCGCTCCAAGGACATATTCATGTATTGATCGTGTGCTTCTTTGTGCGTCTAGAGCATGTCCATGTATTGATCGCGTGCTTCTTTTTTTTCATCTCTAGATGCATCTCTACCTTCAAATCATGTAAGAAAATGGTGTGAGGTCAACTAATGCGTAACTAATAGTCCTTACGAATTAAGTTCTTGCACAATAGTAAGGCTGAATTTGGATTATGGGAGCTGACAACCTTTTATTCAAAGAAATAGAGAAGAAATATTAAAATAAATTATCTTGATGGACAAATTTGGGAAGCTCAACCACATGATTCATGATTCGGAAAAAAAAAAAGCCAACACATTTGAGTATGTAACATAATTTTTCAAGCTACAAACTAAGAATAACTTTTCTCCCTTCCAAATCGTTCTGTGTAAATATAAGATTGATAAATTAGGAGGTCTTGGTATCATTATGCCATGATATATCGGAATGTAATCACAGCTAATTAAACATTTGCAATATAAATTGGAAATAATAGGTATGACGCGGTAACTCATTTTGCTAAACAAGCAACTGAGAGATAACCATGTGGTGATGTTCATCTTGCTTGCCACCTCATAACTATCATTTCCATATAAATTTTATATATAATAAGTCTTTGCAAAGAACTTCAATTATCTCTAATTGATTTCTTTAATTATCTCTGATTGATTTCTTTGATCTTCCTCCGTTTTATCTCGATCTGAATAGTAATCAAATGAATTGCTATCCGTGCAATATAAGGGTTCGATATTCTGAAGTTTGCATATTGCGCTAACACTAAGAGCATCTCCAACAGCTTCCCCAAAATTTTCTCCAAAATGGAGAAACAAAAGTCATATTCTCCAAATTATTTTTGCTCCAACTCCAACAGCTTCCCCATTTTGAAAAATCGCATTTATTACAATAATAAAGCTCTCCCCAAAAATTTGGAGAATGCTGCAGATTTGGGGAAGGCTCCCTATTTTTTCTCCTTCTTCCCTATTTTGGGGAATAAGATGGGGAATCTGTTGGACAAAAAAAAAGCTCTATATTCCCCAAAATTGAGTATTTCAAGAAGATGGGGAAGCTGTTGGAGATGCTCTAATATTCTCTCTACATTATTTTTTCAAGCAAATTTCTGTATTTACAAGAAAACCTAGGGGCTGATGATGTCCATCAAGAGCAATTACTATGCTCATTAAAGTCCTTTTTTCAGGATTTGGCCTGCACAGCAGGCCAGATCTATTCAAAATTTAGCTAACCGTTATTAACGTTTTTGGCTTATGAACCTACACTTGTACATTTTTTTCCGGTTACTAAGCAAGATTTTCATCGCTTATAAACCAAATGGCAATTCCTAAAATAAAATAATATGATTCAATACTTGCATACTCATCCACGTTTGACTGTTGAGTCTATGACGTAGGTGTTGGCGCACGCCAACCGCGAATCGACCCCGATAGTTGCTCACCAATTGGAGATCTATGAGGAAGCATAGCTTGCAGAAACTTCACTAAAACACCTAATTAGATTTCATTTTTCTTCGTAGACCAATTGATAACTGAAAGATATAGGAAACCCTGAGAAAACTTGTTTGAATAAAGAGAAAGCATCACAAAGACGAGGGATTTACGTGGTTTGGTAATTGCTTACGTCCACGGGGAGAGGTTTGAGTCTATTTTTATTCTCAAGATTACAAAAATAATTTATTCTTGTGATCTAGATAGATCCCATAAGAAACTCTCTCTTAATCTCACCAAAATATCTCTAACAACCCCTAGATTTCTCCCATGAGTTGTCTCTATTTCTCTCTTACAATATGGAACTCTTAGCTTGATTCTCTCTTATCAAACCCTAGACCAGGAAGACCTTTTTTATAAGCCCCAAACCGGATAAAATACCATATATGAGTCCTAAACTGACTAGAATTCGAAAATATGGCAAATCAAGATAAAATCTACTTAAACTAGTCTAACCGACCGTTCCACTTAGGGGTGTCCATCCGGGCCGGCCCGGAAAATCGGGCCCGGGCCGGGAAAAACCGGAGCCCGGACCGCCGGCCCGGGTCTAAACGGCCGGACCCCGGGCCGGCCCGGTTTTAAAATTTTTTATTTTTTTAAAATTTTTTAAGTTTTAAAGAAAAAAATGTAAAATATACACAATTTTGATTAAAAAATTATATTATTAATCATTTGTAATTATGTAATTTACAAATATAAAAAATATAAAAATGAAAATAATATAAAATAATTATAGAATTTATAAAAATAAGCAAAATTAAAAACAATTGTAGATATTAAAGGGGCTGTTGAATTTAGAGAAATAAACAAAATTAAAAATAATTGTAGAATTCAAAGAGCCCCAATGCCCTATCAAAGACTTTTAAATATATATGTTGTAGCTAAAATTTGAACCACTAACCTCCTCTCCAAACTCCTAAAGTTTACCACTAGACTAAATAGCCCAAAATATTCATGTCATTCATATATTATACATAAACAAATTGTACATACTTATAGAAATTACATAAACAAATTGTATTATACATAAACATATATATGAAAAATATAAATTATATATATATATATATATATATATATATATTTATATAAGAGTATACATATATATACACATATTATACATATATAAGTATATTTATATATATATATATACACATATATAAACATAAACTTATATGTACATATATAAGTATATTTATATAATAGTATAAATACATATAAGAGTATAAATATATATTTATATATCTATACATATATATAAACATAGCTTATATGTACATATATAATAATATTTATATAAGAGATAATAATATATATATATATATATATATATATATATATATATATATATATATATATAATATATATATATATATATGGGAAAAGTGTTTCTAAGGTGACGCCTTAAATAATTATCTAAGCACGCAGCCTAAAATCACAAGATTAAGCTACATTGTGGATGATCCGCTCCGTTGAATTTGATCAACATATTCTAAAACCCCAACACACCAAGTTTGGGGTGAACTCATCGTCATTTGACCGTCCGTCGAGCCATG
Organism: Asparagus officinalis; assembly: GCF_001876935.1. Lineage (NCBI taxonomy): Eukaryota > Viridiplantae > Streptophyta > Magnoliopsida > Asparagales > Asparagaceae > Asparagus > Asparagus officinalis. The sequence goes on along the minus strand of NC_033797.1, from coordinate 91,525,688 downwards.
TGAAAAGTTCTATTCATTCGAACCGTTAAAATTAATACGAGTGAATGAAGGGTCAAACAACGATGGATTCACCCCAAACTTGGTGTGTTAGGGTTTTAAAATATGTAGATCAAGTTCAACGGAACAGATCATCCACAATATAGCTCAATCATGTGATTTTTGGCCGCGTCCTTAGATGATTATATAAGGCGTCACCTTAGGAACACTTCTCCATTACGCGATCGGCCCGGACGCGGCTAGCTCGGAAATAGTAACTTTTTTAAATTTTATTTTTTTACTGTATAATATATGTATTATACTAATATATGTATATATGATATATGTATTATATATATTATATGTATATATTATAATATAATTATTATATATATATATAATATATATATATAATATATATATATATATATTATATATATGATATTATATCATATTTATATAATATATATTATATACTAAATATTTATACTCTCTCTCTTAGAATATATACTATCTATTATATATTTATAATATGTATTAAAGTTACAAGTATCCTCTCTCTTATATAAGTATATATAAGTAATAGCTCTCTTGTATATAAGTATATACGATAGTATAAAGTATGCTCTCTCTTAATATATGTATAAAGTATATATAGTATATATTTGTCTATATATGTATGACATATGTATTAAAGTATGATATAAGTTAATGCATTGCGTTCATAATATAAGTATATAGTAATATAAGTATTTCTACTTCTTAATATAAGTTATATCTTTATATAATTATGTTATATGTATAATAAGTATGGCTGCTCTCTTAATATGATGTGTACAACATGGTGATATATTTTTTAATCCTTTATATATATATATATATATATAATATATATTATTATATATATTAATAATATATAATATATATATATATAATATATATATATATATATATAGATATTATATATATATATATATATATTAGATATATATTTATATATAGTATAGTATAGATAGTATAAAATATATATATATTATATATGAGGAATCATGGTATATCTTGGGGTTGCAATATTGTGTTGGTAGTCAGATGTAGACTATCTATTCACATTAACATTCACATGTGGAAGTTGTAGCTCCACTATACTAGAGTGTGTTGTTGGACACAGATAGGTCCAATCAACTACGGAGGTCCTAGGTACACAGTAACACCATTTCTTCTCTACGATCACTCTTGCATCTCAAATCGTTTTAACTCGTAGGTGAAATATGTCACATCTCTTCTCGTCTCTCGTCTCTCTCATCTAATCTATATAGTAGATATTTAATATTTTAATTAATATATATATTATAATATAATATATTTTTGGTAAATATTAGAATAAGTTGCTCTATTTTTCTTCAAATATATCTTATTATTAATTATAAGTTAATATTATTAATTATTAACTCTGAGTCTGAGATTTATGTAAAATTTTTAAATTATTTTTATATATTAATAAAAGTTTAATTATAATGGTAAATTATTGAGGTTCTTCGATACTCTAAATTATTCTAATAATGGTCTAGTTGTTGATAGTATAATATTAATTATAGATTATTTAATTATTTCTCATTCATTTAAAATCATATATATAATTATATTTATCAGTTATGATCTCTCGTGTAAAGATATTCATATAATATATATGCGGTTTGCATGCGGCGGTAGGTAGCGCTCCGGCGGAATTTTTATTAAAGGAGGTAAGAACACATCGTAATTAATGTTTCACGAAAATTTTATAAGAACAAAAATAGAATCGCATTTATTATCAATTAGTAAACAGTAAAATTAATTGTCATAGAATATGTCATAAAAAATATAAGAAAGTTAAATAATTGAATATGAAATCCAAACAATTATATAAAATGAAAAAATGTTATTATTTAGATAAATTTTAATGAAGCACACTATTTAAATAAATTTATTATTTAGTTGGAATGATGAAGATAGAATTTTGAGCATATTAATTTAATCAATGTTAGACATATACACTTAGTTGGTGTGTGAATAAAACTTTGGTGGAATTGTTTATCAAAAAGTAGAGGAAACTTAAATTGAAATTGTTTACAAAAAGAGAATAATGAATAATAATATTAAGATTTTTATTAGATACAATGAATTATAGTAAGGTAGTAGAAATTATTAATTTGAAACTAAAAAGGTAACGTTTAAATATAAATCAGTTTGCTTTTGTTGATCGAGTTAAAAGGTATTTTTTTTTGGAGAGAGAAGCATTTATACGATTCTATTTAAAGTAAATATAGAGAATGCGTTAAGTTAAGTTTTTCGAAGCAATAAAAAGATACGAATTCTATTAAATAAGCATTGAAGTAATATATTACTATTAATTACTTTATTTATATAGGATTTAAATGAATGTTAAATGTATTAGTTATTTGTGAGATAATATTAGTAAGTATTTGGAAGGGAAGAAAAAGATAAAGAGGTATTATGTTTGGAGAAGAACTATTAAAATGTAAAAAGCAAAATTGATTAAGAAGATTCATGTTGTTTTAAATACTGAAAATGGAGAAGTTCAAAGCACAAATAAAACAGGCAATTTAAATGGTAAATGTAGAATAACTGGGTAGTAAAATTGAGTTGAAATTTGACTAAGACAATTTCATATTAAAAGGAAATAAAGAAAGAGTTCAATTTGATATAGATATTGAATAACTTTAATGATCATAAATAAAAGAAGAACATTTCCACGAAAGAAGGATGAAAGGAATATTAAGTAAGTATTCTGTAAGAAAGTTTTATTTTTAATTTAAAAATTTCAATAAATGAATTTTAAAATTCATTTATAGTTTGATGGTGCAAAGGATGTACTTGGGAATGATAAGGCAAATGTAAATCATATTGAAGTAGTTAGAAAAGATATAATAAAGCAGAAAAGAAGGAAGGATATCAATGATAGTAGAAAAGAGTATACGTAAAAGGCAGATGGTTTTTATTTATTAATAAATGTAATTATTCAATATATAATTAAAAATAAAATTGTATAGATTTTAATTAAACCGGTGAGATAAAATTGTCATGTAACTTTATTTAAGAGAACTTTAGCCTTGCACAATGAAGGTTAAATTATTGAAGGAAATATGAAATGAGAAACTATATAGAGGCTATAAGATTTTAAAATATAATTGTAGACACAAAGGTAAATATTTTTTATTATTTAATTGTAAATTATTTCGTAAATAAATATCAATTAATAATTATAGACAATAGTTATATATGTGTGGGAGATGTGATCGACTTTACGTAAATTAAATGAAAAAATATGTATCAAAGATGAATTAAACAATTGATAAGGAACAAGACGAGAGATGGTAATTCAATAAAAAGGTAACTTAATAAATTTAAAATTTAAATATTTTTAAATTTATATATAGGGCATATTGTCAAAAAAAGACAAAGAATGAACGCACCATCACACACCACTGGTGACTATGTAAGGATATTTAAGAATGGACCGAGAAAATCGGAATATTCGTTTGAATTATGTAAGCTTGGACAAAAATTCAAAAAGGTATGGATATTAAAGTCAACTAGTAAACTGAATAAATATTAATGAAGTCAAAGAGAATTCAGTTTAAAAAGAAAGCCAATGATAATAAATAGTATTGTTAAATTGAATCAGTTCAAAATCCACTACCATTTCTCTAGAAACTCTATTAATTTCTAGCAATTCCCACACTTTTTCCCTCCACACAAAGAACCTCCATATTATCGACTCATATTTTTTCAACCCCCACACTTCATCCTCCCATTATAATTTATTCTCTCTTCACATCTATCTCACAATCCATCATTTACCATCCACACACCATGATTATAATACACATACATTCCTCTCACTCACACACACAAAATTTACAAGGAAACATATGGCACATTTAAGACTGGAAAAATAAGTATATCTTCAGAATAGCAAAATGAGTGTGGTAATAACTGAATGAAAAGGATGCAAATAAAAAAGTAGAAAAAATATTTATGGAAACGTCCATCCCGCTGAAATGTTAAAATTGTAAAAAAAATGAAGAAGTAATAAGCGAGGTACAGTAATATAATTAATCATGGAAAGAATAAATATAAAGATTAACATATAAAAATAATATATGATGCAATAATGCATAATTACAAAATGGTAGGTACGTTGTTAAAAAATAATAGTGGAGCAGTATGAAAAGATAATGGAAAGAGTCACAACATTCCTCGGTTTTTTGAGCACAAACTCAGACAGAAACTTTGATGGATGACAAGATCAAAAAATATACATGATATATAAGAGGTAATTCTTTAGCATTTTAATTACTACTGTTTATACATTAAAAATATGTTTATGTATCAGATCCTTTAATTTTTTCCTGCATTAAAACACGAAAATGCAGAGTCTCATTCTTATCTCTTTCAAAAGTTGTTTCTCAACATCAGAAAAGACATAACAAGTTTCCTTGAAAAGTTGGATGAGAAACTCAGAAGGATGAACTGCACCGAAGGAAAGACTAATAGTAAAGAATATCAAATCCAAGAAGACATCGACAATCAACATTGGATGATGATGATGATTCGGTTCTCCGATTTACTCAAAAAAAAAAGATTGAAAGGTGGACGAGGATTGATGCAGGGCCGCACCAAAAATTAAACATGCAATGTTGTTTTTAATTTTAATTACATTTATTGGATCTTGCGCCGATTTCATAGTAGCTTTCATATGTTTTAGTTTCTAGATCGAGATTTACTTGTTAGCCCATAATTTATGCATTTTAATACACGCATATGCTCATATAGTTGTTGATAACTATTGCATGGCTTTTGATTGTTATTGCAGTATAATTAACGGTTAAATTTAACATTCCAATTATGTGAATCTAAATACATATTCAGAGAATAGTTTTTTCCAGCCTTTATTAGCCTTTTAAATTTGCATGTGCAACTTATGTTTTTACTTATCATAAGCTCACACCTAACTATTGTTCGATTCGAGTCCTTGCAACGAAATATGATGACCTACGCACACTTCCCTGAACCTGTTGAGAAGGAAAGCAATTAAGCTTTCTAAATAGAGAAGGCTAGCGTAAGTTTTAGCATAAAATTGTTACTTCTAATTATTTCTTTTAGTAGCTCGCAAATTTATTTGTATGCTGTTTTAATTGACGATGGCGCAGGTTCTCGTGTTCTTAAAAAGAATAATGCATGAAGATTGCCTGACTACTAGGGTTTCAGTACTGAAGATGATCGTCCGATTGGATGATCATAGCGACTCTTCCTATTCAACCCATCTACTGTAAGACCATCCCTGTTTATGATGAGACAGCTTTTGCTATGACAGTGGTAGCTTTGTTCTGTTCGCAAAATAATGGATAACCTGTAACTATGCGTTACAAAACCATTGCATGCACATTTTTTTTCGGCGTTTTACGTACCAAACCTATTCATC